>NC_134463.1:113548281-114241406 GCF_047948215.1 Lycorma delicatula | reverse complement strand
AGTTTTATAATGCATTTGTAATTAAAAGAATTAATAAATAAAATAACCTAAAACGTAGGAATTTAATAATAATAATAATAATAATAATAATAAAAAAAGGTGAATAAAAGAAAATCATCGTCGTAAAATGAGAGAAAATAGTTTTAACAATAACATGAAATATTAAACTCTGTAGAAGTAAATTACCAACATTTTAAACTGATAAAAAGCATGAATTCTGCTAATTTCAACAATTTACAAACAGAATTAATTTATAACATTTACAGGATTTTTTTTATAAAACTTTCCAACGTTAATGACATAAAATTTATAATTTTTTAAGATGTTTTTTTTTAATAATAATAATAAAGATAATATATAACGTTGGTAGTAATTTTTAACAACTTTTTAATTTTTTGATTCTGTATCTTTGTTATTTTACTGAATAAATTTAAGTGTTCCTTGCAGTGTTATTTTTTTGTTACTGTAAAAGGGTGGTATAAAAAAGTTAATAAATGAATAAAATGATTATATATATATATATATATATATATGTTTGTGTATGTGTGTCTGTACAGTAAAAAGAGTAGTTTTTAATTTACACCTTAATTTTTTTAAATAATGTTTTAAAAATTATAACTGCTCAGTCAAGTATTTTATTTTTTTATCTAAATAATTTTATTTATTACATTATATATGATTATTCAAAAACATTTCATGTAGAATAAAAAAAAAAGAATAAAAGAGGTTTTTTTTAGTTTTTTATCAGAATTTATTTGATCATATACCAAGCGATTCAGTAGGAAAGGGAAATAATCTGGCGGCTGATTCTAAAGCTTGAAATACGGGAAAGGATACATACAAAAATATGTCCAAAATCGGAGAACGCTTTGTTATCTATTTACGGCTAGCAAAAAATTTCGCCCGGATTTCAGTTCCCCCGGGTGAAATGAGTTCATACTGAAATTTTTAAGGTATATAAGAGGTAAACTTTATAAGGGGTTTCTTATTTGGGCAGGTAAATGTGATATCAGTTACTTCTAGTTGTCTATTTGGTCTTGTTAAAGACTTGGACTTTGTTTGTTTTTTAATGAGATATATGTAGTAGGTAGTAGTATACCGATGAGAATATCACACGTGGCATTCTGACTGCGTCAAGAACAAGGCTGAGAGATGCCTTCAGCGGAGGTTTTGAAGATGACCTCCGGGAAAGTCCATCAGGGCTAGGTACGGAGGGGGCGGCGTGGCGACCGAAACCGTCACATATAGGGTGTCTTCCCCTATGGGGTCAGAATGATGGTTTCTCATGTTTTTTTTATTTGAAAGGTTGAATAAAACAGGTCCCAGAACTGTATCTTCCATAGTTTTCATGATATTCAACATAAAATAGAAAGATTCGATGGACTATAAACACGCTTTTTAGGTTTGAAGTAAAATAACTTTCTTATATGATTTTTAAATGCATAAATTTTATTACGAAAACGTGTTGAGAATTTAATTTTGAGAATATTGACGTAATAAAATTTTTTATAAATAAAAATTAAAACGAGTTCGTCGGCGCGTAGACACACTACGGAAGCGAAGCTTCTTACGCAATATTATATGAATTATTAATAGCACTATATTAATAATAATAATAATACTAGAATAATAATATATAATAATATATTAATAATATTAGAAATACGAACTAACAATGAAATTCAATCGGTTAAAACGTATCTGCGATTGAAATTTAAATATGAACATGATCAAAAACCATTCATAAAAGAGTAACAGTATCATTCTTTGACACGATTTTTGAATGAACTGTTGTCAGCTAACAAGTGACGCTCGTTTCTTTCTCAGTTGACTCCCCATCCCGAAGCCTACGTTGACAAGCTTCGCTTCAAAAAAAATCTGATTTGGACACCACATGACTTCCTTATACGCCTGTTAAATTACATTTATACTTTTTATTTTATCTCATTACTTAATTTTTAATTTTAATTTTAATTTTTTACTTTTTATTTCATTAAAAACTTCTGATACGAGTATTTTCCTTCTTTTTTTTTATTATTGAATTATTATTCATCGTAAACGTTTTTTACATTGAGAGGTTAATAATTATTAATAAATCAGTATATTTAAATTAAAAGAGAAAGTTAAAAAAAAAGGAAATGAAGTCTGATTCGAACTGATGTGCCTTCCCCTGGTAAGACCAAATATTTCATTAATTAAAATTTTATTTGGCTATAACTCTGGAACCGATGTACCACTTATAATATATCTTGAAAATCTCCCAATGAGACCTTATTACTGCAGTTAAGAAAAAGTCCAACATCCAGATTTTGTTGAATTTTGGGTTTTTTTGGACAGTTTTGATTCAGTCGATTGCAATCAAAATGGGAGGTGTCCTAAATCCAAAATTTCAACATCCTATGGCTAATCGTTTTTTAGTTATACAAGAGATACGTACGTACAGACGTCACGCTGAAACTAGTCAAAATGGATTCAGGGATGGTCAAAATGGAATTTTCGTTTAAATCTGGAAACCGAAATTTTTCGCGATTACAATACTTCCTTTACTTCATACAAGGAAGTAAAAAATAAAGTTTTATTATAAAAACAAAACAGAACTAACTAAACTTAACAAAAAATATCATAAATCTGTAAAAATTAGAAAAAGCTGTTTTTAGTACAATAAATTTAGACTTTTGAGAGTTCAATTACTTTTAATTAATTTAAAAAAATTGTTACTTAATTACTTTTTACTTTTAATTTACTTTTATAAAATATTCACTGTAGTTTTTACTGTATTAATATACAATAAATATTCGAAAATTTCACCACGGGAAACATCGATGCACTTCTCGTTTCCTTATAATTTCTGTCGCCAACCTAATGATATCTGCACTCCTTGATAAAGACAGCAGCATTGAGAATGTGAGCGATCAGTTAATCACGTGTGTCTACTTTTTGGTTTACTTGTTTATGTATAAAGAGACACGAATATAAAGAAATTTGTTTACATGAGCTAAGACTCTCACATATGCGGGAATATATGTACAGATATATATAATTATCTTACTCTTATATTTTACAATTAATATTTTCGTAAATGTAAAGATTATATACATTTGTATTTATGCTGTAAATGATGTGTATAAAATCCAAGCTAAAAAGAAATCTAAATTATGAAAAATATAATTTAATATTACGTACTAAAATTATTTTATTCGGCTAGGCAATTGGTGTAACCGGTTAGTAGAAGGGGAATTTTTAAGAAGGGATAGCGCCCTCTTGAATATTTATGAAATTCCATATCGAATAACTTATAGTCTGGGTCAAGATCAGATGAATCTGAAAATTTTATTCAAAACGATTGACTTCTACATAAATGATATCCTAACGTAGAAACTTTAAATCTGATTTCACGCCATATGATAAATATTCTTGGATATTTTGTATTATATTTATGCTTTATATTTTTATCCATTCTGTATTTATTTATTTGTTTTCAAAAATTGTGAATTAAATTCTCATTTCTCATATTTTTATTTATAATCTACCTCAAAAAAAAGAAGTTCTCAATCGAAAAATATTTTTCACGTATGTTCAACCTTTATTTAACTTAATAATAGTTCTCGATGATTATTTTTACTTTCCCGTCCTGATAGCGCTTAGGAGCTCTAGAAAGTATTGTAATCGGTCCAATTAGAGCATACGCGGTTTTCATCGGATCTTGATGTATTGACACCTAAGGAACCCAAAAAACCGGATGGAAATTTTCCGGTTGTTAAGTTAAGTGTGTGTTCGGTGTTGGCCTCTAAATCACCTTATATCCAGAACTACTAGACCGATTTTGGCCAAACATTGTCAGATTTCATCTATATTTGGGGCAATGACGCCATTACATTTTCAACTTAAAAAGTCAAGGTGATGAAGCTTGAAGGTCAAGGTGGTGAAGGGTGAGCAAGGTCACCCTTAGTATCTTGAGATTTGACCCACCGGGTTGGTCTAGTGGTGAACGCGTCTTCCCAAATCAGATGATTTGGAAGCCGAGAGTTCCAGCGTTCAAATCCTAGTAAAGCCAGTTCTTTTTACACGAATTTGAATACTAGGTCGTGGATACCGGTGTTCTTTGGTGGTTGGGTTTCAATTAACCACACTTCTCAGGAATAGTCGAACTGAGAATGTACAAGACTACACTTCATTTACACTCATACATATCATCCTCATTCATCCTCTGAAGTATTATCTAAACGGTAGTTACCGGAGGCTAAACAGGAAAAAGAGAGAGAGTATCTTGAGATTTAGCCTAATTTAAGGTCATATTTTTCTTAGGCACGTTTGTTAACGATTAAAAAATAAGAGTATTTGAAAAAAAACTTTTGCAAAATCGCACCCCCATCTCAAAAAAAATGCTCTAAACTACTGCTGTATTGTTTCGTCACAGGTGAACGGTAGAATTAAATAAATTAATAAAATTTAAAGTGTAAAAAAATTAATTTGGTCTGACTGGGTCTGAACTCGATCGCTCGATTGAATCGTTACCTGGTGCGTAAAATGCCTCGCGGTTACACTAGTCTGCAGACCGTACAAGCAAAATTTGTTCTATGTAAGTTGTGAAATTACATTAGTTTAGTTAGTTCCGGCCGTAGCCGCTAGTACCGGCACACCCGCGCGAATTAAATACGGTATGCGCGCGCGCTTTAGTTTGAATCATTGTATTAAATGAAAAAGTATTATACTTAAATAAAATGATAAAAATATTTTTAATTGAATTTGTGTGTGTGTGTGTGTGTGTGTGTGTGTGTGTGTGTGTGTGTGTGTGTGTGTGTGTGTGTGTGTGTTTAGCGTTTAATTAGAAACTAATTATTAATTAATCTATTAAATTAGAACCAATTAAATGATTTATTATTCTAATTTAAAAATACATTGTATTTATTACATAACTATAAATTATAATTAATTTTTTTTTTTAATTACAGAATGTTTCAGGCGTTACCGGAATATTTAACGTTTTTCCAGAGTTATAGCACGACAGGAGCAAGCGCTGAATCATTGTTAGCGAATGAGAAATTTGCAAAAGATCACATTGTCGGGAACGTAATGAAAGCAATCGGGAAATTGGTGAATAACATTGATAATCCTGACATTATAGAATCCGTCCTAGTTCAGCTTGGTAAAAATCACAAAAAAAGAAACGTCGTCAAACCACATTTCGAGGTTAGCTATTGTAATAATAACAATAAAGTGTTGTGTAGTGTGTATGAGAGCGCGCGAGGTGTGTGTATGTAGCACTTTGTAGTAGTAGAAAATGAAATATATAAAATAAATGCAACCCATTTTGTAAACATTAAAAAAATAATAATAATAAAATCAGACCTGGATACCAACCGAGCATAGCCATTAGTTTTAACAGATTAAATTGATATGCTTAAGATTTTTATAAGTAACCGTAGGTTAAACTTTTCTACACACTTTACGCAGAAAAAACTTTTCCCAGAAATGCATATATAGAAAAAAAATTCCATAGTATTTTCGTTTCATGACGAAATAATATTTTGATAAACATTACTTTTTTTTTAAACTACTTACAGATTATAAGAAAGTAAAATCAATCAAAGAAATGTTAAAACAAACATCCACGTTAAAATCGAATTTATTAAATTATGTCAATATTTCCAAATAAAATTATTATTATAAAAAAAATTGTAAACTTTTTTTTGAGATCATCAATTGTAGGAATTTAGGGGACTTCACAAATGTTTGGAAGACAGATTTTTTCAGTATTTTTTCTACCCAATTTCATTTATAGATTGATAGACAAAGGGTATAAACAACGGATAATAAACAAAGGGTATAGACAAAGGGTTATAGATTAATAGACGTTGGGTTCCAACGGGTTGTTCAAGTGGTGAACGCATCTTCCCAAATCAGCTGATTTGGAAGTCGAGAGTTCCAGCGTTCAAGTCCTAGTAAAGGCAGTTATTTTTATACGGATTTGAATACTAGATCGTGGATACCGATGTTCTTTGGCGGTTGGGTTTCAAATTAACCAAAAATCTCAGGAATGGTCGAACTGAGACTGTACTAGACTACACTTACATTCATATATATCCTCATTCATCCTCTGAAGTAATACCTGAATGGTATTTCCCGGATGCTAAACAGGAAAAGAAAGAAGACAAAGAGTATGGAAATTGATAAAATATGAATTTAACATCTTTTACTTTCCCGTCTAGATAACGCTAAAGCAGATCTATAACTCTAGAAGGAAAAGTATCTGTCCAATTTGGACATAAGCGGTTTTCACCGGATCTTGACGTTTTGACATCTAAGGACGCAAAAAACCAAAAAATAAGATGGAAATTTTCTGGATGTTAATGTTAATTGTGTGCTCGGTGTTAGCCTCTAAATCAGCTTATATATCCAGAACTACTGGACCGATTTTGACCAAACTTGATCAGATTACTTCTATATATGAGACGATGATGCCGTTAAATTTTTTAATTAAAAAGGTCAAGGGGATGAGGCTGTAGAGCAAGGTCACCCTCAACATCTCGACATTTCGCCTAAGTAAGGTCATATTTTTCTTAGGCGCATATGTTAATGATTAAAGACTAACAATATTTGCCAAAAAATTTTTTTTGCTAAATCGCACCCCCCCCCCCCCCACAAATGCTCTAAACTACTGCTACGTTTGACGTCACAGTTGAATCGTAGAATTAAATATTATTCATGTTTTCTTATTATAATTTTTACTTTTAACTTATTATCTTTTTTTACATTTTTTCATTTTAATTATTATCGGTCTGGGTGGATCTCGAGCTTGATCGCCCGGTTTTATCGGTACTTGAAGCGTTAAGCCTTGCAGCTATACCATTCTGCTGACGGTACAAGCGAAATTTGTTCCATATAAGTTGTGAAATTACATTAGTTTAGTTAATGCCATACCCGCGCGAATTAAATACGGTATGCGCGCGCGCTTTAGTTAGAATCATTGAATTACATAAACGAAAAAATATTATATTTAAGTAAAATTATAAATATTTTTAATTAAATTGTGTGTCTAGTGTGTGTAAACCGTGCATCAGAAACAACCCACAAGTTGTAGCTTTTGTTCTTAAAAAAATACTATGTTGTCAGCTTTTTTTTATTTGTTATATAATCAACATTCAATCCATATTTATTTATATAAAAACAGTTAATAAAATGAACTGTTAACTAGCGAAGTCTCAAAAACTATTACAAAAAAAATATATGATTTTTAATAATTAAATAATATTTTTATTCTGATCAGTACGTAATATTACATTACGTAGATCATGTCATTATGTATTGATATGCTATTCCACAGATAAGAAAATTAACTGATCTAGTATTTGCCTGGATGGATGAAGGAAAACCATGGTAAAACCTTGATCAGCGCGGCATTAAAATTAAGCAGTCGACAATTTTGTGCCAATTTTCAATAATAAAAACAAATATAAAATTTAAAAAAAATTACTAAAAAAAATAAATCGAATTAAAAAAGAAAACAATCTATGGAAATATTGTACTAAGCATCGTTACGCAGTAATTGATAAAATGAAATAATGGGTGACCAGTCAATTTTCAGACAGTTTTAAATTGTTTAAATATAATTTTTCATGTTGTAGAAATAACAGGCATTTAAGGTTATCTAATGATTAAATTCTTACCAGGTCTTACATCGATAAGAAAATATTTAACTGCACAAGGAAACTCTTTAAAACAGAGTAATTACTATTCAGAGCTGTTTAATATAGCACATTTACTATTCAGACCACATCCTGTCTATTCATTAGGCCCATTATTTTAGTTATCATTCAGAAAAATTCACAATTAGACAACTTATGGATACAACATATTTAACGTACTGAGCCAAATGAGGAAACTGTTAACCCTTTCAATTTATTAATTTAATTAGCGTATACCGATCTAAACTTACACATTTCTCAAGCGATTGAGTTCCTCGAGAGACTTTTCATCGTGCGGATCATACATCCCAACCTCGTAGGGGGCCTCCGTGACGCGAGTGGAAGCGTCTCGGCTTTTCATCCGGAGGTCCCGGGTTCGAATCCCGGTCAATCATGGCATCACCACTCACGCTACAAATCATTCATGCTCTGAAACATGCCTTACGGTGGACCCGAAGGTTAAAGAAAAAAAACCTCGTAGGGGGAAACCTTGTGACGTCACCGGTCGCCACACCACCCTCTCCGTTCCAAGCCCTGAGGGGCTTTACCGGAGGTCGTCTTTAGACCCTCTAACTGATTACATCTCACAGTCATCAGCCAGGCCTCGGTCGGGATACCACCGATGTAAATGCCTCGGCAGACATTTGCATCAGTAAAATGTAAATCAAATTTTGCCTTCACGTAGGTCTCAAACGAACATCTTTACATCCAACTTAAACATGAGTCCCTCAAACTAACTGACCGATACCGCGGAAGCATGGATCCCGCGCCAAGTCCCAATTTGACAGCACCGTTCGTGAATGTGAATGCCTCACAAAACGATCGAGTTGAAAGTTAAATCCGTACTACACTCATACCAATCAAAATTATGTTTTCCGCAACATAGAAATTCAGACCTTCACCCAAATAGTCGACCAAATTAAATCAGCTAACAAGGGGAACGTAACTTCATTCCGGTCCGAGCAGGACCCGGGGACAAACCCCGCCCACCCACTCCCGATTCCATCTTGAAATCTCGCATTTCATACAGCAATCTTCTGGGATCCAAATAAATATTGGCTAAATTTTCCGATTGTCTCACGCGTGCTAAGTAGGCCTGGCCCTCGGCAAAGATGCGAGTGCTCAGATCTACGACGCCTCTATCTAGGGTAGCCCCTTGTACGCCGTCACAGCTCAGCACAATATTAGTGGCAGCATACGCCGTTCTATTTTGTCCTGTCCCCCTGAGCATCAAATTCTACAGTAGTGGGCACGATCCTCAACCCGATGCCGACAGCATTATCTCTAATCGTATTGTCAAACTTCACAACGACCGTTTGTGGGAGCTCGCCGGGCTCAAAGTCGGCTCGATTTTTCTGAGCATGTCAGTTAATTTTTTTTTTATGGTTTGATTCCATCATGATTTTGTATTATACTAGTAAATATTCCGTTTATATGTAATTATAACGTGTTTAAAAATATTAAATAATATGTTAACTTAAAAAATATTTTTAATCTTTTTTAGATATTACAACTAATAGGCCAAACCTTGCAAGCCCAATGACCATGGCATGGCATAGATCAGTGCGATTATATCCTTACCATTTCAAATAGCATAACATTGGTAGCCCTGTGGTGAATTCAATGTCAAGGCTAAGAATTCTCTCATGGTTCTTTCATAATAACGTTAACAAAGCAGTTAGCAAAACTGTGTTTTTTCGTTTTATGGAATGATATTTCATTTTCTCAGCTGATTGTGTCATAAGTTTTCAGTTACTTGACAATTAATAAAAATTTTCAAGTAACTGTAGTTGATGAAAATTGCTTGTTTGTGGATAATGTAATTTTATAAAATTCTAGCCCTGTACTAACTGAAATAGGTTCGTTGTTATTATCTACAGAACTTTCATTTCAATTTTTAAAGGAGAACATTTTGCTTTTAAATCCTAAAAATACTAATTATATTTAATTCCAAATTCAACAGAATAGTTATTTTCTATAAATATGTATCATAATTGATTTATATCAAAAAGATTAAAAAAATTTTAAAGTTTGATAATTGATTGAAATTTAAATTGGAAAAGCCACGTTAAATTTGTTCTCTGTGTATATTAGGTGGCATAACCCAAAAATGGTGCAGCCATTCAAAAGAAACACAACATTCTGTACCAGTTTACTAAGAAGAGTATAGAATGGATTGGTTTCTTGTTGCCCTTTTCCTGAACCAAAAATACTTTCTGCACACCAGCATTTAAGCTTTTTATAACGCAAGTGGTATTAACCTTACAAGTGATACTTCACTCTGTTTGCCACTCCAACAGAAAAAGAAACTTTGATGTGTATCACTTGTACCTAAAACACACTTCATGGGTTCACAGCCACAAGAAAGACAGTGACAGACAGTCATAGTAAGAAAAACTGTAAGTAGTTCCATAATAAGTGAAACAACAAATTTAAATATTCCTTTCTGTGGGAACATGACATTGTGTACCTCTACTCAGTTATTTATTAAGATATAATTAACCATTTATTAAGGTATCAAAAATGTATAACTTAACTACCTTAAAAGTGGAATATTTTGAATATACCCAATTTAAAGTTGCAGAAAAGGCCTACCCATATTACGATAAACCCCTATCCGTGATAATGTCATGAGATATTTTAACGAATGAAAAATTATTATTTACTATCTTTATTTTTATGAGACTTGTCATATTGAAAACTAACAGCATCCCTCCAATGGGAATTAATTATAACTATTTTTAGGGATCAAAGGCCAATAAATAATTCAGTCACTAGACTTTTTTTGCAGCCATTGTACAAGAAAAAACAGGAGTCCTCAATCTGGTCTATACGACCAAATCTATCAAATACCAAGGAATATGATGGTTGCTTAGGTGCTGGTATTCTCAGCATTGAGATACTAGTGGGTCAGGATAGATTTTCATTTATAGAACTAATAATTGGTAAAAAGGAAAAGGGGTGAATGATATGAAATGAGTATCTGCCTATTAAGATACATTAAGATAGTTCAACACATTTCTAATAGACAAAAAGAATTAATTTTTTTTCTGAGCTGTCTGTCAAGTAACTGATTTGATTCTGTTCTTCATTCTTTTCTTTTCTGTTTGATCTTATAATGTCAACATATTTATGAGATCCTACATCCTCAATTATCTGTTTTACATCTTTAAGTTTTGTCTTTCTCCACAGTTTATACCTCATATAAATCCCTTTATTACCAATTTTACTAACCCAGGATATCTTAATACATGGTCATCAACCTAAGTTACTCTCTTTTTAAGATTTTAACTCAAACAGCTCTTCTCTTTTTATTGTCTTACGACCTATCATATTAAATTTTACCATTATTTGAATTTTGACATTTTTCTGTGTAAAACCATATTTCAAATACCACATTCTTATTATCAAACAAACTGTAATACATCAGGGGTGAATTTATGAATAACAGCACTATTTATGTGTGAAATAAAAAAAAATGTAACATCTTAATAAACTGAAATCCAGACTTAAAAAGTGTATTATTGTTTTATACTACATTTTTGGATGACTTCTTTAATCATAATACTGCCGCTTTATTAAAATCTATGAGTTGTTGGTAACATCTCTACCTTTCATCTGAAAGGATCTGGAATCAAACATCAGTCACACTTTTGTGTTTTTAACACAAAATCTTTTCAGTTATCTTTTCTTTTGTGAGAAAGTTAACTAACTGAATTCTTGCGTTTCCTTATATTCCATTTCTATCATTACTACACAATTCTTGTACAATTTATAAATAAATGTTAAATATCAAATTTTAAACTTAATTTTTTTCTTTAATTTCAGAATGTAAAAGTAATTTTAGCAAAAGTATTTAAAGAATATCTGGGTAAGGAATGGAACAAAGATGTGGAACAAGCGTGGACAGAATTCATCAATTTAGTTTTCAACACTATTTATAAAGGATTATAAAAATTATACTGCTGTTTTATTATTTTAATCATAGATAATCATATTTTATTTCAGTAAAAATTTAACAAATTAATGTTAATGAATATTATATGCAGATCATCTCAGCATTTATATTAAAAATATGCCTACTACAATAATTAGAGAACAATTACAGCACAAAGGTTTACAAAAAATAAAATCACAAAATCTCTTAAATATCAACTAAATTTTAATAAAACAATGAAAATATTGATTAACATTTAATCTGCAATTTTTATTGAAATACGTGAATATTACTATCAACTTCACAATTTTTATTAGATAAATAACAAATGTAATTATGTTTAGTATGTTGTAATGAATGTTCGGTGGTGGAAATTGCTACTTTTCTTTTCATGATTATTTATAGTTAACAAAATAAATAAAACATATGGATGCACTTACTATAAATACCGACTACCTCTAATGCTATCTTTACAAATATATATTATTTATAATTATCTTCCAATATTAATACTTTCATTATTACATTATTTAAAAATAGATTATATATACATATATATAATACAATATTGTGTGTAATATATAATTATTATATATTACTACCTATTTTATTATTTTAAATACTTACAAAAATAAGATTAGTTTAATTTTGTAGATGAAAATATATAATATATAAAATACAAATGGTTTTTTTAATTTAATTGTTTAAGTATTTGTTTATTTTTAAACCTTCTAATTCTATTACTATTCCTATTTATCACATGACCTGTAACCTGCTATACATGTATATTATTGAGGATTATGAAATGATAGGTGTAAAAATCACAAAATCAAAACCAGATGATCTATAAACAAGCATATTAACCATTATAGTAATTATACAGTAAATTGGTAGTGAAATTTGATCGATGGTTAGTGTTTATAAGCAATAGTTACAAATAGACAAGATAAGATTCCTGAGATCTCTGGGAACATCTACAAAATTAGATAGAAAATGATTTGAATATATATCAGGAACTGAATATAAATTATTTAATTGAAAGTAAAAGAATACAGAGGAAAGTGTTTTGAACATAAATAATAGAAGAATTTTTAAATATACAAGTATTTCTTGAAGGGCAGAAAAAGTTAAACGTTATTTGATGAAGAAATGACAAGAGTAGTTTGTTTATACTTATAAAGAAGATTTTTCCAAAACAGGTATTTACCTAATAATAGAAGAGTGTAATTCTATTAGTTCAACATTCAGCATGCAGAATGATTTTGGTAGTTAGTATACCAGGTGTGTAAATATGAAACTGGAATTTTTGTACAGAAAATACACATTTATTATATGAAAATGATAAAAAATATTTTATTTGAAATACTGTCCATCACTAGCTATACATTTTTCCCATCTCTCTGACAGTTTATGAACACCAAGCCAAAAAAACTGTTGCTCTTTGAGTTATAAAGTCATTTTCATACATTTTCATAACAAGTGAAGCACTGCTCAGCAAGTGCGTGTCCATCGATGCAAATAAATAGTAGTTGGACATAGCAAAGTCTGGTGAGTAAGCCCATGCAAAAGTATTTCCCAAATAATCGCCTCAATCGTCAAAGAAAATGGCACCAATAATGGGATTTGATGGTAACTACAATGACAGCTAGGGCCATCTATGGGCAAATTCCGGTTTCATATTTAACACCTGGTAAATACTCTACTGAAAACACGATTTCCCTTAATTTTGACAAAATTGTTGTCATATCATTTAAAAAAAAAACAAGTGATTATGAAATATTGTTATATATCACTGTTGATTATACAAAGAAGATGCAGCATCAGCTTTTAATGTGTATTTTTATTCCAAATTTCTATGCTAAGATTAAATCTAAGGCAGATTCATACAGCAAAGAAAACCTCAAAATAGTATATATATATATGTCCTACCAGGATATTTTTTATGATCTCAGGCAAGTTCCATGTTTTTTTGAGAACATCCTTATGATATAAAAATGTTCAATCCTCAGATAATCTCAAGAATATATGTATATGATATATGGGAAATTCTTGGGATCAGATATTTATAGTCAATAGGATGTACTGAAATGTTATCTAGAATCTGATTAGAATAATTGTAATTCATCTTCAGATTATGACACTCATTCTACATAAAATATTCATGGGACCATAAATGTACGCTATTGTGAAAAGTATAAATGTATCATATTTATCAGGTTATGTAAATGAATATCCTGATGGAATGTCAGTTTATATATGTACATTAGTATACAAATTAATCTGAACACAGATATTATTTAATAAAAAAGAAATTTTATTTAGAAAAAAATCATACCTGTGTAATTTGTGAATATTTTATATTAATCTGTCCTCCTTTAATCTTAACTACTTCACATACACGATTTGGCATCGATTCAACAAGTGTGGTACACTTCTTTTTATTTCTTCATCATTACTCATATTACTGCTGTAATTTGTTTTGAAGTTGGTTACAACCCTTTCCTTCAGAATCTTGATACATCCATCACTTTTCAACATACCATCTACAGGAAAAGGGCCTTCAAATGTAAAAAAAAAACCCAAAAAACTTTTTTCTGGGGATGTTGGGATTGTTGGATATGAGCCAGTGATGCATCAAAGCCAGTGCTTTGATGCACAAGAGCCTTTTTTTTTTACCTGCTTTTTAGCTGGGCGACAAGTTTTCTGTCCAGCTGTAAAAAAATGGCATCTAACTGCTGTCACAAGTAAATCTGTTCCACTGGCTGCTAATTCTTTATTTAATTTTACATAAAATAATTTTGGATCAGTTAACTTTTTCTCACTAATAACCAACCCTGTGTTGGAGTACTTTCTCTTTTATGGCCACATTTGCCTTTACTTTTCTTTACCATTTTCTTTAAATTGTTTTAAAATAGCATTTACTATCCCTAGTTTAAAACCACATTCAGAAGCTATTTGTTGTGTCATGTGTGCTCAGAAAGAGAAACAATTTGAGAACGCTTTGAACTGAAAGAGAATGCTTTTTTTTGAGTTATGTCCATTATTATATATTCAAGACACACAGAATAAAAAATGTAAAAGTATGATTTTGTAATATAAAATGAAATAAACTTTCACATAACTTTTTGTTGAAGTTCTACCAACACCTACCAAAATATCTGATTGGTATGGTTTTGGGCTTAAAATGTTCAAAAACATCTAGATGTAGGCATTACAGATATTAGAATAATAAAAAAATTATATTAAAAACTTTTTTTTTTACAATAAAAAACGCACAATTATAAGAAAAAAACAATTTTTTTTTAAGTAGTATCTGTAACTCAGCCAAAAATTATTTTTTTATTTCTTCTCTACCTACTTTGTGCGCTAATGTTTACTCATTACAAAACTTATCTATGTTTTAATTTCTGATAATTCCTAAATAATTATCACTTCCAACATCAGCCACCAGATTATGAATCCATGATACCCCGACTTTGTTCAGTAATACCTTGACTTTGGCCAGCTCTCCTTACCTTAAAACTGATTAAAACATTTTGTAATTTTTTTTTTTACTCAATAAATATGTATAATTACAACACAAAATTTCATTTATTTTTCATTTTTTTACAATTTTTTGAAAATCACCGTTTTTGAGGTATACAAACCCCCTTTAATCAATTCTATCAGTTTAAACTCTCATAAATGTGGATTATTCACACAATTCAGAAATCCTGGAAATAATTCCAGTTTTAAAAATTACTTTCATTAACATTTACAAACATAAATCCAATAAACAAAATCAAATTATGATGATCACATTAAGGAGAATTATGTTGATCACATGATTTCTGGATATGTTTTCAAGTTCAGAGAAATATGTCAGTTTTAGAAATAAATTGTAAAAAATTTTAATTTCACATTTAAAAAATTACACGTAAGTAAAAAAAAAGTCAATGAACAAGTAAATTTTAAGTGCAGTAGCAACCTTGGGAGATAAGTTTTGTTTAAATTATTAAAAAAAAATAATCTTTTTAAAGTGAATATATAATTAAATGTATTTTCATTATATACCAACAGATTAAACAGAATAATTCATTCTGTTTGAATGACTATGATAGCAAACTATAATTTTAAAGTTTTAATTAATCCTTTCTAAAAAAAATCCGCTCAGAAGTAGAGATCTCTTCAAAAGTACTCAACATTAATTATAAAAAAGAAAATGCAGTAGATGTAAAATTAAATATTAATTTTAACAAAATAAATTTGTTGAATGTAAAACACATTTACTTTTATTTCCATGAAGTAAAAAAAATCTACACCAAGTAACAGTATCAGCAGTATTATATATGCACACACACACACTCAGAGAGAGAGAGAGAGAGAAATTATTGATTTCTTTTTATTTGTTAGGTTTCGAAAGATCTATGAAAACATAATCAAATAAGAAATAAATTTGCATATTTATAAAAATATAAAAAATGTATATAACTATTACAAAGAAGAAAGCTTGATGAAAAGAGAAGAAAAGAGAAAGAAAAGAAGAGGAAAACATACAAGTAAATTATTGGCATTATATGATAGTATAATTACTAATATATTATATTACCATAAATTATATTGATATGTAATTTATTTTTATCTCAAATTTATTGGCAAGGCAAACTACTAGTAAAACATTAAAAAAATCCTGCTTCATATTACTGAATATTCTACTTAAATCTATACTATACTCCCACAACTTCAAACATAAAAAATGCTTCATTTATCTGCAGTTATAAACTGCTTTTTCTGCTTCATCAAAGGCAAAGGCCTATTTTATGGTCAGTGCTCCCCAATAAAACTCATCTGTGCATGAAAAAATAATACATTCACAGCCACATATACATATACACAAAATACTAATTTTAAAAAACTGATACGTAATAAAATTAAATATATTTAAGAAATATAGTATATTGTATAGTTACGCGACCTACTGTTTAAGGGAAAGTAGCCCATGCTAGTTGGGTCAAATTTTTCCCTTGAAGCAAAAAAAACAACTTTAGTGATGAAAAATTTTAGGAGGATGAAATTTTCAGGATTTTATTATTTACATATAAATTATTATATACTTATGTGGGCCTATTTTCTGTTTGTATCTCCATACTAGATGGACCACTTCGAATGAAATTTGACACAATGATTTCTGTTTATAGATCACTGATGCCACTTAATATTTGTCACAATTGGTCAAGAAGGTGAGGAGAATAGAAAAACTTTCATTCAGAAAATAGTATAATTTTTTTTTACATAATTCTTTAATTACTTACTTACATTCTTTAATTTTCCTCTTAAGAAGTGGTCTGTTGAAGGTGAAGCTATCTTTTTTCCTCTATATATTCATCTGTTATTTATATATTTATTTCTTATATATATTTATTATACACGTATACAAAGTATCCAAAACATGACGCAACCTTATGAAAAAATGAGTAAGTTACAATAGCTATTGAAAGTGACTTCAATTATGCAATTCACATGATTGAATATGATGTTGCATGTTCATAAGCACATGTTGTAACATTTGTTAAGGAATTACAACAACACATCGTTCAATTTCACTCTGCAATTTAGAAATGGTGTAGGATGAGTTTTGCAAGCAGTATCCTTAAGATATCCCTACAGGAAAAAGTCAGGAGGGGATAGATCAGGAGACCAAGGGGCTACAACCCCTTTGAAATCTCTTGTCCATGAAAACACTGATCCAAGAAAATCATAGTGTTGTTGGCTGTAGCTGCAGCATTGTCCTGCTGGAACCATGTGAACTCCAGGTGGTCTGCAGGTATAGTGTTTACAAATTGTTGCACCATCTGTATGTAGCGATCAGTGTTCACTGTGCCAGGAAAGAATGTCATGAAGATTTGCCTACATGATATTCCTGCCACACCAATCACCCGCTTTTTGTCTGTGCAGAGGAGACTCGTGCAGCTGATGTGGATTTCCATACACCAAATGTGTGAATTCTGTCCATTCAGGTATCCATCAAGGTGGAACCATGCTTTGTCAGACCGAAACCAATCATCGAGTTCATTCTCATCTGGTGTTATAGTTGTCATGAACCACTGACAGAAAGCTACAAGGTTTCCAGTGTCTGCAGGTAATAATTCGTGAACAACACAAATTCTGCACGGATGCATCTTTAAACACTTGCACAATGCCATGTAAGCACTACAAACAGAGAGACCAGACTGGCTAGATAGGCATCACACAGACTTCTTGGGACTAACAGAATATGCAACTTGCACATTAATCAACTTTTCTATGTTAGCACTTTCAGTCGACCACTTTTTGCTGTATCTGCCATATTCCCAATCTCTTGCAACTTGTTGTATATCTGCTTGATAGAGGACTTGTTTGCTGCATCCACACCATAATTTTCTGTGAAGTCATTCTGGATCTGGGCATAATTTGCACATCTAATGTATTGGGAGACAATGAATATCCCTGCTGCATTATGTAACCCATTTTTTCTCGATTAAACCTGCAACAAAAGAAGGAAACATTTTTCCATAATGTTGCATCACTTTTTGCACACTGTATATTAGAGGTTGGCATTTCTGTTGTTTCTGCCAACAAAAATAAACTGTTGGAAAAAAACAATTGTTCATATAAATTGTTGGGGAAAAAAGCTGAATTATTAATCTACTAATGTTCATGACTTATTTTTTCATTACATTGCTAAAAAATGTTCCATACATTTTCCAGTACACTGTTTTGTGTTTAAAAACAACAGTTTCATTTTAATATTTTTCTCAATGCATTGGCTGCAGGCTGTAGCATATTTCAATTGACCCCCAGCAAATACCATAAATCATTTTATCAGAAGATTTTTATGACCCTTTATTCTGCACTTTAATATTACAGTATTTTCATGAATAAGATATACTGGTTTTTGAAACTGTTTGATCTTAGCGATTAGCTTACAACATATTTAATATTGATAAAACAACAATTTTCTGGGCAAATGACCTGTTTCAGCAAATGGCAGTTATTCACCATATCTCTTTTCATTAACTTAATATTTGATAGAGTAAGCTGACAATTCTGTTTGGTGATTCAATGTGTTTGCTATGCAGTATTACTATTGGGCAAAAAAAAAACGAACTTATGAAAGTGAAACAACAGTTCTTTTTTCTGAGAAATAACAATTTAGTCAAACTGTTTAATATTTTCATCACTAAAATACAACAAAAATATATTACTGGCCAACCAAAGTAAGGTCCTGATTTAATTTGACTTTGTGACATTTCAACTGTTCATTCAGTTTTTATGTAGTTTTTGTTAAATGAGCTTTTAATCTATAAAATCTTACAGTTCCTTCCCAATAGGTGGAATATAATATGTGAAATGATATTTCAACAAATTTCTGTTTCAAAATGTCAAGTAGTACAACCTGGCAAGAGCTGTATTTCATCTGAAAATAAGCCCTATCTGTGTATTAATTATGAGAAAAACATAGCAGGATTTCCTCATACATAATACGAGTACTTTGTAAATGTTAAGTTTGTTTATTGTATGTACTGTAGTTAAAAAATAATAATAACACAATAAAAAAATACCTTGGTTTGTAGTGGAAGCATCCAGTAACAGCAACAGTTCTGAATCAGTGATATCCACTGACCCTGAAAAAAATACTTAAAATTTGCTAATACATTAAGATTATTTTTGGCGCAGGACTAAATCTTATATAATCAATAAATCCATTTTGTACTTCATTTTAATTTTCATTTTATTAATTCAGTTTCATAGTAAATATCAATTAATTAATTCAGAACATAATGAACCAAATGTATACTGTTTATAGAACTGACAAATATAATTTTTATTAGATTACATCAATTTGTATATTATTTATACATCTGAATTTGAGTTATCTATTTTTTTTAGTTATTACTTTTTTTTAGTTTTTTTAGTATTGTTTAACACTCCGTGGTAATACTAGTTTATATCTGTAACATCGCATGGTTCTTTACTATGTCAGGTTTTACAGTGAACATTATATATTTATTTATTTTCAGAGATTATAGTTTTAATATTTTATTTATCTCCACAGAGTAATATTCTATTAAATCTATTGATGCACATACCAAAACATATTATTTTATTTCACACATAAACAAAGACACTCAGCAGATAAAGGTATCGTAATCTTAATTTGTGTTTTAATTTTTTTATGTTTTAATTTTATTTGGATTGGAATAATCATATTTCTAATATACTTGGTTTACATGAATGATACTCTTTAGTCTAAAACTGGGCAAGCAAATGGCTAAATTATAATTGTTGGGCTTAAGGACTGCATATATCCTTAAGTAATGATAATAAAAGATAAAAATAAACTTTCTTTTTTTATCAAGACATTCATTTTTATATGTAATTTATTCATACACAGTATGTTTGATTATTTAGCTGTTGACTGTACCGTATAATTTTACAATTAATTAACATATGTCATTTTATTTTAAAACCTAAAAACATTGGTTAAAAACTTTGTACCATGCATTTAACAGAAAGTATAGTTAAATATTTTCAAAATAGTGATCATTCTTTTTTTTTACAAAAAAGAATATTTAGGAACAATTATGGCTTTATAGTCTGCAGTACTTTGTGGATTAAACTTTCATTTGATAATTTGCCTACTACATAAAGTTCCTTTTTCATTTCAGTATAAAATTTTTTATTAATTCTACATAGAACTCTATAGACAATTCCACCTTCAACTCTGTGCATAAAATGCAATCAAATTATATTCTGTCAAGCTTAAACTTTCATTCGATCATTTTCCTACTACATGAAGTTTCTTTTACATTTCAATAAAAGACATTTTTTTCTACACACAACTTTATGCCTAAACATATTTATGTTGAGCTAATGTTTATTGCAAACCATTTATGTACTAGATCTCAACGAAAGATGTGATATGAACAAAATATATCACACTTATTTTTAAATAGTATTCTTAACAGTTTTTCCTAACTTACTAAATTCATCCTGTAGAATTCATTGTAGGATAAAAACAATATGTCTCATGTTAAAAAGGGATCCCTACAGAAAAAATGGAATCACCCAAGTAACCCCCATTGTAACTCAATTTATTTTCAATATATTATTATTATTCAATATATTAGTGTATACTCTTATATAATATATAACTATATAGTTTAATAGTACAGAGTAATATTTGTATATATATATACAAACATTACTCTGTATATTATATATACTGTTATATTATATGCGAGCAATACTGTATTATATCATCGACATACATACCTCTCTCTTTCTCTCTCGTGTATAATACATATATCATCTGATCAGCTATCAGTCGGACTACTCACAAGTCTGAAGTCTGAGTATTTTTAGAGTAGTTACTGTGGGAATTTGTTGTGTTCTAATAGAAAAAAATAATGCTAATTGAAAAACTATTTTGCACATAAGATTACATTTTTATTCAGGATTCTTAAACACAGTTCATATAATCTAATTTACTTGATTAAAGTTAATTACACTACGATCAGTTTAGATTGACTCACTTGCTAGACACTTCACGGGTATTTCAGAAAGACCATTCCCTTAGAATGAGGATAAATAAGTGATATGGACAAATTCTATACTATTCTAATTGTCATGCAACTAAAGTAAATTGCACATAACAATTGGAAAACGGTTTTCATGTTCTGGTGTCATTTCAGTACCCATTCCTTTATGTTGCATCAACTTTTATTGTTTGCAGAGATTGAGCATATATTTATTGAGATTTATAAATATAAATATTTGATTTTTATATAAATATTTCAAACACCTGAAAGACAATTTTCACTAACAAGTTTCTCCAATTCTGCAATTCTCTACTTGCCAACAGTATCATATTTAATACAAAAGTCTAGGATTTTACACAATCAAAAGGCCCCCAGTCCTTGGTAATTGGTTATATTCTTGAGAATATGAAAGATTTACAATCCACTTACCCATAAAATTTCTTAGAAAATTATCCTTCAATATTTGAATATCAGTAGCTACTGGTAAAACTACAAAAAAAGATTAAAATTCATGGTTACCACATTATTATTCATGGAATGAAAGAATTAGTCCACAAAAAATGTTTAATGCATAATAAGCCATTGGTTTTGATCTTTTCTTGATAAAAATAAGTTTAGGTAATTGGATTGTTTTTATTTCAGTGACAAGGATAGATATGAGAGCAGTTAAAGTAGACAACTGGACAAATAGTATGAAGTAAGGAATGTCCTCACTGTTTTCACAAACAATCATTGTATTTAATTAAAATTGGTGTTTGAAATCCACTCTTCCACTACTGGGTTCATCATTACTTTTTTTTTTAATTTGTCACACTTAACAAATTGAAAATTTGCCAAATGTTTGAAAATCATTCATTCACAATGAAATTTGAAACACTGAAAACATTCAATGATCTGATCAAATTTAACTTCTTTTTCTTTAGTAAAGGATAAAATAAACATAATAAATTAAGAAAAAATAATTAAAAATTAAAACAAATTTAAAACCATTTATTAATTTAATTATAAAGCATCTTGTTGAAAGGTGGTTTTTACTTAAATAAATTTAGTAATAGCCACTTATTAAGAGCTTATTCTAAGTACTTATTATCTTTTTTTTTTAATTTATGACTATAATTCAAAACATAACTTTAAAAAAATACCAAATACTTATCTTTAAAAGAAGAATTTTTATCATCAGCTGATGTCTTTTATCTGAATTGTTACTTTACATTTTTAAAGTTGTTACTATTAAGTTTTACATTAGGATTTGGATTGTGTAAGTGGTTATTTTAAAAGAAAAAGTTTTAATTGGTTTTAAGATATTTGCTATGTTTAATACTATAAGGCTGGGACACAGCCAATTAATAAGAAATAGTGTATATCTTGCTGGATCAAAATTTTACAGTTCTGAAGTAAGTAGACTGTTTTAATTTAATGTTGAAATGTCAGGGGAATTGCAGAATACAGAAAGAAGTTGAAAACTTTATACAAATACAAAAGTAAATGACTATTTTGCATTAAGTTTTAATTTTTTCCATTAAAAAATTCTTAAATGGGATTAAACCGTACATTTTATGAAATGTATACTTATTTCTTAAACACTTGCTATACCTTTGTATTGCTGAGTAGCTGTCCAAATTGGTGGTACCAGGTTAAATTCCTAACAAGAGGTATCTTTGAAGGTATAGATACCACTGTTTTCCTATTGAACTGATATAATTTAGCAGTAAAAATTGATCTAATAGACTAAAATCTGGTAATAATTTCTTAACTTGTATCCGATCTGATTCTTTTTTTTATAAAATTTATTTTCATTTTAGAATGAATCTTTTATCAAAAAGAAAACATTGATAAAAGAAAAATTCTATTAGTGCTTCACTCTTTTGCTGTAGTTTGGCGGAAGACCACATTGATTCCACTTGCTGGGTATGAGCTCCCACCTGTGGATTTACAAAATTCTCTGCTTCATTCTGAATATGGAATACCTTGATAAGATGCCCACATTTCTGATATCTTTGTGCCTGGTCTAATACTGCACTAATCCCACCAAACTCCCATTGCTGTAAACATTGTACTTGTCTGGAGAAACAGGATTCATCTAGTTGAACCGCCTATTACTGGATTCTGTATCACTGTCTGTGCAGGCTTCCTACAGGCAGTTCCCAGCCTGTCGCATTAGAACTCACCCCTAATTCTTTTGTACAATAAGTGGTGGTAATGTGTCAAATGGTAATTAAATAGTCTGTAACAAAACATTCTTCCTGAGACTGATTTTGTCCTGCAGCTGGTTTTGCTACAGCCCCATCTTATCATTTTTATCAGAAAGAAGTAATGTTTCTGCCAGTTATTGTAATACTGAAGGTTATGAAGAGTCTCATTCAATTGCAAAAATTCAACACCTTTCCTCTATGTAAAAAGAGGAATATCTGTAAAAGTATGCAATGTGGTTAACATGAGCATTTAAACACAAGCAATTACTCTTATGTAATGTAAAAAAAAAACCAGAAAAGTCCAAAAATATTTCTAGAGATAAAAAGTTTTTTTTTACATGATTCTGAAGTTTTGATACTAAGTAAAAAAAGACTGTAAAAATATATAGTTTTTACTAAGAAAGGCTATCTTGTACAAAAAGACACTGTAATATTAATCAATTCATAAATGGGAAATTACTGTTCATTCAGACCAAGAAACACAAATTTATTAATTTGTAGATGATCCTCCCTCTGGTTAACTTTCCTAAAGTAACTGGGGAAAATACTTCTCCCCAGATCATTTGCACAGAGATGATCATTTTGGTGAATTTGTCATTTGGCTATGCCTGTATATATAAGGGCATTCTTTGGATGCCTGAAAGTATTTTACAAAATAACACATTAACATGCAAAATATCATGCATTAAATGAACAAAACTCATCCAATATTTTAGATATGGAGTCATTACTCCATGTCTGATTAAGAGAAGCAGCACTACTCACAGGAAATTAAGAGTTGATTGAATGTTTCTAAATAATTGTATCATGAAAAGTCAGTGTAATGGAAAATACACCTTGTATCACAGAAATATATCTATAGTTATATCACATAGTCTGTTTTGCTAGGTTATTAATCTCAGATTTAATTTCAGATAAGTCCAAAAGATGTACAAAGATTACAAAGATCATGGAAGGAAGCTGAAAAGAAAGCAGATAAAATTGCAAAAACTTTCTTCAAAGGGTAAATTATCAAAAAAATTTCTTGATAAATTTTAAAATTTATTACTACATACATTACATTCTTTGATTGTTGCTTTGTAGACTGGTAATGCAGTGCTGCTATCTTAGCTACAGGTTATAATGCAATTTCACTTCCTGAAATAGAAGTTTGATGTGAAATCTGTCCTTTACAGTATATAAACTGATTTTTAAATGGTAATATGCTTCTGTATATCTACTCAGAAATTTCTTCAGTAAATATAGACCAGATTTTAGTGCAAATTAATCCATCTAAGTTGGATTTATGTATTTTAGTGGGCTCTAATCAATAAATTAATGGTATGATACTTTTTATCAGTTTGAATTGAAAAAGTATAGTTGCTCAACTATCTGAAATTCTTCTACAGCAACTGAACTACCAGAAATATTAATTTATTTACTTAACAAAAAATTATAATTACTATAATTAAATTAAAATTATTATAATTATAATAAATATTATTAAATTAATAATACTAATATAAAAATTATATTAAATTTACATTTAAATTTACATCGTTTTTAAATTTACATTTAAAATGTAAATGTAAATTTAAATCTACATTTGTTAGTAAAAAAAATAAATTTATTAGACTAATAAAATTAGTCAGCTATGACACTAACCAGGGTGGCTTTGGAGGTGATACTGATGGACAAGTTGTCTTATTGCAAAAAGTCTTAAAGGTAAAAGTGAAATGGTGCAAGTCACCTGTAAAATATCTACTTTTGGGGAAAAGTATAGGTCGCATAGTGGGTGGGAGTGAGATGAGATACATTTTCACACATTAAAGAAAATGTGTGAAAATACACAAATTTCCTTATGTATGCATGCATGCATGAATATGTTCACGTGTGCATGCATGTATTGACACTAGAATGGCTAATATATGTCCAAACTCCATACAATCACAGAAACCCTTATTACCCTATTTGGTTAATATTGGTAATAATAGTAATAGGTGTGAAGGAGACAAAAATAGAAAAAAAATTGACTGATAAGTGAATTGGTGAAATACTAATCTATCCTTATACTAAGGATAAATTGAAATAAGATTGTGATCTCGCCCTGAGGTAGATAATCCCCACATCCGGAATACATCTATGTTCCACGTCCAGGGCGGCAACAGCTGTAATGAACGGGGTTCCATGTAAATTCCTCGGTTATGCTTTTTTAAGTTTGACCTGTTTTCAACTTCAGGTCACTAAACGAACTGGATTTTTCACCTACCTGCAGGAAGTGGAATAATAAACGATTTGGAAATGGACTCATACCACTCTTAGAGCTGGCGATGTGGTGGCCAGGGTCAATGTTATTGCAGGTGTAACAGAGACCCTTCCGTTGTCCACATGCCCCCTGCGATGGCAAGCATGTAGCAATGGTGCCCATGTGTATGTCTGTGCATGGGAGCTCTGAAAGCTTCGGTGAGTAGGAGCCTGGAGTCAGTGCAGAGACTGCGCATCCGCTCTCTGCCAGGACATATGCCGGTTCCACCAGAGTACCGGATCGGACCTCCAAGGTTAGTAGCCCTGGAGTGGGGGTGTACCCTGGCGGGGCTAGCCGTTCATGAATATTGAACAATCAAACATGGCAGAGGGTGCACGTAAACACCCTCGTTTAGAATCCTCTGATTCGCCACAAGTGAAGAGGAAAAAGAGGAGAGTGACAAAATCAAGAAAGATGCTGATAGAATCAGTAAAGATTTACGTAAAAGCTTATTTGGCTATAGTGTACCTAAGCCAAGATTTTTAATTATTACAAAGGAGAATGGAAACTTCCAAAAAGTTAGACCATTCTTAATCGCAAGAGAAATTACAAATTGTGCTGGTGGTCCCGTTAAAGAAATCCGAAAGACTTTTAATGGATTGCACGTCGAACTCACCAACGTGCAAAGTCAGAAAGTCCAGGCATTGAAGATCGGTGAATTCGCAGGTTCTGTTCAACCGCATAGCACACTGAACTCATCCAGAGTTGTTGTTTGTCGCGATCTTCTTAATTGTACAGAATAAGAAATTGTACAAGAAATGTCGAGTCAGGGAGTGACTCAGTGTCGCAGACTAACCATGCGAAGAAACGGTGAAGTTGTTCCTTTGGCCTCGCATGTTTTAACATTTAATAGGCTGAATCTTCCTGAAAAGGTATGAGCTGGCATCCATCAGCTTGATGTACGAGCATTTATTCTGCAGCTGATGAGATGTTTTAGTGTCAACAATTCGGACACAGCAGCTAGATGTGAAGCGCAGGAAATATGCATATGTGGAGAGAAAACACATGAGGGGAACCCATGTAAAGATCCTCCAACCTCCGTTAACTGTAAAGGGCATCACAATTGTCGTTCAAGAAACTGCCCTACATATAAATTAGAAACAGCGATTCAGGAAGTTAAAACGCTTCAGAAGGTCAGTTATCCTGAAGCAAAGAAGATTGTTAATCAACGTACATCACGACCATCGACTTCTTAGCAGAAGCAGCGGCTGCCCCTTCCACATCTAAAATTAATGTGGAGCAGTTGCTTAACACAAGTCTTGCGACAATGATTGAAAGAATCATTGATTCAAAGATTGGGTGGACTCATCAGAGAAAACAAATTAAAGATGAGAAGGCTCATCCCTGGACTGGCGCCGTTGACATCAGAGACGCACCAGCACAGTTAAACCTGCAATTAAGCCACCAACTGAAGTAAGAATAAAAAATCTTGATCAGTTTCAAAGAGAAACGGATCACTCAGTCGTCTAGTCACAAGCTTAAAGAAATTGTGACAAGAAAATCTGAATCTATGGAAATGGAGGTGCAAGTTATTATTGAGAAACCACCAACGTAGAGAATATAAAACCTGGACCAATAGACCCTCCAAAAGCACAAAGATCAGCTTCGGTGAGAGCATCTATTTCAGCTTCACCCAGTACTGCAGTAGAGATAGTCCAGCTCATCCGCCACAGAGAGTGGATCGCTTGTTAGTTTAGATTTCCTAGCAAAGATGCTAACAGCACTGACGAAACTTTCATCAACTGACGTCAGCTGCAGAACGTCACTGGCATCCGAAAGAGAGAAAGACGATGCCATGTTTGAGGCCTCAGATACGCTGTCATCAGAGGTTGAGGCCGTCAGAAGAATGGAGAAACTGTGCAAGAAAGGATGGCCGAAAGGAAAGCCTAGAAAGTAATATTCTGGATTCGAAGTTAGAACTTAAATTTTTGAACATTTTTGATTCATAGAAATGTGAATAATTGAAACTTTATTAAATTTTTTTTGAAGTGGGATGGGTAGTCGATGCCCCTAAAACACTCAAAGAGAAAGATTGTGATCTTGATTATTCATTTTCGAAGAAAAAAAATTAAATTGATAGGTTTCCACTTGCTTTTTGATTATTAAGAAATATTTGTATGAAGAAAACGTATTATTCGCCATAGTTTAGATGGTATGAGGATGTATGTGAACTAAAAATTCAGTTGAGTATTTCCTGAAAGTTGCATTTAGTGGTTGCAAATAAGTTACCACTTAACATTCTTGACCAGTTCTTGAAGTGTGTGCTGAAAAAACATGAAACTACAGTAGTATTAATCCTTCCAAATTATGATCAAGGATATTTATTGGTGGGAAAGCCATTTTCCCACCAAAATGAATACAAATCTGTGCATTTTATCTGAATGATCGATCCCCTACCCAACCCCCATACTTTTAAATTTGATGTTTTTCAATGTTCAAAATTTTATTTGTATTTATAATTACTGTTTTAGATTGTTTGAAAAGCACCCAGACTATGCAAAGCTGTTTTCAAAATGGGGAGAATGCCCAGAGGATTTGATTGATAATGAAGAGTTCATAAAAGAACATGGTATTGGAAATGTACTGGTAGCAGTTGGAGGATTCATAAAAAAAATGGATGATCCATGTGAAGCTAATCAAATGGCAAAAGCAGTTGGAAAACTCCACATTAAATATTGTTTAAAGCCAGAGCACTTCAATGTAAGAAATTTGTATTAAGTATTTAAAAATCCAAATATCTAAGATTAATGTAGTAATTAGTCTGCTTAGGTGAAGTAATGATAGCAAATGCCTAAACATGCTGAATGTTGGATTTCATTGCCAGCATAAATTGCAATCAGCATTATTGCCTAACGAAAAATTGGTTGAAAAGTTTCTTCACACATTACACTATTAAATATTAAAATAGTCAAAATTTGATCAGTTCTGAAGCTCTGGTGCAAACATAAAATACATTCCCTTAACCAATTCCCTTCTAAGCTGTCTACCCTTTTACGCTTGTTTCCTATAGGTGTCTACTATTTATGGCCCTTGTCCATTCTGGCCAAATGACTAGCTCATTCCCACTGATCATGTTCAAACATGTATTTTCCTAATGTTATAAATAAGACCAGCAATAAACTTAAAGTAAGGCTGGTTATTTCTTTTTAAGACCAGTATAGTCATGAAAGGGGAAAATGCACCTCATCATATTTGTGGGGTAAGTCATTTGCTACAATTGGTGCTATAGCACCAATTTACTTCTGATTTTGCTGTCAGTACAACAGTCATCTGTGTGAACTTCAGGTATCAAGAGTTGAGTGGGGGTCGGTCCCCTTGCCTTTATTGGAAAAAAAACTCTTGCATTAAATTTCAATAAAGCTGTTTTTTTATCTTTTCCATATCTATTGTAAGACAATAAATGAAAAAGCTTTGCCAAAAAGTTTTAAATCTATATTCTCAGGCCTCTGAATTAACTGAGATGGTCTGTTAAAAGCTTCTTGATTGTATTAAAAAGATCTGTCAAACTACAAATTCTTTGCCTCCTGCATTAACAATTGAGTTTCCTGTGTAAGTCTTTTTTAGAAATTTAGATTACTCTTGATCTTTCTGATTAAATCTGATTAAATTTCTTGTTTCTAGCATATATTTTATTATAAAAATATAATTTATTATTATAAATATCAATAAAATGTTTTTTTTTTTTATAGAATGCTAAACCAATATTTTTGAAGTCAGTGAAAAAAGTTATGGGCAAATGTATAGACTGCGAAACTGGATTAGCATGGGAAAAGGCAGCAAATATAATTTTTGATGGTTTAATAAAAGGATTGAAATAAAGATGTGAAGCTTGCAAAAAATTTTATGTTGAATGTTTTACATTGTTCATTTAGTAAATAAAAATTTATTTAAAGTCTTTTTTTTCAAAATGGAGGACTTTTTTAGTTAGTAATGTTTGATCTTTTTTTTTCACTATTGGATCTCAATTGATTTTTTTTTTTCACTATTGGATCTCAATTAAAATGCTTACTGTACATTTTTTCTGTCCGTAAGTTTTTGGGAACAAAAGTTTTACTAAGGCTATTCTCAAAATTATAAGGTATTGCACACTCTAAAGAGATCATTTCTGTAATGAGTATTAAAAATTTACTTTAAAGTAATAATTCTTCAAAGGATACCCTAATGAACTGAAATATGGTTTTATTCCTTTTATGGTTTTCGCTTTTATTTAGCCAGGAGCCAGTATCCTGCTCATTTAACATCAATCATAACAGAATTTTTAATAATTTTAAAATGTAATAATAAATTTTATAAATGTAATAAATATTTTTAAAAATTCAAAAGTTCATAAAATTCTTTTTTATATGGGATATTGGGAACATTTTATTAAAATGCATACAAGAAGTTCTTTTTATTAAATGGCCTGTCAGTTATTTTTTGTTAAATGGTCTATCAAGCTGGGACCTGGAATCTCTGGTTCCTGGCAAACCCTGATGCCAACTCAAAAGAACAAAACAAGTTCTTTTTATATACAAACACCGTTTTTTACAAGTTCAAAAGGTGGGGGGATACAAGAGTAATTTTATTAAATTTTTTTTTATATGGGAACAATATATAAATGGGTACAATATGGCCTGTTCAACAATTTTTTTATAAGGGAACCTAAAAATATGGCCTGTCTCTTTTACTAAACATTTTTTTATATGGGAACAATATAAGGTGGGGGGGGGGGGAGGATACAAGAGTTCTTTATAAAATTTTTAATGCAAATTTTTAGGGAACCTAAATATGGCCTATTTGTGTTCCCTGAACATATAATATGGCCTGTTAGACATGGAAATATAAAATATCCTCAAGGTAGAATCCCAAAAAGTCTTCAGATGTGATTTTTACAGATTTATTTTATATAGAATCAGACATATATGGGCCTTGTTAACAAGACATGGTAGTTATGGTAGTTAGTTAGGTAGTTATGGTGTCTGCACTGTATATATATATATATATATATATATATATTATACCATCCTCATGGTGGTATTATATAGAAAAAAGGTAGAATATATAATATCCTCAAGGTAGAATCCCAAAAAGTCTTCTTCAGATGACAGATGAATGTGTGATCAGGGTAATAATCACACATAATCCCTAATAATCCCTAATCACACATTCCCTGTGTTAAAAATCAATGTCATCTGTCATTTGAAGACTAATTCTACCTTGACACTTTTTTCTATATTATATATTCTACCTTGACTTTTTTCTATATATACACACATATATATATCACACATAATCCCTAATAAGCCCAAGGTAGAATAAATATATATCCTCAAGGTAGAATCCCAAAAAGTCTTCAAATGACAGATGACATTGATTTAACATTCTACAGGGAATGTGTGATTAGGGTAATAATAATCACACATAATCCCTAATAATCATCCCTAATCACACACATCATTCCCTGTAGAATGTTAGATGACATGATGATATATTAATATCATATAATGTGATTAGGGTAATAATAATCACACATTCCCTAATAATCATCCCTAATCACACACATCATTCCCTGTAGAATGTTAGATGACATGATGATATATTAATATCATATAATATCATATGTTAGATGATATTATATTCTACCTTGAGACTGTTTTTCTTATATTCTCTACCTTGAGACTTTTCTATATATACACCATGAAGGGTAATCACACATATAGATATATATCTACCTTATATATATATCTATAATATATATATATAATATAAGGTACATTTTATATAAGGTAGATATATATCTAATATATAATATCCTCAAGGTAGAATCCCAAAAAGTCTTCAAATGACAGGTGAAATTGATTTTAACATTCTACAGGGAATTGTTATTATCCTCATGGTGTATATATAGAAAAAAGTCTCAAGGTAGAATATATAATATAGAAAAAAGTCTCAAGGTAGAATCCCAAAAAGTCTTCAAATGTCATTGTGTGATTAGGGATTATTAGGGATTATGTGTGATTATTTTACAGATTTATTATGTTATGTTCATTATGCAGTGAATCCATCACAGCACAAATATTGTTACAAAACACTAAATTATTTTTTTCAGAATATCAATCTTGAAACTCTTCCTGATAATAATGAAAGAAATATATTTCATATCAGTTTGGGAAGAGGATTCTGCTTCAAAAGTAGAACCTTCTTGCTCTTCTTCAGAATTCAATGGCTACCTCATATTCTGATTAATTTTCCTAAAGTTAAATCCTCACCACGAGGCACTCTCCTAATAGCAGATGGTGTACGTTTGGATATTAGCTATTCTTTTGTTTCTGTAACACAGAAATAATAGTTCAATGATCTTGTAGTTCATGCCACATATTGATATGGTAAAACTCATGTGCTAATTATCCCTAGCCCAGACAGTGAGATGTTTCAGACAGGTTGAACAGTAGATGTGATGGGATCAATTCTAACTTTGATCTCAAACCTTAATGCCGGAATTTACTTCATAGCATTTTTTAATTAGTGCAGTCAAACTTAATAGTTGTTCTTCAAGCATCGAATCCCTACACTTGTAACTATTTAGCTATTTGATTCAAACATTTTAATCACACCAGACGAAATAAAGTGGTAAGAAGTAAACAGGTTATAGCACATTTAAAAAAATTTTTAATCAATCTTAAAACTTACATGAAATTTTATTTATAAAAGAAGCATTGAAGTTAGCTTATTTGATTCAAACATTTTAATAACACCAGATGAAATAAAGTGGTAAGAAGTAAACAGGTTATAGCACATTTAAAAAAATTTTTAATCAATCTTAAAACTTACATGAAATTTTATTTATAAAAGAAGCATTAGTAAACACAATATCTTTAAAAATTTATATTCAGTCAAATTCAGTGATGAAGTTTGTTATACCACTAAAAATTATTAATACTTCAGACATCTTTAACTATACAGCTATCACCACTTGAATGATTAAAAACATTAAAAAAGTTACATTTTAAAGTTTATTACAAATATAATAAATTTTATTATCAGTACGATTAGTCTCTCTTGACACCTTTTGCTAATGCTTTAAATAGAAGTGTTGTTACTTTTTTCCATCCCTCAGCAACTACAGAATTCCATTTATCACCAAGATTATATTCTAGAGACTTTAAAAATATTTTTCTTGCATCCTGTAATAAATCAATGAAAAGTTTCACAAAATGTATATAATTAAATAGTATATAATTAAATAAATGTATATTAATACTAATTTTTAGTATAAAGTTTCACAAAATGTATATAATTAAATAGTATATAATTAAATAAATGTATATTAATACTAATTTATAGTATATATAATGCCAAAAACTAATATTTTTATTATCATAGCTTTGTCTTTGGTAGTTTCCATTTAATGCTGCCAAACTCCTTTGGCCTCAGTATAAGTTCTCTTATGTAGGTAGTGGGGTAGGTTTTTCTGGAGTTAACTAGTTATGTTCTGCCTTTACAGAACAGAAAAATTATACCATTACTGATTTCAGCTTTGTTATTTAAATGTAAAGAGGACAAGACTAGAAGAGGACAGTTCTTTGTGGGAGTGATTTTTCAATACTTTGTAGGGTAAAACAAAGAACAAAATTTAAAAATTTGCTAAAATATGTAGGAAAAGTATTATAGTAACACTTAAAGCTGCTAAATCCAAATATACTGTTAAAATAAATAAGAACATTTCATTTCTTATTTAAGATCTAATAGAAAAATTAATGAAAATGGAAGAGGCGATTGATAAATTCTAATAAAAGTTCCAATAACAAGCAGCAGGCTGGTTTTTCAGTTACCAAAGGTAAGTGGGAAAGTTGATAGAATATTTTTGCATGCTTCAAAAAATTATGCCCATGAGCTGTGAACTTACCTTAAACTGCTCAGGTTTTACACAATGTTTTTTGTGTACTTTATGAATTTTTTTTAATCCCATCTCTGCTTCACAAGGATCATCAATTTTTCTCACAAATTCTAGAACTGCAGGCATAAATTTTCCAGCAGCATGTTTCTTCTTAAATGATTTATTTGCTAGGATTGCTTCAGGACATGATCCATACTTCTTAAAATGTTTTGCATACGATGGATATTCCTTAAACAAGCTAGAAAAATAAAAAATGAAAGAATCATGAAAGAAAACAATTACTAATCAAATCAGAAAAGTTATCTGTAGAAAATTAATGTTATTCCAAATTACAACAAAGATTATGATCAAGGGGACCCTACAAAAATTAATTTTTTTTGGGGGGCGATAAATTCACTCACCCAGAAAACAAAAAACAAAACAAAAACAATAATAAGGAATAATAACTCAATCTAAGTTTGGAACAATAGTGTTCTGTAGTATGTCTGCTGTGGCTGTTGAATATGACGTAATATAATATAGCAGAATCAACCACAAATAAAGAACATGAAACAGGTGATTGCAAACTTTCAGTAATATTACTATTGTTGATGGCTATAGAGCAAACAAGGTGGCACCTTAATACACTTCCTTGAGGCACTCCATTCCCAAAGAATGGAGTGAGAATCTCCAACTCGCAAACATTATTACTCACAAACATTAAGTATTGGTCCTTGACTCTGTTCAAGGGTGTGTTACTACACCAAGCCATGTCATATACCTTAATATCAAAGATTGCAGATGATGTGCAGGTGGAGTATTGAATAGCTGCTTCCAGTGACACTAAATGGTCAATGTTAGATCTTCCCTTGCAGAAACCACATGTTCTATATGGTCAGTACCATGGCTCTGTTACGTACCATGGGGAAGACTTGTGCAGAGATTACACTATTATAAATACACAATAGGTGCTGAATTGGGAAGGTGTGAGCCTGAGTACTGAATACAGAGACAAATGTCAGAAGGAGTTTAATTCACCAACTGATGGGTCATTATGACCTTAACCCACCGGCTTGGTCTAGTAGTGAACGCATCTTCCTAAAAGTTGAGAGTTCCAGCATACAAGTCCTAGTAAATTCAGTTATTTTTATATGCATTTGTACTAGATCGTGGATACCGGTGTTCTTTGGCGGTTGGGTTTCAATTAACTACACATCTCAGGAATAGTCGAATTGAGACTGTACAAGATTATATTTCATTTACACTCACATCGTCATTCATCCTCGTACCAGAGGCTAAACATGAAAAAGAAGTAAAGAAAGGGTCATTATGACCCTAAGATAACCAAAACAAATGTACCGACGACAAATGTTTGTAGTCTATCACAATATAAACAAGTTGTAAATTTGTGCCAACTGTAAATTTGTGGTGTTTGCATTGTTAAAATTACATTTTTTGTAATGTAAACAGAGATTGGTGTAATCCATAGACTATAATTAGATTTAGAATTAAAACAAATAACATGGACATAAATACACCTAAAGAAATATAAATATATAAATGATTTTTATACATTCACACAAAAATTATACACCCAAACTATTGATTTATGTAAACTACATCCTAAGGTCAAGAAGTTCCACTAAAAAACTGTTCCATTAAAAATTCAGGCAGAAGCCTTACAGAATTCAGAATTTTGATAGTTTATAAATTTAAAATATCAGAATTTTGTTTGATAGTAATATTAATCTAATGTAATAATCTTAAATATTATAAATAATTCTAATCAAATAATCCTAATAGATTTAAGAAGGGTGGAAGCTGTATGCAACACTGTCTGGAAAATAAGTTTCTCATTTCTGAATTTTCCCTACTGCCAAAAATTTAAGAAAATTGATTATGTTAATTTAAAAATATTTTGATATATAATAAACTGAACATCATAGAAAATAACGATTTACACAGCAGCATAAGCAATCTAAATAAATAATGAAAATAAAAATTTATAATCTTCATAAATTATTTTTATTATTAAAATAATTTTTTGGGGGGGATGGGGGAGAACAGTATTTTGAATACTGTTATAATGTTTTTACTGTTCAAGTAAATGTTATAATGATCCGGTAAATTCAACGAACATTAAATTTAATTATAAATAATTGCTTAAATTTAACTTGCCTGTTAAAAATAACATTATTGAAAATATTGCTATTGATTCTGAGTTAACATTTAGAATTGACGATAATGACAAAGATTATGCATTAGTTTATGCATTACATTGCATAAGAGCCACGTGTGTTGCCTATCCTAGTTTCCAGGAAAAGCCACCATGAGAAAGAATGTAATGCAGCTGCAACATGTTTTTCTTTCTTTATTCTTAAGACTCCTGGACTCATTCGATGAACATCGTCCTATTATAGACTCAGTCCTGGACAGTATAATAAAATTGATCATTCTAATAATCCTGTAGTAGCTGCTCTCATGGGGTAGTCCTGCATTAGTGTATTTGACTACTATTGCATTGTCCTATTCAATTCATCATGAACATGTGCACAATGATAACAGTTTGTTTACTATTACATGTATATTACGGTACCTTATGTATTAACGCCACCGCAGCTACAGCTTTATTTAAAAACAAAGTAGTCAATCGGATTTCAGTGGAAAATGGGCCGGATATAGAGTTTAACATTAGTCTTTTTATTAATTTTAATAAATGATTATTTTTATATTTTATATAATTTAACCAAACAACCTACACTCGCTTTGCTTGCTAACCTTGACTAATTAACAGGAGTTTTGATTATTTAAATAAATAATTGCAATAATTACTTAATTTATAAAATAAATACTCAAAAAATTACGGTGTTAATTAGTCAAGGTTAGCGAGCGAAGTGAGTGTAGGTTAAGTTTGGTTAAATTAATATTTATAAAATAAATAAATATAAAAATAACAATTTATTAAAATTAATAAAGAGACCGCTCATTTTCCACCGAAATCCAATTGACTACTTTGTTTTTAAATAAAGCTGTAGCTGCGGTAGCGTTAATACTTAAGTACCTATACTAGTAATTAATTTTATAAATGTTATAAATTATCACTCTTGTATAAATAAGAAACCACTAAATAAGAGGAAAATATATAATTTGGAATTATTATACTATGAAGAACTGACTATGTGGATTAGTGTTTCTGAGATCACATTTGGATTACTTTGCCAGTGAGCTTTTGGAGAATATATGAAAAATTTAAACCAGAAAAAATGAATATTTGAGTACAGGCTACAATAATATATACTATAGGATCACAACTAGTGCTTTAACAGGATAATTCGAAAAGTTTTTTGGCCGATCTTTCATTCTTTAGATTTTTGTCAAAGTACTTTACATCAAGGCTCTCCTAAGAATCAAAATACAAAAATTTGTTCTACTTTCCTTGCATAGCTACTGAAATATTCATGTAATGTATTTTTTTTCTTTTATTTTATAATAAATTATGTAATTCAAAGCATTAAACATTATCAACAAACTTACGCTTTAAAAAATTCCATACTAAAACATTCAGGATTTTTATCTATTACACAAATTGTTTTAAAAAGTGCTTCTTTTTCACAGTTTGAAAGGCCCTGAAACAAAGGAATATTTTGTTATTCCAAAAGACAATTTTAATATATTCAATTAGACTTAGGATACATTTTATATATTACACAAGTTTAGAAACATTAAAGTAATGTACAGATGTTCTTTATTGATAGCAGCAATCTGGCAACTTAGCAAAGTATAGTTATTTAATTTCATTTTGATTTTATAACTATGAATTTTAGTTCCAAATTACATTTTACCATAAAAATTAATGTTATTAAAATTAAGTTTTACAGTAAAAATTTATGCTGTTATAACATCAGTTGCTAACTTGATAAAAAAAAAAACATTATTAAATAATTACAAAATTAAATTAAATCATATAAAAATTTATTTTAAATACCTTATCACATGAATAATTTAATTTTTTTATGTCATAATTAAATATTGAATTTCTCAGAAATGGAGTTTTAAATCTTCTTAAAACTGTAAACATAATTAAAAATTCAAATTAAAAATACTTCACATAAAGTCAAACAAAAAATACTGATAACCAATTAACAATAAACATGTAATAATAAGAATTCACAGCTGAAGTCTTTTCTTATTTTTTAAAAATTATTTTTATAAAAACACTCCTTTTTCAACAAAAACAAATTTTCTATGCAAAATATAATTAAAGAGAATTCAGGAAATAATTTCTACCTTGTTTAATAAATAAAGTTTATAAAAGCATTTTTTTACAGAAGTAAAAGAAAGCTACACAAAATTCCCAGTAGTTACCATATATGTCAACAAAATAATATCACAATTTTTTTTTATAAATAATTAATTACTACTTTGTTTTTATAAAAAATACTTGTAAATGTTTTAGCATATTTAACAAAGTAAACAAAAAAATTTAATAACTAAACTGGTATTATTAAAATAAAATAAGTACAAATTTGTGTAATTTAATTTAATAAATTGTTTGAAATTAAATGGTTTATGGTGAACTGAAATAAGAAATAGATTTAAATATTAAAGAAGGTAAAAATAGAATTTAGTTAAAACTAAATGGAAATGAAATGTTTAGAATATGCAGATAATACAAGAGTAGTTATAAAAAATATTAAGCATCGCAATATTAGCACTATATCAAAAATATTATTATTCAAGAGGAAAAAGATGATTTATCATAAGCTACAACAAAATAGAGCATGTTAAATTAAATTTGTATTACATCTTATACATGTATGTGATATTCTGTCAAAGTACGAGGTCATTCAAGTATTTGAAAAATACAAATATTTTGGCACAACTTTTAATATTGGAAGGAGTACCAGATATTTTGGTGTACTATTTATATATTTAGAGATAGATATATGCATATATGATATATTTAAAGGATGTATATCAGTCACCAGAATGTAACACCCCACTAAGTGATAGGATAACCAAATCAAACTGAAAAATGCAATGATACAAAATGAGTTTGTAGAAGTAGTCATCAGTTGACCACTCTATTCAGAGTTGCACATCTCGCTCAGTTACCTAATTCTCACAGCATTTTTTGTCATGAACCCTTGTGTAACCTCTGTTATTGTTGTGCTATTCCTTTATAGCTGAACACATTTTTCCTCAATATTTCATAACTTTTTCTGTTTGCAGATCAATGGTATCATTGGAATTAATGAAAAAATTGAAAAACATTGTTTTTTGATCAAATCTTTGTTTTCCAATTTTTCAGGTAACACATTTAGCAAAGCTCTTTATTTTATTATATATATATGTAAATGAATATTTAATTTATTAAATTAAGTAGCCAATCTATCACTAAATAGTTTTAAACTGAATACTAACTACATTAAAACATGTCATTAACAACAATGCAATCACTAACTCCAAGAAGGAACTACATAATCAGCCCGATAAAAATTATCTGAAATAACCAATTCCACAAAATCTGAAAGTAAATTGTTAAATTTTTGAGGTGAAATTTTTATTATTATTTATTGTGAGTGACGTTTACAAAATATTGTTGCACTAGTAACAATATTTATACTGTTTTAAATTTAATAAATTTTAAATTTAATATGCTCTATTTAAAAACTGTTTACAGGTTCTATTTTTACTTTTAATGTGGAAATTTATGGTACTCTTTAAATTTATTTTGGTAAATTGTGCAGTAAACATGGAACGATCTCAGTTTGAGTATATAACAGATCATTTATCTGCACATGAATGCAGAAGATTAGTTGCTGCAATCCAATATCGTTCACATCAGTTAAATAAAAAAGCACTTGATTCAGCAGGTAAATATTTTAAAATCATTAACACAGCTGTAGTTATATAGTTTTTAACTTAATTGTTAAAATATGAAAAATCAAAAACGTTTTAAGGTTTTTTCTTCATTGAATCAAAAAATCAAATTTATATATATATATATATATATATCATTATTACACTTCATGATAGATTCTTATACTTTTATAATATATTTCTTGACAGATATATTAGAAGAGCATAAACTCCAAATAGGTTCTTTAAACTTATCCTCCCAGATTTTAAAAATATTTTAGAAAATACTGCTGTGACTCTTACTTTACTACTTCCCTGACTACTGATAATAAAAAATAGTTTCAGATCCTGCAAAACTGTTTATCCTCTTTAAGAAATACTATGATCTGTTTAACACAGAAATTTGATATTGTTGATCTTCCAAGTATTATTAATTTTAGTGGTAATATTATCTTAGAGGTGACAAGTTAGATTCCCTGTTATCACTGATGATGAGGTTGGTTCAGTTATTTGGAGGATAAAATAAGTCCAGGATAATACAGGCTTGTATAACATATCTCATTCGTCATTAAAGTTGTCTATGACATTGACAAGTCTATTTTGGCAGTTAATTTCAGTTGCAGCTTAAGGATTAGTATTTTTTCTTAGTCTAGAAGCAAGCAGCTACTATTCCTACTTAAGAAGGATAGTAATAATGTACCTAGTTTCTGTTATGGGGGCTTTACGTAAAAATGTTGTAAAGGATGTCATTAAGTATTTATTTAACTATGTTTATAATTTATCTCTCCTGGGCCATTCTAATACACCCAATCTCTTAAGCAGGAAGTATCTGTTGGTCCTGCTGTTGAGAGGCAAGGTCGAGTTGATGTTTATTTTGACTTCCAAAAGGCTTTTGATAAAATTCTTCACTATTTGTTGTTACATAAATTATCTTCTAACTTAGCAATGGTACTATTTGTTGGATTCAATCCTACTTGCAGGAGAGATCATTCAAAATATTTTTTCAAGGAGCAATTTCTAGGAAATTTGCAGCAGGCTTCAGAATTCAACAGGATTACAATCTTGGGTTTCTTTTATTTATAATTTCTACAAATGATTTTGTGGAAGTAACCACATGTGATTACCAGTTGTTTGCATATTATGTCAAAATATATTCTTCAGTTAAGAGTGCAGGAATATGTTCAGGAAAATTCCAAGAACATATTGCACATGGTAGTTACCACACTCATCACACAAATTACAGTGTCCTCAGTACCCTTTCGAAAATGAAACCCATACTGATTCTCCATCAATAAGCCTTGCGAGGTCTCGTTTGTATGCAGCTACAGAACCTTTTCAAAAACCTTACCAATAACCAGCAATAATGTCAAGGGATTATACAACGAACTAACAGAGGCATCCTTGTTGCCACCTTTAAACAAAAATTTTACAATCCCTTTCTTTCAACACACAGGAAAGTATCCTCCAAACAAAAATTTTTGAAACTCGTGTGGCCACTCATACACTCCCCCAACCAAGCAAACAAGAATCTCCGCCATTATTCCACCAAAGCCTGGGGCCTTACTCCTACCTAAACTACAGATAGCTTGACGTACCTCAGCCTCTGTAATCTCCAAGGACACTACACCCCCGCAAAACTGAGCGACCTCACGCCGCACCTGCAGATGGTATGCAGTCTCTCCAGCTTCACTGTCATCGGACAGTAAATTGTCCAGCAATCTGTGTAAAATTTTAGATGTGTAACCTGGTCAAGAAAGCAGACAGAAGAAAACATCCTTTCGTCATTTATGTCCGAAGACCCTATATACTACTTCCCAGGGATCCTTGTTCCCTTGCTCATGCACAAAGGAACGCTAGGAATTTTTCTTTGCAGTCTGGACTTCATAGAAATATTGAGATCTCAAATCTTTATATTCAGCAACAAGAACTGCCCACTATTTTGGATCATCATCATGCTGAGACACTCTCTGAAAATGGCAGTCAGTCCTCTTTAAGGCTGAAAATTCCCTACACTACAACAGTGCAAGCCTCTCTCAATCAGAATTTCAGGGAATTGAACACTCAGCAGCATCAATGAAAGCCGTCGACAAACCTACTGTCAGTCATCCAAATTCAAGAAATCAAGTCTCTGCTCCAAAACCTGAAGCCTGGCTGAAAGGAAGACTAACAAATTTTCTCCAATCTGCATGCCTCTACAGGAAACGACCCTGCTGAACTGGAACATTACATCATTAGTGCTCACTCAAGCCAAAAGCAATTTCATAAGCAATCAATCGATGATCACTTGAGCAATCATCAACCACCTTTCAATAATAAACATTGGCGGGAATAAACCTATCAACACCTATCTACCATACCTATGTAGGTGGCAACTCTCCAGATACAATATATACTGTAGACTATATTGAGCTAAAAAGCCCTTTAAAGCTTTAAAGTCATCACCATCATCGGTAAAACCATTATACCACAATAGTGACTTAGCATTCACATTTACACCAATAAGGATTGTACTAGTGCCAGAGAATCATAGGAATTTATCCAGACCTCAAGTAGACAATCAGCAGGATCTCTATACTGAAAATATGAACTTTCAACATAGAGATGCAAGTTCTGAACATCCAAACTGACAACATGATGATTATCTGAGAGCTGCTGAATTGAAAACACAATCAAGTTCCCTTCTGCACACAACAGCACAGACACACTATCAAAGCCACAATATTATCTCTTCCAACAAGAAAAACCTGGCAGTTCATCAGACACATTTGGATGCAGCGACGAAACAGCATCCAACCCTCTACATAAAGCAATCTCATCAAGCTCACTGTGAATCACCTATGCATTTCATTGCCCAATTTTAATTTTAACTATCTAACAATAATGAATTGTAATACATCTCAACGGCTCTCAAATAACAGCCACAATCATAACTATTCACAGAGTGCTTGTGATCCTTTTGAAGATGTCTACAATTTGCACAAGTCAGACCCTCTGACTTTGCCCCTTCACGTTTATCACTTATCACATTTATCCCCCACAATGAGCACACGTTGCCACCAAATGTTCATAGAACTGGCTCTGTGTCCATACTGGCAGCATATGAAGCATCGCTGAACATCTAAGTACTCCTTGACCCTACAAGAAGAAAAATCAATAAACAAGCTGCCCTCAGCAATTAACAGTTTCGAAAGATCAGGACTCACATCAAATACATTGTCGTAGCACTCTGCCTTGCACCTACCTGTTTCAAATAACAATCAACATTCAACCTTAAAGGCTGCTTCTGTCATTTGAGTAATTTGCTCTTTAATGAGTCAACAACTCCTCCTCTAACAAACATCAATCGATGTCATAAACTATAACCCTGGGACACCTCTTCCTCTTACGGGCGACTTTCATGTCAGATTTATCACCCTTGAGTGAGTCAAGGACTTTCACTGTCCTTTGTCATCAATGATAACAACTAGACCCTTTTTGGTTTCTCTTATACTATAAATTCTCAGGTTCGACCTCTTCTGATGAAAGACGACCTGGAATTTGTCCTTCATTTCTGTTAACAGTAGCAGCTGGTTACAGTACAATTTCACGGGAGGCAGTTTTGGTGATTGCAAGCCTGAATCAATAGATTTGATTGCATCTATTATTAACAGCATTATGTTGCTAAGAAGTCCAGTGAGTTGACTTCAGAGAAAGTGTGGGAAATTGAACGACATGGCAGGCCAGATGGGATGAGACAGAGAGTGGGCGTTATAATCCATGATCTCTTCCCAGATGTTGTTTGTTTGCAGGACACCTCTTGGGTACACCCAAACAAGTACGTGATGCAATTTCTTTCTGGGCATGGCACTTTCAGGGGCAGAGTGCAGTGACTCAACCTGGTGGACTCCAGTATGTGTCCACAATGTGGACAGTTGGACGATGCCTACCGTGTTCTTTATGTATGCCCTAAGTATGAGCTAATGTGCACGGAGATTATTTGTCAGGTCGATGTTAGATCTGTGTGTAAATTGCGAGGGACTGGGCTGAGTGGGTGATCTCATTCAGAATTTCATCATTTACTTGGCAAGGGAAAGGATTGCCAAAGAAGTTTAGAGTTCTGCTTGGATTTGCCTTATCCTACATTTTGTTTTTTTTTGACTTGTCTTACAGTTTATGTTGCTTTTGGTTTTATGTTTTGTTATTGTTTCTTGTTTTCGTGTTGTTTTGTACTAATGTTGTGTGTTGTACTCAACTTTTTCCTATTTCAGGTAGATAGTGATTTCAGTTCCTTCTAGTAGTCTACTCAGCCTTGTTAAAGACTTGAGCTTGTGTTTTATTTTAAAGAATTAACTAGTAGGTAGTAGTACACCGGTGGCATCCTGACTGAGACAAGAACAAGGCTGAGAGATGCCTTTTGCCAAGGTTTTGAGGATGACCTCCAGTAAAGCCCATCAAGGCTAGGTACAGAGAGGCTGGCATGGCAACCAAAATCATCACATGGAGGTTGTCTGACCCTGAGGGGTCAGGATGTGTGTGATGTTCAAAATTGTAATAAATATAAATCTAGTACTGTAAGTAACTGCATCTTTGATCAGGTGTCTCTGAACAACAATCAACATTATTGTGATGACCTAGACAATCCTTTTTAGTAATTCAGTTGATTTTAGAAAAAAGCTTTATAGAGTTTTTGGCTATTAGGTGAAATTTACCTAAACACAATGATTGCTTAATTTGATTTTAGTTTTATTACTGAAGTAGTTTGCTCTTGGATTTGAACATTAAAATAAATGAATTTCAGTCGTAGAATTATGAATTTTTATGCTGCTACATGAAAAATAAACCAAAGTGATACCTATTTTCTCTCATTCAAAATTCATTCTTTTATCTCACACTGGATGGCTGTTTTCTGTTCGCTGTGTATGGGTTGTTTGGCTAGAAGGGAATTTGGGAGACCACCAAAAAACAGGGGAAAATTTACAATTTTTTTTATTTTACTGATTGTAATAACAGAGAATGAGGGATAAATTTTTTTTTACACTTCGAGTAAAGATATCCTGAAAACTGCAAATTAAGTGCATACTATGTTGTATATTTATAATGTGTAATGTTTTCACAATTTAAAATAATGTTACTGCATATTTTAAAAAAATATTAAGATTATGAAATCACAGAATTTTTTTAATAAAAGTGACAGTAAGATTTCAACAATATCTTTACTATTTTCAGTTTTTCACTGCTGTTTTTTTTCAACATCTGGTCAGATAAACATTTTCATAGCTAGACTACACAATTTTATCATAGAACTACTTAAAAGTCCCTTCATTCAAACAAGAAAGTTTTGCTGAGAAATTTTAATGACTAAACAGTTATTAAAAAAAGTCTGAAATTTCATTAGTTGTAAATAAATAATAAAATATTAATTCGCAATTGCCACTGATGTGACAATTTTTTTTTTTTTTGCTTTCTGATTTTGTATATAAAAAATAGAAAAAGTTTCTGGTTAATCGATTTACAATATTAGTTAATGAGGTAAATGAATTTACTGAATAGAATTGCTTAACAGAGTATTAAGTAGGCAACTTCCCGTGTACTGAGTTTCTAATTTAACGTAAGTTCATTTAATGTACGCACTCATTATATTACTTTTCAATATAAAAATATACCTATCGTGCATCACTTTGTTTAAATATACTAAAACTTTTATAATAAAAGTGTTTAATTCATTAAAAGACTGTAACTTGTAATATAACTAAGACACATATTACTCATGTTAGTCACATTTATAGGTACGAATATGTATCACTTAAAGGAACTCATTTTGAACTAAATAAAACAATCAGAAACAAGATTATATTATTCAGTCTCCATAAACCCTAAGACATTCAGAATAATTAACTACCAAAATATAAAACCTATGGTATGGCTGTTAACAATTGTTATGTGCTTGGGTGATTATTACTATGCCAAAACTTGACATGTATGTATTTTTTTGATCATATAAAAGATTCATGCAAAGCTTTTAAGACTGAGAGAAAAAGAAATCATTATTTTATAAAATATGAAAATAAGTACCGCTTACTGATTACCACTTAAGTACCAATTTCCATGTAGGAGCAGTAGCATCTCTGCCTTTCAACCAGGCATTCTTTAGATAAAAATTCATTATCATCCATCAGCAGGTATTATAGGGCATCAGCCTGTGTTTGTCAAAAAGTAAATAAACTATTAATCAAAACAGATATATCACAAAAACAATATGTGAAGGCAAAATACATTGTAGCATTAAGCTATATAAATATATACCTTATTATTCTTAATATGTAATATATACCTCTTAGATATTTAAACATATATCTTCAGTTAGAATAGATTCAACAGATAAACAGTAGTAGACCTGGTAAAAATAAACAACAGTATGTATCGGACAAACAGAATAAAGATGTAATAAACACATAAAAGCACTTCACAGCAACATTGAATCAACAGTAACCAACAATCTCATAGAAAAAAATTTACAACACATCAGCAATATAACATTAACCTAAATTACTGTACATAATATAAAGAAGCTACTGCTGCTATTAGCACTTCAAAAATATTTACCACAAAAATGACAAAACAAAATATTAACACACATAATTCAAATCTAATATGCTTTTTAACCAAATCCTAAGAATATAACAATAAGAATCCCTATGAATAATGTAAACTGATACTAGATGATAAACAATAATGCTAATCAATATTAATAAAAATAATCACAGATGTAGCTAAACACAGAAGCAGTTCTTATACTACATCTGTATTCTTAGTTTTAAAAAATCTATGTAAAGTAAATTATTCTATTATCACTAGTTCTAAGATTGTAAACTTTTAATAACACAAGTTATAACCGGTAGAAGGGAAAATATTTTATATATACCTTGAGCTCATGTAAACATTTTTTCCCAAAATGTAGGGAAACAAGATCTCTTTCCTTAAAAACCTAAAAGAATTATTATACAAATAATATACAAATAAAATTTTTCTTTAAAATAACTTTATTGCAAAGTATTTTTTTAGTGTCTCTTGGATAATAAACTGGGCAAATATATTTGAATATTTAAAACACATTGCATTTGTCCATTTTATAATTTACATAATTACTTAATCAGATAGGATAAGAAGAAGTTCAAAAGAAAAGGTTTAAATCATTAAAAATTAATATAGTCATATTTTATGTAGTATAGTAGTGAATTTTTAAGAATATCTAATTTATTTGTCATGGTTTTGTAGAAAATGCGATTCCAGATGAAATAAAGTGTGTTGATTTATTATTAGAATGGAACAGTACCGAAAAAAAAGGTAGAAGTCAGACACATCAACTAGTTTGTTTGCGTTTAAGGCAATTAGGACATCCTGAATTAGCTATTTGGTTATCAAATAACGTATACAAAAAACTTGAACAACAAATTGCACATCCAGAATCCATTTCAGAAGAGAGAACATCAGAAAAAAATGAAATTATTGAAATAATCAGGTAATAAATGAAATTGTATTCAATAATCATAAGTAATTAAAAACAAATTTTGAATACATACAGTAGAAATTACTGACCAGAACCCGGAAAAAAAATTTGGTAGAATCCAGATTTTATCAAAAATTTTGTGGGAAAAAAAATATTAGTTAGCCTGTATAATTTGCAACAAAATTCTATTAAAAACATTTCAGGGGAGGTTTTGGTTCTCTTTTTATGAAAATCTTTGTGGATTTTATCAAAATTTTGTATTATGATTTTTCATCTTTATAAGAATATACACAAAGTGTCGGAAATTTGTATAAGTCTTTGTTTTTATGACTATTGGGTAGAACTTTTCAAAGAATTTCTCCTTCCTTCAAAAATAATTATTTGATGACAAAACATGATAATGCTTTAAAATTATTAAACATAAGATAACTCGATTTCAAACTAATGGAAACATCCACAGGAGCTTTCAAAACTAATCGATAGTAAATAACTAAACAACTGAATATCAATAACTGAAGTACTTAGATCCGTAAAATGCTTTAGAAGAAAAAATTCCGGTATATTGAAGATGAGAATTTTTGCTTTTAAAAATATATATCTATTTGAGGGACAAAGTTTAAAAAGGAATTTATGGATAATTTTTGGCATAGGAAAATACTTTACTTTTCGGACAGGTGTAATAAGTTTCTCAAAGGCTGTCTGTATAGCATAAATCTTTATTATCTTCTATATGTAAACCACAAATCAACCAACATTAGATTAACACAGATTAAAAAAATATAAAAAGGCCACCGAGCCACAACTTTAGCTTTTGTCAATTTCCCCTCCTCCAGAGAGAACAGTTTCACAAATTCTTAGGACGCTATCCCTCTGCGCTCTGATGGCTACCAGAATGTTCCAATATTCTGGGAGTTACCCGCAGTCCCAACTCCCGTGATATTTATTTAAAGAAAAAGAAGTTAAAGTTAAGGAAAGGAGGTGGAAGAGGAAGAAGAAAAGCCTACCCCTAGAGGAACTACCCCACTATTTACAAATATTAACAATCACCTTGATATTCTATACATACACAATAAAGGACAACATCTTAATTTTGCTCTAAAATTATGAAATATATAATCTTGTAACAATGATACAATATATTTATGAATAGGCACAATTAAAAATTAAAACATGTTTCAGTTACATTCTAAATGCATATCTGCCTAACTTGAATAAAGCATAAGGATGAAAACAACAGCACTAATCACAGAAGGTGATGTCAAAGAGTAACTGAAAATGTTGTCACAAATATTGAAAATGTTTTAACCATATTAAATTTGGTGTATCTGTTTAAAATTATGAACTTAAATTTAACAAGAAATAAATATTAAAATTTAAAAAAACATGACTGCCAAAAAAAAAACATTACTCTTTAAAAATAGGGAAATTTTTTTTCTGATTTTTTTTTTTTTTTTAAATTTATTTAAACATTTATAAATCATATATAAATATGAATGTATATATCCTATGACATTCTCCCGGTAATGTAATGATTTCAACATGTCATACATTTAAATTGGTTCAGCCGTTTAGCTGCTACAGTTGAACGAACAAACATACATACACACACCCTAAATACATTACACTCCTTTTTGGGCAGCTGTATAAATAAGGTTCATTTCTAAGTATATCAGTTAATTTTTGCTTGGATAGGTTCCATCATGATTTTGTATTATATTAGCAAATACCTCGTTTGAATTTTGAAAATCAGATGATTATTTGCAGAGATATTAAAAGAGGGAACCCCATACATATATACATATATACATACATATATATATATATATATATATATATATATATATATATATATATCGACACTTAACACTCCTGGTAAGACAAGGATTCCAACACAGGGCCATACATCTAAATTGGTTCAGCTGTTGATTTGCTATGGTGGAACAAACTAACATAGAGTGGTGCATGAAATGATCCAACATTTAGTTTTGTTAAAAAAATATTTATTTTAATCACAATACAAAAAAGTAAAATACAATGTGTTTACATATACCTAAAGATTATGTTCTGCTTATCACATGTTCAATATGACCACCATCACGTCCAACAACGAACTCCTATATTGTTAGCAACTCAACAACATGTATCCTCAGTTATCTTGTTACACGCCTCTATGATCATTATTTGCAGTTCCATCACTTTACAACAATGTTTATGGAAAATCTTTTCCTTTAGAAATCCCCAAAGAAAATAAATCACACGGACTCAAATCAGGACTCTTCATGGGCCAGTTCTGTCCACATGCAAAACGATTAGAAAATCAGTTTGAAATGACGTTTGTGTTAAAAGTTTCATGCAGAAAGTCTAAAACAACATTAGCTGGGTATGGTCTGGCTCCACCCTGCATGAACCACTTGTTTTCTAATTGAAACTCTTTGGCAAGAAGCTGAGGAACAGAATTATTACAAAACATGTTTAGATAACATTCACTGTTCATTGTCTGTTCAAAAAAGAATGTCCCTGTTACCCATGACTTAAGATAGCAGCTGACACTGTAATTCTTGGAGCTTGATGCACCTTTTCATGAAGCACATGTGGATTTTCAGAATCCCAAAAACACACATTTTGTTAACACCCATCTAGATGAAAACCAAACATTGTTCAACAACATGTCTTGGTTCACAGTCCATTCAGCAAATGCCAACCCTTCCCTAAATTAACCATTAATTTAGGCAAGACTGTTACTTCGTATAGATACAAATGCAAATCAGTTTTTAAAATTTGCTCTACAGAGTCTAGAAATCCCAACTTGTGCTGCTGCTTTTCTTGTTATTTTGCCGGCCTCCTCAGTAACTCTGCTCTAACAGCTTCAACATTCTGAGAAGAATGAACATTGGCGGGCCGTTTACACTTACTCCTCAAATATTGAACCATCATTATTACATGGATACAGGAACTAAACAATTGTATAAATTAGCGATCTCAGTGCCATAGTGGTAGTATCTCCGCCTTTCATCTAGAGATCCAGGGTTCAAATTCCAGTCAGGTATGGAATTTTTCATATATCACAAAACTCAATTTTCATATTCCATGCAGAAGCTCTTCAGCTTGTGCAACGATGAACCAAGTGCATTGAAATGCAAGGAGACTATGTTGAAAAATTATGTACATGTAAGTTTCCTATTTATATTGCAATAAAATTAACTACATTGCGGATAATAATTGACTTACCCTCGTATTTTTAAAATATTGTATAAAAATTTGACATAATTACAGAAATAGAAAATGAACCCATAGGTGTAAACCTTTTGTTTTTTTTAATTTTTTTCTCATATTGAAAATAATTTTGGAGACAAATAGTCCTTACAATGGAGATCAATGCATTTGCATACTCTGAGGTTTCTTTAAGTTGTTTTTTTTTTTATTTCTTTTGTTTTATCAACTGATGTATGTTTGTTAACTGGTATATTAGGTTATGTATTTGTAATATTATAATGTACCATTTTAGTGTAAGTAAACTTTACTAGAATTTAGCTTATTTATGACTAACCATTTTGAACACAATGTTTATATTCAAAATTCATTTTTATTCTACGAATTTTAGCTATAAAATATCCAGGTACTGTTTTGTAATTATTTTATGTAACTTCAGTAATCCAGTAAGTTTTTTTTTTTGGGGGGGGGGGGGGTGATTGTACATATAGATACAATCTTGAGTGATAACCTAATTTATAAATAGATATTAAATTCTTTACAATTTTTAAATATTTGTTGCGTCTTTTATCACTCAAAAATCATTTTCAAGTTCATTGTACTTATTTCTACACATAATGATTGATTTAGTAATTATAATATACATCATTTCAGTATGGCAATGAAGTTGTGTTACAAGTTTTTTGATTGTTAAAGGTTTTCTAAATTTTTAACGTTTTTTTTTATCTTTATGTAATTATAGAATTATGTACCAACTGATAATGCAGGATCCTGTGAAAGTCAACTATTGGTATTTGTTTTTTTTAGGTTTTTCTCTTACTGTGTTTGGTGGTTAAATTTCTTAAGATAATAAAAACAATTATATAAAACACAGAGTTATTATTTGTCGAAAATGAATAGTAACCAATTGGGAAGAGTTAGGTTTTTTATGTGGCTTTTTACTAGCACAAGGTGAGACTCCATGTGAAATCTCATGGCAATCAAGTTAACAACATCCCTTGAATGTGTATATAAATTTTTAAACAATGTAAAATTATTATAAAGAAATCTCATCAAACAAGCATCTTCTGACATTTAAACTTTTATTGAATGGTTACAGACTCTTAAGCTTAGGATGTAGATTTTAGTTTTGCTGTAATAAGACATAACAAATAAGTAGGCAATGCTATATTAAAGAATTACTATAATTATTTATCACTTTTTAAAATGAGAATGTGATCTTAAAATATATAACAGATAAATGCTGTCTGAATTTTGTACTTGTGTTTAACTAATTGTAAGTTTAATGTTGTTGAGAAAAGAGATCATAATAATACTTCAACTACAGCTGACAATATCATTCTAATTTTAATAAAACTTATTTAAAAAATGACCCTGGCATTTCTTGACGAGTATAGAAATCAATCTGAATAATGTTATAATCTAAAAAGCAAAAGCGGTAAATTGCTTTACTTAACTTTAATATTTTTGATTTTAGTGAGGAATCATGGTCAATTTTTATATCAATTGAACACATCATTTTAATGACTATATTTATTTTAACATTACAAAATCTACTATATCCTTGTCTGAAAATTGTTTGCTTCTTTGGAATTTCACGTATGTAAACAAAATATAAACAATATTCTATTCATAGGTGTATGTAGTTTTAGTTTAATTTCACTTAATCTGTTACTTATAAACAATATCATACTCAAAAGAGTTTATAATGTCCAAAATGAATGTTTTCTAAAAATCTTAAGTTAAAAGATAAAAGTGTTAATTTAATGTAATTACACCAAAAAAAATGATAGGTTAATAATTCATTTTATGCCGAATTAAAATGACATGAGTCAATATAAATTTTGTTTTAGGTTGTTGTAAGAATTGTGTAATTTTTCTGTAGTTTTGAAAGCAATACAGTAACTTCATTTTTTGGTAAATACTAAACAAATATGTATGATTGTTCTTGGGTTGATTTTAAATTATTGTTACTTAAAAAACCAATTTCTTCATGAAAAGTCCATAAAAATTTTTAATTGAATCTGTATTTTGTGAGAAGTAATTATAGCCAGTTGAATAGTAAGATAAATTAACTCTACAAAAGGATGAATGTCGATGACAATCTGTTTTACATACTTAAAAAGCTTTTAAAATTACATTCAATCTTTACATTTACTTACTTATACTAATTTTAATTATTATTTATACAACACTTGGAATGGATTTTGATAATATATTATCAAAATTTTATATATATATAAAATTATTATCACAGAAGGAAGATCAAAAGAGTAGCAACATTCAAATATCTTGGAGAAATGATCACCCAGAACATAAAAGGGCTGTCCAAAAAGTAACTTACATTTTGAAATAAAAAAAAGAAATTTTATTATATACATTTGAAAGGGACAATCTTAAATTATTTTTCTACAGAGTAACCATTTAAATTGAGGCACTTATAACAATGCACAAGCTTTTCAATTTCTTCTCTGTAGAAATCTGGCACCCGTCCGTCTTGCACAAAACTTGTGATAACCAAGCTTCCCAGATACAGTAAACTTCGTGAAATTTGGGGTTAATGAAGCAAGAGTTCCATAATCATATGTGGCAATTTTCATGAATGAATTTTATCGTTGATTTTCATCAGTTCATCAGTCGCAAGGCTAGGCCGACCACTGTAGTCCTCATCATGAACATTGGTGCAGCCATTTTTAAACTAAATGCATCACTGCCTCACTCCACATTTACTCATTATTACATCAGCAAAGTTGCTAATGAATTTCAATTGATTTGAGGTTTTTGCCAGTAAAAACCTAATCACTGAATGCACCTCAAAACTCACAGGATTTTCTATTGAAACGCACATTTTAATAATTCACAATAAAAACAAAGTAGAAAAATCACAGTCCACACGGTACGACAGCTTGATTCATGCTGAGTGTAGTAGAAACAATTTGATGCCAAGATGGCAGCTCTATCCCCAACCATCTCCTCACTAGGCACAAACATAAGTTACTTTCTTGACCGCCCTCATATTACAGAATGAAGGGATGAAAATAACAGCAGATAGAATGGAGAAAGTTCATTATAACTATGATTCTCATTATTCACTATCCATTATCCATCATGTGACGGTAAGATCTGTAACTTAAAATTGATCTGGAGAAATGCAAAACTTCTACGTTATAAGAGAGTGATTCAACCAGCGATCTTATACAGTTCAAATATTTGAATACCTTCTCTAAAACAAACATCAGAAAGTTGAGAAATGATTTTAAGAAGAATTTATGGACCAAAACTAGAAGATTGGATTTAAAAATTAAGATAGACAAATATTTTATCAAAATCTGGAGAAATTCACTTCTTCAGAATGGTCAATGACAAGACTAAAACAAATTTTTAATATTTTTGAAACAGAAAGAAGACAAAAACAAAATAATTAAAAGACAGAAAAGAATCTTAAAACTTAAATTGATAGGAAAAAAGACAAATTTTGAACTGAGATAATTCAGGAAAACAATTGAAACAGAATATCCATAAAAATAAAACATTAATAATAATAAACTTAAAAAGGCTTGAACTGAGAAGAGAAAACAGCAACTTGGTCAGAGAATTTTGGAAGAGAAAAAGTCTTAATGCTGTTTAATGTGGTTCTCAGTTGGTCTATACAAAAAAATGTACATCACCTGAAAGAGTGCAGTTTCCTATTCTATCTAGCACCATACAGTAATTATATAGAATTCAAAATTTAAGTTTTTAGCTTAACAAAAATAAATGTATTTTAGGAGTATTATAGTTATAAAGAAATATTATTTTTTCTCATCTAACATATTTACATCTCACACATTTATCTTATTCTGAAGATCTTAAATCACTGTTTTAAGATATTCATAGGCCAGGCTACTGACATCCAAAACAACTTATATAATCAACCTACATCTGCAAAACATAATCTTTTGGTTGTAGGCAATCTGATATGAATCGTTAGTTTTCTCTGAAAGCACTACAGCCATTCTCAAGAATAACCAGTATCCCAGGAAAGGCACTTACTAATACATACAATCATAATAGATCGTTACAGGAACTATTGTGTGAATATTACAAAAAAATCAAGCAATTTCTAGTTTCCTTCTAGTTTCAGAAAATATTCTGAAGCACACTAGTAAGTCATACCTAATGAAAAGCAAGTGATATTCATTCCAAGGGACACCATCACTATTCAAATGGTTATAATAAACCTAACTTCTATCAGTGACAACAGCTTTTATTAGTGCTTCTAATATCTATGCTGCTTTACATGCATCCCAACAAAGTAAGACTGGGGTAAATATGTAAATAGACAGATTAATATACCATTGTTTGAACAATGGATTATATTCTCTATAAATATAGACACAACAAAATTATTTTTTTATCCAGAATCTCTGGAATAAGGGACTTGCTGTAGAAGTTAATAATAGACAAATGTACTCAGTATTAAATTAAAACTTATGCAATCATTTAAACAAATTAGCTGCAAATGAAATAACACCATATGGTACTGTCACAAGCAACATCAATCAGCTGATGGCATTATTAACATTTAACTTTAAATTTCATTATTATTGTTACATCACAGAAGAAGAACAATTATATCCGAGAAACTAAAATTTGGTTTGTACAATAAATAGAGGTAAGAAGCAATTAAATAAAAAGTTTGATTGTTGATATCCATGAAAGAATGTTTTTTTTAAATTAACTATCTTGCACTTCTTTATATATGAAAATAATTTAAAAAACCTGTAACTGTATCTCAACCGCATTTGCTTTATATTAAGCTTTTTTAGACTACCTTTTGAAGCAATGAGTGGTGTGTTGTTGGATGTGAGAATGCAGTTTGCATTAGGGTTTGAAATACCTGTTATGCAATATTATGAGAAGAATGTGTACGATTTAAACTATGTTCATTTAGAATATTGTTTCTGATGTATTTGATATTTATAGATAAAATTTGTAAATGTAAACAAACACATTGATTTACCTTGAATCAATAAATTTTTTAATGAGATTTATTTGTTTTAGGTCTAAAGAAAAAGAGATCAGATGATGATACCAAAAAACAAATTGAAGAAACAATACCACTAGTTAATGTATCAGAAGATACAACCAGTGAATGTGAATCTATGGACATGCAAAATTCTGAAACTAAAGTATAAAGTTCTAGAATGAACAGTATTTTATGTATGAATATGAATTATAAATTAATAAGAAATAACTAAAACATAGTTACACAGTAATTGTAACTACCATTTTTATGTAAATAAATTGCAAAATAGATATAGAAAGAAGAAACCTACATTGTACATAGTAATGAGAATGAGATTCAAAAACATGGTACTTTCTAAAATTACACAACATTGTCATATTTTTCCACATTGTCATTGTTTGGTTTTAACTAGCATATGCAGATTTGTGAAGTTTTATTATATAGTCTTTTAATTGGTTATCTCTTTCCTAAAGCAAAACTTGCATGTTCAGCAAGAACTGGAGTTAAAGATGTGATTTAACTGGAATGTTATCCTTAATTTTTTCCAAATTCCACTGAATGAGTTCTAAAAATTTAGTAAGCACAAGTGAAATGGTTACAAATTAGCTTAATTTGATACTCCCTCCAGTTCAAGTGAAGGAATTTTGTCTTACTATAATCTGTAATGTTAGCTTTATATTAATGAAAGAAAGTTAAAAAAAAGTATTCCAATTTTTGGAAAAATTAAAAAAAAAAATTGATAACCGCACATATTTAAAATTGAAGAGTTGACAATAGAGATAAATCATTACTACTCCATTTTTGGAGTAGCCAAGTGAAATTTTATTTTATTAATAATTAAAGGAGAATTAGATGAATTTTATCACTACACTTTTTAAAGCAGTACAATGTCTTTTAACTCTGTCAGTAGTTTTTTTTTATGGAGCAACTTCTTGGATACTCTTGTCGAAGAAAGCTTTAAGTAAAGAAGACTAGGTAAAATAAATTTTATCATTACTATTAGGTCAAAATACCTGTTGTTACCTAAAAGAATAAAGAATTATTTTTTATGGTTATAATTAATTCTTTTGGTTATCATTTTTTGTGTTTATAGTTATAAGCATTTTTAATATTAAATTCAAAATATTATTTAATACACATTACTGTGATGGGAATAACAAGGGTAGTTAGAACATGACATGAAATGTCATTTAAAACATTATACAATAAACAACATAAAATTCTGTGCAAAATGTATTAAGATAAAAAGGAATTGTGAATGAAAACAGCAAAATTTAAACAAATTCACAGGATGTTGAGTAAACTTAAAGGACCGATTGAGGACATAAAAAATAAGTGCATCTGGACCACACCCTATTTTCATTTTCCTGGCTGTCTGCTATTTTATTTTATTTTTTCAATAAAAATTTACATCTAAGAACAGATCAAGATATTTTAATGAAATTTAGTGTCCAACATCTACAAAATAAAAGTTGGCAAATGTCAAAACTTTTTTATCATTAATAGCTCCATAAATATAAATTTTATCAAATTATGTTTTATTAGATATGTTAAGTGTTTTAGTGACTTTTTTTACCGATCACAATAATTATAAATAATTATAGTCTGACAATTTTGTGCCCATTTTTATTTCAACAACTGAATTAAAAACATCTCTTTATTAGAAATAAAATTGTATGCACAAGATTGTGACTGCATAATTTTTTCGATCCACTTTTACAAAGATATTTATTTGTTCATATGAAATTTTTTGAACTTTTTCTACATCCAGTTTGGCCAACATCTCTCTCTCATGTACACACACACACACTCTTTTGACATCAAGAGTCCTTGTATATAGTTGCTTTTATATAGACTTTAATGCTTAATGCTTGATTGTGGATACCAATGTTCTTTGGTGGTTGTATTTCAACCACAGCATAAAACTTTATTATAGTTTGAGAAAAAATGAGGACAATGGTTTTTTTTTACACATAAAATGTTCATACTTATGTTGAATTGAAAAAAGGGATCCATTCACTTTCAAGAATTTTTAAGGAAAAGAGACTTTGGCCATTTATTTTTTATTTGTATGTATATATATATATATATATATATATATATAATATTGAATATTGATGTACTTATCACACTTGGATTTTCTTGTTTATTTGACAAGAAATATCTACTTCTTTATGATTATTTATTCTATTTATACTTCTTTGTAATTTACAAAAGCATAGAAATTTTAGTATGATTATTTATTCTTTTCATTTCATAAACTATTTATACTTCTTAGTAATTTACAAAAGCATAGAAATTTTAGAATGGAAAAAGATCACAATATAGTAACAGGAATTCTTTTTAATATCAAGAAATAAAAACAGTAAAAAAAAATGTATAAGTTTACAGTAATTTATTGATAAAAATACACATATTATTTGACTTCCTTAACTTGAAGACCTGCAAAAAAAATAAAAAAGAAACATTTAAAATACTGAAAATTAATGACACTAAAAACTACACTTTAATAAGAATTTTCCTCTTGTCATTCTTTATGGTACTGTTTGTCACATGAAATGATCAATAACAAGTAATAAGAAAATAAAAGTTAACAGTCTACAACTGTTACTTTTACTTTGAAAATTGAGTATTATAACAGAGAATATGTAGATTTTAATTTCCATTTTTTCTTAATCATAAAACAGGTAAGCATGTTAAACAAAACTGAAAACAAAGTAAGCTACAAGAGGCTATAATCAATACTTTATAAAATCTTGTTCTCAATAATACTCAAAATCTTGTTACAGACTTTAACATGCAGAAATAAATACAGATTCTGATAGTTAAATTAATTATGAAGAATAAATAGCAGAAGTTTGTGAATAAAATAAGAAATATGTGGGAAAAAGCACACTGAAATGAAAAAGATCCAAATTAAATATCTGAATAAACAATGGATACAAGCTCAGGAGTTCATGAATTGATAAAGTTAAAAAGGGAAATAATTAATGCAGCAGAGGGACTTAAAGGTAGAAACTTATGAATAACAAGAAATATACAAAAACTTTTGGATGAAAGCAGAAAATTCAGACGTAAGATTCTATAGACATAGAAATCTAGAAAAACGTAGACAAAACAAATTACCTGATTTGTGATGAGATGCTAAACTAACATATTTGATTCACACTGTCTGTGTGGAGGGTTGAATATACTACACATAAAATGAGACAAAAAAAAAGAGCTTTTAAATTGTGTAACTGTAACTAACAAAGACAATAAGATAAAAAGGAATATCAGGATCATTTAATATCTTGTGAAAAAAAGGCAGAAAGAATCATTATAAAATTTTAAGAACATGTGCTAGAAAATGTTTTATATGAAGACTGGTCAAGTTTCAGAAAGAGCACATTAATGCTCTGTACTCCTTAAGGGCCATGTTAGTCCTAGAAATTAATTCTTGAAGGTAGACTTAAGAAAATATAATTGATTAATCAAAATTTTTTTTTTTTACTAGCTTATATATAAATATTTATAGTGTATCACAAAGTACTCCCAGGACTTTCATAACCTACTTATATTCAATTGAAAATTTGAATAACTTAATGAAAATAATGGAAAAAGTTCATATAAACTTCACCCCGAGTGAAGTGAGGACGTACTGAAATTTTTAGGGCGTTAATTAAGGTGCAAAATTAGTGATTTCTTATGGTTTGACCTGAAAAAATCGAATAAATTAGGTCTCAGAACTGTATCTGCAGTAATTTTTTTTAAAATCTGGAATGAAATCCAATAAATTGGGGTAAAAAAACTTTTTTTTATGTATGTTTAATGTACAACTTTGTTAAATGGGTAATAAACACACTTTTAAACAAATAATTTAGGTTTGATTTTTCCAAAAAATCTTTTTTTATTCATCAATATTGATTGTTTCATCTTTAAAGTACTTCCTTCTGATATAATATATTTGTACCACTGCTTTTTCCGATCTTTGATAGACCACTGGAAAGCAATTTTTTGGTATGGCAATTAGCTCCTTCAGCGAATCTGTCTGTCACTTCAATGGCAAAAGGTTATCCTTTACTGGTTCCTTTAACTGGTCAAACCATGAATTCTAAATTCTACTTTAAAGTAATTAACATCTGATGTGTCACATTTGTCAAATCCGGCCTGAGTATCGTGATCTGGGTGGTTGGACTCTCTTGCATGACAATGCCCTGGCATACATGGCAACAGGTTTAACACATTATTACGCTGCAAGTTAAATCACAATCTTATACCACACCTACCCTATTCACCCGACTTGGCTACAGCAGACTATTTTCTGTTCCCAAAACTCAAGTTGAAGATGAAAGGCCGCTTTTTCGATAACATTCTGGCCATCCATAAGGCTTGCATTGAGCAGTTGAAGGCAATCCCACAAAGTGATTTCCCCAGAGCATAGACTGGCGCTGCAACTAGTGTATAACTAGAGAAGGGTTCTATGTACAGGGCTGATGTGAGTAAATTCGTTTATCTTTAAATCCGTATTTTTATTTAATTTAGTTCAGGATCTTTTCAGACATACGGTGTAAAAATTTACGAACAAGCAGTGAAATATGAGCAGATACATTCTCATGGATCAATTGCCATGAATTGTTTTGCCACTACTCTGAGCATTTCCTTTGGATTGTTTCTTGCAAACTGCATAGAACTTCCAGGTAGTACTTCTTGACTGTAAATGGTGGCAAGAACTCGTGATACATTACACCATTGAAATCAAAGAACAAAGGAAGAGAACCTTCACATTCGATCAGACTTAACAAGTTTTTCAGTGCTGGCTCTTCAGAAAAATTTAATTGAGACTATTGGGCCTTAGTTTCGATATCATACACATACACCCGTGTTTTATCACCAGCTATGACCCGTTTCAGCAGTTTTGGATTGTCGTTCTCTTCATTGAGGAACTCCTGAGCAATATCCATTCAGTATCAGTTTTTGTAGAAATTCAACAATTTTGGCTGCTATATATTTCATGTCCAAAAAAAAATTGCTTGACATAAGCAAATGGTATGCCAACATCATTAGCTATCTCTCTGATAATGATTTGGCGATTGTCCATAATCATTTCTTAATTTTTTTGACATTGTGATTGGGTATTGATGTGTCTGATGTACTGGGATGTCCAGGGTGCTATCATCTTCATAGCCCTCTTGAAAACATATGCACCACTTGTAAAAACTTGTTTTATTCATAGAAAAATCATGAAAAGCAACACTCAACATTTCCGATGCAGAGCTGCACTTATTCCATTCTTAAAGCAAAATCTAATGCAAGTGCCTTGTTCCATTTTTTCCAGAAGTTAAAAATCGCAGACCATACAAAAACACACACAGTCTTTTCAAAGGCAAACAATAAACTAAGCATCCAATATGGCTACCGATGTAAATATACATTAGAGACAAGTGTGTTAACACAAGTGTGTTAATCGTCAAAAAATTGACGATTGAACTTACACAGCACAGAAAATTTTAAAATTGAATGTATTTTTTGATCAAACACATGTAGTCTATCTTCATTACATTTTAACTTTTAACTTATATGTAGAAGTAATAAAAAGTAATTAAAAATAAGGTCTGAGTGAAGTAACCACCCAAAGAGAGCAATCTAATTTCTACAGATTGCAATGTTCATTTGACACAAACTGAAAATGAGCTGGAAAAAAATTGAACAGCATTTTTATTAGTAGATTAGATGTTGAGGAGTTGTTTGCTTTTACGCAAATAATATACTAGGATTACACTCGTAAATCCTGAAAATAAAGAAGACATCCAGGTATAGTTAATTTGGTGATTCAAAGATGTAAGTGGTAACATTTTAGAAGAAGATAAAGATGGGTTGTACAAAACAGGTAATTGAAAATGTAAAAATGATTAACACAACAGAAAAAATAAGAATGTGGAAAGAGTATAGAGCAGCAACATCCTGGTTTCCAAAGATAGAAAAAACAGCATAGTTCAGCTTAGTTCCATTTGGGTTTGTTCATAGCAGTTTCAGTAATGGCATAAGTATTAACAGTAATTTTTTACTTCTTTCAGATCACAGATCTTCTGTGTATTAAAAATCTGGCCACCACCAATTAAACAATAACAGAAAATAATTCAATTACATATAATTATGAAATCAATTGTACCTTTGATATTAAGGTTAAGAAAAAAAATATATTTATGTAATACCTGGAGGTAATGACTGTTTTAATTTTTCAGCCTTCTCCTTGTCTGTAATAACTAAGGTGTATAAAAACCTTGAGCACCGAACCTTGAATTTGGTATTTTCTGGGTTCTTCTTTATTTTTACAGCTGAAAGAAAACAGCATATATAAACACCAACAAAATATCAAATCTATAGCACTAAAATAAGAAGTATTTAATTTATAAAACAAAAGTGAAAAATCACTAGATTGTGGTTCTTATGCAAGTGTTTTCCAACCTTTTTTTTCTTTCAAAAAGTAAACATTTTTCCACAATGTATACATTTAATTTATAAAAAATTTTGTTCAAATCTCGTACTTGAATTTACTTTTATTACTCATCAGGTTTGAAAGCATAAATACACATATATGTGCAGTAGTTCTACTTAGATTAGTGTCAGCACTTCTTATAGTACGGTGGAAGAATTAGTACAATTCAAGATGTCGTAACTTGCAAGAACTCAGTTGCAAAGATCCAGCAATTCACCCCCACCCTACGTGTCAACTGAGTTTTTAAACTTTAATGAATAAATTTATTATATTTTAAACAGCATTGATTTTCAAATATTTAACTTTATGACCCAGGGACCCCAAAAAACAAAAAAAAATACAGGGGGAAATTCATATGTGCATAGATATATTTAAAAATTAATAACTTTTGGCTGGATAAACCACAGATTTTTCATGAAATTTTGTACTCATATATATGTTATATATGTTGTATATATATATATATATAATATTGATGATTTTTGTACTCATATATAAGGAGCAATTAATTAATAAAATTATGGAGTCAATACCTCCAGGAGTGAAGGTTGGGGTCAATTTGGACCCCCAATCCCCCATTTATTAATTGCATATTTTTTAACCATCATTTTTAATGTCTTCCTTCACATAATAGTAATGCAAGCAACCCTAAAAAAATTCTTTGAAGACAATATTAGGAGTGTGTGGGAGGTGACCAAAGTTTAAAAATGTCAATTTTTAAAATTTTTCATATCTTTTTGTTTATTAAACTTTTAGTATTAATATTACAATAAAATTTCATCATAATTCACTCACTACTAATTTTTTATTGGGATATTTTTTTTGTGAATTTAAAAAAAATTTTCCATGTAACACAGTAAACAAAGAAAAAAAAATCTTCTTGGAAGGTGATTTTGGAGGAGCGGAGCAGAAAAAATAACAATTTTTTTTTTTTTTAATTATTAATTTTATAATAAAACTTCATCATAAACTATTATTCCCCCCCCCCATCCACAAAAAAAATCATAAGTAACTTTTTTTTATTTATAATTACTTTTCCACTTTATAAAAATAAATAACTAAGACAGCAAGGTATTAATAAAATTTTGTCGTCATTTTTTTTTTAATGCGTAAGTAGTCTATTTCTTAATCAAGTTAATTTACATATTTCATAATACTTAGATTGTGCCACAATTTTTGCTTTATAAATTTAAATCAAAAGATTTGTTAACTGTCATTTTTATTTTATTAAAAAAAAACTATTTACTGCTTTTACAGTAGTTACAAAGATCAAATCTACTAAAAGAGCAGAATGATGGGCCGTTTTATATATTTAAGAATCATTTTGATAAATTGTATTAAATAACAATTAAAACTAAAACATTGACTTAAAATAGGGTTTTCTTTTACTAGCTGTTATATATTTAAATTACAAAAATGAACTGAATTGTTCTGTGCAGAAATTTTTTTTTTCCTAAATTGCTGATGATAGTTATTATATAGAAGTCAAAACAAAGAATATGGTACCTGTAAAAGAAGAATTTACACAATCTGTTAACTCATGTACCACAGTATAACATTTAGTGGGTCTGTTATTTCCATTAAATTATAATAAATTATAAATAATAGTTTGAATTATTTGCTAAAAAAATAAAAAATCCACTGCCTTCAGAGCATAACCCACGGCTAATTACAGACAAAAAAAGAGTTGTTTCAAAGTAAACAGAACACTTTTTAAGACTATGTAAGAACAGTCTACCACATTGGTCCAGTGGTGAATGCGTCTTCCCAAATCAACTGATTTGGAAGTCGAGAGTTCCAGTGTTCAAGTCCTAATAAAGGCAATTATATAGATTTGAATACTATATTGTGGATACCAGTGTTTCTTTGGTGGTTGGGTATTCCTGAGATATGTGGTTTAATTAACCACTTATCTCAGGAGTGGTCAAACTGAGACTGTACAAGACTACACTTCATTTACATTCATACATATCACCGTCTGAAGTAATACCTGAACAGTAATTCCAGGAGGCTAAAGAGGAAAAAGAAAAAGGAGTGTGTAAGTACAAAATATACATACAGTTGATAAATTATTATGGTGTACCATTTTTCTGCAAGCTGACTACAACACGAAGAGACAATTTACATTTAATAGGTGTCTTATCTTAACATATCTGAACAATTACAAGATATAATTTTTTGTAACTTTTTACAATGGTTCCATATTCATCAAATATTTATTTTTAAACCATTTCTTTAACTATACTTTACAACTCCTAAAATTTATAGTAAATGCTTTTATGATATTTACAACTTCTTTTATGATTAGTAATGTTTCCACATGCATAAAAATAAATAAATATATATATATATATATTGAACCTAAATATTTTACTTTTATTTGCATAAGTATAAACTATAATCCAAGCAAAATTTTTCATTATTATAACTATATAAGATTGTTTTTACTTTAAAAGCGGCCACACAAGTACAGTATTGTTTAATAAAGCAAAGTTGAGGGAAAGGAAAGTGAGTATCACGTTTGACTACAGATAGTATTATGAAATAAATACATGATAATACACAAATATCAGGCCTTGAATAAAGCTGAAAAACTTGAAAAGTTATTATTATCAAAAAACAACCATTATTTATTAATAAGACTACAATACATGTACAGCATACAAAAAAAAAAAAATTGATTAATTAAAACTCGAGGCATTTTGAAAAAAACCAGGGTTGAGAAAAACTTGGATTTTTAACTGTTTGCTGGGTTTAACTGAGCTTCCTTTTGGGTTTTAAGCAGCAATGAAATTTTACTCTTAATAACTTCATGAATATTTAGCACCCACAAATGTCTAAAGTACTTCATAAGAAATATTTCTTGAAAACTTGTGGTACTATATTGTTAGGCCTATTAAAATGAGTACACTGGACAAGTTTAAGATTGGTTAAGGGGCAAATGCTCATTATTTGTGCATATTTTGAAAATTCATAATTTGGTTCTGATTTAAATATCAAAGTTAAAATTTTGATTGTAGTGTGTTCTTATATGGATGTATGTATACTTTGTAGAAAAATTGCATTTTTATCCCAAGCTCTACCAGAAATCGAGCCCCAAACTTTAAAAAAAATTAATTTTTTGAAAATTTATTAAAAAAAGTAAACGCTTATCAATGTTCTTATTCTAGTTATACTATGGTAGCAGACATAATAATAAATCATCTTACAAATTTCACCTCTTCAATACAAATTTAAGCTCTAAAAACTGGAATTTGTTAAATTTTTATAAACTTTGAAGATCATTTTCACCTATTAAGGCTTTTAATTTAAAGGACTTAAATTCAAAAGAATTTGATGAAAAAAATGGTGTATGTAGCAATGTTTTAGCATAATCCAGTCCAAAGATAATGAAGTTTACACTAGTGTCTGAAAAGTAAAAAATTAGCATGCACTCCTAAACAAAAATGGCCACCACTCACAAGCAGGTTAGAGTAAGAATATAAACGACCTATTTCGGACTGCCAATGTATATGAGAAAAACATAAAAAAGATTACAAAAAATTAACAATTTTGAAGCAACCAAATAAATTTTAGTTGCATGAATTTATATGAATAAAAAAGCCACCTTTTCTTGTCCTGCAAGTACTACATAACTTGGAAGGAAATTCTTCACCTATGGTCAAAATTGGGAAACAATTTAGGAAAGGAAAAAGCCAAAAAATTGGTGAACTTGTAAAATTTTCTCCAAATGAAACAAGACTTAATTTTTGTTATGTATATTCCCCAACAAAATTTTAACACAAATGTTTCCAGTATACCTATGGACAGGCTTATAATTTTTATTGTTACTAATTACTAAAATTTTATGAGCATTACAAATTTTTCAGAGTAAACACATTGTACAATAATTAAGATGTAATTGTCGTCTATAAGAACCTAATTATAACATTCTTTTTACACTAAAATGTGAAAAGGTGAGCTAAAAAAATGTGGGTTTTTGGAAGATGTCGTTGAAAATAACCCACCTGCTTTTTTTGGTGGGTTAAATTATTACAAAACCCTAGTTAAAACAAAACTGAACATAGTGTTCAAAATATAATACCGCTGATAATGGAGAAAATTAACTACCTACTTTGGAAAGAGAATAAGGTTACATAAATAAGTAAATTCACAACAATAAGAATCAAAGAATCCCAAAAAGAACACAGACTACAAACAAAGGTGTTTGTAGCTGTGTTATTGTGAAAGAAAAGGAAATCATAGCAGCAAAAAAAATTTCAAGATATTCTACTAGAAATGTGATAGAATCACAAAAAGTTTCTATAATTAAAATTAATTACACTTTCAATATGTAGTTACCCAATTCAGTAATTTTGCTGAGTGGACCTGTCCTGAAATTTTGAATAGAAAATGGTCAGGTATATTTGTTTAAAAGTGTGATTGTTGGATCTCATGTTACCTTGTACTAATAATTAAAATCAGCATTTTCTTTAACATGTAGTTTATAAAAATTGCACCTATGAAAAAATACTAAAAATAGATCATATAATCTTACAGTGTGAAATTTGGAAAAGCTACTTCACTGCACAGACTGTAGAAACATAAAAAATATAATTACAATATAGATCTTAGAACTCAATAATTTTTTGGCAGCAAATTTTAGTGTACTCACAAATTTGATCAATGTAGTTATCACAATAAGCAGTAAATACTACTAATCTACATACATACTTTACCAGCTAAAACTAGCCAATAAAGAATATATACTTTTTAAATATGTTAAACGTCACTTAATTAGAGTAGATGAAATGGTAGGTGAAAAAATATTACATTCCAGCTGGGAATCTAGATTATACCTGAAATAGCTACCGAAGATGTTTTTACAGCAATACAGATAATCAGGAGACAGATTTAAAACAATATATTTATAACCAAAACAGGAAATGTAGGGTACTTTCCTGTTTTATAAAGCACAATTACATGAGATACCACCATATAAATAATTATGCTGCAAAATTTCATACAGTTTACTTTCTTTTTTTTTGCCACTTACAAAAAGGCAAATCAGAATTACTTATTAATCACTATTTACTACTAAACTACTTATTAATCAGGCATCCACAATTTTATATTTTTGTCAAATCTGATGCATCAATTATCTAATGAGTAATAAAATTTAGCTAAAACAATCAGACACAATTGGTAAATTGTAACATATGTACATCAATACAGTATTATTAGAGATTTAAAGTTATGTCTACTTTTTCATACAATTTTTTGCAAAAGAATTTAATACATGTAAAAAAATTGCTTTAAAACACACAGATTAGCTTTATCAATGTTAAATATACCCTATTTTTTTCCAGATTTTTATGTTGAAATGTTTGTAAATAGTTGGGACTGACCATACTACAATTAGTCTATCATGAAATACTTTGCCATGGTAGATATTATTCAGTTGAAACCACATGTTATCTCAGGGCTAATTAGAGAAATAAGTGTATTTGTTTTACAATAGAATTAAGGATGTTAAAAAAATGTTTGACTTTGGTAAGGCTTTAATTGTAGAACAGAGATAGTAATTTTAATCTATTTTCGTTAATTAGGCATACCTATTCTGCCCATTAAGTTAAGAATTAGGAACAAACCCATTCAAAGGTAAAGAAACACTACTACATAAAAAGTAGCAATACATTAGGTATTTCATAAAAGCAGAGCTTAATTGTTAGCTGTACATCAGAGGTTCCTTGGAAAGCATAAAATCTACATGCAACAATCAGAATGCTAAGAATACATCATTTGTACAGTCAACTGTTTCAAAAAAATCTTTTTTTTAAATGAATAAATTATTAAACTTACACTTGGCGTCTTTCCTCCTTGCCTTCAGAAGGAAGTCTTTAATTTCTTTTATTTCACGAGGCTGAAACAAAAATCACACCTAATAAAATCTAATTATCCTTTCTTTAATAAACTATTGCTATTTGTAGAATAATAAATCAAACACAAAAAATATACAACTGTATGTTCCAAAACTATGGCTACTCTTATAAAATAGAGCCAACTCTCAGGAACAATCACAGCTTTACAATTTAATACTTATCCAGTACGGTAAGTAAAAAACTGTAATTACCGAGATAAATTACTTTACCACAGGTGTAACGCTAACAAACATATACCAGTTTGTCTGCTGACTCCATGTGGAAACTGTGAAAAATCTAATATTAATTACCTAACAATTAATATAAACTACAATCAAAATGCACAAGATTTCAGTTCATAACTACCAGAGAAGATTTAACACTAAGAATTAAACTTTAAATCATACTTCACTTATCAACATTAACTGAATCCGCTATATTTTAAAATACATGGAATAGAAGCATCATAGCAAAACTTAAGCAGAATGTAGGTTAAATGCAAAATATGTGTCTAAATTGTATTTATCTGATTCTTTTATACGTCAGGTAAGGTCAGGATTTATAAACACAAATAAGGTTATCTTTCAGTCTCTGTGAGACAACTTAATTCTAATTACAATATTTTGGTTTAGCACTTCAGACAGTGATGTTACCTTACACGGTCAACAGATAAATATATATTTATTTAAAAATAAATAAAACAAATAACAGTTAACACGGGTCGTTTCGTTTAAGTAGCACATGTAGCCACTTCCTTAAATATCTAAGTTTCCATAGTCACGAAAATATAATGTATGTGTGTAACAAGACCAAATAAAATAACCGAAATATTTTGGGGCGAATTCTTTTCCCATTATATTTGAAAAAAAAAATTAAAATAGCCGTCATAGATTGCATGAACATTTATTCTGCATCTTTTTAAGTTGACTTTTTCTTCCTTTTTCTAAAATATTTTAATTGGTCGATGAAGATTAATAAATAATATAATACCACTTAAAAAATAATTATATAAAGCTACCAATGTGGAGGAAAATTTCAAACTTACCATGTTTTGTGAAGACGATTACTACTCGTCTGTAACAAAAAGAAGTTTCATTAATGAACAGATCTAAATAATTAAATTAAATTAATAGTAATAAAAAGAAAAAAATATGTTGTTAAACTTAGTACAGCATGAAACAAACAATAAACATTAAAACTTCTAAACAACGTTAACCTCATACATACCAAACTAAACACGAGGCAGATCTTTCACGGAAGTGAACGATGACGGAGTCAGGTTCCTGTGAGTTACAAAACTTTAGATATCGAACAGTAGAGTTCGCATAGTACACTGGCGGAGGTTTAAAAATTATTAACAGCACTTAGTAGTAATGTACCGTATTTATCGAATATAAATACAGATATTTATCGCTGAAAATAGTTACATGTATTTCAGAAAATATAATAGCAAATTCAGGATTAAAAATAATAATAATAACTCTGAAAACCCTACTTTATTATTTTGATAGCTCACTAATGATTCAAAAATATATCCTCAGTTTTAAAAACAAATACTGAATATATTTCAAAAAAAAATTACATATTACTTTTAGGCTAATAATGTAATAAATACTGTTTCATTTACTATGTAATATTATATTAGACTAAAAGTCAGCAGTTTTTTTTTTTTTTTTTTTTTTTTTTAAGACATATCAGTAAGGTAACTGATTTGATAAAACGATGTTACTATCCATTGATTTTTCTTCTGCGTTAATATTTTAATATTAACATATTTACTTTATCCAACATTTTTGATTATTGTTGAATATGTTTGTCTTTGTCTACAGCTTTTACCATCCTTCTATTACCAACTTAACTAAACCTGGATATCTTAATACATCAACCTAGTTCATCCCTCCTCCTCTATGGATCATGAGACCTTGCCATTGGTGAGGGAGCTTGAGTGCTCAGGGATACAGACTAGCTGGACCGAAGGTGCAACCATATCGGAGAGGTATCTGTTGAGAGCCAGACTAAGGAATGAATCCTGAAAGAGGGCAGCAGCTCTTTCAGTAGTTGTTAGGGGCGTTAATGACTTAAACGCCCATATCAACATCACTCAGTCCTCTGAGTACTGCGCAGCTGAAAGCAATGGAAAACTGCAGCTCCTTTTTTTCCAAGAAAATGTGGCTCTCTGCATTTTCATATAGCAATGATGGAGGCGCCTTCCTTGGTAAAATATTCCGGAGGTAAACTAGTCCCCCGTTCGGATCTCCAGGTGGGGACTACTAAGGAAGGGGTCACCAGAAAATTAAAAAATAACATTCTACGAGTCGGAGCGTGGAATGTTAGAAGTTTAAAAAAGGTTGGTAGGCTAGAAAATTTAAAAAGGGAAATGGACAGGATAAATATGGATGTAGTAGGAATTAGTGAGGTTCGGTGGGAAGAGGAAGGCGACTTTTGGTCAGGTGATTTTAGAATAATTAACTCAGCATCAAATAATAGGCAGGCAGGAGTAGGTTTCATAATGAACAAGAAGATAGGGAAGAGAGTAGAGTATTTCAAAACGCATAGCGATAGAATCATTGTAATAAGGATAAAATCAAAACCTAAACCGACAACGATTGTTAACGTCTATATGCCTACAAGCACCCATGATGATGATGATGAGGTAGAGTGTATATACAAAGAGATTGATGAAGCAATTAAACACGTAAAAGGAGATGAAAATTTAATAATAGTTGGAGATTGGAATGCAAGCATTGGAAAAGGCAAGGAAGGAAATATAGTGGGTGAATACGGGCTGGGCAAAAGGAATGAAAGAGGGGACCGACTTATAGAGTTTTGCACGTTTATATCATGGTTAAGCAAAGATTTAGAAATCAACTCGTTGACTGCAAAACTTATACTGGAGCAGACATTGATAGCGATCATAATTTGGTGATAATGAAATGTAGATTGGGGTTTAAAAACCTGAAGAAAAGGTGTCGGATGAATCGGTGGAATTTAGAGAAGCTTGAGGAACAGGAGGTAAAGAAGATTTTTGAGGAGGACATCGCAAGAGGTCTGAGTAAAAAAGATAAGGTAGAAAATGTAGAAGAAGAATGGGAGAATGTTAAAAAGGAAATTCTTAAATCAGCAGAAGCAAACTTAGGCGGAATAAAGAGAACTGGTAGAAAACCTTGGGTTTGAGACGATATATTGCAGCTGATGGATGAACGTAGAAAATATAAGAATGCTAGTGATGAAAAAAGTAAAAGGAACTATCGGCAATTAAGAAATGCTATAAACAGGAAGTGCAAACTGGCAAAAGAAGAGTGGATTAAAGAAATATGTTCAGAAGTGAAAAGAGAAATGAACATTGGTAAAATAGACGGAGCATACAGGAAAGTTAAGGAAAATTTTGGGGTACATAAATTAAAATCTAATAATGTGTTAAACAAAGATGGTAAACCAATATATAATACAAAAGGTAAAGTCGATAGATGGGTGGAATATATTGAAGAATTATACAGAGGAAATGAATTAGAAAATGGTGTTATAGAGGAAGAAGAGGAAGTTGAGGAGGATGAAATGGGAGAAACAATATTGAGATCTGAATTTAAGAGAGCATTAAAAGATTTAAATGGCAGAAAGGCTCCTGGAATATACGGAATACCTGTAGAATTACTGCGCAGTGCAGGTGAGGAAGCGATTGATAGATTATACAAACTGGTGTGTAATATTTATGAAAAAGGGGAATTTCCGTCAGACTTCAAAAAAAGTGTTATAGTTATGATACCAAAGAAAGCAGGGGCAGATAAATGTGAAGAATATAGAACAATTAGTTTAACTAGTCATGCATCAAAAATCTTAACTAGAATTTTATACAGAAGAATTGAGAGGAGAGTGGAAGAAGTGTTAGGAGAAGACCAATTTGGTTTCAGGAAAAGTATAGGGACAAGGGAAGCAATTTTAGGCCTCAGATTAATAGTAGAAGGAAGACAAGCCAACATACTTGGCGTTTATAGACCTAACAAAAGGCATTCGATAATGTAGACTGGAATAAAATGTTCAGCATTTAAAAAAAATTAGGGTTCAAATACAGAGATAGAAGAACAATTGCTAACATGTACAGGAACCAAAAAGCAACAGTAATAATTGAAGAACATAAGAAAGAAGCCGTAATAAGAAAGGGAGTCCAACATGGATGTTCCCTATCTTTGTTACTTTTTAATCTTTACATGGAACTAGCAGTTAATGATGTTAAAGCACAATTTAGATTCGGAGTAACAGTACAAGGTGAAAAGATAAAGATGCTACGATTTGCTAATGATATAGTAATTCTAGCCGAGAGTAAAAAGGATTTAGATGAAACAATGAACGGCATAGATGAAGTCCTACGCAAGAACTATCACATGAAAATAAACAAGAACAAAACAAAAGTAATGAAATGTAGTAGAAATAACAAAGATGGACCACTGAATGTGAAAATAGGAGGAGAAAAGATTATGGAGGTAGAAGAATTTTGTTATTTGGGAAGTAGAATTACTAAAGATGGACGAAGCAGGAGCGATATAAAATGCTGAATAGCACAAGCTAAACGAGCCTTCAGTAAGAAATATAATTTGTTTACATCAAAAATTAATTTAAATGTCAGGAAAAGATTTTTGAAAGTATATGTTTGGAGTGTCGCTTTATATGGAAGTGAAACTTGGACAATCGGAGTATCTGAGAAGAAAAGATTAGAAGCTTTTGAAATGTGGTGCTATAGGAGAATGTTAAAAATCAGATGGGTGGATAAAGTGACAAATGAAGAGGTATTGCGGCAAATAGATGAAGAAAGTAGCATTTGGAAAAATAGTAGCAGTTAAAAGAATAGACAGACTTATAGGCCACATACTAAGGCATCCTGGAATAGTCGCTTTAATATTGGAAGGACAGGTAGAAGGAAAAAATTGTGTAGGCAGGCCACGTATGGAATATGTAAAACAAATTGTTAGGGATGTAGGATGTAGAGGGTATACTGAAATGAAACGACTAGCACTAGATAGGGAATCTTGGAGAGCTGCATCAAACCAGTCAAATGACTGAAGACAAAAAAAAAAATAAATAAAGTTCATCCCTTTACCAAATTCAGTTACAAAATTTTCTCCACTCCTATTCACCTTACACTGGATTCATACTGGAGTTTGTTGTTGTTGATGGCAGCACAGGCTGATTCTGATGAAATTTCTGGAAGTTTACAATACATCCCTGGCAGAAGAAGTTTTTCCGGACAGGTGGAGAAACCAAAGACTAGTTTTCGTCAACAAGCCCGGGAAGGACCCTAAGTCCCCTCCTCTTATAGACCGCTTACTATGCTGGATGCATTGACAAAAATACTGAAACTCATGCTCCAACACAGACTAGCTGAGGCTATCGAAGGCTCGGACTGACTCTCTCCGAGTCAATTTGACTTCCGGAAAGGCAGGTCTGTCATTGATGCAATATCTGCCGTCTGCGAGACAGTACATAGAGTAGCAAGTCCACCGGTAGGATGTGCGTGCTGGTCTCCGTAGATGTCAGAAACGCTTTTAACAACATTACCCATGTAGCTATTGTACAATCGTTACACATGCATCGGGTACCTGAATATATAGTCAAGATTGTAACCTCATACCTGACCGGATGCATATTAACCTGTAACGTTGAAGAAGAAGTCCTGGGGCGCACGCTGGGTAGATCCGCAGGGTTCGATCCTTGGACCGACCCTTTGGAATCTTGCCTGTGATAGGATCTTTCGCCTCCCGTTTCTCCCAGGTGTATTTCTTGTTGGTTACGTGGATGACCTCGTTGTAGTGGTAGAAGCAGCCACCAAGAGAGAGGCAATGGAGAAAATACATACTGCCTATGGTAGTATCAGCAGCTGGATGCAAATAGCGGGGCTTCAACTCGCATCTGAAAAAACAGAAGTATTGTAACTGCGGCTAAACAATGACCAAAATTGATAATTACCCTGGAAGGTCAACACATCCTGTCCAGATCAACCATAAAATATTTGGGTGTATGACTTGACACCAGGCTTCATTTCAGGACACATACGACAGAGACATGGAAGAAAGCAGACAGGGTCGTGGGACTAGTTGCTGGCTTACTTCCCAACTACAACGGCCGAAATAATATCAAAGACAGCTTCTTAGCAATGTGGCTCGCTCCACACTCCTGTGTGGGTGGGAGCTATGGTGTATGCCAGATACAGGCGGGGCAGTGGTGGCACATCACAGACGGTGCTGCCTTCATGTCATCTCTGCATACAGTACTGTCTCTGGTGCAGCATCAGAAGTCCTTGCAGGACTTCTCCCTATGGACTTGGTGTTGGAGCAATGGAGGATAAACTGGGAGATAAGGGCTGTTCCAATAGAAGACAAAAAAAGGCAATATACTGTTATATTGGAGAAGATGACCAACATCTGGCAATAGAGGTGACCCAGAGCGAAAAAGGATGCTGGACACACCGTATGATAGGTTATGACAGACGTTGTATTAACAGGCTGCTTGGATGGGTCCAGGTGCTTCTGTTGACGTCACAGGGAACCCTCATAGTATGAGAGGGAAATGCAAAGCAAAGTCTATGCAAGGTATGCCCCCAGAACATTAGGTTAGGGCCGGGAAGGGCAGCTCCCCCATGGATGGTCGCCTTGGTCTTCCTATCAGGGAGATCCGGGTGTTCTGTTGATATGGGAGAGACCCTGATGGGCATAAGTCCTGGGTGGACGAAGATAGGGTGGATTAGATATCCGCCATGAAATGCAAAGCTGATTTATCTTATATTGACATGATCTATATAATGAATTTTTCATGCAAAGATCAGAATAAAAATTTATTTATTGTTTTCAACTATATTTTAATTGAGTTATACAGGTTCGCTTGAATCTCACTATTTAATTGATGTTCTATTAGGAGGATGAGAATTAGCTATTCAGGTTTATTCAACCTCATCTCTGTCAACAAGGAGTACAAGGAATTACTTAAGCCTACCGTTACGACTGTGGCATCTTGGTTTTGTTAACCGTGCCCTTATGTATCTTGATGACAATTGAGAACTTAAGGCTTTATTGGCCGAGTTTCTCTTTCTTAAACCTTACCTTACTCCTGCTTGATTTTTTCAGAAAACAGGCTTTTTAAGCCTATACTGAGCTGTGATATTTTGGACTGCTTAAGTTCTGCCTTTGTAATGGCAGGGGGCCTTGTTCAAGTCTTGCTGTTAAGGTGTCTAGCCTCTTTATGATTGTCTTGTGTTGCATCTGGGTAGTAGGTGGCCTCTGGACGCCGGGGTTGTGAATAACTGTGTGTCCCTTGTGGTGACGCAGCGGGTGGCATGTTCCGAGTGTTGCCGAAAGGTTGGTATCGGGTATGTCGTGGCCGGTGGTGAGGAAGGGGTGTTTAGCGGTTTGGCTTGATCGAACCGGGTCGGTCTGGCTGGGCCCGACATAACCGCATACGAGCGCTTTATGATATCTGTGAGCAGATATTTTTTTTCCTCCTTCTACGTAAAAAAATATATATTTTAATTTTTTATTCCCGGTATACAAAACAGACAAAAATTTGGTATTGAAATCTGCTCATGAACTAATACTAGATTTATACAGTTCAGTAAATCGTGCATAATAGTCGATGGTGACTCTTTGATGTAGTTTACTATAAAATAGTTACTAACATAGCTATCATCGAGATATCGAGTAGTATTGACAGTTTATTGATAATTTTTCTTTAAATGTGTTAATAATATTAAAAAAAGAAAGTATATTAATGGTTACTAGTTTATTATACTCTCTTTAAACTGATTTAAAGTAATGCAGGTATTAGTTTATTGTAAATAAGTTTAAAAGTACGAGTAGCTCTGTCTTTGGTGTCTGTTGAAATATTTATAGCTAATACGTTGAAGTTGGATGGTATTGAATACATTTTTGCACATAAATGTAACGTATGTTTTGCAGAATGGAAATATAATTTAATGTTTGTAAATTTTGTTTATAAAAAGAAAGGTTAAGAGTTAACACTAGTTGTTAGTAGGTCAGTATTGTTTTGTTGGTTATGAACCATAAGCAAGAAGCGTTTCGAAATTATGATTTTATCTTTTAAAGTTTTGCAGTAAACTTAAAAATTTAGTACAATTTTGTCAGTGGTCCCTCTTCTCAGATTCATGATAAAACAGTATGTTACTGTTCTGGTGCATTTTTAAAAATAGGCATTACCCAGATAACTAGTAAGGAAATTATGTATTGCATATAAGATTTGCTTATACTAATTATCTGCAAGTTCCTGTCTGCTGGAAAGCTGCCTTATATTAATAAAGTAGTACTAATTGCTCAGTCACAGCAATTTATTCCCTAGCCTAAGATGTAAGTGATATGTACAGACACCTTATTCAGAAATATGAGAGGTGGTCAACCCAAATGAAATGTATTATCCTGTTATTTTCTTCCTTTTTTTAATTACAGAACTAAATAAGTGCTGTTGATAACCATCTTGTTTGATGTTGTTGATAGTTTCATTCTTACTTTCATTTATTTAATCTATGGTCTTTTATTTTATTTTCAGAAGTTTAATATCAATTCAGAAATAGTTAAAATATACATTTCTTAAATCAAATTTCTAATTAACCCGTTTTATAGTGCTGTAAATATGCATGAATTATTTTTAACACGTTTAATTTCATTGTTAGAAAAAAATGCTATTGTTGATTATAATGTATATACAAAAGATAGATATTTTACACTAATGAATGAAATAAAAAATATTAAGAGCAAGCCAATTAAAGAATTGAAAGACTGCATAAAATTACAAAAGTTTGATGTTGTAATTGAAAATGATATCGAAAAATTAGTAAGACCTGTTGGTTTTAGTCGTTATAAATATTATACGCATGAAGAAGAATTATACGATGTTATTAATAAAATACATGTAGATTTGGATCATGCTGAGTTCCCAAAAGTATTAACAAGATTTCAGTTGCTTTATGAAGCTATTCCCAATGAAATTATTAAATTATGTTTATCTGTATGCGAAGTATGTTCATTAAATAATAATGAAGAGCGTGAAATGAATCTTCAGGTCGTTAACAAACTTCATTTTGCAAATGTAGATGAAAATATTTTTAATATTAAAAGTGAAAATGAAGTGATTGATTTAATTGACAGTAGTGATGAAGAGATAAGTACTAATAATGGAAGTATTGGTAACGTAGTTCATAAAAAAATTCTATCATCGGTTATAGACATGTCAGATTATGAGAGTTCAAAGGAATTACCTTATAAAAGATTCCAACAAACAGGAATAGAAATAATTAAAGATAAAACTGATTCTGAGACGGAAATATGCTTAAGATTTAAATCTTTTTGTTCAAATATGAAATCAGTTGTATCGAGTTATCTTAATAATGAACAATTTGTTGATGTTACACTTGCTTGTGAAGGTGAAATTATTAAGTGTCATAAGATTATATTGTCAGCAAATTCACCATATTTTGAAAAAATACTTTGTCAGAATCCAAGAAAACATCCGACTATATTTTTTAAAGGTATATCTTCTTGGGACGTAAAAGCATTAATTAATTTTATATATAAAGGTGAAGTTAAAGTACCACGGTATAAATTAGAATCTCTGTTACATGCAGCTGAAATATTACAGATAAGAGGTTTATCAATAGAACCTGTTTTAAATAAAACTGTTAAAAATATTAATCTTTGTGAAAATAAAAACATATCTAAAATGCCTGCATATGATAAAAGTAACAATGATAGCAATAATGGTCTTAAAGCAAAAATATACATTAAAGAAGATGGCAGTACATCTGTTGCAAAAAAAAACATCTAAAGTAACATCAGTTACTGCTGCAGCTCAAACTAATTCAGTAGAAGAAAATAATAATTCTGCTTCTGTTCATCTATTGCAGTTTGAGTCAAATAATAGAGAAGAAAATACTGCATCTTTTCCTTTATCACATTCAGTATCATCAGATAATGTGACTAACTTTATTTCTGTAAATAGTAATAATATGAACAATGTTGACAATTCAGCTCTTTTTCATTCATCAGTTCCACCTAATTGTACGTCTTTGACTCAAACTACATCTTATTTTTCTTCAGTAACTTCTTGTACATCTGCACAAACTGAATTTGATAATAATGAAAATCGTACATTTTTATTTTCTGAATCATTTCCATTTACTAAAAAAAAGAGAAAATCTTGTGTTGAAGAGACTGAATGTATTAAAAAGTACAAATATAGACACCAGTGAAACTAAAAAACATAGTTCTACAGCAGTAAAAGATATTTATTTTAAAAACAATGTACATCATAAAAAGATATGTAAAAATTAAATTGTGTCTTAATTAATTCAGGAAGTAAACAGTTTATATTTACTAGACAAAATCTCCTGAAATGCAATCTCTTTAAAAAAAAAGAAGAAAAAATCTAATATTAAATCATTATGCGAGTGATTTATAATACACATCAGGTTGGTATATAGAAAATTAAAAAAACCTTTTTATTAATTTACATAATGAACCTCAAAAGTTTATCTGTAATTAAGATAATTTGTTTCTTTTGATATAATTTTTGTTTTAAACAGCCTTTCTTTCCTGCCTCCATGGTGCAAGTGGTAGCATCTCAGCCTTTCATCCAGAGGTCCTGGGTTCAAATCCCAAGCAGGCGTGGTATTTTCACACTGCAATGCCTAACAGTGGTTCCAGAGCTAATAGAAAAAACCCTTCTTTTCTAGGTTTTAAATTGCAACTAATCTTAATTTATTTTTATTTCAAACCAGTTTCTAGATATCTAATCAATAATGTTAGAGTTTTAAAACATTGACTGTCATACTGGGCACCATTTTACTATTCATATCTGGTAAAATAATAATAATTATTTAAAAATTAATAATAAACATACCATTAATTATTGTAGCTCTGTTTTGCCTCTCTCCAGACAGAGCTGTATCTCATACATTGTATATTTATTTTCTGTGTAGAAATTAAAAAATATTTTTTTTAATTTATTACTATACTGTATTTCTTAAGATTAAATATAACCTCAAGTTATATTAATAGAGAAAAATTAATTTACAATAATATAAAGTAATACTATTAATGCAATACTTGGCAGACAAATTCAATGTCTACCATAAAAAAATATTTTATTTATTTATTGGTTAATGATAGCTGTTATTAAAAAAATCCAGTAACAGGTTGCATAACTTTCCTGTCCTTAGAGATTTTTATTATAAATATGCCATAGGGGTATTTTTTTAAAATATTAATGACTTAATTATGCAATATTTAGGGTACAGTTGTGAAAAAGATCAAAATGTTAAATAAAAAATTTAGGCCAATTTGACCTCCTTGATCATGTCTTTTCCTTAAAAAATATGCAGTATAAAAAAAAATTACTAATAAAAATTTTGGATCACAGTTGTTCTATAAAATATTTAATTTTTTTAATGTTTTATAATTGTATTTGAGATTTTTAATATTTTGCTTGTGATATTGTTTTTTTTTTTTAATTTTATTTATTATATTACTGATATTTAGTTTATATGTCCATGATATTTAACTTTTGTTGTTATACAACTAGTTTGTTTATTGTAAAAGTGTTGCTTTCAGATGCTAATAACAAATCTTGTTGTACACCCAAAAAAAATTGATTTCCTTCACCAAATTACATTTTTTATAATCAAAATTATAAAAAAATGTATTATAAAAGTATAATTGCTAAAAAAAAAAAAAAAATACCAAAATTTTTAATAAACGAATTTGGGTCGACATTTATTAATAAGACCTCTCTTTCTTGACAGCTGCCACATATAAAACATTTAATAACAGTTACTACTTGAAAAACAAATAAAATATGAGTAATTAAAAAAATTTCTCCTATCATCTAAAATTAATGTTACATACAATTAGACTTTAAATCTTAAAAATCAGTGTTAAAAAGAAATTGGTATTTTAAGTATAAGCCCCATTCAGTTCCTTGTATTTTGGAGCTTAAAAGTTTATTTATCAAAGTAATTTTTTATTTTAAAAAGTTGACCCAGTTTGTTACAATGTTACTTGCAAGAGTAAAAAGCTTATAGTTTACTAAAAATAAATAAGGGTACCATGATGCCCCCTGTCCAATAGGATTGGATTTCAGATTGTGCCAAATTTCAGATTTTTTGTCTATGGGTTTTTGAGTTATGAGGCAAAAACTGTCAAGAAATAATAAAAAATATCCTCCCACTCCCTGATTGACTTAAAATTTAAAAAGTTAATGCCATCAATACATATAAATTATTTGAGCAGTTTTTGAAGAATTATGTTGAGCCAGTCCAAAGAGATTAAACAAATGCAGACCAACCCATTTATGTACATGCATACATATCTGGAAATTTCTGTAGCCTTTTTGGACTAATGGGGTCTTGACATTTGTAAAATCCCTGATACCCAAAGTTTTAGCTAATCATTACTCTTTTCCTTTATAGCTATGCTGCTGCAGAATCAATAGAGCTATAGCTAGGAAAGTAAAGTACATATTGGGTTGTTAATATGTGGTTTGATTTAAATATCTTTATCATTGTATGAATTTTGGTATTCAATTGATAGAACTTCCTCTGGATCAGTTGGCCCAAGGCAGATCAATTTCATCTTTTTTTTTTTTTCCTGTTTTAGCCTCCGGTAACTACCGTTTAGATAATTCTTCAGAGGATGATATGTATGAGTGTAAATGAAGTGTAGTCTTGTACATTCTCAGTTCGACCATTCCTGAGATGTGTGATTAATTGAAACCCAACCACCAAAGAACACCAGTATCCACGATCTAGTATTCAAATCCGTGTAAAAATAACTGGCTTTACTAGGACTTGAACGCTAGAACTCTCGACTTCCAAATCAGCTGATTTGGGAAGACGCGTTCACCACTAGACCAACCCGGTGGGTTAGATCAATTTCATCTGTCAATCTGTATCACCACTTATCATGGGAAAGTATAATCCCTTCTGTAGCTTTTATTTCTAGACTGTATTTTGATCTTCTGTTTTCTGTCCATCTTTCTTGTATCGCTTAATTCTTCCTCTTCAAGTGACCATTGAACTGCATTCTCTATTCTTTAACTCTACTCATGTTTAATTAATACTCTAAGATCTTCCACTTTACCTTATCTAAAATTTATAGTTTATTTTACTAGTATATCGTCTTATTTCAGATGATGAAGTGGTGTTTTACATCTTTACTCTCCAAGGAAGTATGTTGAAAAAATCAGCAGAAAAAGCCAGATTCTTATTGACAGTTCAAAATATTTTTTTATGCAATACTGAAAACGAGTTACACACTTCAATATGTATACCAGACAGTTTTCAACATGTTAAGTATTTTTTGATGTTGTGTTAAGTTAAAATAATTCTTAAGTTCTGTGGTTTCTGTAAAACATTTTGTTAAATACAGTATTCACAAATTTTTTTTTTTATTATGAAGAATTTTTCAGCTGGTTTGATAAAATAATTTTTTATATTTATTTTATTTTTTATAATTTATTATTGTTTATATTAATAATTGTATGTACAATAAATTTAATTTATATATTTTACTTGTCATTGCTACTTGTTTTTAACTTTTTTTCACTGAATTTTTACCACTTTATATTGTTCAATTCAATTGTTTAAAATTTGTTAAGATTGGGATAAATGATACTTCAAATTATTTATCATCTTATGATAAATAATATTTCTCATTATTATTGATAATGAGAAATAATAGGTAATATTATATGCAGTTGAGTTTGACAATAAATATTTAAAAACAACTATCTGATTTTCATAAAGTAACATAAAAATGTAGTCCATTTAGTTTTACAAAATGAAAGTTTCTTATCAAAAGAAATTTTTCATTCCTATATTAAGATTTTTTCTCAGTATAAAAACCTTATACAGGTTAAGTACAACTTGTGAAATAAATAAGACATTCATCATAGTACTTTAAGCAGATCTACTATAAAGTTTTAAAAAGGAGCTATTTTAAGTTTTCAATTTTTTACACATTGCTGAACATGCCAATCTCCACAATTACAATTCTTAAAGACTAGGATAAGGTTATTCAGTATTAATTATTAGATATTGCCAAATTCTTTTGGAGCAACTAGGGATTCATACCTACAAAGAATGCTTTATACCAGTAAGTTACAAAGAAATCTGGTCAGATTATGCCTCCTTTTCCTCTGAATCCACCATAGAATTTAATAAAACTTGGTTCATTTTCAATGCTATGAGATTTTATTTTAATTTATATTGTGTAGTTCATTGCAAAGTGGTTGCCAAATCTCTACTAGTTGCAATTATCAGATCTTTAAAAAATAGAAGCATAATAAAATTAGTAGTTTTAGATTATTTAGCAGATCTATTTAAAAACACTATAACAGTAATTCTTCAAATTTTAAAACAATCTGGTTATGGATTTGCTAGAAAAAGTTTTTTTTTTAAATTATTTAAAAAATGTTTAATGCCGGAAAAGTTTTTAAAAGCCATAATAAGTATTTCATTCTGAAAAGTACATAATACAGATCAATTCAGAAATGAGTTTTTGTGCTACTCCAAAGATAAAAAAAAGACCCAGTTTTAAATATATACTAACCTCTTACACAACAGAACCATTCCAAACAAAGACAGGCATTAAGTATTTATGACTTCAGTTCAGAATGTTTAATATAAAGCACTGTTTACCATCTATATACATAGCGTAACACCGCAATCACACAGGAAAAAATTAATGAAACAAATATCAACAAATGCTTTACAATACAGTTTACTGATGAATAACACAAATCCACATTTTTTTCTCCAATATGAAATGTCATCCGCACATATTTAAACTATAACTAAAATAAAAAAAGCTTCAACAGAAAAATAAAAAATTTTCCATTATTGTATTTTTTTCTGTAATAATTAATTAATTATAATAGTAATATGTGCAGCAATAATAATTATAATTACAATTATTATATGATATGAATATTATAACATCTTTTTTCTTAATTCATTTTTGTTCAATTAATTACAACTTATTTTACAACAAATTATATATATTTTTTAAAGAGAAAAACAGACAAAATTATAATTATTATTACTTCAAATTTGAACTTTACAACTTACAACAAAAATAATATTTATTTAAATTAATTAAACATTTTTTATACATCTATCCTTATTATTATTAAATTACTTAACACTTTATTCATTTTTTTTTTTTTTTTTACAAATGGTACATCTAAAAAAAAGAGAAAAAACTATTATGGTACATACAAATTATGTACAATCTAAATTAACAAGAAAAATGGCTATAAAGTAGTATATTACAAACATACATATTTATATATATATATGTATGTATGTATGTGTGTGTGTGTGTGTGTGTGTGTGTGTAAAAAATATAACTTTTGTAAACTAAAATAATTTATTTACTATAAAGACAAGTAAAATCTACATATTCTAATACAAAAAACAACACAGAATGATGTTTTAATTTTACAGCATTAATACTAATGTAAAAAAGGTTTTTTTTGTATATTTTGAAATCTATTAATTACAAATTTAGCCAATAATTCTAGAATTCTAACATGTAGCAAATTAAAATAAAAATTGTAAAATGATTATGTAATTACAGCTTATATAATCAAATTAGTTATTTCATATCATATAATATACAATAATTTACCTTCTTGAAATTGCTTGGTTAAATGTGACTCTTTTTTCCTTTTTTTTATGTAAATGAATTCTACATAATCTTTTACTTAGTAATAAAATAAAGCATAAGTATTGAAAAATTTTCAAGCACCTGTCTTGAAAATCACAATATAACAATTCAATGTATGAAAAACAGTATGGCCTCTGTCAACAACGCATAACGTTATTTATATTTAAAATTCAATTTGCATTGATAGTTCATCAAATGCTTACATGTGTATATACAAGAAGTGCACTATATATGAAAATAGAACTTATATGTCTAATAATGACGAGGATGTACAGTTTTATTACTTATAGGTTTATAATAAAATTTATCTTAACCAAGCTATTTAATCTCCTAAAGTATCGATTTTTCTTTTTTTACCTATAATTTTTAGAATATCCTGATAATTAATGAATATTCAAAGTTTTTCTTTCCACAATTTGTATAAATTTAAACTCATTTCTGTTGATTATACATTATTTTTTTATAGAACATTTTGATAAAATAAACAAAAATTAAAATACGTCAAATATGTACTTGAGCTATAAACAAGTATGTTTCTCTATACTACTCTATGTCAAAACATTAAAAAAAATATATATATATATATATATAGAAAAAAGCATACACTATAGTCAGGTTTATTATCTTAATATGGAATAAAAGTTTTTTTATCACAATCATAGTTATAAAAATTTTATTGTAATTGTTTTCTTTCTGTACTGCAGTTGAATCTTCTCATGCAATGTTTGAAAATAAGTAGTAATTCTAAATATATAATTACCATACAATATTTTCATCACCTTTCAGAATGTACAACTTTTTTAATGATACAATGAGTTTAATTTTTACACATATTTTCGTAAGACCCAATTTTTCATTAATTCAATGAAAAACATCAACAGCAAAGTAATGCTGGTTTATATTATTTATACTTAATGCTATAATATTTAAAAAGGCATGCATATTTAACAAAAATTGCTCTTTCGCATCAGAATTAACATATATAACATAAATACTTGAGACTGAAAACATATGAAACAAAGATTCAATAGAGTAGATGCTGAATATAAACATTACTATAGATATTGAATATAAAATTTTAGCTGAAAAAAAAAATCATTGCTTTTATTAGAAATTAACATATTTATGAAAAATAAATTTCCAGGAAATGTCATATGCAGGAAAGTAGTTCAAATTCTTAAAACTTGCATCTGATGATATGAAAGACCTGATGATATGAAAACTGATTAATACTTTTACAATGGTTCACCAGCCTGCTACAAAAAAGGAGCTCTTAAGAGAAAAAGAAAACGATTTCTTTATAATAACTGATAAATCATTTAAAAAATAAAAATAAAAAATTATATTAAATTTAAGAAGTTTTTTTTGACTTATTTTGTTTTTTGTTTCATGTATTCTTTAAGCAGAATGTGTGTTATAAATTTAGAATAAATTTCTAAATTTATAACACACTTCAGTACTTTTAATTCGTTGGTTTGTAGAAAAAAAGTAACTTACTGACTTCCTTATGTGTTAATGTAAGTCCTTTTAAACAGTAATTTTATGCTTTTTACAAGATTATCAATTAGGTATATAAATAACATGTTAACATTCATGAAATTAGTAAATTAAATACCCTATGGTCTTTAAAGGTAACAGATAATGTAGGGATTACAACTTGATTTATTTAATTTTGATTAAAAAATTTAGCAAATAAATACATGAAAAAAGTTTTTTACCATTTGCAGTATTTTTAATGTCTAAATAGTTTTAAGATTAAAAAATAATTTTTTAGCACAGATAATTTATTTTTATATCCACTGCTTTTTTTATAACTGCAATAAGGGGCACACAAAAATTGAAATAAAACAAAATCACATTTTCTGTTTCAAAACAGCATTTTAATTTTCAAGAGTAAAGAGGAGTAATATTATTATTAATATTTTACAAAGATTTTATTTAAATTGATAACTTATATATTTTTTTAAAAAATCAAAAAATCTATATTTTGTATAAATTACGGAATATCATTATGAAATAAAAACAATATAAAGGAGATAATATAAGTAATCAAAATTAAATATTATCTATAGGTCACCATCAAAGTAAAAATGTAAGGTAATCAGGCATAAATATTAGTTTTTGTTTGACAACTGTAACATCAAATGAATTGTGTAAATAAACAATAAAAAATAATCAAAAAGGTATTGAAAATGGAAGTAAAGGTGAAAGAGGGGAAAAATGTGTCAGTACATTGGTTCCTGAACTATTAACAGCAGGTTCATCTAAAAAATGTGTAAAACATCTTTTATTTCAGGTTTTGTTATTTTCTAGAGATGGTTCCAGGAAAAATGTGCTGCAAAAATTATGTCAAATCCTTCCAACCAAACCCAAAAAAGACTTGAACAAAAATCATGTAAAAGAGAAAAATTTAGTTACCGTGAGTTAGCACGGTAACTGAATATTTTGATAGAGTGCTAAAATAATCTTAAAAGCTGTAACTTACTTCACTGACATAGATTATTGATGCCTCATTTGAACTGAAGCAGGACTGTGTAACTGCTGTTCAGCCAACCTATATAACATTACATACTACTTCAAAGATTCCAGTCTAAAAGGAAAGTACACTGGGCACACCCTAGTTATGGAAAATTTTTTCACAAGGCATAGTACTAACATATATCATATTATCCAGTTTATTGTGTAGCTCCATGTTTATTTTTAGTTTTCTTTTGATATTTTCTATTTATATTGTTTTTTTTTTTATAAAACAAGTTTTTTTATAAATATATTCACACCAATAAGTTACATTAGCTGCTGTATATGTTATAAATTTATAACATACTACAAATATAAAAATATATTTATAACCAATGTAGGTTACAAAATATCTTAATTTGTCTAATCCTTTTTTAAGGGTGCAATTACATGTTACAGTAACTAAAAGGCAAACTGAGTCTTTTAAATGTAACTGTTAAATAATAGTTAATATCAAGAATGTACACCAAGCTGGCTGGCTAACATGTGTAGTATAAATTTTTTTTAAAGGTTATATACAAATCAGAATTTAAAATAAAAACTTCAAAATCAAATTTTTCATAAAATACACATCTATTAAATTTTATTACTTTTCTAATAACAGCAAATTGTGTAATGTTTTTAATTATATTTAAAAATTTTCTTTTTTTAATTAGAAAACACGCTTATTTTTTGTATTTACTGTTTATATATATAAATAGACTACATATTTTTATCATCAGATGTCACTGTTTAAAAATTATATAACAGCAACACAGCTTAATAATGATTATTTTTATTATAATAAAGAAAATAAATACACTTTAATTAATTTAAAAAATGCAAAATTGACAATAACATGAGATAACTGAAACTTGCTAAAGAAAATTTCTTGTAGATTACAGATTATAATGTTTACTATGTTAAAAGATGTCTTCTGATTTAACTAAGCTGTAATAACATTTAAAATAAAATCATGATTTTCTGAGATTTGAAAACCACTACTTGATTGTATTTATTCCATCATGTGCTTACTGGATAGAGGGAATATTTGTTGCTTCATTTTCATCTTTACTGCATTTTAACTTGCTGATATGTTAATTTCACCAAACTGTGACATAAGAGTCTGTACAGATCCTCAAGTGTATCTTTCAACTAATTACATGATTAACTTGTGCTAAAGACTAAACAGTGATAATTATTCATTTTATCTTTTTACATTCCCCTCTCTAGTGTATAAAAAAATTTCAAATTTTTTCCACAGCAGTTTGAAATTACATTTTTTTTACATATTTTTCATACAACTCCAAAAAAAATGTAAAAATTTTTGTAATAAGAAAAAATTTTCTTAAAGATTAATTGGGAGACATAATTTACCAGCAATATAACTGACATTACGGTTTTACCAGCAGAAAGCACTGAAATTTAATAACGAATTCAATGCAATAACTTTTTTTTTTAATTCTGTTAAGAGAATAGAAATAAAATTCTTAATGTTACAAAAAAATATTTAATTTCATTTAGTAATAAGACCCACTGGTCGGTCTAGTGGTAAAACTTTTCGCAAATCAGCTCAGTCATTTAAATGACTACACGTCATTTAAATGTCATATACATCATTTTTATCTCATCGGGACACAAGGGGGGTTGCTTATTTTGTCCACTAGTTGAACAGATTGCAACACAAACACTAAGAACTAGAACAGTTCAGGAATATAAAAAAAACCTAACAATAAATAAACAAATAAAAATATAAATTCTTAAATGAGAATTGAATCCAGCTACAAAAAAATAATATTAACCATGATTTCTAATAAAATTTAATTTATTATTATAAAATAAATTAAATTATTTAATTTTAATTTTTTTGATAAGAAAACTTTATAATGTGTGAGAAATGCCTGACTGATTAAACAAAGACTTTCTGAATGAGAGATTGAGATGCTATCACTTTACTACAGAGGTTGATATGAATAATAATAATAATAATGGAATTGAATAGAAATAATTTTCTAAGAGCTAAAAACTTTTCTCCTGTATCGATTTTATTTATCTAATAAAACACTAGTGGACAGTTTCTTTACAATAAAAATAATGTTACCGAGGTTTACTGTAGTCAATGATAGTACATAATTATATTTAGGAAAAAAATAGCCAAATCATCACAAGAAAAAAAATCTCACTTTATGATACACATCTAAAATTTAAAAAACTGAAAATTATTTTTAAAAAGTGATTACAACAAAATTATTTAATAAAACTAAGTATAAATGTAATTTAATTAATTAACACTACCATTCAATAAAACAAAATTACTACTATTCGTAATAACACCTATAATAATAATAATAAATACAGTAAATAAGCCTAATTTAGTTTTAAGCATACAAATAAAGCAGGAAAAAATATAACAGAAAATTTATATTTTAGCCCTGAAGTTTTCTATGCTCTTTTTAAGTTGATAAGGCACTATATACATAGTCAGCATATAAAAACAAAATCATGACATTATGAGTTAAATTATAATTATATTTATAAATTTTTTTTTAACTGCATACTATCATGTAATCTTCATAATCAAGCCTAATAGTTCAATGCCATTTATTATAGAAATATAGTAAACTTTTTGTTAACAAGAAAAAAAACAGATTTATATCATTAGCTAATAATAATAATGCTAGCAGGTATAATAAACTTACATTCTATGATATGGAATATATTAATCCAAAAGTTCTTAAAAATATATTTTATTCAATAACCTAAATGATTAGAAGATAAGAATGAATACAAAGAGAAACAGTCCCAGGCAAATTACTTATAGCATATATATACCTACACCTTATGATCTTCCAACGATGTTTCCACAACATAAGTAACTTTCAAATATTACTACCCAAGAAAAATAAGGACATTAAATAATAATGGACATGGTTATCTTAGATGAAAATAAACTATGCTTGAAATAATATTTCACTATATAGTTGATTATAGGATGTGGTGTTTCATGGTTAATGACAACAGTAACTGATGTCACCTAGTATAAAGTATTTTTCAAACACTGTAATATTTATTTCATTAACTACCGCTTATTAATTTTCTAATATTGAAAATTTTCAACCAAACTTTATTATCAGCATGACATACATGTATTATTGTGGTTAATGATCATACATGATTATATTTAGGGAAAACCCCAAATGATCACATAATACAAATATAATTTTATGATATATATATATATATATATATATATATATATATATATATCTAGAACTGTTCATTTATATTAGAAAATTAGTTTTACTATGTGATTTAAGACAAAATTAAATTATAAAACTTAACTATGTGTAAATATAATATACATTAACTCAATTAAAATATAGTATATATTGTGATGGAAAAAAAAATACATATATATATATATATATATGTGAACATATTAATCAGATAGCCAAAATTGTAGAATATGAGTATTTTTGTTTTGAAGTGAGCTCAAATAAGTAGTTTATTAAATAAAAAGCCAAAGAATAAAATAACATGGCTTAGGATAAAAAAAACTTACTCAAAAAGATTTTTATAAGGTAAAATTGGGTGGGCTGTTAGATATTGATGTATTAGCTTTGCTTGTACTATGTTAAATTTCATAGCAAGAAACCTATCATCTTTGATTATTTTTTATTATTTATTTTTCCAATTACACGTAGACTGAACATTTTAAATTTATTAATTTTTTATAACATCAAATATTTAAAAAATATACTGTTACCGACATTATTTATAAATTTTTTCTGTGTACATTTTTTCTTCATGAAAATAATATTTATTGTTACATTTAACACCTAATCATTCACTGACAAGTAATTAAGAAGTCGATTTCTAAATTAGTCTCCTTTTTTTTTAATCAAGATAATTAATTTAATTTTAATAAAACAATTTACCAAGTTATCAAAAATATATTATTTAAAAAAAAACAAAAAAACAACATGTTAAATAAAATGAAAACACTTTTATAACGGAAATTTAAACAAAACACATATTGGAGTCCTTATTGAGTATTTTTCTAGTTAATAAGTTACATGAAAATTTTAAATGTTAATAAAAGTTGCATCTTAAATTTTTTTTAAACATATAAGAATTATAAATCTGGATTTTATAAAATAGTATTAAATAATTTAATTCAAATAAATATATAACAAATGATGTAATATTTTTTAATTCAGATGTATATTTTTTATCAGGCTCACATAAATATTGTATAAGGTAAGTTGTTCTGGGTACCAAAAAATCAGATGATCAACACATCTGATTGTAATTAAAGTTATAACTTTCAGTTTTATACAACCAATATTACAAAATGAAGTTATTTAAAATAAATAAACCTTTCGACAATGATTTTTACTATTAATTGTACTTCATATATAAATGAACATCTGCACCAGTTCTACAAAATTAAAAAAAAAAGAAAGGAAAGAATACTTACAAAATTAATATAATTCAAAACTTGCACGGCATCATCTTGGCAACTACCCTATTATTCAATGACTATTACAACTTTGGATGAGCAATAAGATTTGAATTCTAATGAGGAAGATAAAATCAGATAAATACCGGTATACACAAGCTTACGTATAACATTTTAAAATATAATAATGATTATAATTATAAGCTTATAACTCTATTTTATAAAGTAAATTATAATCATATAATATTACATAACTTCAAATAATAAAAAATAAATATTGATTAAATAACCAATATTTTACAACAAGATAATTAATAATAACAAATAAGTAATTTTTTTAATTTAATAAATTAATGCTGTATCATTAAAACATCATAAATAATAATATTTTATTTATTTTAAATCATGGCAACAACAATAATAAATGATAATAATATTTACAATACTATACAATAATAATCATTTTTGTACAACTCATTCTGTTTTTTTTTTTTAATTTTTTAAAAGAAGCAAGAATGACTGACCCATAAACTACCACCCAAAAAAAAGAACAGAAAAATCATGAGGCTAAAGGTTATAGTTAATATGTATTTAGTAATTTTTCATTTTACAAACACCATTCATTTTTTTCTCCTAGTAAAATTTTATATTGTCTTATGACAAATTTGATAATGTGAAACCTATAGAAAATAATAATATACATGTAGGAAACACAAGCACACTAATAATTTACTATTTCTTCAAAGTTATAAATTCTCTTTTAGATCAATAATAATAGTTACAATGAACTGATATGATGTATAATGCATCACATATTTATTATCTTTATTCAGTATAACCCGTAAAATAAATACAAATTTATTTCATGAACATGAAATATATTGGAAAATCAAATTTTTTTTTAATTTTACAATTAAATGACTGATTAGAAATTAAAATTAATATGAATTTGAAAAAATTAACAGTTTCGAATATTATATATATATATATACATATATGTGTGCAACTTGTACTTTACAATAGTACAAATGTAAATAAAATCTGAAAGACATAATATACTAATAGTTTTATTAGAAGGTAAAAAATAAAATAAAATAGCCAAAATCATAATTAATATAAAAAGTTTCTTTATATCAATTAGCAGCTGAGGCAACACGGGGTAGAGATTATTGATAATCATTAATATTATTCTGTGTCTTATTATCGACAAAAGTAAACTAACATTTTTCTTTAATTTTGTTTTGACAATCACATAAATAATACTTCTTGATATTCAAATTAATAAAAACGCATAAGAATTCCTACCTTCTTTTTTCATTAAAATTTATGACCTTACATTTTATTAAATTTACATCAGTGTGATTAATATGAATTCAACAATAAATAAAAGTGCAGAATATTTTTAACGTCTCTTTTTAATTCTGCAATCATAAGATTATGATTATAATTTGCTATTAATCATATTATATATGATATAATCACATCACATTATTATTTGGTATTAAAATCATATTAGCTTGGAATTATTGATAAGCTGTCCTTTTAATTAAATAATACAGGTGCAATAGATTATCTGATGAATTTTTTATTTATACTTATTTAGTAGTAATTAATAGTATATGTATTAATTTCAACATAAATTAATAACTTTCACAATAAAATAAAAAGTTAGCAAAATTCATGACTAAAGTTCATTTTGACTGACCCTATTTAGAAAAGAGTCAGCGTAGCAGATCCACAACTGTTAAAAATATAAAATAGGCTAAGAAATATCTCAATAAAAATTAATTATTATAAAAAGAAAATCATACAGGTTAATCTCATAATCTGGTAACGTTGCAACATATAATTTTAAGTTAAAATTTAGTATGCATAAATTTTAGCAATATTACAATATAATTACTGTTAAATCTTTGAGCATATTTTTCCAATTTCCTTTTATCTGTTCATTTTCATATTCAATAAGGCGTAATTTAAAAATAAGAAAATAATGTTGAAAAACTATTACCTATTGTGCTGTTAGTCAAAATAAACTGTGTATCTATTATAGATATACAAACCCTAGTAAGTAATTTTTTTTGTCAGATACTAAATCTAACAATAAAATGTTCATTTGAAAAATTATAATTAAAGATTATTTAAAACAAAATCACTGCATGAAAATTAAAAAAAAGAAAAGTTAAATAAAATTCATAATCTTCAAATTTTTGTTAGATAAAATTTTTATATACATAACGACCAGTAAATTAAAATAATACCGCTGTAATTGCTTAAGGTCCAACCAGAAATGTTAGAACTAGAACTTTTTTTAAAAGTTTTACCTAGAATAGACATTTTTAGGCAAATTCTGTATACAGAAGTAACCTGGCTAAACCACAAAACAGAAACGATTAAGTAAATGAAATATTTTTAAAAATCAATAATGTTTTTAAATTTCTTATGGAGGATTGCTATAATGTCAAATCTCAATATTAAAACAAAATTGCAATAACTTCACTGTCATATACAAGAACAACAAAATATCCTGGACTATTAGTTCAGTGATTTATTTTTATAGAATAGAAGACAGTAAAAAAATAGAGATATAGACGATACATTATCCTTCCTTTCTCAACCTTCTTGAGCATCAAAGTGGAAGACAATCTTTAAGAATATTTCTTATAATTTTGGATTCTATAGTGTTGCACTAAAATGCTACTTGTATTATACTACTATATGTTAATAGCTAAAAGTAAATTTAATAAAACAAAGGATGTTTCCAGCAACTGAAGTGAAAGGAATTTTCTAGTGTATATTGATTTAAATATCTCTTATTTAACACATTTTCATCAAAATGCAATTTAAAAAATTAATAAAAAGAAATACATATTGAAATGTACAGTGGAACGAGATGGAAAAAAAAAGATTACCGTGCACAGCAGATCAATTGCTTCAATAACACCCAAAAAAAAGCTGAAGCTCAGAAATAAAAATATTTTCACAGAGGAAGTTTTAAATGAAGATGAGTACTCTTGTTAAAAACGATAAAAATAAACAAACTGGTCAAATTTCATAATTTAATAATACTGACATTAAGATCAATGAAAAAATAAAACTGGAATATTCAAGAAGTGCTTAAGTAAATAAAGAGAACGTATGAAACTCTATACTTTGTTGTAAAGAACTCTAGTAAAGAAGGCAAAAAGCTGTTATCATCAGTCTTAAGAGCCTTTAACAATGTAAGAATAAAAATCAAGGCTTCATCAATCCCACATATAGTACACAACAAATGAATATTTGAAATGCTTAAATACACTATAGAGTTGACTTATCTTGTAATTTGATTGCAGTGCTTTGTTACATGTAATGTTTGAAAATTATAAAAATAATATATACACCGAGCATTTAAAACTGGCTGAGACCAGAATACTTTTAACAAATATGAAAATAAAAAGTACATGACTTTTTCATCACAAACGTGAAAGTAAAAAGTAGATGAATACCAGATGCACATGAAAACATTATATACTCTGAAGGAAATAAATTATTTATTAATATATCAAATTAAGTAAGTGAGAATATTTCAATGCTATTTACAACAAAGAAATAATTATAGTACTTTACAGTAGGAGAAAATCAAAAGAAGTGCCTGTAAAATGAAAATGTTTACTTTTAACTTACTGTAAGTCAATATACATTGAATTAATGGATCCATTATAATTATTATTTTTTATAATAATAATCTATGGTAACTTACTACCATTATAATTCAACATCACAGATTACTAATTATTACTTAATTTATTACAACTAAAATACAATTATTATAATTATTTAATGAAAAAAATTTAACATACTTTCTTTTTTTTTGTTCCGTTATAAATATATAAATATTACATTTTTTTTTTTTAATTTAATAATATTTAATGTAATATACAAAAATAAAAGTTGTTAGGAAATATTCCCTTATAAACATTTAATAAAAACAATTTTTAACTTAATCATAATTTTTATAAATTAATTATTTATTATCCACATACACTAATTATAAAATTAATTTATTACTAGGATTCCATAAAATACAGTATCAATTAATTGATAAAATTATAAATTTCAAAATTATTGACCCCAAATGTTTTGTTTTTTTTAATTTTGATAGTTGACAACATACAAAAACATTTTTCATTTTTAAACGTAGAAAAACGTTTTATCATTTTTAAGCCTGTTCTGTTTTACTATTAAAAAATTTCTACCAAGAATTTTTAATGATCTAAACTCATTAATAATTAAAATTTAAAAAAATAACTTTAAATTTCTATAATATATACTTTATAATATAACTGGTTATTATATTCATATATAAATCTAACTATCTTGATTAGGTGTTATATTTTGATTAGACCTAAATCAGAAAATAATTGAAACTTTCTTCAGATTAACTCTGAAATGGATCTTGAAAAATGTTTACTATTTATTAAGGAATATTGGGTCAAGGGATTCTCCTCTGTGGGTTTTTTCATCTCTTACAGTCTTTATTCTTGATACTTCCCTCTAAATACATGATATGAAAATTTGCCACAAAAACTGACTTTCACCTCTGGAAAATAGTAGTAGCTATAACTGCTTCTTTAGGGAAACTTATGTAGATGTTCTTTATGATTAGTATTTTCCAAATTCAGGGGGCATACAAAAAATTAGCGGCTAAAATACCTCCCAAGCTTCTTACACTACTTCCTTTCATCCAGTTTGAAATAGAAAAGGAAAATGTAAAAAAATGAATTATGAATTCTGTAATAACTTATTTATTTTTAATGATACTTAACAGAAAAATAATAACTAATTAAAGAAATTTTTCAACAGATCACTCTGTCCTGTTCTCTTATTTACATATCAAATTTCAACATATACAAAAAAAAATTCAGAGTCGATTTAAAACATACTTAACTATATAATAAAACAAAACTACAAATCTAGCTATTTTGCATCTAGCCATCTAACAAACAAACAATTCTTTGGACAAACTGTTTTGGCAATAAATTTTAAAGTCTCAATTATTTCTGTTTTTAATTGATGAAACTGAAATTTACGTTACACTACTGTTTGTAAAATGCAATAACATTTGAGGATCATAAAAAATATATTACATTATTATTTAAATAAACCTGGAGGGCCTTACTCGGTAATATATTAAAAATAAATAATGTAACATGTGATGTAAGAATGAAATACTTTAGTCAAAGCCATACCTGAAGAATTGGTTTCCACAGATTGCAGTAAAGTAAGTGCAGCTTCCATAAGGATTAAGAATATTGTTAAAATATGGACACTAACTGTCACAGAAATTAATATTATTAAGTTTAATAAAATACAGAACCACAAAAAAGGAAATTGAAAACTTACAAAAAGTTTTACTGTTTAGGGGGAATTTGGAAAAGAGACGTATTACAAAAGTTAAATAAATTAGTTAAAATAAAAATTGACTAGTTTTACTAATATTGAAAAAAAAATAAAATCAAACTATATTCTTCCAGTGATAAAAATTTAATAAATTAAACATTAACTAACAATTAAAAAAAAAAAAAAAAAAAAAAAAAAAAACAGAACAAGCTATAATTTAACAGCCATGGTCTGTAAAAAATTACTTCTCAAGTAATTTAATTCTACAACATTAACATAAAAGGCAAAATTGGGGCAAATTATTTTGAAATCAAAAGTACCATGCAAATAAATAAATATTTTTAGTGCTTAATTAACACCTAAAAGATAATAAAAAAAGTTTGTTAAAACTAATCTCAGGCAAAAACAAACAATTTTTTTTTAACAGTGGTTCTTTTAATAAATATGCCATCATATTTAAGTTACATGCATGTTATGTATCAAAGGTAAATAACTACAATACAGATTTTGTAAAATAGTTCCCAAACTTTAATTATGAAACCAAAAAAAATTTATGGCATACTTTATGGTACAGATCCATTGCAATTTGCTTACTTCATATTCTAGTATGTATTATTCTAGCATTAGATAATATACACCAGTGATTCCCAAACTGTGCACCATGGCCTCTTCAAAGGGGCACCATGAAATATTGTAAAAGCTTCATAATTAATTGAACCAAGACATTTACAATAATTAATTTAATGTTATAAAGTAAAAACATAATGAAGGTACACAAGCTTTATTTATTTTTATCTCTTACTTATGAGTAGTCATACTTTTACTTAGGGTAGGGTGCCATGGAAAACTTTTAATTAAAAAAAGGGCACTGCGACCCGGGAAAAGTTTGGGAACCACTGTTATACACCTTAATAATCTATGCATTAAGTATCAGATAATTCAATTATCTATCTGAAACCACTTTGGCAATTTAAATATACATTTTAAAAGTAGAAAAGAAAGCAATTCAATCACAAAAATTAATTTTATTGTACAATTTTTTTTAAATTTATTAATATGCATGTTGCACACTTCCAAAACTAGAAAACACTGAAATGCAAAAAAAAAAAATAGTATCAATAATTCAACTGTAAAGAAGTTGCTTTGGGATCCTTTATTTTAATAATACATCCAGTTTGATTGTGGTACTTATTAGAAACTAAAAGTTTTTATTTTTTTAAACCATAAATTACCCACTACATCTAATTAAAGAAAACTATTAAGAAGCAACATTTTGAAAATATTTGTAAATCTGTCAATAATCTTTTCATTATAAAATTGCATCTTAAACAACTCATGTGATGATAGCAGCAATTACACATAGGTTAACAGAAATATATATAAGGAAATTTATATCGTAAGAATTTTGGGCTGTGATCCCCTAAATCCTGAATAACGTAATTATCAGAATCCCCTTAGGTACAAGTGCTTTTTATGACTAAGAGCTGAAAAAAGTAAGCCAATCAAGAAAATAATTTTCACATTTATTATTCAATTAAAATTTTATTAATATACTGATGAAGTGAAAAAATTGTTCATCATAAATTTTATTTCTGGCATATTTTTTGCACACAGTCATTTATAAATAAGCAAACAGCAAATATTCTATTTATCTATTTCAAAACAAAAATTAAGATCTATTTCAAAAGCAAACAGGCGAAAAAACCTTAAGATTACCTTATTTTTTTTGTTGTTTAGTAAGAAAAAATGTTACATAATCGAACAGAAATTTTGTTTAATTAATCTTTACTAATTTTCTAAAATATAATAAAAAAGGCAGATAAATTTTCTCTGATTCTAGCAAAACTGGTTCACACTTTCTAAACCGTAAACAGAACTGCAAACATCTCAATAATGTTTAATATAATGATATATTTATAGATTTTTTAAAAGTACTTGGAAAAAATAAAAACATAAAATAGTAAAATATAACTCTTTTTAAATTAAAATCACTCCTACAATGACAATTCCATATAAATTAAACTGCATGGAACTGTAACAAAAATTTATATCCAAGAAAGTTCAAAATAATAAAAAAAGTTTGGGAACAAGTTTTTTTTAAATATTTTATTTAAAAAAATGTACAGTTTTTTTACTTGATAAAATTATTATTTCTCCTAATAAGAATAACACTTTCATAATTTATAAACTAATTACAAAATTTAAATATCTTTAAAAAACTAAATAATTACAATTTACTAATTGAGCCTATGATAAGACATCAGTATAATATTTAGAATAGTAAATTTATAATATATACATATACAATTCCATAATTTATATATATATAAATTATGAAATTACAGTTAAAAGAAGTAAGATCACATCAAAATAAATAAAAATTTAATAGTTATCTTTAATAATAAAATATAATAGATATTACATATAATGCACTGTAAAACTCAAAAAATTCCTTCTTCTATCAAGATTACCTATTAAAAAAAAAAAAAAAAAGAACTGATAAATACAACGCAATTAAACTGTACTGATTACATAGGAAAAATTGCTACCTTGCGTAACATATCATAGAAGGTGTAAAAGTTTTAAATTGAATATCAGGATAGTTTCAAAGAGTTGTATAAGTGAATTCTAATGTGTTGATGCCAAAGATTAAATAATATTTTGAAAGTGCTTAGAAATGATTAAATCTTAAGTTCTTTTAACTGTAATTGGTGGTTTCTGAGAAGCATATGAGAAAAAACTCCGTCATACATAATCTTATAAATAAATCTAACAAAAGCAGAAATATAAATGTAAAATTAATATTTTTATGAAATAATGAATTATTAATCTTATAAAACTTATCTGTGGTAATTTTAAAAGAAAAGAAAAATATATATTGTAAACTTCTAATAAATTTCTTCTTCTATACAATCAAGAAAATTAATTAAAATAACAATAAATTATAAAACATAATGCAAAATTAAAAATGTTTATATATATTAATTTACATATTAAATAAAATAAAATTTGTGTTATTAAGAACTAGGAACATTATACTAATTATTAATACATTAAAAACAAAAAAAAAGATAAAAATTACTACGTTTTTTTTGTTTTTTTTTTTTTTTTAATTGTTGAATGTTCTTTAAAAGAAAATTACATTTTCAAGAACCACAAATCTAATAATAATTTTAATAACAACAATAAATAAATCGGGTACTATAAACACATTACTTATTTCAATGTAACAATTGTGATACATTGTTACATAATGGTGTCACTGGAAAAAATAGGCTGATACCTTAAAAATTTGTTTATAGAATGCTTTACATGACACTGCCTGACGCTTAACCTGGTGTTTTAAATTAATTAAAATAACTTTTAATTACTACAAATGATGCGCTGCATCGAGAAGAAAAGCCAGTATATTATTGCAGCCAACTAAATTAATTAAATCAGTGCAACAACTAGTTTTTAAGGTCAAGCTGTAGTATTATCACATGTATTATATGTCTGTACAACGTACATACACAACTTACACATATGCACTAATTTAACAAAAATAATTATAATTATAGGGCACTTATTTATAATGGCAATATACAGTAATAATAGAATTAACAGATAATAAGTCAAGATTGAATAAATTATGACAATTTAACAACTAATATAAATATATATTTTATAATCATATTGTCTACAAATAAACGTAAACAATAAAAAAAAGGTAGATTAGGTTTTAATTTTAATATTTATAATAATACATCTAATAGATTTAAACTCATCAGATGTGGTAGTGGTGGTTATAAAACATAATAAAAAACAGTACTTTACATGGTATTGTAATACGGTAGGTATAAGTGAATACAGTACCAAATTACATAATTAATTAAATGGCAGTCCTAGTAGTTTTAATGTTTTATTATTACAATTTATAAATTCACACAGCTGCCGCTGACCGACTTGAATTCAAATTAATATATATCAAATATGATAAAAATTTTCTTCTTTCAACATTTCAGTCTACAGCATTGCAGTGTTATGAACTCAATCTCACTGCTGCTAACCGACAGGAGATCATACTTCACTAAATTTTCTTACATTTTCTATAAAAAAAGAATGAAAACAAGAAGAAAACATTAATATATAAATAACATCATTAGATTTTTATAACTGTCATTACTAAAACACACACACACATACACACACCCACCCGCCCAACCACAACCACACAAATCTTTCTCATATATATATATATATGTTTTACATTGGGCATATAAAAAAATAATAAAATATATAAAAAAAAACACCCCAATGAAATATTTAAAAAATGAAAATATATATCGTAATCAAATCTCCATGTACTAAAACACAGTACCCGACACCAGTTCAAATTTATCTAGATGAGAAACACTCTGGGGAAAATTAAAAAAAAATTCTTACAAACTTGTTTTGAAGTTTATTTTCTTTAATTTGTCCATTTTTTTGAAACAATTTCATAAAATTTATCAAAAAGATGTAAATCACAAGCAAACTCTCACTAGATGGGGGGGAAAGAAACCCTGTTTGAAATTTTTTTTTTTAAATTTGTGATGTAAAAATTAAAATCAGTTTTAATTTTATTCTTTGATTTCAATTGTTACATCGTTATATCTTGTTAAAATAAGTACATTCTCAGTTTCATAAAAACAGGTTATACACTGTTTGTGTGTAATCCTATAAAAATAGTACAAGACACGAACTGAAATAGTAAGCGCAAACTTGTGGAAAAAACAAACTCTTAAGTCTTCTGTTTTAATTTTGTATTGAATTAAAATTAACAAAAAATAAAATGAATCTTGACAATTATTTAAAAACATAATTTTAATTATAGATACAATGCTTAGACAGCGCTCCTAGGAAAAATTACATCAATTGTCTAGCTGAGAATGGTTTACCAGTTTGATAAATTAAATATTAAAATAAAACGGTTTATTCAGAATTTCACCAGTAAGTAACATCCATTTAGCTGCTTTTTGCAGGATATAATTTAGTCAAGAGAATCAAAAATATTATTATATGAAACAGTAATTTTTATTGACATAGAGGTAGCATTTCCTCCTTCCTTGTGTTGGAGTTCTGTCCTCTATGATTTGGAACACCACAACTGTTTCCGTAGCCCTACAGGCCGTAGTACGTGACTACTTAGACAGAGCCAAACTACCGCATGGCTCTGTTTAAAGATGCGTACCTAGTTATGGAAAAATCTAATCTTGAAAAATCACCGATTCTAGCCTTGATCAACACAGTACACTTCATCCATTAAAATCTCAATATTTCTGTTTTACACCCAATATTTTGCTATTAGGCTGCAGTAACATAAATTATAACTATTTCAAAGATGTAGTATACCTATCTCTTGACCATATTACAGTATTTTAAAAATTGAGTACAGGTATAATTAAATATGTATAATAATAAAACTAGTTTTCCAAAAGCATGGAATTAAGAAAATGATTCATTCTCATCACTAAAATTTATTAATTCCCTCATTAGTCTCACCAACATAATAATAACACTACAGACAGTCACTACCTATAGAAAACCTGCAATAAAGTTATTAAACCCACAATCCGGAGGCATATGTAAAATGTTATTATCGACTAGTTAATTGGTAGTAGCAGTTTGCTTTGCATAATAGTTAAGAGGAAGGGTGCAAATTTTGAAAACTTTTCAAAATGGTTTGTTGTTTGTAGAACAAAATATTGATCTGAATTATTATTTGATACCTCAAGACGGAGTATTACAGCTCATAAACTGAATTACTGCTAATTTTATAGTACTAAAACATTACTAATATAAAATGTTAGCTACGTTACAGTAGCTAACATTTTACTAGTTCAACCAATAATTCTACATTACTTCCCCTGTTAAGAAAATAAAACTAAATAAGAAAACAATTTACAACATAAATGTAATGATAATAATAATTCTCTACATTTTACCGATAGAAGGTTACGTTTTAAGCTATAAATTAATGCCAGTATATTTAGGCAACATCACGGCAAACACTTTGCAATATGACAATAAATAAATTTGTCAAGACACATTAAAAAGAGGAAAAACAAAACAGAACTTACCAAAAAATTATGAATGTTCAAGTTCTGTATCACTTTCTCTAAGCTGTTTTAGAGGTGGTGAGACACTATCTTTGGAATCTGACTCTTCCATCTGTCGTTTTACAGCAGCATCACCTGGTGTTACAAATGCTCCCCTACAAAATATAATTATAAAGTAAAACTATTACAGAAAAAAGTATAAAATCAATTTTTAAAACTGTAATAAAATTATCAAATGCATATGCTTTTTTTTTTAAATCCCATTATAAACTCTTTTATTTTTGATACTGATCTTTGTTTTCACTCTACCAACTGCAAACTGCAGCATCAGTGTGTTTACTATGTTGTAATTTAGAAATGTTTAATTAATATTTAGGTCTGTGAAAATTAAAAGCAGTAATTAAAAATAAAAAAAAAAAAAACAATTTACTATCTCAAAGTATGTGTGTATTTGAAGTGCCACAATACATGTAATGAATGTACTGTATTATATGAATTTTATTGTTTATGAAAAAAAAATTATGAACAATCAAAACCGGAATTGTAAACGGTTACTTTCCAAATACTTATTCAACATCTACATTTTTTCATGTATTTATCTGCATTTTTTGCCATAAAACGTCATCAGAGAACAAATTATTTAGTTATTCTATCGATGCTAACGATTTAAGTAAACCATAATTTTCATAATTTGGTGGTGTATACACTTGTTTTACACCTTTATATTAACTAAGTCAGAACAGATATCTTGACCTTACTCAGTAGCACCTTAGATATGGCATTCTGTGTGTACATAGGTAAGTTCTAATGCGCAACAACGAAGCAATAGGTTCGTTTTGTGTGAGCTCCGGAATGTGAAATTTTAGAATCGATATATTATTTTATACCAATATTTTTTATTTGTTGGATAGATTGTATAAGTGTTTGTCGTTTGTTTTTCATTCTGTTTACTGGGTATATTTCCATTTTATTGGTTACTTATAAATTTTGTTGCTTGTGTAGTCAATAGGCTATCTAGGCCATATTTTTAGGTGGGTAGTTTATTTATTTAGACTACCCTCCTGGGTTGGTAATTTATCAGGACTGCCTTCTTCCTGGTCCTTCTTTATTGTTTACAGCAATAATAATTAATTTAATTATTCTAGTTTATTTTTTTAATAGCTGTTTGTTTAAAACAGCTATTTTGCTGACATTTTACTATCTAAAAGTATGTGAGTATTTGAAGTGCCACAATGCATGTAATGTACTGTATTATGTGAATTTGATTGTTTATGAAGTAAAAATTGTGAACCATCAAAACCAGAATTGTAAACGGTTACTTTCCAAATACTTATCTAACATCTACATTTTTTCATGTACTTGTACATTTCTTATTGTTTCATTTGCTGACATTTTGTTTGTTTAAGTTTTATAGAGGTCTGCCATTGGTCAGATTTTGTTAGTAAAGAAAGATCATTTTGTTTACTGGTGTTTGTTTCTGTTTTAGTGGTTTTTGTTATATCATATGAAGCAGGAAGGCAAACAACATAGTAAACCAGTGAGGTCATTGCTAGGGTGTAGTTTTACAATTTCTCCTCTTCTTCTGGAGAGGAGGAGCAGCAGGCTGGAGCATCAGGAACATCTGTACAGGCTTAAGAATGTTTACATCCAAGATTTTGAGAGAATGGGTGCGGGTGCTGGAAGTTCAATTGTGCTTACTAGGGGATTTAATGAACGCTTTGATGAGTTGTTAAAGATTTTAGACAACTCTACAACTGCTTGAGGAAAAATCAATCCTAAATTAAAGGAGCTTAAGCCAATCATGACTACCCTGGCAGAGAGGTAAGAGCGGTTAGCTGCTAAGCTGGCTAAGATTCAGGAGGTTGTGGTGAGGGAGACTGTTCTTGTTTCGGTCCCGACTCAACAGCCGGTTACAGTTCCTCAGCATAAATGATACAAAGATATTTTTAAAAAATGGAGAGAGAATATCAACGTTACTGTTGGTAGGTATATCCCTGCCAATGTTTGTAACTGGAAGGTGGTTAATGATTGCTCAAGTGATCAATTGATTCTTTATGAGATTGCTGGTGATTTGAGTGAACACTACCAATGTAATGTTCTGGTTCAGCAGGGTCGATTTCTGCACAGGCATCTGGACTGGAAAAAATTTGTTGATATTCTTTCGGCCAGGCTTCGCGTTTTGGATCGTTTTGGAAGTTTGGAGGTTGTGGATTTGGAGGAACAGGCAGTGAGTTTGTCAGCGGCCTTTATTGACACCAATAATGGTGGAGAAAGGTGGAATAAAGATTGAAGCTGAAGAAACTGCATACCATCTGTGGATGAGGCATGAGGTTGCTCAGTTTCGCAGGGGTGCAGTGTCCTTGGAGATCACCGATGCTGAAGTGCGTCAAGTTATCTGCAGTTTAGGTAGGGGCTAGGCCCCAGGCTTCGATGGAATAATGGCAGAGCTCCTTGTTCGCTCAGCTGGGGTTAGTGTGAAAACAATCACACATGTGTTTAACAAATTACTGTTTGGAGGATACTTACCACTAGTTGGAAGGTTATTGTTAAAATTGTTTTTAAAGGATGCAACAAGGATCCCATTGTTACTTCATTATATGACGTTGCTGCCAGTCATTGGTAAGGTCTTCGAAAAGGTTCAGTACCTGTGTAAAAATGACAGGCTGATCTCACAAAGCTTACTGATAGAAAATCAGTACGGGTTTTGTACCAGAAAGGGTACTGAGGATGCCATACTCTGCATGATGAGTGTAGTAAGAGCTACCAGACAAGACCTGCAGCGAAGGCAAAAGCTGAGTTATAAATCACTGATGCAAATGTTTACAGAGGCATTTACATTGGTGGCATCCCAGCGAGGCCTGGCTTATTACTATGAGATGTAAAACTTACAAGGCGAAAGACGACTCCCATTAAAGCTCATTAGGGCTAAGCATCATAAGGTGGGTGTCTTCCCCTACGGGGTTGGGATATGGTAAGAGCTAGCAAGGAGTGATATATCCTGGGAAGTTTCCTGGTCATCTCCGGTGTATTTAATATAACCTGTGGTGGCCTTCTGCAGTTTATCAGTAACAAAAGAGACAACACACTGATAGTAAACTGCAAGTAATGCAAAGTTACTTCAGGCATTGGGATGTGCTGCTTTGTGCGGATGGGCATGAGATAGGGAAGACGCTGTCCAAGGGTTGTCCTCAGGGCAACATGTTGGATCCATTGTTATGGGTGATGGAGTTTGATTCTCTTCTGCAGCTGAGATTGCCCAGTAAGTGCCTCATCGTGGCTTATGCCGACGATGGGCTCCTGCTGGTTGAAGGAAACTCGCAAAGAGAGGTTGATTTTCGAGCCACCCAGGCATGCAGGATACTTGAGTTGTGGGGTCATCAACATAAGATGACATTCAGCATGGAGAAGATCACTATGCTGCTTCTTAACGGCCATTTGGTAATGAGGCATTAGGTTCATGTTTTCATATCTGGCCTTCATAATAAATATGTTCAAGTTCAAAAGTACTTTGAGGTGTTTCTTGATGAGAAATTGCAATTCAAAAAGCACCTTATCTACATCATGGAGAAGGCCTGTGTCATGCCTTCTTTGGTATTCGACAACTGGTCAATCCTGATTGGGGGTCTTAATTTTAAGACTATGAGTATCCTACATAAGGGCAAGTGCAAGGCAATTATGCTATACGCGGCGCATATTTGGGTAGATAGGCTAAAATTTAAAAGATGTCAGGATATATTATTAACAGCTCAACGCCTTATATTATTAACCGTAATAGGATGCAATCTTGGTGATTGCAGGTTGAAACCCCAATAGATTTAATTGCGTTAGAAAAGCAGCAGTGTTATACTACGAAGAAGTCAGGTGAATTGACTTCAGAAAAATTCCTGAGATAGAACGGCATGGCAATGCTTTATGACAGGCCAGATGGGATGAACCAGAGGGTGGGTGTTATACACATCTCTTTCCAGATGTTGTTGCGGGATGCCCCTTGTGTTCACCCTAACAAGTATGTGATGCAATTTCTTTCTGGTCATGGCGCCTTCTGAGACAGACTCTCCAGTGATTTGGGCTAGTGGATTCAGATGTGTCCAGATTGTGGAAAACTAGATAATCAATAAAGAAGCAACTATCTTTCTAGTCACCAGATTCTGTCAAAATTGGACTGAGGGCAGCTGAGCTAACCACTGAAGAAACCTAAGCAAGGAGGTCTGGTATTTTCTTATGGAAGAAGGAATGAAGAATAAGGAAAAGTGAAGTAAATTATCAATCTATAGAGGAATTGCCCTTGATCAAAATTAATCGGGGTCATCTTTATATTTACACAATTTACTGGGAAATTTGAATATATTATATTATTTCTAAAATATTCAAGTTACCTTTTAAACTAGTGAGAAATATCTAATTATAATTTATAATTAAAAATGAATATAGTCACTAGGATATTATTTGTAATAAATGAATTTTGTGTAAAATTTAGAATAAAAGGTGCAGTTTTACTTTGAAAACTATGAAAGTATCAAAATAGATTCTGTTAATTTACTTAAATTGTCTATTACCAGCAAGATAAGTTAGTCAATCTCAATAATCTTGATTTCCTAGTTGAATAATTATTAAAGAAAGAAGCTAAAAGAACAGAAATCATTCACATTAACCATTCTTTTATCATATTATTTTATGTACACAACAATCAAATAAAAACAAATTCTTATTCTGTAATAATAGATAAACTAATAACTAAACTAAAAATCAGGAATAATATTTAACATTAAGAATGTTCATATAACTGTAACTAAGTAGTTGACAATAAAAAATAATTCAATGTAAAATATTAATTTACTGACGTGTAAGCTTGAACAAGTATAGGTGGTGGGGGTGACATGGATCGCTCCTCTGCTATACTAATCATATTGTTCCCTATAACAATAGAAAATAAAATAAAAATATTAGCATAACAATTAAAAAAAAGCAATCACTAACATTTATAATTAATAATCCAACAAATAGAAATGCTGGTCTTTATTTTTTGCTACACCAATTGCTTGATCTGGATAACAAATTAAAGAAAAAATTATATTTTTTCCTTCACTAATCAAATATTTTTCACTGCTGTGGTTCAATTTTTGGATTTGGTTTATATATGCCACATTTTAAAACTAAAACCTTTACCATTTAAGTTTTTTGGAACAGTTTTTTTTTGTACACCAAATTTCAAATATATCTTTCTAACACCTTCAGTATTAGACATACTAGGCCATTAAAATTAAAAAAAAAAAAAAAAAATCATTATAATTTTATAAGATTAATTATTTAAGGCATGCTTTGCCAAGCCTAAGGTAAATTTAAGGTAAAACCAAAAAATTATTTATTAAACTATTTCTTGTTCAGTCAAAAGTTTTAGTAACAAAACTGTAATTTTTAAGATTTTAGTTAAAAATGCAATTTTCTAAAAAAACTAACAAATATGAATTTATTACCCCACTAAAAATGTTTATAAAACTATTTAGTTTGTTGTTTCTATAAATTTCTCAAACATCTTGAGTAAAAATTTTATTCATAGAATTTATACAAATTTGTACTATTTTTGTACAATTAAAAAATATGGCTTATTTTCTGAATGTTTTGAAAATACAAGGGTTAATCAAATATAAATGGGATTTTATTTTTAAAAAAAATTTATTTATTGAAAAATAAAAGGCAAATATAATTTATTTTTCTTCATAATTTCCTGCTTTAGAAATACATTTTTCCCAGCAAGAAGGAAAGTTTTTTTATCGCAGCAACATAGAATGAAGTTGGTTGCATCAGGAGCCAATTGTGCACGAATCTCTCCATGCCCTTGTCATCTTCAAATTGTTGCCCTCCAACAACTTCTTTAAGCAGCCCAAACAAATGAAAATCGCAGGGTGATAGGTTTGGACTGTAGAGAGAATGATAAAGTTGAGTCTAGTGCATTTCTTCTTTGGAGACCACTAGAGATGCAGTATGGAGCCTGGCATTATTGTGGAAGAGAGTGGCCTCTTGAATCGATTGGTCTCGTCTTTTATGGCGATATGCAGCCCTCACCTCATTCAGCAGCTTGCAGTAGTAAGCAGCATTGATTGCGCGCCACTCATGCAATAAATCAATGAGCAAAATGCCTCGCTGGTTAAAAAAACTGTTGAAAGAACCTTGCCAGCTGACTGTCAAGTCTTGGCTTTCTCTGTGGCTGCCTCCCTTTTCCTCCACTACTCCATACTGGCTTGTTTCAACTAGGGAGTGTAGTGGTGGACCCACATTTCATAGCAGGTGACGATATGACTCAAAAATACATCAAATTCTTTCGCAAACCTTGCTGTAAGCCTCTTGACATATCTCCGAACGTCTTAATTTCTGATCTGCAGTCAAAAGACAAGGGCAGTTGTTTGTGATGATCGCTTGACAGCTCCCGTAACTTATTCTGACCTGTTCTGCAATTTGGATATTCTCACCTGTCAATCGTTTTCAAGAATGTCTCGAACCATGCGAATGTTTTCATATGTAATGCTGGTCCGAGGATGGCAATAGTGTTTCTTGTTTTCCACTCATTCTTGTCCATCCTTGAACTCTTTATACCAGGTAAACACAAGAGTCCTTGACAATATTTGGTCCCCAAATTATGTAGTCAATCTCCCAGAAAATTTTCATACTTTGAACTCCTTCATGAGCAAGAAATTTTATAATTATGAGTTGCACAGAGGAGGGGTGCACCTGTTGCTCCCAACATCGTGAGAATTACTATTGACAAACTGGTTGGGAGTGTAGAATGGCCAACTCTCCCCACTCCTAATGACCCCACTCAAGCATACTAGAAGCGCGGGCCCAATCCTACCAACCGTAGACGCTCAGGAACAAAAATCCTGTTTATATTTGATTTACCCTCATATGAACAGGTTAAGTCACAGAAACTACTTTTAATTTTTTTATTTTAACAAAATCACACTACCAAACAATAAATACAATTTATATTCCTGATAACAGTGTAAACAAATCCACTACTTGTGCACCTCATTTGAAAATATCAGAAATATGTATAAATTAGGAAAATGTCAATGAAAAGTTCTAAGCATTTAAAGTTGTTATAATAATACAATAACACTAAAATCTGAACATTTCTAAAACCCATTAAATTATTTATGATCAACAGTGCATCAAGTTAGGAATGAAGTGAAAAACATGTAAAAATAAATGCACCTAACACTAAAGTGTTAATACAAATCACAATCCCTGTAAAAAAAAAAAAATTGAAAAAATGATAAGGTAATTAACTATTTCAAATAAATAATAAAGTTGAACAATAAAAATGATTCAAGCAATCATTTTTTTCTATTCTCTGCATCAAAGTCATGGAGTTGAATAACATTTCAGATGTCTTGACCTACATTTTTTGCTCCAACCCTCTTCCAACCTCTTTATTTTACTGCTTCTCCTAATAACCTCCTTATTTTACACAACTGCTTCCAGAGTCTACACCTTGGCCTTCCCTTTACTTTCCCTGTAATATTCTTCTTGTCATTTATCTCTTGATGTGCCAAAACCGACACAACTCATACTAAGACATGTTTTTTTTTTTTTATTAAATTTCACTTTTCTCTTAACTGCTAATAAGGTATTTCCTATCATACCTCAAACAAACTTCATTTCCAATCCTGAATCCAACTTTCTCTCTTTTCATACTACAACCCATGCTTCTGTATCAAAAATGTAAAAAATGGTAAAAAGGACATGTTTTAGACTAATTTACTTATTGATTTTCAATAAACTCTTTAACAATGCCATCTGTAAATATATATTTTATATATATATATATATATTAAACAATGTTCATTCTACCAATTTTTAACATTAGTAACACTTATCTTTTTATTTAGTATAACTATGTGAGAACCAATTCATTTAATGCATACATCACTGCTGCTATAACTTGTAACAAAATTTAAAAAATATAAATACAAATTTTTCAGTTCAATGCTTGTGTAAAAAAAAAAAAAAAAAAAAAAAATTTACCTGAGACCCACCACAAGAGGATGGGGCAATTGGAAAACATATCTCATGTTTCTACTAAATTTCTATCTTATGCAAGTCTTACAACACAATTTTCATTTTTAACATCAAAATTTTAAGAACAGGGTTTTAAATTTAATAATAAACTTACCTTTAAAGAAAAATAAGGAATACAAAATTCAGTAGTTTAAGTCTGATTTTTCTAACCGCTTACAACATAAATATGTCATAATTCTAACTTTATTATGCATCCATCAGTAATATAATTTTAATACAACTTTATATTCTATTAAAGAAAAAAAATTAAAGTAAAAGTAATTTTTTACAATTTTTTAAAAATTTAATTCACAAAATGTGGAGCAATACAGGTTATTCTTCATAAAAATTCTAAAATTAATGATTTTCAGATATTATGAAAAATTGAGAGGTATAGTTTATCTTAACCAAGAAATTAAATCAATTAAGATAATTTAATAATGATGTGCGAGAGGATTAGATTTGGTAAATGAAATGGATTTAAAAAGAGATAATGTAATTTTATTTAAATTTGAATAATGACAAACCATTCATATTTAAGTAATAATATTTACTATATATCAGAAGTTAGAAGAAAAACATAATATAACTAGCACTGCTAAAGTTAGTTTAAATGAAAAATTATTATGAGAAATGAAGAAGTGTTAGTTTTAAATTTAAGTTTGTTTGGAACCAAAGAAAAATGGGAAAATAACCTCTTAACATATGAGAAAAAATATGAATGTATGAAAATATGTAACTTAAATTTTCATTCTATAAATGAAATTAATAATAGAAAAAAAATACCACATACATATGAGATTATCACATGAAGGTTACAGTTTTATATATATATATATATCTACTCACACACAAGCTATCATGTATATTAATATGATAGCTTTGATAGAATAACTTCAAATTATTACTGTATTTACTAAACAATCATATAATTCAACAAATTTCAGAATGATAATGAGTTTATTATTACGTGTGGAACAATGGAACAGCAATATTATTAAGATTATAAAAACAATAAATACCTTAATTTTACCACTGGATTTTAGTATCTGAACATCAAAAAACCAACCCCTAGGAGAATCAAATTAACATGTTTATATTTTTAAGCTTTCTATAATAGGTTCTCAAATTCCAACACACACTGAATAACTATACAGATTTCAAATTTCCACTCTACACCCAAGAGCAATGCAGACAAGTGTTTTATATAAGTAGAACAAAACAGTTTCAATCTTTAATGAGGACATACCCTCAGGACAAAACCCATCTGACAGCAGACATTTTCAGTAACATAATTCACACGGTATGTATATTTTAAAGATAGATCAGATTATAATTATAAGATCTTTCAACTTAGTAACGGAAACAACTTTTTTATTTTATTGTCACCTCTATATTTATTTAGGCTCATTATACTTATACCCAACAGACTAAATTATTCCGATCAGCCTGCAACCGGCCGATGTCATTTCTTACTTACTTTGAATTTCTCTAAATACTTCAAAGTCTTTCTTAAACATAAAGCAATTAATTTAACATAGGTGTTATTAAAGTTAACAGATTAAAAGTAACAAACGATCCAAACTATAACCTTGAGGAACAACTAAGCTACATTCACAAATGAAAGACCTTGAGCCCTAAAAACAGACATACTGTGTTTAATTGAGTACGTTTGATCAGAAAAGAAATTAGGCCAGAGAAAAAGAAAAAAAAAGAAAAGGAATCAGAATTTATTGAAGGGGAATTGATTTAATAGGAACCATGCTCTTATTCTTCAGAAAATATAAGGCCCAGTTGTAAAAAAACAACTCAGAATAAGATCGAGTATATCAAAATAATAAGAATAACTGTTGCAGTTAAAAGTTAGTTATTAAAATATACAAATATTTGTAAAGGTGTTCAGAAATATATTCTCATCTTAATTACTTAAATTCATAAAAATAATAAAAGATTTAAAATATTTTTATAAAAGAAATAAATTCGTTTTAATGTTAGTTAAAAATATGAGTTAGTTTATTTAATATTATATATACCGATTAGAATAAAACAATAAAAAAATTGTTTATACGATCTTAATTCTTTAAGTAAATGTAATAGAAATAATACAACTACTGACGTAAATAAAATTTTAAGAATAAAGTATGGTTGCTGAATTTAATCAAGCAGGCCAACAAATTATAGTCTGCATAAAAAAAGTAAATAAATAAATTTTACTAGACACTGCAAAAACCTTAAGGGTAGAGAGGCAAACTAGAAGAAACAATTTATTTTGTTAGCCCTTTACCATCATTAAAAAAAAAAAAAGTTAAAATACTTTTGTAAATGATACAATATATATAAATATAAAAATAATTGTACTTTTTTTTAATACAATTTATCGATTAAAATACAACACAAAATAAAACAATTAACAACAGTTTAATTACCTTCTCGCAGAGGTTCACCATTAGGGACTAGAGTAACATGTTGAACAATGCGAGGTTTCCCCACAAGAGCAACGCTGCCTGGTGGCATAACGCTGCTCACAAACGTTACCCCTAATACAATAAAAAATATCCTAAATATTTACTATTAGCTGACAATCATTTATCACACAAAATAATTTCTACTACGTTAAAATTAACTTAAAAAAAAAAAAATGATAAAGAAAATAAACAGATGAACCAAGTATTGCATGGCCTAAAAAGAGAATATTAAAATAATATTCCGTAACTGAATTATCATTAAAAATAAGAGCAATGCTACTAAAGTTATAAATCTTATCTTTTGACATCCGCCACTAACTGTACAAAAAAAAACTTTCAAAAATCTGCTTAATAGCAAAACAACATATCTAATAAACGAATTGTAAAAAATAAATATAAATAAGTTTATGGGTTACATGTAACTCTACCACAAATCAATTAAATTGCCTTCGAGTACAATTATTTATTCTTACTAAAAAAATTATTTTTTTTTTTTAATTTTAATTTGTGATAATGGAATTAATATTTTTAACCCTGATTAACATCACCATACTTTCTTTTTCTGTAGAAACTTTGACATGTAGAACATTCATTAAAACACTTCATACAAATGACAAATGAAGAAATAAAATTATACACAAAATTCATTCCACAATTTTTATAATAAACATTTTAATAAAGACAATGTAAATGAGTTTTAAATTAACTTTTTATAAGTTCTGATAATGGTGGTTTGTGAAAATCAAAAGATTTTATTTTATTTTTTTTGATAAGAAATTAACTTTATTGCTATTATTATTATTATTCCACTAATTCCACCCCCGATTGATTATGGATGTTTGATAAAATTAAGTTATGACACTGTCCCATTTGAGATACTTGTACATACTGAATTAACAAATAATAAATCACTCATTCATATATTCTAATTTTAATAAACCTTTTATTGTTTTTATTCTCTAAACTAACATCTAGTACCAGTCACTAATTTTGAATAGCTTAATAATGGCACATACTATAATCAATACACCTATATAAAATTTTTGTCTAATCGATTCAACTTTCTGGGTGCTATGAAATACCATACATATTTTTATTCAACACCATCCTCTTGTGGCATAGTAATGAGTACAGGTAAATTGAAAGTGAAAACCTATTAATCAATTTATTATTCAGAAAGGAAAAGAACCCTGTAATGGAGAAAAACAAATTTTTAATCACGATTGCTTCAACTATTTTATAAAAAAAAACCTTCATTTTCATAAATAATAGTGACATAGTTATTTCTTCCATAAACTTTGATCAATATAAAACATAGTTCCATAAACTTATATTATAAAACTGCTTGTTCCATTTCTTGCGTCATATGATTGTAATTTTTTTAATAGTTTTTTCTGTAATAGATTAATTTCATACATGAGTATTTGAATAAACACTACGTAACTGGCAGAAAAATGAAAAAAATAATAAATATTCAACAAGATTTAAATAGAAAAAACTGAAACTGAAAGCAAAAAATTTACGACTAACTTTTTTGCCAATCACAGATATCAAATTTACAAGTCACATTTATAAACTCCATAATTCTAATTTACCTCTCGGAATATTTATAATGGAATTTAAGTTAAGGAGAAGCAGAAAAATTGTTTAAAAAAAATGCAGTTATTTATTTTTTTAAATGTAGAAAAACTATGTAATTATAAAAAGTAAAAAAAGATATCAGTAATGCATAACCTATAATTTTAAGTAATAACTTAATTCTAACAAGTTTACATTTAAATTTAACCCCTTTTTGTAAATTATGATAAACCAAAAAATAAATAAGAAAAAAATCATAGCAAAAGCAATAATTCAATAAAAATAATTAAGCGAATAAAAGCAAATTAATTTCAAATCAAGTAATATTAAATAGAAATATGTATATGTATATCACCCACAAACAGGTATGCAATACTAACAATTTCATGCAACATTACAAATTAATACTAACACAGGATAAAGGAACAGTTATTTATCAGAACATTATAACAAAGGAAACTGAATAAAAACAGAAAAAACATAACACAAATAAAAATTTGAACTGTAGATGGTCTGTGCATAACCAAAGTAATACCAGTTTGATATGAAGAAACATTTCTAAATAAATAAATAAATCATCTTAGAAAATAAACTGGCAGTTGTTTTCTCAAAAACAGGAAAACTAATGCATTTTTACTTACTTTTTTTAATATAAAAAAAAAAATTAAAACCACTAAATTTACAATAATTTGTAGAAAATGCCATTTGCTAAAAAAAAAGGCTCTTGACTACTAAAACTCTTTTTAAATTCAAAAAATTCCTCATGAAAACCAGTTGCCTTAATCGTATAACTATGAAACAGATTTATGTAAAGAAACCCATTTAATAAATAAACTGTTGTAAGAAGTTTAACAAAAACAATCCGTTTTCTACTACATATTAACGAGGAAAACAATATTAAAAAAGTTAAAATTATCTCCTTGAATTAAAATACTCGATCATATGGAGAGATATAGAAATTATCAAGGTTAATTATTAAGCTGCATTTCATTGCTTATGGTTCCCTCCCAATGAGATATTAGTTAACAATACATTAATAAAATAATCAATTAATTACATTACATCTTAAACTGCATTACTGTCTGTCCCAGTCTTTCTTATGACTGTGATGCATATAAAGAAACTGAGGCACAAGCAGTATCTGTCAGAGTTACTTTTTCTGGCAATATGGATACTTACTGAACTGCTAATTCTTGAAATAAACAAAATGAATAGTTGTAGGACAATTTAATATTGTCCTACAACTATTCTTGTTGTCCTACAACTAATTGAAAAAAGGAAATTGAATAGGAAGATGCAGAAAGGGGAGGACATGTGAAGAAATTTTCAAATTTTTTTTTTTATGCCAATCAATTGGTATATGGTAGTTACATAAACTAAGCAAGAACGACACATGTGTTACAGCTGTTTATTGCTGTACGCTTACTTTATTCTGAATGAGTGATACAGAAAGGTTACATGTGTTGCACAAATCCCTTTTTTTAAGAAGTTTTGTTTTTCGATGTTGGCAACTCTTCCAGCATTTAATACCATGTTCCTTTCCACCATTTTCATGCCAGCTGTTAAATAGTATTGAGTGTGAATAACCTTTAAGTTGTACTTTAACTGTTTAATTGAAAATATTTAATAATATTTCTAAGATGTCATTAGAAGAAAACTCTGCTAACGTGAGAATCAAACAAAAAACAATTCTGATAACTATAAAAGGAATCTTATTAAGAAACGTAAAGTAGCTGGGAAAGAACACACTAATTGAAAAGGTACAGTGATACCCTCTAGAACAACTGGCAATGACTGTGTATGTATGTACAATTTTTCTTTTTTTAATTTCTTGATGATGAATTTAATGAAATTATTCAATATTTCAATGAACTGAAGAGCAAAGACATGCAAGATGTCTATTTACAATCTCTAATTGAGTCTAGGGACACAGTTAGAAGAAAATCTGATGATAATGCTGAACAAAGTACTAAAACCCAAAAAATAATTCCTACATGTACCATATTAAAAGTAGGAGAGAGCTGCATGCAGTCTCAAACAAGCTTTTATATCAATTCTAGGGGGTTAGTAAAAAAGAAAAGAGTTTTATAATGTTAAGAGCTTCAAGTAACAATAAATTCTCAGTAATTTATCTAACAACAGATATGATTCTGAGTTTCAAGTCTTGGTAGAGAACCTAGAAACGTATCTGCTTATCTGATGGTTCATATGGAAGACAAGTGTCATGAGAAAAAAAATGTCATTTGACTTTAAGAAATTCAATAAGTTCATTTGTAGTGCAAATCAAACAGGAAAAGTCGTCGTAAGGTTTCATATTGATGTATTGCAGTATCACACACTCAAACTTAAGTACAGGAATATCCAACCTGATCAAGCCCGAGGGAAAAATTCCTATCAACATTAAAAAAAAAAAAAAAATAGAAGATATAAAGAAAATGTTTAAGTACATTACTGATGCTGAGTTCTACAATGAAATTCCCCAATGGCCCACATTTTCCAATGACAACAATGAAAAAAATATTAGTGACAATGAATAAAGTGTGGATTTTATGGATGAAAAAATTCATGTATTCAAAAATGTTAAAAAAAAAAACTAATATTTGTTTATGATAAAAATATTTAAGTTAAAAAATTTGTTTTGATTTTTTTTTTAGTTAACTGAACCTGATCTAAGTTTAATCAGTAATTTATTATTTTAAATATACACAGTAGATTATTTTTAGTGGAAAGTAAAGATTTTTAAAAACTAACAACTGGTGAAACTTCATAGTCAATGACCTTTTGAGTGCCTTAAGCATCATTTTTAGATCAAATGCAAATTTAGTTTCATTATAAAATGATTTAAGTTAATGTTTTTAACAAATAATAAATAAAAATATGAATAAAAATTTAATTGGGGTTTCCCTAAAACCATTGAACTTCGTAAAAAGGGACATGTAATTTTTTTTTAATCTATAAATAATTAAATTTTACTAAAAATGTGTTCAAAACATGATAGGCACAAAAGAAAGCATTGAAAAAGTGTGGTTGATTTTTACCAGAATATTTAACAAACATTTGTAAATGTTATTCAGTTTTTACCAACTCTTGTAAAGTTTTAAAATATTCACAATACCTCTTTCTGCATCTTCCTATTCAATTTACTTTTCCAAGTAAACATAGTATGGTATGTTTATTATACGTGAGCACGGTTGTAACATTTTTGAGAAAGAACTGCAACACATATGTCAGGTCACTGATAACCATTATTGTTATAATTGGGTTATGAATAACACAAAACTGTTCATTCAACAACTAACTCTTCACTGGGGAATGGATGTGGTACATATACTAGAATATATATATATATATTATGCAGTGAAAATAACATTATTAGTGCAGTAATTTTCTAAAAATATCATTTGTAACATATTTTATAAATCTTAAACAGGATTTGAAATAATAAATCATATTCAGGTTTGAAATAATAAGACAATACTGACCATTGCCAGGCACCAATCTATCTTGGCCCCTGGCGAAGTAAAAAAAAAAAAAAAAAAATTAGAGGCATTTTTACTTAATTCAATACATACTTTTTAAAAAATATATTTAAATTTCATTGATCAATAAAAAATATGATATACCTTGCACATTTTACTAATCTATTTATTTTAATTTTCATTTGCATTTTTTTTTGTAATGTAAAATTTTTAAAAAGTGAATTCTGCTTGACTTTTTTCACTGATCAATCATTTGACTGATTTCATGCCATTATCTGGGCTAATCTTTTAATTTCAACTTAATTACTATAACTATGTCTTCACCTATCAATTTTATAATTCCAGTCTTTAACGTAAAAATCTTCCTCTATAATTTTTACCTTCTATACTACTCACCGGCACCAAATTACCTAAGCTTGGATGCCTTAATCTCCAATCTACTTCATTTCTTTAAAATAATTTGCAACAAACTTCTATCACTCTTTCTCTCTCCTATTTTTTTAAACTCTCTTCATTTCACATTTGTCAACCCAAATTTTCAAAATCATTCTGACAAAACATTTCAAAGCCCTATATTAGTTTCCTATACATTTTTCCAACTACATATTTTCAGTACTGTAAACTGCTATATCTACATAAATATTTTAAAGAAAATCTTTCTTATTTTAGGAGATCTAGATTAGATACTAGCAGACTTCTTTTATGGACAAAAGCTCCCAGTGCTTTTGATCATTGTTTATCCTTTGTAATTCTACTTCCTTAATAAAAAAGTTCTGCTAAATTGTGATGAATGTTTTTATTTATGTACTTTATTAACACTTGAGTTCTCATTGAAATGAAGCAAACAAAACGAAATAATCTTTTCTCATTGCTCTTTTCTTCATAAACATGAAGGAATATAAATTCTTTTTATTCATGAATAACAACTTTTTTATTCATGAATATGAATAAAAGAGAGTAATGAAAAAATATTATTTCAGTTGGCTCATTTTGTTTGGTTACATTTGGTTTTTATGAATGAAGGTACTTTCATTTTACTCTTACTAATTTTGAAAGAATTTCACTCTTGCAATAAATCCATGCCGGTCTGAATTAAAGTTGGTTGGTTTTAGGCACAAGTCTATTTTAAACAATGTCACTGATAAATCATAATATTTAAATTTTTTCTCCTTGAATAGTTACTCCCCTCTCAAATTTGTCTTGTGACCCTGAATTGTTTCTTTAACGTAAAAGTTGAAAAGTGATAGAAACAGACTGCAGCCTTGTCTCACTCCTTTCTGAATCAAGAGTTGCCTCTTTTATTTCTTGGTCCCTTTATTTCCTAGTGTTCTTTACGTTTTAACTAAACAATTATTAGATGCATATTCATTCTAAGGACATGTTCCTTATCAAGTTTGGTAAGTTGCTCTCTGCCTGTGGTGCTATTTCAGGCTCTGTTTTCTATCTGCTGGATGTAAAATAATCTCAGTCTAAGAATGAGGAGCTTATTTTTTCATAATCCCTCATAATGCATGGATTCATATACACATAACATTGCATCATTCCAAATCCTAATAATTTTCTATCGGTGAAAATGAACTTATTACCAAAAGAATCATCAATAAATAAATATTCTAATAACTATTCTGTAATTTAATTTTGGAACTAACTACAAAATTCTAACATTTCTAAACATTATAGAAAACCCACAAAACAATTTTATCAACAGTGAAATTAACTATTACTATCGACTAACAAATCATGATGCCATTTTAAAACTTAAATTTGCTAACAGAAACCAAATTGTTTATTATAGCTATTGCTTTTAATTATAGAAAAAGAACAAAATGCGCCAGACACAAAACAGGTCAAACATACTAAAATCACAGGAAAGTATTCTATCCTTTCTTATTAAATTATTACCTTAAAAAAATAATTTTAAACCACTAACAGATTCAGAAACCGGATATAACACAAATAATATGTCAATCTGAACTTGTCAGGCAGAAAAAACATTCAACTGCAAAAAGTTATTATTAAATAGAATAGTATCGCCGGCCTCCGTGGCAGCATCTTGGCCTTTCATTTGGAGGTCCCAGGTTCGAATCCTGGTCAGGCATGGCATTTTCACACGCTACAAAAATTGTCATTCATCTCATCCTCTCAAGCACTCAAAGAATCTTATTCAAAAAAAGTGGAAAATATCTATAACCTTCTGAAAACATTTTACATAGACTTTTATACTTTTCATTTGCTGTAAGTTCTTCCTAAGGTGCCTAAGAGAACAGAGATGAATTCAGAGTACACTAGCAAGAGAATAAAAGAAAATAATATTAAAAAAAAAATTTATTGTTCTCTAGCAAAGTTATACCTTGAAACACAAAAACCTCTCAAAACTTACAATGACCAAACTCTTTTCTCCATTATCAATTTAACGCATCTACACATCAATGCTAAGGGTTGTTCGTTTGAAACCAGACCCTTTTTAAATACACACATATATATATATATATATATATATATATATATATATATATATATATATATATATATATTAATATCAAATGGTCTCACAATGTTTTTTATTTTAATTAAAAAATAAAATAATTTAACAAATCTTAAAAACATAATCATCAGTATTATTTAAATCATGAAAACTTTAGTAAAGAAAACCCACCCTGTGAATGTTTTAAACATTCACAGTGATGTTTAAAAGCAGTAATTTGTAAAGTTTTATTAATTTAGACTTAAAGCAGAGTGAATACACACAATATAAAGATTAACACATAGAAGCATAAAATACAAAAAAAACTTTACTCTTTTCACAAGGACAAAAATTCACAAGTGACTTTCCTTTAATTAAAAAATATAAAAAACAGATCAGATAACATGCTTGGTAAGGAGAGTTGATGAGATATAAGAAACAAAAAAAAAAAGACTGTTACGGATAGAACAATACATTAAGTACAAAAATCTGCAGGAATGTGCAACATAATCAAAATGACAATTAATAAAAAATAAGGTAAACCACAGGTTAAGAAAAAATGCTTTACATTTCTTGAAATGAAGTAGAAGAAAAGAGAATAAATATGAGAAGTAAAATGACATTAATCTGTCAAACACAATCTCATAAAGAAGGACACGTAAAAACAACAGAAGCAATCAAAACAGAGATTTTATAAAAATATAAAATTACCAGGATGTCCTGGAGATCCAGGTGCAGACTGACTTGTAACTACAGGTGAGTTAACGGTACTATCTGGTGCAGGAGAACCTTCTCGTGATAACGATTCAGGAGTCATTAAACCACTCATACCAACATGACTTGGAGAAGCTGGTGCAGACCTAAAAAAAAGCAAAACATAGTTTATATAGAAAAGTAATAATTTTAAATAAATAAATAAAAAATAAAATCGAATTAAATATTTTAATTTATGTAAATTAAATAACAACAATTAGCTATGTTACATAAAATATTAATTAAAACATAACAGAAGATTTTAAATAAAATTTATCATAAATCTAAAGAGCAATTCATTAAAAATTACTTACATCCTTCTATGACTGTTAAAACTATTGTTAATATTTAAATTACTAAGAGATTTACTTAAATTACACCACTTTAAAAAAACTTATTTATGCACAATTATTTGATTAATAATCCTTTTAATTAAAAGTCAACATTTATTATAGTAATGAATAATTTTCATAAAATGTGTTGAAGTAGATATATCTTACAAATGATGAATTTCAGAGTGAATACATCATCTCTTATGAGTATGACTATAAAACAACGCATACAAAGGGGCGGCAGCAAAAGCTTGATGCTGCTTGGCATATTAATTACGCTATCATTTCCTAGCCTTACAATTAAAGGATTAACTGAAGTCACATTTTAAAACTGTAAATATTTCTATGATTTTTTTAAATACAATCTTTATGATATTAAACCAAAACAATAATATTAAGTAAGTTTGATAATGAAAAAAATTTAATCATTAAATTTATGCAATTCATGGATAATGAATTCATGATCGTTAAATTGGTAAATAATTTTCAGAATATTCTCATATAGATATTCTCTGAATGATAAAAAAGAAAAAAAACATGAAATTTGATAGCTCAAGGAATCAATTAGTATTTGTCATATTAGACATCTGAAAAAATAATCACCACAAAGATCTATCTATACTTCGTGATGTATAGTTATATATGAATCACAAAAGAAAAAGCTTACCTTTGCCAAATTAGCTGCCTTATGAATCACTAGAAATAGAAACTAATTTTTTATACAAATGTTTATGCAATTTTTTAAATATATTTGAAGAGTATTTTTAAAATGCCTAATAAATACATGGATACTTCAGGGGCAGTATTTGTCTTTGGTTTTCCAATATGTTTAATTCTACCATCACCAATAATTTAGTAGTTCTATTAAGACAAAACACAAACTAAAAAATTGGGTAGTCTAATCTATTAAAGCCTAATATTTAATGTATGTTGATCACAAGCAATCTAAAAACAATTTATTAGAGTACGAGGTCTCTAATGAGACCTCGTATTGTTCTTCAGTAAATAAAGTAATGAGACTAGTTTTTTTTTGGCAGCCAAAGTGGCAACACTGTAAACATATGGTTATATGAACAGCTGATTTATATCAGATATTAATATTTTTAGTGTATTGTTGTCACGTGAGACATAAACAAACTTTTTGTGAAACGAGTTTTTGTAGTGTGTTACAAAAATTAGTGATACTAATTATGAGCAACATTGTACAATCAAGTTTTGTGTTACAACTCTGTGAGAATGCTACTGAACATTTTTCAAAATTTAAAAGGGTGTATGGAGATGGTGCTCTGTCACGAGCCCAAGTTTTTAGGTGGTTTAAAGAATTTTCAGATGGTCGGAAATTCGCTGCAGACAATCCACACTCTGGAAGACCCTTAACATCAAAAAGTGATGACAATGTTGAGCAAATCAGAGACTTTTGGAGTTTTTGTCTACAGGACAGACTGTAAATCAATATGTTTACCAAGAAATTCCTGAAAGACTGCGGAAAAGAGTTGCCCATGTGAGACCAGCCATCAAAGACAACCCCTCTGGATGCTACATAATGAAAATACACACTGACTCTCAATTAACGAGTTTTTGGCAAAGAAAAACATTACTGTAGTTCCTCAACCACCTTATTCACCTGACTTGAATCACTGCAACCTTTTCCTGTTCCTGACTTTAAAAAACACTTCAAAGTTTTTGAAGTCACTTTTTTTCTACTGTTCCAAAATGGAACAGTAGAAAAAAATTTAACCGATCATCAGAAGGATATTCTGGTTTCTGAGTTCGAACACTGCTATGAAGAGTGGGAAAACCATTTGAAGCGTTGCGTGGCTTCCCATATGAACTAATTTGAAGGTGATAAGAGTCCATGTATAATTAATTGGATTGTAAATAACATTTTTTTCTGAACCAGTCTCATTACTTTATTTACAGACCTCATATATCATACCTTCATTAAATATTTTACCTTTAGGGCTATAAGCCTTTTTTCACTTCCTCATACAATCTGTGTAAATATAAAAATAATAAATTGTTAATTCAAAATCTTTTTGAGTGGTAAATTAATATTTAGTTCCACTTAAATATTATTTGGATAAACAAATTATTTATTAGCTAGCAAGGAAATTGTTCATAACTTTTGTATGGTTTGTGCATGGAAAGAGGCTGGTAAAGAAGAAACTATAAGTTTTATTTTGTCTCATTTCCTGCTCTATTAAATTATACTGATAAGGGTACTTTTTTATTGCAATCTATGCTTTCATTAATGTATTTAAGTTTTATTAATATTTTTGTTTTCAATGTAAGACATTTGTCAGTTTCACTTTGATTTTTGCAAGATAGACAGTATAATAAAAAAAATTACTATACATACTTCAATTAAGTTAAATTTGTTGCCTGGTGGTTCATTCAATCTGTTTCTCTTCATAGGCTTTGATATTTATTATGCTATAACACATATTTTGTTTATTCCCAATTACTGTATTTTACATACACTCTTTTCTATATTTTAGAACAATAGTCTGCTACTAACTGCTCAACTAAGTGTACTTTTTATATATTAATATAACAGAATGTTTTACTTCATAAAAAAAAAAATGTTCATATAATTAATTATATATATATATATATATTTTTTTTTTTTTTTAATAAGATTTGTATTATTACAAATTAGATCTGCAGAACAATACTGAATCACTCGATGTACAGATTTGGCTGAGTCGACATTTCAGTAAATCATAATTCAATTTTGAGTTATCAAGGTTTGTATGTATTAAAAATATATACAAATATAACATATTTACAGAAACAAACAATATTTAGATAAAAGTGTCTGTTATAAGCAGCAGTAAAAAACTTATTGACTTACATAAGAGATTATAAAATAATAAGAGATTCTTAAAAATATTTTACACTTTCTGTAATTCTAAAATACAAAATGAAATAATATGGTCCAATCTTGTGTTTATACAACCTTTAATAACTAGAAGTTCTTGTAACCAGTTAATATATCAGTTATGAACAATTCAAACAATTACACTTTCATTTGAAATTTATAGAAATTTAATTTTGAAATTAAAAAAAAATTATTACACTGAAATTTGAGTCCTACTATTTCAGAATTTTTATAACAGCTTTTTACCTAATAATTAGTACATTTTTACCAATTTTTTAACAGATTATTTTTATTCAAGAAAGAGGCTAGATTACTTCATTCACCAATATGAGATAATCAAGACTGCAGTGCCTCCACTTAGAGTAACAGCTGCCTTTTAATATTATTATAAATACTTCTAATTAGAACATGTGTAACTGAACAAAGAAATTACAAATTGTCAATGTCTCTATAGACAAGAACACTAATTTTTAAGTATTCCCCATACGTAATTAATGCTCACACAGTAGTTGTGTTACATCTGCAAGTACTCTTAAAATTCATCTAATGTTAAACAGCTTAACCAAGAAAAACTGTTTTCTTCCCTCGACTTCTTCCTAAGCTCATGATTGATGTCGGTGAGCTTTACATTTCATATTTTTCTACTAATTATAATGTAAATAAAAAATAAAGAAAAAATGTATTAGTCACCAAAATTATTTCAAATAAGCAGCTTCTAAAAAAATAACCTATTATAATACTTTAAAAAACTCAATTGCAAAATTACATTAATTTAATTTCTTAAAACTAATGTTGCACGTGGAAAATGGAAATCTCTTGTGCATGTTATAGTTGTTAAATGAGAAGAGGACAAGACAACAAATCACCCAATTTATTGTTCTATAACTCTTTGGTAAAGTACATGCTTCCTACACTTTCTTTCCTTTTGACTTGAACTTCTTTAGACCTAGAAAGATCACTATATCGTATTGGAGGATGTGGTACTAAACCATTCTACTTATTCTGAATGGTATATTATTTGCTTTTTCTAGTATATAATACTAATTTTAGTACTTAATTTATAATGCAAGCAACAATATTCAACATAAAACTGCAATGTATAAAAAATTAATATTGAAAATATTTTTAAGTTATTATACATCAGCGTAAAAACAAGTAAGTGAATTCACAAGGAATTTAATTCTAAGCGTGTACATTATTATTACTACTATTTTTTACCTTTTTTTCTATTGTTGTTATTATTTCCAATATTATTATAATTACAATAATAAACCACCAACTAATTAACACTAAATAACAGTAAATATGATCAGCAAAAAAACTGTACCTATAAGTAGGTTGAAAAAAGTACTGGTATTGCCTCATACAGTTCAAAATAACGATCATAATAAGAAAAATTTTGGTTTTTATATTGGCAGCACTCAACACATCACAACACATATCCATAACACATTTTTTTCTATTTCGCACACAATACTAAAAGGCAATTTTTTTTATGTCATGTGCACAAAAAAAAAAACAGTGCATAAACATTAGATTTTGTATTTTGCTTAAAAAAAAGCATATGCTTTGAAAAGCATATGGAAAATAGGAAATGAAGAAAACAGCTATTTACGATTGACATAAGCATTTTAGTGATATTAATGTTGAAAATGATGTTTTTAGTGGGTGCCCGTCTACTTCAGTACATTAAGAAAATATTGAGCTTATTAAAAATGTTGTTCGAAGTGATAAAAGAAAAACAATTAAGGAAACAACTGGGATGTTACAGTATTCTTCATAATGATCTGAACATGCATCAAGTTTATCAACATTTGTTCCAAAAATATTCTCTGCAGATCAGAAAAAACTTAGATCAACTGGCATAGATCTCATCACTATCAAAATAAAAATTTCAGATGATAATAAAAGATAAAATACAATGTTTTGTTTACAACCAACAAAGGAAACATATATTCTTTATAGTTTAAAAGATGCAGTAAGAAGAAAGTGTTCTGAAAAATGGAAAACAAAGAAATGGACTGTTTTGCATGACAATGTAGTGGCACATCAATCCATGCTTGACAAAGAGAACCTGGAATGATATAATGTAACAAATCTAGAGCATTTACCAGATATTTCTGACAACACCAGTTGGTGTTTATTTATTTCCTCGTTTAAAAAAATGCTCTGAAGGGAAAAAGAATCAAGAACGCAGATGACGTAATGACCAACGTGATGAAACAGTTGGAAGACAAACATCTCAAAATAAGTTCCACAAATGTTTCTATGAACTATTGAGATGAGATGTTGGCATAGTGTGCAGCTGCTGAAGGAAACTACTGTGAAGAAAATATACTCTAAAATGTTTTCATGCAAATAGTTTTAAAATAAACTAATTCTGGAAACTTTTTAACCCTATCTTATAAAAACCAAGATTTAAAAATATTAAGAAACATATTTTGTAATATATATGACACAATTCATTATTTTTTTTAGTAAAAATATTATTAATTCTTAATTCTGTACTGTTATTCTAAAATACTAGTAGATATACTAGTATAACTGAAAACATTGGTTTTCACTCTTAATTTTTGGCACATATAATTACAATGTGTTGTAATTGTTCAATGAAAAGTACAAGAGAGGCATGAGGTTTAATGACTACATGTAAATTTATTGATTTATTTCTGGAAATTCTGTATTCTAGGTAGTAGCACTTTCTGTACTACAAGTTTTCATGTAAGAATTAAAATTTGACAGTCCAAAATAAAAACTTAAGAGATTTCAATTTCAATAAAATTGAAATTTATTGTTCTATAACTCTTTGGTAAAGTACATGCTTCCTACACTTTCTTTCCTTTCGACTTGAACTTCTTTAGACCTAGAAAGATCACTATATCGAATTGGAGGATGTGGTACTAAACTATTCTACTTATTCTGAATGGTATATTATTTGCTTTTTCTAGTATATAATACTAATTTTAGTACTTAATTTATAATGCAAGCAACAATATTCAACATAAAACTGCAATGTATAAAAAATTAATATTGATAATATTTTTAAGTTATTATAAATCAGCGTAAAAACAAGTAAGTGAATTCACAAGGAATTTAATTCTAGGCGTGTACATTATTATTACTACTATTTTTTACCTTTTTTTCTATTGTTGTTATTATTTCTATGATTACATGTAAATTTATTGATTTATTTCTGGAAATTCTGTATTCTAGGTAGTAGCACTTTCTGTACTACAAGTTTTCATGTAAGAATTTAAATTTGACAGTCCAAAATAAAAACTTAAGAGATTTCAATTTCAATAAAATTCACATTAACTAACCTTCCACAACCATTTAGTACAATATTATAATAATAATAATAATAATAACCTTCCATGTAGTTAATACCTCATCCCAAAGTTTTCAGGTTTATAACATTTAATTATATGTTAATTCCAAATTATTTTTAAAATAAACTAAAGAGAATATATTAAATGTATTTTTACATGAGAAAATTCAACTTGAAGATACCAGTTCAGATGGAAACATATTAATAAAACTGAAAATTATTATAAGATTTGTTTTTCATATTATAGCTTCTTCAAATTTTGGAATAGTTTGAAGATGCACAAAGATTATGAAGATTACAAAGGAGATCTAAAACACAGTAAAATGAACAATCTACAAAGAAAGAATTTTAAACATAATAAAGGTCAAGATTTGATTGAAAAATTTTTTGATGAAAAATCTGATAAAAATATCGCATTTTACGCTTTGCCTCACTAATCTTTTACCTCAAGGGAGAAAAAACAGAGGAAGATCTTCAAAACACACTACACAATGGAAAAAATATATTTAACACAGTTCTCAGCTATGAATAAAATCAAACATAGGAACTTGTGTAATTTATGAAACTATTACTTTTTAAATATGAAATGGTTCTCATAAAGTAAATTTTTTATGAGTAAATATGAAAATAAAGCCATTTCTTCATTAATCATTTTTATGATCATATATATAACAGACAGGACTTTGAGGTTATATATTTCTCAACACATGATACAGTTTAAAGAATGTATTAACTTTATATATATTTTCATAAATATTTTTTTAAGCATGTTAAGACTAGGCTAAAATAAAATTTTAATATATTTATTGTTCCAATTAATCAAAACAATAGAAGTGCTATTATTATATCTCAGTAACTAATAACAGGAAAGATCTCTCTGCCTGGAGACTTTTTCTTTCAAAAAATACAGAAGAAGCAAAACCATATTACTAGTATATAACTGCTATTTAAAAACCTAACAAATCAGTAAGATGCAATGAAATTATACCCAATATTATTTAAATATGATGATATACAAGAACCGATCATGGATTTAACCAATGACATTTTTATCATTAAAAATTTTAAACACCTCATTTTGAAATAAATGGAACTATTCTTCCTAAAGCCTTACAAAGTAAATGATCAGCACCTTCTTCAATGCAGTTTCCAGCAGTACTTTTTTAATTTGTACTCATAAAAATTTGGAAAGCCCCTTTACTAGTATAATTGAATAAAATATTTCATCTGCATTGTTTATATGTGTTGTTTTTGTTTGTATGTACTATATATAAAACTAGTATGCACCAGTTAATATATATTTACATATGTGTCTATGAGGCGATTAAATTTATTCTATATTATTATGTAAAATGTTGTATGTGTTGTTTAAGTTTTAAATCAGTCTCCATTAATTCTTAATCACACCCTTCCCAAAGAAGCCACTTCATAAGAAAAAAAATTATAATTAGTTGGAAGGGAAGTTACAGTTTACCGGTCATAGTGAAAACCACTTTTATTAATATGTTTCCTGTTGAGAGATCTGGTAAAAAGTGAAAATTAACTTCAAAGTATATCCAAAAATAATGCAATATATCTACTTACACATATTTTTAAATTAAAGTCTGTGCGGATTGCCTCAATTAAGACAGAACACAAGTTCATGTGAACTGATATTGTATAAAAATTTGCAGAATATTAGTATAGGAAACATCAATGAAATCTTAACAAAAACTATATTAATATCTTTCTAGAAGCAAAGAGTTTTTTACATTACAGCCACAAATTTTATCCACTTTTTGTTAATTTATAACTAAATAAAATTAATAAAAACTAATTGTTAACAAAAATATACAATTTAAAATTACTAAATACAAATCAACATATTTTTATAAACAAATTAAAAAAATTATTAATGTATAAAAAATACTTTTTTTATTCATGAAACTATATTAATGTATGACAAATAGTGTACAAAATATATCATTACTTTACAATAATACTGCTTTTCTATACACATCATGGTACAAAATTAGTTTAACAATATATTATAAAACAATTACACAAACAAGATATGAAATGGAGGTATAACATGAAAATTATTAAATAACATTTTTTTTTTTTTTTATGAAAATAAAATATCACAAATTATTATCTTCAAAACTAATATTATATTCACTTTCAAAGTTACAAGTAAATACACAATTCGTGACTACAGGAAAAAAACAAAATTAACAACACTTTTTTCAATATGAATTTCTGATTCTTGTTCCATTCTTCCTATAAAAAACATGCACATGCTTCATTAAAAAAAAATAATAAAATTAATTAGGTTTCTTATGTTATCTGAAATAGATTTATAAATAGTAGAAAAAAATATATTAGTTGTAAATTCATTTATATACTGGCTGTATCACGAAGTACCCCAGGACTTTCTTAACCTATTCTACTTGTGAATATAATGAAAAAATTCATATGAACATATGTACTAAAATGCTTCATTTGCGAGTTATGGCTAATAAAAATTTCCGTTCAGATTTCACCTATCCCAGTGAAATGAGGTCATACTGAAATTTTTAGGACTTTAATTAAGGAGTAGAATTAATGATTTCTTATTTTGACATATGAAAAATTGAGCAAAATAGTCCCAGAACTGTATCTGCACTAGTTTTCGAGATCTGGGGGCAAAAACTAATAAATTGGAGTAAAAAAATCCTGCTTTTTATGTCTGATATACAATAACGTTGTTAAATGGGTAATAAACACATAAAACTTGTACAGATTAGTTTAGAACAAAATGATGTAAGATAAGTTAAATAAAACAACGAAAAGTAAGAAAAATTTGAATTTTATTTAGAAACGGTTCATTAATATAATTATCAGAAAAAGTACTTATTTAATGTAAACATAAATAAATTATTTTTTGGCGAGGTAAAAAATTTATAAAAACAAAATGTACTGTTAAAAAATGTAAATAAAACTGGAAATTAAACAATTATAAAATTAAAATAAATAAAAATTACATAGATAATAATTTTTTATTAATAACAGAAATAAAATAAATTATTTGTAAAATTATTATTTCAAAGTTGGCAATAAAATAACAACAGCTGGTCAACAATGTGCATTACTGTAATAGTGTTTAAATCATTCTGTAAGATACATTAAGTATATTGGGTAGTGTGAACTGTGTTGTTAACAAAGGTTTACTGTGAATTTTAGTTTGAACATGATTGGTTAGCCATTTAAGTAATGCCGTACTTAATAACTAGCAGACCCGGCAATGCTTTGCTATTGCTAGATTTGAGTATACAAATAGATTAAATGAACACAACTGAAAGTTTTATAAAACATTAACAAAATGGACATTACGGAACTTCATAAAATTTAACCTTTCCCCCTTTTCATTTTTAACATATTCCCATTTACCTTCCCTTTTCCACCATTGCTCCTTTCCTTTCCTTCTCCTATTTCTCTTTCCTTTATTTTCTTTCCCCCTTCCTCATTCCCCTATTCTTTTTTCTCCTTTCCCCTTACCATTTCCTGTTTTATTTTTCCTCATTTCCCCCTTTTTCTTTTTTCCATTTTCCCCTCCTTCCATTTTACCTTATTTGATTTTTTCCTTTATCTCTTTTTCCTCGCACATAAATCGGTCTAGTAGATTTTAGTATAGCAGACACACATATCGGAAACATTGAAATGGAATCGTAAAATATTTAGTATTAGCATGTGTTGCTTGACATCCAACAGTTGGCGCTGTTTTTAAAAAAAAACCATTTTTACCTCTCACAAATGTGACATTTATATAATAGTAGGTACACAAAAAGACACACGTATTCAAATGCAACGTTACGCCAAAATTTTAAAGCAATCGTGAAGAACTTTCGGAGATTTAAGATTTTGAACAAATGAACATTTACATTTTTATTTATATAGATAAGAGGAACTTGCTGATATGGTATTCATTTTGGGTGTGTGTAATGGTAATGCTGCAGTAGAATATGAAATATGTTTTCCGAATTGCAGGATTCCAGATCCCAAAACAATTAGTATGACTTTCAAGATCTTTGGGAAACAGGTACCCAGTATTCGTACCAGCTACGAATGATCTGTCCAACATGATGCTGATATTGATGAAATTATTATCGATGCAGTTCAAGTTTCAGTACATGATGTTTTTCTAAGCAAATCAGAGTTTTGCATTTAATGATTTGGAGCCACTTAAACAAAACAAACTTTATCATAAACAGCCAGTTCAACATGTACACCAGGAAACAGTCTGCTTCACTTGGAATTCTGTAACTGCTGAAATACAAATTGACAACTCTGCAAGTATGTTTTGTTTACCGATGAGGCAAATTTCACTTGAACTGGCATCATCTTTTGCAAGGAACATACACGGGCAGAAGTAAATCCTCATGAAATGATAGAAGGGAATTTTCAACACAGATTTAGCATCAATAAGTGGTGAGATCATCTTCACAATCAGCTGTTTGGAGCATTCATATTACATGCCCGTTTAAATGTTGAAGTCTACTTGCACTTTCTTTAAGAACAATTGTCATAGCTGCTTGAAGATGTTCTAGCGCTGAGATGCAAAGTATTCTTCCAGCATGATGGTGTCCCTCCCCCTCTTCTCTTGTGCTGTTCTGACTTATTTATATCATTTCCCTGTGAAATGGATTGGTGTTGGGAGGTCCACATTCCAGGCCACCAAGATCGCCTGATCTGACATTTTTATATTTTTACATCTGAGGATGGATGAAAATATTGTAACAAAACAAAAACACAATCTCGAGACGAATTAATTGTCCGCATTATGGATGCAATTGAGCGCACAGTCTGGAAGAACTAAAAAGAGAAACAAAAGCAGTACAGAAGCATGCCAAGAAATGTAATGAGAATAGCAGGCTCATTTTTGAACATTTATTATAAACATCTACATAATGCATTTTGGTACCGTTTCTAAATAAAATTTGAATTTTTCTAACTTTTCTTTGCTTTATTCAACTTACCTTACACCATTTTGTTCAGAATTAAATTCTCAACAAGTTTTTTAAAAAGTTTTATGTGTTTTTTGCCCATTTAACACAGTTATTGTAGGTCAAACATAAAAAACAGTGTTTTTTACATTAATTTATTGGTTTTCACCCCAGATTTTTCAAAACCTACAGCAGATACAATTCTGGGAGCTATTTTATTCAATTTTTCATGTCAAAAACCATAAGAAATCACTAATTCTGCCTCTTAATTAACATCCTAAAAATTTCAGTACAACTTCGTTCTACTGGGGTAGCTAAAATCTGAGCAAAATCTTTCCCCAGCCATAACTAGCAAACGAATCATTTTAGGACATATGTTTATTGAACTTTTTCCATTATTTTCACGAACAGAATGGGTTACAAATAGGTTAACCAGGAGAACTTCATGATACACTCTGTGTTATATATATAATATAATAATATATATGAAAAGAGTGCGACAGTGGAATGTGACATTTTTCATGAGATTTCATGAAGCAATTAATTGCATGTAATAAAAATATAAACACTTATGAAAAACAGTATAGTTGTTTGTATTTATTAAATTTTCCTTACTTTTCAAAAACTAAATTTTTTATACATCCTCAAATGTTTTCATTTAATTGTTTTGAAAATTGTTTATTACTCTTCTTAATAGCGCATTAACAATTTCTCCAACTTCATCAATTGTGTTTATATATATATATAAATAGTGCTATGTAACTTATTAACTTATTTATAAACACTACATTTCAGGTAATCCAAGGAACATTAATTAGATCAGGAGGTCCTAAACCTAATATCTATATCACCAAAATGGGAATGAGGGGTTCAAGAAATATGCCTCTCAGAAAGTTCATTGTCAATTGAGCAGTTAAGCCTCATCCTGTTAGAACAAATTTAACTTGAATCACAACACCAGGTATATAGCTATAAGGATTTCTCTGTATTGCTCAGAAGTTAAGTTACTGTGTGATCATTTTTTTCAAAACTCATGGATCAGTAATTCTAAATGCAGAGACATCCCATCTTACAGTAAATGCGGCATAAATGCAGGGGTTGTTTGTGCACTTGCGATGAATTTTTACACTTCAATAATGCAAATTTTGTTTAACATTACTACTAAAATAAAAATTTGCCTCATCTGACATCATTAATTGACTTAAAACTTCAGAATTCCTATTCATACTAGTACAGAATTCTAGTTTGTTACTTTACTGATATTGAAACATTTATGAACAAATTGAATTATACAATATGAAATTTTATACAAATTTTTTATGTGAAATTTTATACAAATGGTTGAAATTTGAAGTACAATCTAGAATATGTCAAACACTTATGTCTGATATATTTAGAAAATCAGACAGACACTTACAAGAATGAGGTGGAGTTTGAATAAACACTAACCTAATTCTTGACATTCTCTGGAGTACATACTGTTTATGTACTATCAACAAATTGATCAAAAACATTACTCAAGTTCTTTTACTTTTCAACTCACTTCAAAATAGGATTTTATGATGGAATTCTTCCTTGACGACTCACATTAAAGTCACACTGAAATCTTCTCTGAACTTGGGTTACTGATTTGAATTCAATAAGCCCACTCAGAGTAGATATGTTTACTTGTTGCAGACTAGTTGTTTATGTTCATTACCATTTGGCATTGGATAGACAGTATAATTGGACGGATGGTTTTGTTGAGCAACACATTTCCCCATCACTCTTTAGAACTGGCTCCTACAGCTCATTGAAAATCATCTCATTCCATTGTCATACCTGTTACAATATATACACGGTTTTTCCAACCTTAATTAGAATATTAATTTAGCCACAGATACTTGATCTCATTTGTTTCCAATGAATAAAATTTATCTAAAAATTAGAGATTGGGGTGTGAGAAAGAGGTAAAGCTTAAATGAGATAAAATCTATTAATTTAAAGAAAAATAGAACAAATTTTATTTTACAAACTATTCAGAAGTTACTTTTATCACTGTAAAGCAGTTTCTACTACTACTGCATTGTGATTCAAACCTTAAGTTATTGCTGACAGTATTTGGGATACACATGATCATTAATGATTAATCTGTATTTTCATTTTGGAATGTAGCCCATTTTATGAATATTAAAAATTCACAGGCTACAGTAAAAAATCAATTTTTTGCAATCTGGTTGGTATCGCAACACAACTGCAGCAGTAATCGCTTATAAAAGCTACCTGTGCATAAATTAACAAATCTCAGTTATAATTTAAATTTGTTTCAGTTTAAATTTAAAACAAGCAGTCTCTTAAAGATAGAAAATAATAAAGAAATTATAACAATATGTTGTAAAGTATAATGGGTAAGGCATTAATCAGGTGTTTTTGCAACACCATATACAGTCTTACCAATGAACCAATGATAAGAGGGAAAAATAAAAGTATCACTCACTTGCAGTTTTTATTTTAACCATTCACTAACAATGGAATCTTGGAGTACAGTACATAGTAGTGTTTTTACTGATAAAGTGTACTGCAAAAACAATGACAGTTATGAGATCATACAGCACATGTTTTGTAATCATTTTACCATTCCTCTTAATGATCTGTTGCCTTCTATCCATGCAATAAAAATATTAGTAAAAAATTTTTAACTAAATACACTCTCCACATTGAAAAGTAGAACAGGAAGTGTTAAGAGTATGCATATGCTAGAAAATGTTTCAAGAGTGAAGGCTGCTTTATAACGAAGTCCTACTCAGTCAACACGGTACCCAGTATCACTAAGTATTTCTGGTCTCACTCCAAGAAGGATTTTGCATCTCAAGACCTCTGGTACCATCAGTATAAGAATAAGATTGTGCGTGTAGTGATTGATGATTATGCAAACTAACAACCTGTTTTCTGTCAATGGCTACAGAATATGACGAATCCAAACCTTCTAATAAACATTTGTTAAGCGATGAGGTTCATCTCCACCTTCTGGCCTTTATCAATAAGCAATACTTTTGCTGCAGTCCAGTGTAATTTCTCAAAGATTACACAAATAGTTTTTCCTAGTGTCAAAGTGACAGACGTCCCATTTAGTCACATAATGTGCCATTTCATCACTTGGAATTATAGGGTTGTATTTCTTTGAGGATGATGATGGGAGTACAGTTACAGTAAATTCACAATGCTGTCAACCTGAATTAATTCATCATTTTGTTAATCAAGACACATTACTTCAACAAGATGGTGTTCTGAGCCACACTCAGGGCTTCCACAGAATTGCTTTAAGATCAAACTATTTTGAAGAATAGGGATAATATTATCTGGCTAGCAAGGTCAAATCATAACAAAATACAAATAGTAGAAAAATGGAATTATTTATGAAACCATAGGGGGAATGAACACTTAACAGAACCACTATTTTCAAATTAAAATCTGTAAAAAAATTTTTTTGAAACAATCAAAAACTAAGATAATTAAAATATAAGACAAGCAGATTACAGCTATCCTTTAACATAAATCCTTTTTAGGCTGTGCATAATTATGCTTAATCCCCAACAGTTAAAAAAAGAAGCAAACCTAATAAATCAAAAAGCAAATTAAGATTTAGTTTATTATTTCTATTCATAAATGATTATTATCACAGCAGAATGCAATTTTTCTTGTTAAGAAAATAAAAAAATAAAAGAATTAAGTTTAATTAAAATTATGGAAAATTTAATTCTTTAAATTTAAAGAATTTTTATTTATAGGAATTTTTTTTTTTGGTCTTCAGTCATTTGACTGGTTTGATGTAGCTCTCCAAGATTCCCTATCTAGTGCCACCATTTCATTTCAGTACACCCCCTACAACCTACATCCCTTACAATTTGTTTTACATATTCCAAATATTGCCTGCCTGAACAATTTTTCCCTTCTGCCTGTCCCTCCAGTATTAAAGTGACAACTACAGGATGCCTTAATAAGTTTCCCATAAGTGTGTTTCTTCTTTTAACTATTTTTCCAAATACTTCTTTCTTTGTCAATTTGCCGCAACACCTCTTCATTTGTCTCTTTATTCACCCATCTGATTTTTACCATTCTCCTACAGGACCACATTTCAAAAGCTTCTAATCTTTTCTTCTCAGGTACTCCAATCGCCCAAGTTTCACTTCCGTATAAAGTTAAGCTCCAAACATACATGAGGTGTGTGAGAAAAGTAACGAGATTGGTAATACTGCGAACGATCTGGCAAGACTGTGTCTACCGGTATGTGCTAGACCAGTTTGTTCATCCCTTCCACATGCTCAGTTCAAGTTTCAATTCCGTTCAGCCAACATAATATTTTTGACAGCGCCAACAATGAGGTTGTGTTATGAAAATGGAGCATAGGAATTTAGAGCAACGTTGTGCAATCAAGTTTTGTGTTAAACTTGGGGAATCCGCGACTGTGAAAAGTTGAAACAGGCCTATGGGGAACATTGCTTATCAAGAGCACAAGTTTTCCGCTGGCACAAATCATTTTTGGAAGGTTGAGAACACATTGAAGATCAACCTCACTCAGGGAGACCTTCAACTTCAAAATCTGATGAAAACGTTGAGCGTGTGAGGGTTCTTGTGAGATCAGACCATCGTTTAACAATAAGGATGACGAGTGAAAAATTAAATTTAAACACTTTCACCGTACATCAAATTCTGACAGACGATTTGGACATGCGAAAGGTTTGTACGAAATTGGTGCCGAAAAACCTCACAACAGAACAGAAAGACAATCGAAAAAACGTGTGCGTTGATCTTCTTGAGAGGATAGACTATGACCAAGAATTCTTCAATCGTGTGATCACAGGTGATGAATCCTGGATATTTGAGTACGATCCTGAAACAAAGTGGCAAAGCGAAGAGTGGCATATTCTGTCATCTCCTCGACTGAATAAATGTTGAATGAGCAAATCAAAGATCAAAACCATGCTGATTTGCTTTTTTGACAGTAGAGGTATCGTGCATAAAGAATTTGTTCCTCCAGGACAAACTGTCAACCAAGTGTTTTACAAAGATGTCCTTGAAAGGATCAGGAAAAGATTGATTCGCATGAGACCAGACATTGCAGAGAAGTGGATGCTTCATCATGACAATTCCCCGTGTCACACGGCCATTTCCATCACGGAATTTTTTATCTCAAAACGCATTCCTACGGTTCCTCAACCCCACTATTCAGCTGATTTGAGTCCTTGTGACTTTTTTCTTTTCCCGAAATTGAAACATGTCTTAAAAGGACGTCATTTTGGAACTCTGGAGAACATTCAAAAGACTGTGACCAACCAGTTAAAAGCCCTACCAGTTGAAGCCTTCCAGCACTGCTACCAGAAGTGGGAACAATGACTCCTAAGCTGCCTAAGGGAACTACTTTGAAGGGGATAATATTGTTGTTTGTAAAAAATAAAAATTTTGGTAAGTAAAAAGTCAGTCTCATTACTTTTCTCACACACTTTGTACTTTCAAAATGTTTTCCTGACGTTTAAATTAATTTTTGATGTAAACAAATTATATTTCTAACTGAAGGCTCGTTGAACAGACTCTAGGTTGAAATACTATCACTATAGATAACTACAGCCCTATTTACAAATTTTGATTACCATTTATTAGTCCTGCTTATTTACAGCATTATTTTTATTATTTACAATTTATTATTTTTAAGATTCATTGACAACGTAACCACTGTACTCCATTAAGAGATTATAATCTGGTCAGCCTACATCAGCATATAATAGTTAAAAAATTTTATACTGAATATGAGATCTAAAACAAATGACATTTCTAAACTTTAGTACGAATGAATCAATATTGATATAGTATAACATCAAATATTCTAGAACAAAGAAAGAAAAACTTCCTCTTAACTAAGCTGTAAGCGTAAACAAGCAGTAACTTTATTAATATTCATACCTTGAAGAAAGTCCAAAAGGTACTCTGAAACAAGGGACACCACGCTGTCTCCTCCTACGAAAAGCTTGTTCAATTAATTTAGCTTCTGATTGAGGATCAATTCTCCAAAATGAACCCTTACCAGGTTCTTCTTGACTACGAGGCACCTTAATGAAATATCTGTTTAAAGATAAGTTATGTCTAATTGAATTCTATAACACAGAAAAAAAAAAAATTAGATTTTTAGTATTTAAAAACTATATATACATATATATACATCTAATTATTTTTTTTTTACTCTTCAAAGAGTCATATTATTCTGAATGTTATCTGATAATATAAAATAACAATTTCTAAAAAATTATTTCAATTAAAAGATATTTTCTATATATCTACATTAATAAACATTCTTTAGTTACACATATATAAAGTACATTATTGCACTGTGTATCCGTAAAATAATAGCGTTGTTTTAAATGGTTATAGGTACAGAAACATTTTGCCGCAATCGTGCAGGATTTTCTTAAGAAACATTTCCTCAGCAATGGATAGAACAAGAAGGGTGGATTGCCTGGCCCATGGTCTCCAGATCTTAACCCTACGGATTTCTATTTTTGGGGTTACATAAAAACATAAGTGTATTCTGTTCAAATTCGAAATCTGCAATTATCTGATTCTGTAATCACTGAAGCTGTTTCATCTATCAGGCTGAATGTTCTCTGCCATGTATGGCAAGAGACTGAATATTGTCTTGACATCTGCAGAGCAGCTAATGGAGCACACATCAAAATCTACTAAACAAGTATGAAACTTGGGAGTTTTTCTCTTTCACCTAATGTATAATTCATCTCTCTTCTACAATGATTTGGTCTGAAAATATAACCATTTAAAACCCCACCATTATTTTACAGACACACACTGTATTATGAGCTGGCTATACATTAGTAGATAGTAATTAATAGTGTGGGCAATATATATATTAGTAGGTACTGAGTTCAATTCCCTGACGTAATAAAATTATTCTTCAAATACAAAAAATAAATGAATAAAATGTTGCTTTGTATATATATGTTTATAGGAAATAAACAAAAAGCAATAACTTTATAAATAGATACATAATTCATCAAAAATTATATATTGCCATATAAAAAATAAATATAATACAAAAGGTAAGAACAATAAACAAAACATCTGAGAAGTTTTCTCACTACTAGTGTAAAATTATCATAGAAAACACACGTATAATAATAATAATGCATACGTAATAACAATTTATTTCTTAAAATCAATCAAATACTGTTTCCACTAACAATTTTCTACTACCTATGTTCATTTTCTATCGTGGAAAGCAATGGAAACTGCAGTTATTGGAAAATTAGATTCTAAGTTTGTGTGTTGAAATTCATCAAACCAATTGCAGTTTTGTTTCTTATTTCAATATGAAGTGAAAAAAAAGTATCTTACAGAATATAACAACCACTGGTTCAAAATTCTGTTTTTCCCAACTTTTTGTTAAAATTTCTGACACATCTGTCCTCATATTTCATGTTCTTTGGAACGTAAGTGTAAATTAGAATAAAAGTAGGCTGTTTATTCCATTGAAATGTAGGATTACTAATATAAACACAAACAACTTCAATTTAATAAAGAGAATAATGTTATTTCTGTAATTCTAATAATATTCTTTAACCAAACAATTTTCTGAATCAACATACAGCATATTAATTAGCATTTTGTTTCCTTTTTTTTGGTAGTAAAGAAATTATGGAAATATTTAAGAAAAGTAATAAACTTACTTTAATATTAAATTGAATTCAGTTTTTCAAAAGCTTTTAATAAAATCTCTGATATATTTGTCCATATCCAATCTTTTGTGTTTGATTAAACAGTTTGAATGAGAATAACATCACACTATTTAACATTTTATTTTTAGTAATTTATGAGAAAAATTTATCTCCAAAGTGCAAAGTGACATTTCACCAATTAAGAAAGTTCTTTTTTTAATACAACTTACATTTTTTTTTTAAATTTAATCACTAACTTGGTTATGTCGTCTTAAACTACTAGGTTTTGATGTTATAATTACAAAAGCTCTCTATCCTGTTCTATCTTGAGCCTTCTGTCTCAACTAATACTAGTCCACACTCCTTCCAACTTTTCTAACCCACTTCTTCTTTCTGTTCTAGGCCTACTATGTCTCCTTTATCTTTCAGTGCTATACTCTTAAATATATATGAGCTGGTCTTTTCTCACTCTTTTGTATGATATGTTTCAACCATCTTTGTTGGTTCCAATTATCATTGTTGTAATTCCTCTGCTTTCCAAATGAAATGCTTACAGAGAATAGCTAACACGATGATATTCAGATTTCATATGTACTTTCTTGCCTAATCTTACCGAGCACTCTCATGAGATATAGCATCTCTTGAGCCTGCCGTTTATTTAAATTTCACTTAGACACATCCTTGTTTCACATGAATACAACAGCCAACAGCATTGGAATATATGTTGATCAAATCTAAGAATATTTTTAATTTAACCTCTACTGAACTGATATGTTAAAATGCAATGAAAAAAATAACAATTTATTTCTCTTACTCAACAGTAGTAGTGGTACAGCGAAATATTTTAGAAATACATTATTATATGACATAATTTTGGAATACAGTTTTCAAATGTTTTACTTAGATTTTAGATAAATTTGGCTGTAGATCATGTTTCTTGCATCAGTTCAACAATTTGCATCAGAATAACACCAATACATCTAACCTACCTTATTTTTGAAGACCAATGTTCAGAGTATATTTTTTAACTTTAAACTAAAATTAGAATTAAAGAACACAAAGTATTATTTAAAAAATATAAAGAAACCATATGTTAAAAAAAAGTTACCTGCCATCCCTTATCGGCAGTTCTATAGTAAGGATAATTTTTGGTAATATATGAATAAATTCCACTGAGAGTTAGCTGTTTATCTGGTGCAGATGCTACAGCTTGTACTATTAACTGAGCATATGAGTAAGGAGGTTTTGAATCATCCTGTTAAAAAAAAAGTGTAGATTAAGCTTACAAGTCATTGAAATTAATTGATGTTGAATATTTTAGAAAAACACAATTAAAAAGGGAAAAACAGTAAAGTAAGGTAAGATAAAAAAAAGTATTTTATAAGTTAAAATTTAAACCTAACATTCTAAATAAGTTACCCTATCTAACAAACTAGATTTTATACATCCTGGCCCTTCCCATAAAATAGGTGGTAAATACAATTTTAAATTCCATTCAGTAACAACACGATTATGAGCTGAAAAGTAAGCATATACCTAATTATCTCAAGAACAAAAAAACACAACTGAAAACTTCTTCCAGCTACATTCCTCCACAGTAAACTTGCAAAGATATAGTTTTTTTTACTCCAGCCACCTTCTAAGGTATTATAAAAATCATATAACACAAAACAACATAAAGCACAAAAATATAGTTTCAAACTGGGAAACCAGAAACAAATTCCAAAGCCTCATTAAAATAATACAACTAACATACCCTTAATACATTTTCTAACCTTTATTCTGGGTAGCTGGTTAATTACTGGGTAATTAGCTGGGTAAGCTACTTTATTATTATAAAAAGAAAAGTTATAAATATTTATTTTATATTAATATAAATTTATTTATTTCTATAAATAATATTATAAAAAACATATGAATGAAAATATTTTACCTTTGGCGGACTGTAGGATTCTGAAGAACAACCATTAGAGGGGCGAAATAATTTCCCACCCTCTGAATGGTGCATTTCATCGCCTTGACTAGATCCATCAAGTAAAACTTCTGACCTATTAAAAACAAGAAAAAATGTTTTAAATGTAGAAGATTTAAATACAATAGCTATACAAATTGTAATAAAAAAATTTTTTTTTTTTTTTGTTATAGATATTTATTAGAATTTTTACAAGCTGTAGTAACAGGTTTTATACGGCCATGATATACAAATTTCAGTTAGAACATTTTAATCACACTAATATAATAAAATTTAATACGAATACAGGAAGCTGATATTTTTATTTATTTATTTTTTAAATACAAAAGTTCACTTTGGATAAAATATTGAAAGCTTACATAAAATGTAATTTTTATATTAATGTTCATTTTAATTATGACAAATACTTAATTAACTTTCTTTCTAATCTATTATGTTTTTCCACTTCCCTAATAGTAAATAATAAAGCATCATTTGACAAAAAAAAACAAAAAAAAAAACAGGTTATATTAATCTACTTATACCAACAGATCAGATCAGACTGGCATCATTCTTATACCTGTAAAGTCCCTGATGTACGAGGCAATAATCTAAGATACTTTCCTAGGCATTAATATAACATTCACTTGTAAAACTAAATATCATCTGTATTTCATTAAGCTTGGCATAAAACACGTAGTTGACTAAATAACTGGAATAGATAAGAAAAATTACTGCAGAGAAAGTAAGGAAAAGGTATGGAAAAAATTAAATTTCAAATTTTGAAGTATTTGACATTTTGTGGACAAGTCCAAAAAAAATTAAAATCCTGAATTACAGTTAGTTATCTCTAACTGTCTATAGCAACTTTCACAGCTTATATCTTATACTGATTTCATTTAAATTCTGTACTAGTTATCACGGAGCATTTTCTTCGGCAAACTGAATTTGTAACTGATTGTTACTGTTCTAACTCCAAATTGTAGTTTCCGCCAAAAAAGGTAAACAAATATTATTCATATATATAAAATACTTAAACAATTTTGAATAACCCTTAAATAATAATCATCACATTAACATATCTACCTATGTAGTGTGACTTATCAAATCTGCAAACAACTTGATGATTCTGCAACACCTGTACTTTTTAGGTAACATCCTGAAAATTGAAGCTTGTAAAGATAAAATTTCAACGGTCAAAGATATATTTAATAATTAAATATGTTCTCAGAGATAATGGAATAAAACAACTTTGGATGAAAATTCCCACATGTAATTGGTGCCTATTAATGGGTAAAAACACTATCAATATAAAAAAAACATAAATGATTACTAAGACAAAAAAATTAAAAAGATCCATATACTTTTAAAGTCAGCATATCACCACACACCAATGATTTCCTACTGCAGAGAGCAAAACAAAAAGTACATCACCATTTTTGTATTTCTGTACATAGCATTAATATACAGTTAATTTCTAAACAATAAATAATAGCTTTCAATTACTAAATCAAGCTAGAAGTTTATGTTTTTATAATTTGAGCCTTGTTTGCACTTTTATATTTATATGTATTTATGTATTTCTTGATTTTCATTACATTCATGCTACTGTGGAGTGTTAAGTATACATGAGTATATTTGTGGAAATTGTTATTAAGTACACATTTTTATCACCTATCATTTTCATAACACTTCTTATAATACCATTATTATTTTTTGCCATTAATTTTTCTATACTGGGTTTAATTTAAAAAATGATTAGGAAAAATTTATTTTTTGGACCTTTAGTGGGTGTGTTTACATAATGAAAAAAAATATCAAACTATTTGGAGAGAGTAGGCAGATGATGAATTTTTTTTCATAACTAGAAAGAAAATAAAACTTTATCTCATTTTAATTTTTGTATTAAAATGAATCTAATGACTAATTTACTTCTCAACTCATCACATATTTGTTTATATAAATTTATGATGATTGGCTACTTTTATTAACCAACAAAGGAATTACATAGTGTTCAGAGATGTTAATATAATGTACTCTTTTTTTTTTTTGTTAGCCTTATTAAGCTTGTACTGTTTTTTTATGTTACTTTGTAAAACAAACAAGTTTGTTTTAATATTTGTTTTAGTGATGCGACACAACTTTTTTTTCATCAGAAGAGGTGGTAAACAGTAAGATGTATCCTTATTTGTATATATGTATTTCTTCTGTATGTACAATAAATTTTAAAAAATTTTCTAATCAAAATATAAATACTATTTTAATAAATTAGACAACATAAATCTTTTTAACAGTTGTGTTTTAACAGCTGTGGTCATTAGCCTGGTGGAAATCGACAGCATATGAAAAAATTCTGTGCATGACCAACCAGGATTCAAACCCAGAACCTCTGCATGAGATGCCAAGATGCTATCTACTTAGCCATGGAGGTTGTTGTTTAACAGTTTTAACAAATATAAATAATAAACTTACTGTAATACTAATTACAGTTGATCATAAAACTCGATCGGTTACAATTCACATTACACAGAGCAGAGCAAATGCATGTTTTTTAAACTGCTACTACTTAACTGCAAGTGTGGGTATTGACCTTTGGCGCCCTCTGGCGGACAGCTCAGACCACGCAGTTTCAGTCACTATGGAGCATACAACATCGTGTGTTTGCAGTTGAGCATTTTTTTAATAGAAATAATGATTCTGTGGTCACAGTTCAATGTCTTTTCCATCAAAATTTTAATGTCGAACGTCAAGGTGCAGTTCCAAATTGAAACACCATATGCTGATGGGTTGAGGCATTTAATAATAATACTGGATCTGTGATGAAGAAAAAACCACCTGGCCTACCCTGTTCAGTCCAAACTCTGGAAAACGTACACAGAGTGAGTAGGCCAGTTCTTGCTAGTCCACTCATCGGGTTGGTCTAGTGGTGAACTCAACATCACAAATCAGCTGATTTTGAAGTCGAGAGTTCTTCAGTTCAAATCCTAGTAAAGGCAATTACTTTTATACGAACTTTAATACTAGATCATGGATACTGGTGTTCTTTGGTGGTTGGGGTTTCAATTAACCATACATTTTAGGAATATTTAACCTGAAACTGTACAAGACTGCACTTCATTTCCATTCATACATATCATCCGGATTCCTCCTCTAAAGTAAAACCTTACAGTGGTTCCGAAGGCTAAACAGAAAAAGAAAGTTCTTGCTAGTCCAAAATGATCCGCTAAGCAACATGCTGCAGCACTGGATATGTCATGGCATTCACTTCATCGCATCTTACACAGTGATCTCAAATTTCACCTGCATGAAATAATGATCGTCCAGCAGTTAACTAAAAGGGATTTTGTGCAACGCAAAGAATTTTGTGGCATAATGAACGCTATTCTTACAGAAGATGCAAACATCCTAATAATGATGAGTGATGAAGCTCATTTCCATCTGGAAAGCTATATTATTTACAGAACTATCAGTACTGGGCATCAGAGAACTCATATGAACTACACCAAAAAAACCTGTCCTCAACTCAAAAGTAACAGTGTGGTGCAATGTCTCCAAGATAGAGATCATTAGTCCTTACTTATTATATATTATATTATATTATTATTATATATATTATATATATTATTATATATATTATATTATATATTATATTATATATTATATATATTTTTCCAAATGCTTCTTTTCATCTATTTGCCGCAATACCTCTTCATTTGTCACTTTATCCACCCATCTGATTTTTAACATTCTCCTATAGCACCGCATTTCAAAAGCTTCTATCTTTTCTTCTCAGATACTCTGATTGTCCAAGTTTCACTTCCATATAAAGCGACACTCCAAACATATACTTTCAAAAATCTTTTCCTGACATTTAAATTAATTTTTGATGTAAACAAACTATATTTCTTACTGAAGGCTCGTTTTGCTTGTGCTATTCGGCATTTTATATCGCTCCTGCTTCGTCCATCTTTAGTAATTCTACTTCCCAAATAACAAAATTCTTCTACCTCCATAATCTTTGCTCCTCCTATTTTCACATTCAGTGGTCTATCTATGTTATTTCTACTACATTTCATTACTTTTGTTTTGTTCTTGTTTATTTTCATGCGATAGTTCTTGCGTAGGACTTCATCTATGCCGTTCATTGTTTCTTCTAAATCCTTTTTACTCTCGGCTAGAATTACTATATCATCAGCAAATCGTAGCATCTTTATCTTTTCACCTTGTACTGTTACTCCGAATCTAAATTGTTCTATAACATCATTAACTGCTAGTTCCATGTAAAGATTAAAAAGTAACGTAGATAGGGAACATCCTTGTCGGACTCCATTTCTTATTATGGCTCTTTCTTATGTTCTTCAATTATTACTGTTGCTGTTTGGTTCCTGTACATGTTAGCAATTGTTCTTCCATCTCTGTATTTGAACCCTAATTTTTTTTAAATGCTGAACATTTTATTCCAGTCTACGTTATCGAATGCCTTTTCTAGGTCTATAAACGCCAAGTATGTTGGTTTGTTTTTCTTTAATCTTCCTTCTACTATTAATCTGAAGCCTAAAATTGCTTCCCTTGTCCCTATACTTTTCCTGAAACCAAATTGGTCTCCTCCTACCACTTCATCCACTCTCCTCTCAATTCTTCTGTATAGAATTCTAGTTAAGATTTTTGATGCATGACTAGTTAAACTAATTGTTCTGTATTCTTCACATTTATCTGCCCCTGTTTTCTTTGGTATCATGACTATAACACTTTTTTTGAAGTCTGACGGAAATTCCCCTTTTTCATAAATATTACACACCAGTTTGTATAATCTATCAATCGCTTCCTCACCTGCACTGCACAGTAATTCTACAGGTATTCCGTCTATTCCAGGAGCCTTTCTGCCATTTAAATCTTTTAATGCTCTTTTAAATTCAGATCTCAGTATTGTTTCACCCATTTCATCCTCCTCAACTTCCTCTTCTTCATTTCCTCCGTATAACTCTTCAATATATTCCACCCATCTATTGACTTTACCTTTCATATTATATATTGGTGTACCATCTTTGTTTAACACATTATTAGATTTTAATTTATGTACCCCAAAATTTTCCTTAACTTTCCTGTATGCTCCGTCTATTTTACCAATGTTCATTTCTCTTTCCACTTCTGAACACTTTTCTTTAATCCACTCTTCTTTCGCCAGTTCGCACTTCCTGTTTACAGCATTTCTTAATTGCCGATAGTTCCTTTTACTTTCTTCATCACTAGCATTCTGATATTTTCTACGTTCATCCATCAGCTGCAATATATCATCTGAAATCCAAGGTTTTCTACCAGTTCTCTTTATTCCGCCTAAGTTTGCTTCTGCTGGTTTAAGAATTCCCTTTTTAACATCGTCCCATTCTTCTTCTACATTTTCTACCTTATCTTTTTTACTCAGACCTCTTGCGATGTCCTCCTCAAAATTCTTCTTTACCTCCTCTTCCTCAAGCTTCTCTAAATTCCACAGATTTTTCTGACAGCTTTTCTTCAGTTTTTTAAACCCCAATCTACATTTCATTATCACCAAATTCTGGTCGCTATCAATGTCTGCTCCAGGGTAAGTTTTGCAGTCAATGAGTTGATTTCTAAATCTTTGCTTAACCATGATATAATCTATCTGATACCTTGCAGTATCGCCTGGGTTTTTCCAAGTGTATATTCTTCTATTATGATTTTTAAATTGGGTGTTGGCAATTACTAAACTATACTTCGTGCAAAACTCTATAAGTCGGTCCCCTCTTTCATTCCTTTTGCCCAGCCCGTATTCACCCACTATATTTCCTTCCTTGCCTTTTCCAATGCTTGCATTCCAATCTCCAACTATTATTAAATTTTCATCTCCTTTTACGTGTTTAATTGCTTCATCAATCTCTTCGTATACACACTCTACCTCATCATCATCATGGGTGCTTGTAGGCATATAGACGTTAACAATCGTTGTCGGTTTAGGTTTTGATTTTATCCTTATTACAATGATTCTATCGCTATGCGTTTTGAAATACTCTACTTTCTTCCCTCTCTTAAATATTAGTATTTAACGTAAAACTTTTTTTTCTATAATTAAATAACTAAAGTTATTCAATAGTGAAAAACATGCGTTTCCTCTGCTCCACCCTTTATTATTGCATTCGCTCACTTATTTAATTAAGAATAATCCAATGTAAGAAATATACGAGGTGCGACAATAAAGTAATGAGACTGATTTTTCTTTGCAAGATTGGCAACCCTGCAGCTTGTGTAGGCACACCATCTTTGATCTTGGTCTATAAGCTACTTCTAGTTCAAGCGGCACATTGATGCAACTGATCAGTCGTGAGTTGTGCTGTAATAGGTGAACATGTGTTTGTGTCTCTCGTCACAGAGAAATGAAACCACAAAATATTCCGCAACGGTATGCCATTTCTTTTTGCGTTAAATCGGGTGAAAACGCAACGACAACTTAGGGTAAGCTTCAGAAGGCTTTTGGAGAGGAGGTTATGTCAAGAGCTCAAGTTTTTCGGTGGCATAATATTTTTAGTAAAGGCAGAACGAATGTTGAAGATGAAGACCACAGTGGACGACCATCAACCTCATGAACAGATGTCAACTTGACCAGGATGCGCGAAATCGTACGATCTGACTGAAGATTATCCGTGAAAATGATTGCAGAACTCAACATCGATCGAGAAACGGTTCGTCTAATATTAACTGAAGATCTTGGTATGAGAAAGATTTGTGCAAAAATGGTCCCCAAAAATCTCACACAACAACAGCGAGAAACACGGAAAAATGTGGCAGCAGATCTGTTAGAGCAAACGGAAATCAATCCAGATTTGTTGAGTCGTGTTATCAATGGTGATGAAGGTTGGTTTTTTCAATACGATCCAGAGACAAAACGCCAAAGTTCGCAATGGTGCTCAAAGGGATCACCCAGACCAAAAAAAGCTCGCATGTCAGTCAAAAGTGAAATGTGTGCTTCTTCGATTCCAAGGGAATTTTTCATAAAGAGTGGGTGCCTCCTGGACAAACAGTTAACCAATATCTCTACAAAGAAATTTTAGAAAGACTTCGTAAACGAGTTCTTCGTGTCCGTGCCAACATTGCTGATAATTGGAGTCTGCATCACGATAATGCGCAATCCCATACTGCTCTGTCAGTACAGCAATTTTTAACCTCAAAACAAATTCAGTACTACTACAGCCACCTTATTCACCAGATATCACTCTGTGCGACTTTTTTCTATTCCCAAGAGTCAAAATGGCGGTCAAGGGACACTATTTTCAAACAACACAAGATATCCAAAAAGCTGTGACGAGGGTCTTGGAGGATATTACAGAAGATGAGTTCCAGAAATGTTACCATCAATGGCAGAAGCGCTGGAATAAGTGTGTGCAATCAGAGGGGAACTACTTTGAAGGAGACAACACTAAACATGACTAAAACGGTAAGCAACATTTTTTTTCACGTCAGTCTCATTACTTTATTGTCGCACCTCGTATATCTGCAGTGCTAAGAATATATCTATTTATTTTTTTAATTAAAAAAATATTAAAAAAGGATTTATTGAAACAAAATAATTCATATTTATTAATTAACAATTATCTTAATATAAAAATCATAAAAGATTTTAATTATATATAAAATAATAAGAAAATTTATTTTAAATAAACAACCTAACTCTCTTATTCTCATAGAATTTAACTACCTAACTACATATTTTTAAAACCAGTAATTTTTTAATCTTCTTTGTTTTTAGTACTTCTTCATTCTCTGACCAAAATATTCTACATCAATTTTAAACTGACAGACGCCTGTTAAAAAGCATTGTCCTGTAAGTTAACACCTTGAAAAATATGCCGGACAGAATGAAATATGCATTGCCAAAGACTATGTATTGCCCGAACTATTTACTTATTTCTATATTAAATATATTTCACATACGATAGTTAGTTGGCTCTTCAGGATTGTTTACTACTAGTTTTACCTCTTTTAAGCTCATAATATAACCAAACAGAATTTATTGAGGAAAAAAGGTGAAAACTGTAGACATTAGATTACACAAGTTCAAATTAGTGTACTTATAATGTGAATTTGTGAATTTCTAATTTTCTATGATATAACAGTACAATTTATACAGTACATTTATAAGATGTATAATACTATTTTACTACAGTATTGAATTAGTTTTAAACATTATCTTTCTGGAGAAAAAGAAACAAAAATGAATGGTGATATTCACAATCCTAACTGCTTAAATGGACTGATTTTTTCCTAATACTATTTTGTTCTATAACTTTGTAATTCATATAATTCCATAAAGTATATATTAAAATAATAATGTATTACAATATAATGATAATTAGTTAATATTAATAGTTATGTACTAAAATAATAATTAATAACCTGTACTAAATTAATTTATTTAAATTTTTGTTTTGAATAAAAAAAACTCCAGATTTACAGAACAGCTCATAGTACAATTAGTTAGTTACAGTTTCAAAATGTTAATATATTTTTTAATTATTTTTTTCTAATCTAAATTTAATTTGAACAATTAGAATGAAGTATCAATGTTACATTTAAATTTCTAAAGTGATTAAAGACAATGTTTAAAGTGACTAATTAGACATTTCAATAATTAAAGTTGATATAAACAAACACCTTATTTAATATCTGTTTTTGTTTATTGTAGTGCTTATTAATTTTTGCCTATTTACAAAAGGAAGAAAAGTGAGCTCATTTTATTTTTGTTGTATAATATGAACTTAAAACAAGTCTAAAAATGAAAAAGAAATGAACTAAACATTTTTCATTGTTGCCTTTTCTCAAAAATAGAATAAAAAATTTGATGTGGACACGACTTCCTTATACATCTATTAAATTACATAAACATATTTTTTGCAGCATTTCATTTAATCTTATACTGGTTAAACTTTATTTAACTGGTATTCAGGAAATTACTAAATGGAATAGTTTAATTATTATTAATTTTTATTTAAATGACACCAGAAATCTGAAATTTTTGTTTATCAGCAACTCACAAAGATACGAATAATACTGATCAAGAATAGTATATTACGTAACAAGAGCTGTAAGAAGCACATTACGCACAAGTGAAAAATGTTATGTACTTTCATAAGTGTGTAAGCACATTACGCACAAGTGAAAAATGTTATGTACTTTCATAAGTGTGTAGGATGTGTTACTAGTCGAATTATGTACTATACTTTTTCTACGACCAGAATCACTTCCCCATAACAAAAAGAAAAAGATGTCATTTGAAAGATACATTTTTATTAAATAAAAATTTAAATTTGAAGGATACAGTAAGTATTTTGAAATTAATAATTTACAAATCATTCTTATTATAAATGAAAATAATCTTTCTAGTAAAGTAAACACAAATATTTATAAAAAAAGATATTATTTGAATTCAAATGTCAATGATAATTAATAAAATAATTTTCAATAATCACTTTAAATTGAAGAGAATTAAAAAACCATAACATTGCATTTTATTGTTCTGTCAAATAATTAAATAAAATGATTCAAATAAATATTTTATTTATTACAATACAGTTTATTCAATACAATTTTTAAAAGAGTTTGCTAAGAAAATTAAAAAATAATATGATTCTAAATTATAATTTTCAATTAATATTAAATAATCAGATATAATATACATGGTTATTACCAACATATCATTCAATTATTCTAAATGTCAGTTGCCCAGTCAACTGCAATCAAAAAGGGAGGTCCACAAGTACATGTTACAATAGTCCTAAATACAAAATTTCAATATTCTACTGCTAATCGTTTTTGAGAATATGTAAACCCTTGTGTTGAGAAAGGTTTGCGACATGATATACATGGGTATGACCAACTGCAAATTTTTCATATATGCAAAAAAGCACACAAATAGCTTTAAAAATAATAAACCGGAAAATCCAACTTTGCCAAACATATAGTAGAATACGATCATACATACAATCATAATAATTTCATAAAAATCCTACATATTTCTTATAAATATTATAATACTTCTGATTCGGAAAAATACCATATATACTGTAATAGTAATAATAATAATTATTATTTAATTAACGAACAAAAATTTTTTAAAAACTATATATTATTTAAAAACATACTAAATATAAATATAAAGAAGTAATAGTTTAACCTAATAATTATCTCTTTGATAACATGGTTCCGTCTGATTTCATTTTAATCCACCAGGGTACATGTATATTCCTTCAGTATGCTGGTACAGTTGGTCACAACTGTTCGGTATACCGAACAGTTTAATGCAATAATTTTATCTCCTGATGATGGCTTTTCAGTAAGCCAAAAGATCTTAAGTTCATATTAATGAAAGGTGGATTTCATTAATTGTTAATATTATTTATTTAACAAATCAGCATGTTCAAGAAATTAATTATACAAAATTAGGAAAAAAGAAAAGTTTTGTGAATTAAAAAATTGCTATTTGTAACAAAATTAAAAAATATTTTTACATTATAAATGCTATATACCTTCCCGAAAATAAATTCTTAAAAATAATAAGTTAAGAAAAAATGTACTTTAATTTTATTGTTTATTTGTAACTAACAAAATATTGAATTTTGCTAAATTATTATAAAAAAAATAAACAACAAAAAATAAAATAAATAAAAAAAATGATTCTGGTAAGAGTGAAAAAGGAATAAATGAATATAGGCTAACAATGTATTATATGAAAAAATAAATTAAAATTCAGAAGATAATCTGTCCAAGTTTATGATTTAAGATACCTTCAACCACTTACCTCAAGTCACTGTGAACTTGACACTCACTGCTGCTTTATTGCACATGCAATTAATGTCAACAGAACTTATGCATACTTACACAATTACATTCTAAATTTGTTTTCTACTTAGGCAATCAAAGAGATCAAAAAATTCTGCTTCTGATTTTAAGAGAATTGACACATGAATAGAATATGTGCTTACTTAGTTGATACCAGCTAAGGCACATATAAAGTTGTAAGCAGTCTGACATGATAAACAAGTTACTTCCAAAGATGGTACAGCCATTCTCAAAAACGATTAGACTATTGATTTACTATACTAACCTAATAGTCTGGAACAAATGAAATTTTAGCAGAGCACTGCTGTACTAACAGACTAACCACCACAACAATACATCATAGTTTTATCGATCAAATAAACTAGCAACACACTGTACTTTTGTCACTCAATGTAATAACAGAATAAATTCTACATTATGTAAATACTACTCATTAAAAAAAAAATTATACATCCTATTTCTTATCAAATTTCTAAAAATTCTTCTTGATACATAAATACTGTTATTACCTATCATCAATGCTATTTGAAGTTGATACTGTAACAGTATTGATAACTGAATGAGGTCCAGCGACAGCTGCAGCATAAGCAGCCACCATTTGTAGATCAGACGTAATATTACGACCTCTTGGACCAGCCCGTGGGCTTGCAGGACATGAATTGGCAGCACTAAAAATCAATTAACAGAAATACAAGACATAAAATCAGAACAGCTCAAATAAAATCTACAAAATAATTTTTTTTTATTATGTCAACAAGTTGTTAAGAACCTCTAATGCTGACAAAAAGATGGTATTATCAATTTTTAATTTGTTAGAATCTTTTTAATAATGTCACTTTTCCTATTTATTTAGGCTCCACAATAAAGTTATCTGGGATTAGTTAATATACAAAGTTTAAAAAAAAGACAATTCAGCAGAATCAGCTACTGATGCAAAGCAAACTATTTATCAATGGAAATTAGAAATTCAAGGGTATTAAATAATTAAAAACAGGTTCACTAGAGAAATTAGTGTATTGATAAATTGTTAGCAAGAAGTAGATGCCAAACTGAACATGACCTGAATAGCATTTCGGCTAGCATTTTTGTAGTTTCTTGGCAACACAATTATCAAAGGAAAATTGCATTATATGATTAATATAATTAATAAATAAGTTTGTCATTACTAATATACATAAGTTTAGACACACTTACAGAAGAATATCTCTCAATATATTTGTTGATAATTTTGGCAGTGTAAGAAAAGGTAAATATCCTGAAAGATTAACACTAATGAAAATGTAAAATTGAAGAGACTCGGTTTTATGTTAGACTCGGTGTTATACAAAAAACATCAATCTTCCAAAGTAGTATAAAGCTTAGCGTTTCTTAACCCTTTGTATGATATTTTAAATAGAAGAGATTATGATTAAACGCATCAACACTTCAACTCAAAATAAAATCAAACTGTTTGATTGTCCCAAACATATCTTAATTTTCAGATATTATAGTATGCGTGACCAATGAATGAAAAATTTAATAAGACATGTTATTATTATGAGGCACCTTTATAAGATCAGTGAATCTTAATAACTGAATGGAGTAACTGCTTAACATACGGTCAGAGCAAAAAAATGAGATAGTTGAAAAATTTAATGTGAACTCAGTTAGAAAATCATTAAAGGGACACCATTTCTTTTCAGAGAAAACCAACACAGCTACCAGCTGGTAAGAGATACTTCAATGCTTAAGCTGTTTTCACAAAAGTTGATGAATGTTTATGACTTAGATCTACTATATGAAAGGACGGTGTAACCTCTTGCTACTATAACCACTTTAGAATAGATCCATTGAAGATTACAAACAGGATTTTATTTTTGAGTCTGTAGTCACAAATGATTCATATATAAAACACTTATACATATTCTAAAACAAGAAATAAACTTCATAATTCTACTGAATACAAGAATAAAATGTTGAGATTAGTTTTTCAACACATTTATAGTTAATTTGTAATATTTATAGTAATTTGTTTTTTTGTTTATTTGCTTCAAAGCAGAAATTATGATTACTTTTTTTAAGTCAATAATATTATTATTAAACTAACATTAACTACAAAGTGAAAATTGAATATGGTTTAATTATCAAAATACATCTCATTTAGCAAATTATGTTTAATAGCTTTATTAGGCAGTATAAAGTTAAATGATTAATGAAGATCCAATTTTGATAAATCTTTGTAAATTATAATTTATTAGGTACTGCATTAAAAAAAATTTCACAACATTTTGAATTTCATTTGGTATTAATAACCTCTTTATTTTTTTTCATTTTATTTTGTCATTTTAAACTAGAACTTACTAAAACTCAAGAATTACGACAATGCAAAAAATGAAAAAAATTTAAGAAATTCAGAAATAAACAAACTTCATATTTCAAATTTTTTACAATTGTTTGTGTTAAAAATTCAAGGGTTAGGATTACCCTAGAATTAAAAAAAGCAATTGGAAAAAGATTAATTTGATTCAAAGTAATTTGTAAAATTTAAAATGACCAAGGAATTAAAATTTTAATTGTAAAATTATGTAAAATCTAGGACCACCTAACCACAAGCATCAGTTACAATATAAAAGCATTACTTGATCGTAAAGCAATGTTTAATATCATAAACAAAAAACTATTTTGGTCAAAGAAATCTCCACAACACTAAGAAGCATTGTGCTTCTTACTTACTCCAAGCAAAAATGTTTTCTAGCGAAGGACACAAAAAATTTTTTCACTTGCGACAGACTGAATTGAAAAAAAATCATACGTTATCTCATTAAGTGATGTATGAAAATAGTCATATACTACTTTCATAAGCATCACTTTTAATATATTCTGATTTCATCTCAGTATTTCTCTTTTCAATCTTACGATGTTTTATTAATACTAGACTTAATTTTAGGTTAAAACTTCAAGATTCAACCTGAGAAAAAAAATTAAAACAAACTTACCTGATAGTGCCAGTTGGTGATGGAAAAGGACTTGTAAAATTGGCATCTGCATCAGGAATATTTATTCTTAAAGGTGGTAATGGTGCACGTTGTTTTGCAGGTGGAGGTACCTGAAGTGGAGGGTCTGCTTCATCAACTAATGACTGGAAAACAAGTCGTATTGACGTACTTGGAAATCGAAATGTGCACCTGTATTGAAAAATGAGAGCATTGTATTATACTGTCGTAATATATATAAAATAATAATAGATAAATGCATCTTTATTAAACATCCTTCAATTTCTGCATTACATCAACAAGGTTAATTAACATAAAATATATATATACAATTTCTGTCATCAAATAGAATAGAATGTATAGTGATAACTCATAAATAATATATATTCCTGTTACTATTAAATAACAAAATCAGCATTTTCTAAAATGCTATTAGTTCAAATCATATAATAAAGAAAGGAGATAAGTATTTACTTGGAATAAACAATACTAGCTAAATGTAGCAATAAATATTAACCAATGAAATGGCTAAATGAGTAAAATGTATTAAATTTACAAATATTACAGACTTCTGTTACAGAACATTTTCCTCCAGTCAATCTCTTTGGCTTGAGCACAGAAAGAAACTTCCATATCCTGAAAATTTTCAAGCCATTTTATCAAGAAAAACATTTACTGAAAAGTCAAAATTCAATTAATAATTGAACTACAATCCACGGATGACCAAATAACTACCTAAGGAAGCACTGACCCAGTACCCAGGTGGCTGTTTAATTCTAGTGAAAAAGCAGTTTATTACAGTGTAAATTAGACCTGTTCACTACAAAATTATTGTAATAGGCTGCTTTAAGTAAAGGAGTTGAAGGTGGTATGGGCAACCACAGCCTGGAAGAACCGTGGTGCACTTCTTGTGGTGGTTGTTTGCTTCATGTTGTAGTTCCTAAGTGGGTAAATTTTATCTTGCCAATTATCCATTTTTCTTAGATTTAATCATAATCCCTCAGTTGGGACCACACCTTCTAATTCTGCTGAGGGGCAGATCTATGAAGCCATTACATCCTCAGTATCTAGGATGTTCTAAAAAGCAACTCTACATGTGGACTTTGTTAATGTTCTCAGTTTCCTGGCTACTGGCAATACAGAATATCCAAACTAGTAACTAAATTGACTATTTCATAAATCATAGCTTTTTAATCCTACCAAATACAATATGATAATGTTGTCAAGGTAAAATGGAGATCTTCCAATTCCCCAAAACTAATCTTCAAGACTTCTTTGGGCATCTGTTTTTTAGAATAAAATTTATTTAAATATATAAGACAGATGACACTTAGTACCAGATGTGTTACACCCCTACCATTCTTCAATCTCTTATTTTCATTCTGTACATATCTATCTACAGAATTCTTTCAACAGCTACAAAAGGATTTAATTTATGCTTAGCAATGATCGACTGACTGTTTATACATCCACATGATATAAATTCAGCTAGTTATATTTCACTGAAACTTGGCCCAGTGCTTATTACTGAGTACTTCTTGTGCTACAAAAGTTTCAGTTTTCTAAGTTCGAAAGAGCCTACAAAAAATCTCAAAAACCAAGCAAAACTGACATTACAAATGCACCAAATCCTAAATGAAACTGATCGGTAAGCCTCCTCCACACAATGTTATTATTTACTTATCTTCTGATATTGCTGTTTCGTGAACCAATAAACTCCTCTCATACATAAATCATTGATATGCTTTGAATTAATGTCTCAATTTGAATGTGTAATCATAAAATGTATAACTGACTTTAAATAATGTTTAAGACATCCTAAATAGAATTAAATAAGCTTAAAAAATGCATCCATACATGCGTATATTAACTGCATAACTATTTGTTTTAAGCACATAAAATATTTTAATTTAGATTAAAGTAGACTTGTTTTTCATTTTTCTGCTGAATTCATAACAAAATTACGATTATTAATAGAAATTAGTTTAATAGCACTATTTCAATTATATAAATTGTATACAATAATGGTAGAAAGTAGAAAGCAGCATTACTTAACAGGCACTCAAACATTAGTTGAGCCCTTGTGTAACTCCAGGCAGAATGACAATCTCTGAATGAGCCCGTACACAAATAGCTCTATTATTCCAAGAAGGAAACGTTGTTCTACAAACTACCAAAAAGATCAGACCCTTGAAGATGGAGCAAATGAAACATCAAACCTGATTTCCATTGTATCTATCTAAGAAAAAAGAATAAACTTTATGCTTAACAATGATAGATTGATTATTAAACATCCACATGATATAAACTAAAAGATTAGCTAGTTAGATGTCACTGAAACTTGGCTCACTGTTCATTATTAAATACTTCTTGCGCTGCAGAATTTTCAGTTTTCTAAGTCTGGGAGAGCCTATAAGAATAAATTTGTATGATAAAAAACCTCAAGAGTCAAGCAAAACTGACATTCAAAACACATCAAATTCCCACAATTAAACTGATTAGTAACTCTAGATTGCAAGAAAATATATATATTTGTTTCCCTGTATTATATTACAAATAAATAGAGGAAAGCAGAGAAGTGAAGGATGTACAATGAATACTGATGAACCTAACAGATTTCAAGTGCATTATATCTTTTACTGTTTTTAATTAACATTTTTTTGACTTATTTTCTTGAAATTTCATGTAAAAATACTTTGAATGTCTGAATGACATCAAGCTCATTACTCTATATAGTCCAATGTTAAATAATAATGACAAAATAATGTGAAATATTTTTAGATCATTGTGTACAAAATAACTTTTCAATTAAAACCATCTACCATAAAATTTATTTATAAAAACACAACACAAATATCAAACACTCTTAATATAAGATAAAAAATGAATTATCAAAATTCATCTGTGAAAAGTGAGGCATGTAAATAACAAAAAAAAAAAAACATAGGTCTTAATGAGAACTTCCTTCCCTTTAATTGTAGAAGGTTAAAAATAAATTGTTTAACAATAGTAATAAAGGTTTTTTAAACAATAAGTTGGTACAACTCCCAGCTAAAAAACAACCAGGAACTACAATTGCTTTCAGTAGCTAAATATCTTTTTAGCAACAAATGAAAGATAAACCGAATTAAAACAATGTAATTTACAATGGTATATGACAATTTTTAATGCAATAACATGGATATATATATATATAACATACAATGGTATATATATATCAATATATAAACACAGATAAAATCATTAAGTGATAACAGTACTAGACTTGGAAAAAATTCTGTACTAACATTTTAAAAACAAATTATATGAAAAAAAACCCACTTCAAAATATGAGATTGTTTTAATCAACCGCTGATTGTTATTAACCACTATAATCACATTTTATGTGTTTTACTTGTACATAATGATTTATGTTTTGCTTTACATTAAGTACATTCTTTATTTTCTAGATTTATCATTACCACAAGCTTAATCTTTGTAATTCGTTGAAAGTAAACCTGATCAAGAAATTCTGAAAAACACAATTATATAATTAAATAATTTTTGCTAAACAACAAAAAATCAGTTTAATCCTGCTTTAAACTCTACAGAATTTGATCAGTTTAATTATTTCTAATATATATGCAGCAACTGAAATTTAACAAATTCTCACATCTATTTCAATTTAAATTGAATATCATATTACAGAATATTCACAAAAAGCTAATGTAAGACTATTTCTGGGTGTTATTCTTAACGGGGAAAAGAAAAAGCTCAAACAGGCATGTGTTTGTGTGCTTTTTCTATATTACTGTTATATATACTATATTATATAATATAAAAAATAAATATTTAAATCCACCAGATACAGTTCAATAAAAGGTAAGAACACTCACCTACCTGTGCTTTCAGAGCTTTAACTCCATCAGCAAACAAAGTTTTATAAAATACACATTATAAAAATGTATTATAAATGTATAGTTATTTTTTTTTTTAATTTTAACTGTTTTTTATTTTTTTAAATAACTATATTTTTAACTACATATTTTATTTATAATTGTGTATTTTACAAAAATTGGTCTGTTGATGATGAAATTAAAGTTCTGAAAGTACTACAGATAGGTGACTGTTCTTACCTTTAATTGAACTACATCTGGTGGATTTAAATATTTATTTGTTAATAATCACTTGATACAGTAGTACATGTTCAAAAAAATTTATACACACACACACTTACACACATGCGCACAGTGGGATTAGGTGCCAACTACTTGAACCCAGTCAGTCTGGCCAAATCTACTGCACTATATATGTATTACAAAGTATTTCTGCATTTTGTAAAGAAAAAAAAACAAGCAAAAAAATCAAGCTACATTTTCTTCTTTAAATACATAAAAAGTGAAATTATAACTGGTTTTACAACAAATTGTCTATTAAACCTTAATTTAAAAAATGAATGAAAAAACTGTGAACTTTTGCGGCAATAAAACGAACGGTTACATTAGAACTGAAGATGATTAGGTAAAAATATTAAACATCTATCTTCAACTCCTAGGTTTGAAAATGATGACAAGGAAGATGCAAAAGAAAGAGAAAATTATTATCATTTTCAAACAGTGTAAATTGTAAAAAATAAATCTTGAACAATAAGAATAATTCCAACGAAGATGATAATGATACTGCTGACATAAAAAATGAAATATGAAAAGATTGTGTAGCAAAAAATTGTCAGATATAGTTCTTAACTTTTTGTTTCTTAGAAAATAATGATTTTTCAATAGTTTTTGTTTTATAAAGCTAGAGTTCAAAAATTTATCAGGTAATACTAAAAATACACAGAACTCATGCATTTATTTGCTGAATCGCAATTAATGTTATATTTTATCTATTATTTTAACACTATACAGTGTTAAAATAATAAGAAAAAACATCTAATTAAAATTGTAAAATCATAAACATTTCATATTCAAGTTACAGTTTGCAAAACTATAATACTACTACTACTACTACTACTACTACTATACTACAGTTTTTCTTTTTTTTTCTGTTTAGCCTCTGGAACCACTGTAAGGTATTACTTCAAAGGATGAATGAAGATGATATGTATGAATGTGAATAAAGTGTAGTCTTGTACAATCTAAGGTCAACCACTCCTGAGACATGTGGTTAATTGAACCACCAAAGAACACCGGTATCCATGATCTAGTATTCAAATCCATATAAAAGAATGAAACCATATAAAAACCTTTACTAGTATATGAACCTTAGAACTCTAGACTTTGAAATCAGCTGATTTGCGATGATAAGTTAACCACTAGACCAGCCCATTGGGCTACTACTAATGAAATTTCAAGAATTTCACAACTTAATTTTTATGTCTGAAAAATTTAGAAGATTTAATAATCAGTTTCTACAATAAATTTTTATTTAAAAATTCAATCAATTCGTCACTTTAATTTATTCTTTAAAATATTTGAAAAAATATATAAATATATATATATATATATATATATCACTTTTGTTTTATATACATAACATGAAAAATATATATTCTTCATAAATATATATGTAAGATACAGTACCCATGGTCATATTGGAAATTGGAAAACCTTTTTCAAATGTAAGCTTATCTTCAACTTCTGAATGAAATGACCCCAATACACTACCAAAATGGCATATTAATATAAAACTCAACCATCTAATTAGTATAGGAATGTTAGTTTAAGTCTAGAAATGGCAAAAGGGAAAAAAGGTGTTTTAGAAATTTGAATAAACCAAACATTACAAGAAAGCAACTACCCAAAGGATATTAAATTATATGAAGCACTTTACATACACTATGAGTAAAATTTTGAAATATAATTTTGAGATCCCTCAACTTAAGGTTCACATCTCTCTTCCCCCTACACCAATTGCGACCAAAATTAAATGGCATCAATAGTCCACATACAGAAATCATTGTGTCAAATTTCAACCAAATTAGTTCATCCAATTTGGAGAAACCAAGCAAAAACAGACCAATTTACATATATATGTATGTACATACATCCTTCTGGAATTTTTCAACACTAAAATTATGGTTTTTTGTTTACAGGAGATAATAAAACATAAAAAAATTTGACCCGATTAACATTATTTCCCTTGCATAGTATACTATATATATATATATATATATATATATATATATATAACTCTGGGTGTGTGTGTGTGTGTGTGCGAGCACGCAACATATCTCTACAGCCAAGGAAGTATAAATGAGTAAATTAAAGTAATAATTATGCCCACATAAGTACATTACGTAACCAATAAGTACTTAGGTACATTACTTGAACTCAACAACTTTTGGGAATTCAGGGATCTGCAATGTATAGATTGCAGCTGCAAATTCAAATGCTTAACATTATTTGATTTAACTTGGATGTTAAATTAAAAGTATTTTATAGTAAAGGATTTATTTTTGGGTGTAGAATACATTACTAAAATCACAGTGTTATCTCACATTAACTACAACATTTAACGTTTAATTTCCATTGTGAATATTGAAATACTTAATCCAATAAATCACACATACATTTTTGTTATTAAAAATCAGTAAGTATTATCAGAATCAAGTAAATCTGAATATAGGCTTACTGCACAAGCTATAATTCATTACAATTCAAAAACATTTTTATCTTTTAATTTGTTTTATGATTATGTGCCGATTAAAATAATTTGTAAAAATAAACATAAACATACTTTTATTCAAAAGATTTGAAAATATTAATCAAAAACATCACATTAACTTAACTATGCACTATTAATTGTATATTGGTACATGCCAGATAATAAAAATTAAACAAATGAAATATATTAAGGATGATAGTCATTACTTTAATGTAACTGCTGCAACATTTAAGTATGGCAATAAGCATTATATATGTTATTACCTATCAGCTAATTTGCATCAATCTAAATTACATCAGAAAAAAGATCAAAAAATAATTTTGAAAATTCTTTTTGGATATTTTAATGAAGCTTAAAATTTATTTCCCCAGTATTACTGCTCAAAAGTATCAATTTCATTTACTTATTAATTTACATAAGTACTTAAAACAAAAAAAACATTATTAAATCGGAAATCACCTGTAACAAAATCCTGTTATCTTATTATATCATACAGGCAAATTAACCTTTCTAGTATTTCAGGTCTGACTAAAAATATAATTTCAACGCTGAAACAAGCAAGAGTTTAACAGATTTATAAAAATAAGATATTCAGGGACTGAAAGGTGCTTTATATGATATACTTTGAAAAGTTAAAAAAAAAAATCACATATTTTCATGAAATCTTACCTTTATCAAGATACATCCTGACCCCCGTAGGGAAAGACACCCACCTTGTGGTGATCCCAGTCGCTACACTACCCCCTTCATTCCTAGCCCTGATGGGCTTTACCAGAGATCGTCACGTAGACCCTTTAAACCTGATAACACATCGCAGTCATCAGTTTGGCCTCTGTCACGATGCCACTGATGTAAATTCCTCTGTAGACATTTCCATCAGTGTATTACACAACTTACAAAATTAAACAATTCATTAAAGCACAATCCCCATGCTTTTCCCTAACACCAAAGGTTTCCACAAAAACTATACCAGTATCTTTCAATTAGACTATGCATTTAGATCATTACTTGATTGAGTTTTTAAACACCAAAAATACTATCCTCATACCAACAAAACAAGAGTTGATCGCAACAATCTTGTCCAGCAATTCTAATCTACCCAAAGCCCTCTTGATATACTTACTCAAGAAACAAATTCACAAATTTAATAACCCTCTAATGAAAACGTACTTTATCTTTCTCTGCTCTGGTTCGCTTTCAGCAGCGAGGTCAATTAAGATACTTTACTTTCTCAGTACCACCCTACTTCTCATTCCAACTTCTGCCAGCTTACATATCTTAATGATAAAATATGTAAGCTTTAAAGTAAACATATTAACTAACTATTACATATTAACTAATAAGTTAACATATTAAATATCATGGCTACTCGGTACTTTAAAATATCTTGAGATTGCATACTACAAGTAGAATTTTATAACAAGAGGGCTTTTTTTGGGTAAGATAACACAATATGTCATGAAAAACAAAAATATGAAGAATATTTTTTTTTACAGTTAACAGGAGAATACTTTCCCTTTCAACAAACCTAACATAACAGAAGAATATTAAAATAAAATCTAACTAAACTAACTGCCAAACTTGGTGGTAGGACAAATAAGAAAATGTTCAGTCTGCACTTGCATTAAAAAAGAATTTGATCACTCTACTCTATTTCAATACCTTATATCACTACCTACTATTATGATCTCCCTCTATGAATCATGAGACCTTGCTGATGGTTAGGGGGCTTGAGTGCTCAGTGATAGAGTAGCTGGACCGAACGTGTAACCATATCGGAGAAGTATCTGTTGAGATCCAGACTAAGGAATGATTCCTGAAAGAGGGTAGCAACTCTTTCAGTAGTTGTTAAGGATGTAGGTCAGGCGACTTAAGACAGCCATATCAACATCACTCAATTTTCTGAGTACTGCGCAGCTGAAAGCAATGGAAAACTACAGCTGCTTTTTGCCAAAAAAATGTAGCTCTCTGCATTTTCATATAACAAAGATGGAGGCGCCTACCTTGGTAAAATATTCTGGAGGTAAACTAGTCCCTCGTTCAGCTCTCCGGGTGGGGACTACTAAGGAAGGGATCACCAGAAAATTAAAAAATAACATTCTACGAGTCAGGGCGTGGAATGTTATTATTCTAAAAATAAAAAAGGTTGGTAGGTTAGCGATTGAATCATTGTAATAAGAATAGAATCAAACCTACAGAGACAACGATTGTTAATGCCTATATGCCTAAAAGTGCCCATGATAATGATGAGGTAGTGTGTATATACAAAGAAATTGATGAAGCAATTAAACACATAAAAGGGGATGAAAATTTAATAATAGTTGGAGATTGGAATCCAATCACTGAAAAAGACAAGGAAGGAAATATAGTGGGTGAATACGGGATGGGCAAAAGGAATGAAAGAGGGGACAGACTGATAGTTGTGCACAAAGTATAATTTAGTAATTGCCAACACCCAGTTTAAAAATCATAATAGAAGAATATACACATGGAAAAAGCCAGGTCATACTGCAAGGTATCAGATAGATTATATCATGGTTAAGCAAAGATTTAGAAATCAACTCGTCAACAGCAAAGCTTACCCTGGAGCAGACATTGATAGCAACCATAATTTAGTGATAATGAAATGTAGATTGGCGTTGAAAATCCTGAAGAAAAGGTATCAGATGAATCGGTGGAATTTAGAGAGGCTTGAGGAAGAGGAGGTAAAGAAGAATTTTGAAAAGGACATTGCAAGAGGTCTGAGTAAAAAAGATAAGGTAAAAAATGTAGAAGAATGGGAGAATGTTAAAAAAGAAATTCTTAAATCAGCAGAAGCGAACTTAGGTGAAACAAATAGAACTGGTAGAAAACCTTAGATCAGAGGATATATTGCAGCTGATGGATGAATGTAGAAAATACAACAATGCTAGTGATGAAGAAAGTAAAAGGAACTTTTCAACAATTAAGAAATACTGTAAACAGTAAGTGCAAACTAACAAAAGAAGAGTGGATTAAAGAAAAGTGTTCAGAAGTGGGGAGCGAAATGAACATTGGTAAAGTAGGCAGAGCATACAAGAAAGTTAAGGAAAATGTTGGGGTACATAAACTAAAACCTAATAATATGTAGACAAAGATGGTACACCAATTTATAGTACAAAAGGAAAAACCGATAGGTGAGTCAAATATATTGAAGAGTTATACAGAGGAAATGAATTAGAAAATGGCATTATAGAGGAAGAGAGGAAGTTGAAGAGGATGAAAGGAGAGAAACAATATTGAGATCTGAATTTAAGAGAGCATTAAAAGATCTGAATGGCAGAAAGGCTCCTGGAATAGACGGAATACCTGTAGAATTACTGCGCAGTGCAGGTGAGGAAGCGATTGATAGATTATACAAACTGGTGTGTAATATTTATGAAAAAGGGGAAGTTCTGTCAGACTTCAAAAAGAGTGTTATAGTTATGATACCAAAGAAAGCAGGAGCAGATAAATGTGAAGAACACAGAACAATTAGCTTAACTAGTCATGCATCAAAAATCTTAACTAGAATTCTGTACAGAAGAATTGAGAGGATATTGGATAAAGTGTTAGGAGAAAACCAATTTGGTTTCAGAAAAAGTACAGGAACAAAGGAAGCAATTTTAGCCCCAGATTAATAGTAGAAGGAAGATTACAGAAAAACAAATCAACATACTTGGCATTTATAGACCTAGAAAAGGCATTCAATAACATGTTCGAACAAAATGTTCAGCATTTTAAAAAATTAGGGTTCAAATACAGAGATAGAAGAGCAATTGCTAAAATTCACAGGAACCTAACAGCAACAATAATAATTGAAGAACTAAAGAAAGAAGCCATAATAAAAAAGGGAGTCTGACAAGAATATTCCATATCCACATTACTTTTTAATCTTTACATAGAACTAGCAGTTGATGTTAAAGAACAATTTAGATCTGGAGTAACAGTACAAGGTGAAAAGATAAAGATGCTACAATTTGCTGATGATACAGTAATTCTAGCTGAGAGTAAAAAAGATTTAGAAGAAACAATGAACGGCATGAATGAAGTCCTATGCAAGAACAAAACGAAAGTAATGAAATGTAGTAGAAATAACAAAGATGGACCACTGAATGTAAAAATAGGAAGAGAAAAGATTATGAAGGTAGAAGAATTTTGTTATTTGGGAAATAGAATTACTAAAGATGGACGAAGGAGTGATATAAAATGCCAAATAGTACAGGTAAAATAAGCCTTCAGTCAGAAATATAATTTGTTTACATCAAAAATTAATTTAAACAGCAGGAAAACATTTTTGAAAGTATATGTTTAGAGCATAGCTTTATATGGAAGTGAAACTTGGACGATCAGAGTATCTGAGAAGAAAAGATTAGAAGCTTTTAAAATGTGGTGCTACAGGAGAATATTAAAAATCAGATGGGTGGATAAAGTGACAAATCAATGGGTGTTGCGGCAAATCAATGAAGAAAAAGGTATTTGGAAAAATGTAGACAGACTTGTAAGCCACATATTAAGGTATGCTGGAATAGTTGCTTTAATAATGGAAGGACAGGTAGAAGGAAAAAATTGTGCAGGCAGGCAAAGATTGAATCTGTAAAACAAATTGTTAGGGATGTAGGATGCAGGAGGTATACTGAAATGAAACGACTAGCATTAGATAGGGACTCTTGGAGAGCTGCATCAAACCAGTCAAATGACTGAAGACAAAAAAAAACTCAATTTTTTAATTTGTTCTTAAGTTTCCACTTTTCCAATTAATAATGTCTTTTATACCAGCGATCACTCTTTTGGTTTCTGGGCAAAAACTGAAAATCTAACAATTTAAAATTTATATAAAACTTTGTTTTTTTTTTTTTAAATTAGACAAATTTGGATTGTTGTTTACTACTGGTAATACTTTATTCCAGGTTTGTGGAAAATATTACATACATTTAGTTGAAGAGTTGATTTAACAAATTCATCCCTTAAAATAATCTATTTGCAGAGAGCTGCTATCAAACTAGTCAGATGACCGAAGACAAAAAAAAAACTGTTATAATGATTTATCATAATATCAACTACAAAACCACACCAGAATCATTCTAGTAACATTTCATTTTGATTTCTCTTTTTAACATTATTGATTTTGATTACTTCATGAATCCATTAAATTCCTAAAAGTGGTCTTTTTTCACATATTTAAACAATATCGTCGAATTATGAAATTGCACATAGGAGAATAATTTATAAAACATTAATATTTTTTGTAAATTTTATGAACTGGATAGTTTATTTTTTTTTAATTTGAATAATTATTTGAATCTCAGCAAACAATTTGTACCATTAAAGAGGCACTAGTCAGCATCTAGCGAGAGCAGGATTACTACTAACACATTTTAAACACTTAATACACTATCTGATCTATATATTATTTTGATGTTCTTTAAAACAAACATAAGTAGCTCCACAAATCCTGTACCTTCAAACACTAACACTGAGCATGCCATTCAGCCTGCATTAAATATAAGATTGCCATTAAGCGCATTAAGAACATTTACTTCAGCATGTGCTCAAATAAAAATATGGAAAAAAATAATATTACATTTTCCTAATTAAAACTAAAGCTATCTAATTTCTGTAATAATAATAATTTAATTATCTGCACAATAAAATAGGAATAATTTTTTTTTTGGTTGCTTCAAAATTTGGACAAAGCTTGAAGCTTGTGCGTGGGAATATGAAAATGGAATTTTGTTAGCATATGAAAAATGCCATGCCTGACTGGGATTTGAACCTGGGATCTCCGGTTGAAAAGCTGAGACAATACCACTCCGCCACAGAAATCGGCGGAATGGTAAATTTATTAAGTTTTATAAATAATAAAACTTAACTGTATTAATTTAACTGTATAAATATATAATATATTTATCTTAACATTTACTTGTAATAATTTTTTTTTTTTTGCGAAACACTATCAATGTAAAAGAACAGATTTAACTCTTTATCAGATGGTTAGAAGTTAATATATTCCTTAAAAATTTCTATTAACTTTATACTACTTACAAACACAGCCTTAAAATGTTCAATTATTTGCGTAAATTATAAGAGGTTGAGACTAGTTTTCAAACCTTGAATATATTAATACAGTTTCCAAAAATAGAAGTTATGCAACTTTTTACTGTTTCTCCTAGTCTGAACATTTTCCCCCTAAATTCAGCACTATCAGAGTAGATGCAGTTTTCAAACATCATTATTTTAGGAATAGGGTCAATATATCCCCCCCCCCCGCCTAGAATGATTGTGGAAACATACCAATCTGAAGCTTAAATTTCTTTTGCTTTTCTTCAAATAAAAGGTGATCAAGGTGACAATTGTTCTTATCATTCGTAGAAAAATTCAGTGAATTTTAAAATATTTTTCAAAAATAGATTTCCTGTTAAGAAAACATTTGAGGAGTTTTTAATTCATTTTATGACTAATACCTTAGCAAAGAATTGCATTTTTGATATATTTTTAAAATTTATTTAACAAATTAATATAAAACAATGAAGAAATCTCATACAAAAATAGGTATTAAATAAGACAGTTAATAAAGGTACAAATTATTTTAACATTACCACACTTCATGCTAATATCAGAAAATTCAGGTACATCACTACCCACTACCCTTTTATTTTTAAATGCATTTTCTTATAAAGAGAAAAATAAATTTTATAATTATTTAAACGATTCATTAAACTATAAGAAAGCAGGCAAGTAACCATCTCACTCACTCAAATTGAAGCTTCTTTTGTGAGAGAAATCCCTTTTCAGTCAGTAGTTAGTGAACAAAGGTAAAATGTTTAAAAAAATTGTACGACTTGAATTTTTAGCAATGGGTGTGATTAGTCAATTATTATTTTACTTATTTTGACTAATTTTGATATTAGCAATTATTTCTAAAAATTATACATTCTTCTTCTAAAAAAACAGAGTGACACTAGCTGAACAAACAGTTTATTTTCTCAGCCATTATCATTATAACTTCAGTTTATTGACTGAAATAGTCAATTAGAAAATTTATGTGCATTGGTGAATCTATGAATTAATGTTTGGAGATCGCATTCACTTTGCTATAAGTTCAGCATTGCCTGCTTTACTATTATTTTCAATTCCTTTTACTGACTTAGCATTTATCCTTAACATAAATAAAGTGACGAGTAAAACACAAAAATTAACAAATAAAACCAAAAATAAAATAACAAATCAAACAGAATTTTTACTTTTTGGGGTCATCTGTTATTTGGCTGGTTTGATCCTATTCCCCAATCCTTTCTGACCTACGCTAATATTCTAAAGATAGCTGTGTCCTCAGCTAATTGTTTTATTATTCCAGTCTTCATCTTCCTGAATAATTTCATTACTGCATTAACTAGCCTCGAATGTATATATACATGACCCGCCCCCATCTAGTTCATCTCAGCAAAAGATCCTGCCATAAAAAGTCCTCTCCTCAAAATTCTTCTATTCCCCAAACACTGCAAAAGTTTCTATTCTTTTCTCTTTCTGTTTTTTCTATCATCCAAAACTATGTCTTAACATACTACAGAAATATTTTTAAGAAAGGTTTGTCTAATTATTTGATCCATATTAAATGCTAACAGACTTTGTTTTACAAGAAAGCTCTCTTTTCTAATGCCAGTTGCTTTTGATATCTACCTTACTTTTTTCACCCTTTATATAAATATTTAATTCCCCGTGACTTTCTTTCAAACATATTTCAGTAAATCTGTTTATTTATTTTTAAACTGAATTTATTTCCTAGTAATAAGACAATGTCAACATTTTGCTATTCAATTATAGAATGTTAAACAGTCAAATTTTTTTTGTAAGGTAAAACCACATAAAAATGTTAACACCAGATCAGTATATGTACGTACAACATACAGCAACTCCTAACATATTATTATTTCCTATACAATATACTATTATTTCCTACACAAGATACTCTTAACTCTCTATCAATCATTATTGTAGGATGAATTATTTCTGAGATATAAAGCAAACCACACCAGAACATATGCATATACACAATTGCATACAACATTATTACATTTATTTAACTGTCACCAGAGATAGAAGATATAATAAGTAAAAAGTCTAAAACGATTGAAATGACATCTCAGACTAAATAATGTAGAATAATAAATAATCTTAAAAACAAACAAGAAAACCAAAACAAAAAAAAAGTTATTCTATAAACATAATTCAATTAAATTATTCAGAAATGATTCGACTAAATAAAAGATAACATTTCTTGTTTAATTTTATGTTTCATTATAGACTATGATGACAGTTTTACAGATACAAAATCAAAATCCAAGCTTATAAACAATAACAGAAATGGATGTCGTATTACAAATTCAAATCTATTCCGATTTCGTAATACTTACAACAGTTAATATTACAAAAAGGAATGTAAAAAAAAATTAATATCATAAATAAATGATTCACATATCATCGTTTAATGAATGAAAAGTTACAAGATATTTATAAGTACACATAATGACTCGCTAAAATGTTCTTAATTCATCTCACCATTTTATATTGAAATCAAGGGGCGGGTAATAAAAATAAATTAAGTTTCAAAAACTGATATCAATAAATAAATTACCCTTTTTATACCATAGTTATATTTGGAGATAAAAGAAACATGACAAAATGAAACCCAAATATCAAACTAGATTAAAAAAAAACACAAAAATCTTTCACATCATCTCATTTTATGAATAATAATTCAAAACAAAAAATAACAAAGACAGAAACTATACTGTAAATAAATAAAAAAACTATGTTAAAGCAATAAACCTTAGTAACATCAGCGAACACAACTCAAGAAATATGAGTTTTATATATCAAAACTCATCAATATATGTTTCAGTATATGTTCTGGAGGTACACAGTAACAAAATTTTTTTCTGACATCAAATAACTTATACGCGACATCACAATTTGCCCCATGCCTCTGTATCCAATTATAAATAAATTATTTTCTTCTATAATGGGCACACAAATATATTTATATTCAAATGATAAACATATCAAAGTAGAATTTTAATTTTGTTTAGTTTTCCTCATAGTAAGTAAATTATTATTACAGAGTAATTTAATATTACTTCAGCAATTTAATAACTTATATAAACTAATTACTTTACAGTGACATACTAAAAAAGAAGTGTACTGTAATCATACAACAATTAATCATATGAAATAATAAAAATATTATGTTTTAAACATTTTACACAACTAGAGTAAATTATTCTAAATTATATTTTCTGGAACGATTAACAAGGTAAATAATATTTGATTTGTTGTTAAAACTTTGTGATGACTTATTATTTCATTGCATGAGACCTTGTAAGTTCATAACCTGCAAACTTCTGTAGGTTCTACAAATGTTTATGTAGAAAGTATTTTTCTTTTTATTTTTTTTTTTAAATGTATCTTGAAACAATATTGTCATTCAATCTACTGAGTTTTAATGACACTTTTATTATTTTAGCAAAGAATAAATATAATAAATTAACAACAGAATAATTTAGAACTTAGCATAATTTTAAATAAGAATAAAAATACAGGGAACTAAATATCATTACCTAAAAAAAAAATCTATTAAAAAATTACCAACTAAAAATTTGATTAATAATTTTTTTTCATTTACTAGGGAGTTTTTAGTATCCTTAAAATAAATAGTAGGGAGACTTTTTGTGTTATTACTGTATAACATTACTATTCCTCAAGTATAACTATAAATATTTGTAACATAACTTAAACTATACACTACATAACTTTATTTGTTATAGATTAATTTTAATTAATGTTCAGAAAAAAAAGGGTAAAATAAATTAAAAAATAAATATAAATACAAATCAATCTTTCTAAAAGTTTCTTAACAGCAGACTCTCAGATCCCACCAGGCCTGCAACAGGCAGCAACTGTGACTGAATGTTACATGATTTCATGGCAACGATTTTATTTTATCGCTATGAAAACTGTTAATCTATGCATAAGGAATTTTACGGTAATAGTAAGTAAAAATGAAAGAAACTGAACAATGTTTTTCAAAATACATAGCACTAATGATTGTTATTATGCGTACAACCAAAGATAAAGCATAACTTAAGTACCAAGTAACTCGCTACTTAAAATTTATAAAAATTTTATGGTTTGTTAGAATGACAAATTAGGAGTGAACTGCTTTTCTGCTTTCTTCAGCAAGCCTGCTGAAACGCAAATGAAATTCTACCTAAGTATGACTTACCTACATCACATGCTACCAGTGGCATCATCTTTTTACCAATGGTACTGACTATATAATGAACAGCTTTACTCTCAGCAAAAGCACTTCTTACCTCTAGTATTTTAAGCAACAAAACTTTTCCCCAGTCCCTTTCCCTTTTTTAAGCAACAAGATTTGTGAACTCTATCTTCTGAGGAAAAAAATTTAATTACTCATTATTATTGAAGTATTACTATAAGTATTAAAAACTTAATATACTCATAATATTACACACACATGTGCACACACACCCATGCACATGTGTGTATGTGTGCATACACACACTACATCTATTAAGGATAAAAGTGAAGAACCAATTAAAAAAAAAATTGAAACTTACCCACTTGTTTCCTACATGTCTCAGGATCTTAAAACTACTTTTTTTTTTAATTTTTTATTTAAACAGTTTACTTGTGGCAGTTATTTTTGTTACAATGTGCACACCTATTTTTGTTTGATTAAGGGTTTACACAAAAAATCATAACTAAAAAAAGTATTGGTTTTGAAAGGATGAAACAAAAAGCAATTTATTCATATTTTCTCAAGGTAAAAGATTGATCCAGTGGGTTATTTAACTATCTCTCTTCTTTCTATGAGAAAATTACCAATAAAATTGAACATGAAAAACGGTGAAATTTCACTTTTGTTAATTTTTTTCAAGGGATGGCATACACAATTTAAATTATTTTTTTTATATGTAGGTATATGTTAGTAGTATTACCATAAATAATATTAATGGTGATATTCTTATCCCTAAATTTTTTATGAATTTTTGAAAACTAATTATTTTTAATTCAAATTTTGGCTTCAAATTACTCTGATGGGGCTGATGATAAAAATCTCAAATTTGTACAACTTACAGAGTTTTTGTAGATGTTTATGGAAAATAAAAAATTTCTTGTGTATTGTACTAACAAAAAAGTTATAACCTCTCAAAGATCATGAAAAACCTGTTAAAAGCGATACCATTTTGACTCGCTAAATAAGTGCTCCAAGGGGGTTTCTCGTCTTCTTTGCACTTTAATGTTTTTATACTTATTACTATAGTTGAAATAGATTTGTTTAAACCATTCAACTGCAGTGTTCATGTTATAATGGGCGCATGAAGTCATTTCCAGTCGTCAGGAAAATTCATGTTTCAACATGCTCATTTATGCTTGTTGTATCATTTAACTTTGCAGTTACAGACTGGTCAGTCTGTCATTAGTCAGTGATCTGCTCATATCTTTACAGAGTATCTCAAATTTAATCCTGTGTGTAGAAGTGTTTATTAAATAAATAAGTTTTACTTAATAATATTATATTTGAAAATTTTAAATCAATTCATAAAACAATGGAAGAACAATGTTTTCCATAGAAATTATGTGAATGAAGAGTGTCATAAAACAGTGTATGGTACAGCACCAAAAGAACTTATTAAAATTTGTGAATATAGTGATGAAAACCAACAACTTATTTTTTACATGTTAATTCTTCACATGTCACTAGCGTTTGTAATTATCATGAAAATAGGTTTCTGTCAAAATTCAGTCACCAGTACGAACAGTTCTGTTGTGACCCTTTGAAAAACTTAATAACAACTAATATTACAGCAAGCTCTTATAGAACACATTTTTCCAAATTTATATTTTGTTCCAGAAAAAAATTAACTGTTCCAGAAGTATTTCCACTGTTAACTGTTTCAAAAGTATTTTTTCTAAGCAGAACAAAGAACTATATGAATGCGAAAGCCAAAAACAATACATTGCCCCACTTAACAATATTGAACAATTGAATGCTGCTTGTAGCATTTTTGGTGTATCACCTCCACCAAAATTGGAAAAATTAGGCACGATCAAAGACCATCAGCATTAAACAGGCTATTTCACTGAAGTATTAAAATTTTACTACAATTTATTTTTTTCTTCAGTAGTGTTTACAAAAATAAACCAATATAAAAATAAAAATGAATTTTACATCATCCTAAAAAAGGATGATGTAGACTACACACTGAAATCTCAGTTTGGGTAAGTTTTCAAAGCATTTTTGAATCAAAATTGTATTAGGTTACTGGTATTGGTTAAGTTATCATCAATAATTTAAAATAAAATATTGAAAACGTCAACTTCAACGACATAGGGGATAAATACAAAAAAATGTAAAGTGCAAAGAAGACAAGAACCCCCATGGAGCACTTATTCAGAGTGTCAAAATGGTATCGCTTTTAACAGGTTTTCATGATTTTTGAGACGTTATAACATTTTTATTAGTATAATACAGAAGAAATTTTTTATTTGCCTTAAACTTCTACAAAAACACTGTAAGTTGTGAAAATCTGAGATTTTTATCACTAGTCCAATCTGTTATTTGAATTTTTTTTAAAAATTAGTTTTCAAAAATTCATAAAAATTTAGGGGTAAGTACATCACCATTAATATAATTTATGGTAAAACTACTAACATATACCTACATATAAAAAAATAATTTAAACTGTACATGCCATCCCTGCCTCTTGAAAAAATAACCAAAAGTGAAATTTCCCTGTTTTTCATGTTCAACTTTATTGGTAACTTTCTTTTAGAAAGAAGAGATAGGTAAATAAACACCACTGTATCAATCTTTTACATCTAAAAAATATGAATAAATTGCTTTTTGTTTCATCCTTTCACAGTCAATTGTTTTTCAGTTATGATTTTTAGCAAAAACCCTTACAAATCACAAAAATAGTTGAGCACACAATAACAAAAATGACTCCCACAGGCAAACTGCTTAGATAAAAATTTTAAAAAGTAGTTTTAAGATCCTGAAACATATAGGAAACAAGTGGATAAATTTCAATTTTTTTTTGGATTGGTCAAGTAACCAGCTTATGTTTTTTTAGAACACTTAAAATATATTGACCCAACAGTGATTTTTTAATAGATTTTATTAATAGATTTTTTAAGTAATTATTCTGAATATAATAAAACATGCAATTTTTAAAATAAAAAGTTGCCTTTAAAGAGATTTACCACATTTTTTTAAGAATATCAGCAGTAAACATTCAACTTCTAGAGTTAAAACATTTAAAAAATATAACATAAGTAAAAATAATCTGACCTTTTGGTATACATGAAAGGCCTAATGTAACCGAGTAAAATAAACAGAATAATTAGGATAAATGTTTATGGCAACTTAGGTCAGGAATTATTTCACAAAGTTCTAACACTCACATGTAGAGCTGAGATATTTGTGAATTAATCTTTAAAATTTGATTTTCATTAATTCATATTTGAATACTAAAAACAATTTACAGTGGACAACTAATGTAGCTGTAGTATAAATAACTTGTACATAGTTTCCTTTTGTGTTTTATTGACAAGAATCATTCTCGGTATTATTAGGCTGGGATCCACGAATTCCATAATTTTACATGTAGATTAAACTAACAAAAAATTAACTTATAGTGTTATACTTCTACATAAAGAAAACAACAAACAGAGTTTGAATGAAGTAACTGTAATATTACCCTAATGGTCATGATGTCAGAAGTTCTCGCTTACAGTGTTTCATATGAGTAACAGATATGTTATAGTAAGGATAATTAACTCCAATATTACACAAAAGGTTTTTGAAAAGTTTACGTATACTGCTTTACTTTGAATTTTACACAACTTGCTGAATAATTTTTTCGTTAGATGTGAAGTGTGTAAAAAATTTGCTAAGAGATTTATCTTAAATCTGCAATTACGTCATTAGTTCGTATAAATCAAACCATAATCACTGGTTAGTATCTGAGAAAAAAAGATTAGAAGGTTTTGAAATGTGGTGCTACAGAAGAATGTTAAAAATCAGATGGGTGGATAAAGTGATAAATGAAGAGGTGTTATAGCAAATAGATGAAGAAAGAAGAATTTGGAAAAATATAGCTAAAAGAAGAGACAGACTTATGGGCCACATCCTGGAATAGTCGCTTTAATATTGGAAGGACAGGTAGAAGGAAAACATTGTGTAGGCAGGCCACGTTTGGAATATGTAAAACAAATTGTTAGGGATGTAGGATGTAGGGGGTATGCCGAAATGAAAAGACTAGCACTAGATAGGGACTCTTGGAGAGCTGCATCAAACCAGTCAAATGACTGAAGACAAAAAAAAACTCAATTTTTTAATGTGTTCTTAAGTTTCCACTTTTCCAATTAATAATGTCTTTTATACCAGCGATCACTCTTTTGGTTTCTGGGCAAAAACTGAAAATCTAACAATTTAAACTTTATATAAAACTTTGTTTTTTTTTTTAAATTAGACAAATTTGGATTGTTGTTTACTACTGGTAATACTTTATTCAAGGTTTGTGGAAAATATTACATACATTTAGTTGAAGAGTTGTTTTAACAAATTCATTCCTTAAAATAATCTATTATCAGGTCTCTTTTTTGCCTTATGCAGTTAATTTTTCAATTTCCGATTCTCTGTAAAATTTACAGTAAATGTTGAAACTTCAGTGAGCTCTACTGTTATTTTCTCAAACCACTTACACAACGTAACAAATTTTTTCCCAGCAAGGTATTAAAAACATAAAGATTAATTTTTTCCTGCAATAACAGGTTTACCATGTTTCTGTTTGACTGAAGCACAACACTAATGGTGGCTACAGTCATTTTTATATAATGTACAACAAATAAGTTAGTATAGAACCAGAATCAACTAAAAAGGCAATTTAAGTTAATTAGAATACGACAAAATTATAATATTAACAGAAAATAAATTAGATAATTACATGTAATAGAGTAAACACAGAAAAAACAAAACTGAAAAATAATAAAAATATTAAATAATGAGCAATAAAAACATAGCAACAAGCATAGTACACAACTGAGCTATTGACACAATGAGTTTTAATGGCACGCGAGCTGTAGTCCCCAAACATGAGTGTATAGTGGGCGGCATATTGCTGTGCTCATAGGCTGACGGCTGGCTTACCACGCTATTAACTATCCTAAAAATATCATATAACTCTGACAATGTACTGCGTACTATGAAAGTATACAAAGCTATACAAGATGTTTTCATAAAGGAATGATTATCTCTCTACCACACAATGTGCATTTTGTTATCATTAGTAAAAAATTAAAACATTTTTTGCCACATTTAACCATTAAATTAATAATACTAACTTGAATGAATGAATGAGTATGGATAGTCACAACTGTCAACAGTTATACTACTACTGAATCTAAATCCAATTCAAAGAAGCAAAGTACCAACCTACTTTTAAAGGAATATATAATTTCTTTAACAGGATTTCAAAAAGCAGGACCAACTCAAGAGTCATTGGTCTGAGGCTGGACACGGCAAGTTACTACATTTTTTATGCTGCTATTTACTTAAGTTTCATATATAGTCTGAAGCCTTTCATTGGTTCATTGTTCAAAATTTTATAAAATTAAAATCTAAGTAACCTAAGTAAAATCTATCTAATTTTATAAAAATAAGTATGCTTTAAAATCTGTTGGTTTATACACTCTGATCCCATCTTTATTATAAATATGATTTATGGAAAACATAAAATGCACTTTCTCTGAATGAAATTAATCTACAGCCATTTCATGTGGAATTAACAAAATGAAAGCTTGTAGATCTGAACATTATCTGGGTTTCAAATGGGTTGGCACAATCACATTTAATAGTATATTCAGTATAGCAAAGAAGGCTACAGAAATGACTTATCACTTTCAATCCCTAGTATAGGCTCCTTATTACATTTTCTTTGCATGTTAGGCCCCCAATAAAAACTGACTTATGACGCACACGCACACACAAGTACACAAAACTTAATTAAGTAGCAGCATTATAAAAGGTTAATAATTTTTATTAACAACTGATTCATCCCAGCTTTTCAATATAAGCTGAACACAGAATCTGAAAGCAGTGTATATTAAACATACACAAACTACATTGTAGAGACGTACACATATAGGAGCTCAACCATAACAAAATTTAATTAACTTTAATTTGCTTAGAGTGCACACTGCCACCGTGAAAATTGGCAGTTAGAATTTTTAATGATTTTTAATAAGCTTTTTAACGATCTTTATATTTAATTAATCACAACTAATTTTATTCCCAACTGAAATAAATTTAATTTTGCTTCTATTTAAGAAATCCTTATTAAAAAATTAAATATTCCATTGAAGAAAAAATCTTTCATGAAACGTAATTTTGTTATTATCATTAGTAAGGAGTTAAATACAAAAATAATATATCATAATATAAATTCACAAAATTTACAAATATTTAAATTCAAATCTACCTTTCATGAGCTTGAACTTATTAAGAAAAATTAAGATTACCTAATGTTAGTTTAATACTGTCAAAAGAAGAATTAAGAGACCAGTTCTGTCCAGGTATTCTGCATTATGCATGCTGACATGCAGACGTTTATAATAAAATTAGTATGAGATATGGGGATAAACACCAATATTATCAGAAGTAAAATTAATGCGCTTATTTATAAAAAATACTGAGCATTAATTGAAAGGTTTTTCAACAATTGATAAAAAAAAATTCTTGTAATTTCAAATTCATTCTATAGATCGACTACAAGACAAGTTTTTTCAATGCATTCTATGACACCTATAAATAAATTATATATAAATAACAATAATTTACACATGCAAATTATGAGATGAACATATTGTAATTTAACAGATGACAAATGCTTAATATACTACTGGGAACTAAACCTTACACTTATTAGTCATATTCAAAATTAAAATCACAACAAAATATTGTAGAGGGTATACTGAAATGAAACGACTAGCACTAGGTAGGGAATCTTGGAGAGCTGCATCAAACCAGTCAAATGACTGAAGACAAAAAAAAAAATATTATAAATAATTTTGTTCATGAGTTCTGAATAATCAGCATACTCCATACCCTAACTTATGGTATCAACCAAAACCTGGATAAACAGTGTGTCTAGTGTCAGGACACACTGAAAATTAATGTACGAGTTGCACGTTTAAAATACCAAAAAACATACTTAAATTAACCAGTTGCCAAATATCATCTAAGTTAAACAACAATTGTAGTTTTTAATGCTTCTTTAATAAAGCAGCAATAAAAATTTCTATACACTGTAACGTTGGATAAATTACACTGTCCCTCTCAATGACACTAGATGACTACACAGTAAAGGAAAAGCCACTAAAAAATGCTCACAGTACTTCATTACTACTCACCTCTGATAAAAATTATATATGGTTATCTGTCATCTATTTATCAGTTAAAGTGAAACAATTTTGTTCTTCAGTAACACCTTGCTGGTTTTTAAGTGATAAAAACCCTGTCATCTATATTAAAAAAAAATTATTGGTACCTTAAATGCAAGAAAATTATCTTTGCTGAATAAGGTTAAAATCCAACCAGTTTTACCTTTACAAACAGTTAAAGGACTTTCACATTAATTCCAGATTTTTTAATGTAGTTCCAAAAGTAAATTGTAGGGCATTAAAACCAACATCAGCCTAACTTGGAAAATCATTTCTATTATAATTAAAATACAGCTTAATTTGCTGTTCAACTGTAGAAGGATTATTCACCTTTAGGAGTACCTTACAACAGATGCATTATGCTTATATTCACTCTTTCTTCTCTATTAATAAAGTTTCAAAATTCAAAACCCATCTATTGTATTTTATGAGAATATATTATTACTTCCTATTTCACTTCTCCAGCCAAATGTGTAACTCGTAACCTTAAACTGCAACAAACTTAAAAAACCGTCTTATATTTTTAACCAACAGAGTGGTTTCAGTGTCTCTTAGTTTCCACCTTAGCAAACTTAAAAACTATTCTTTTTCTCGTGTTTTTGACAACCCAAATTAAAAAATTCTATTCTTAATGTAGTTAATTCTTAATTATTTATGTAGTTATTGTCTTATTTTATATTAATCTTGTTTTATCAAAGAAACAGGTAAAAAAAAATTAATTTCAGAATAAAATTCGAGTCAGATTTGCAAAATGAATAGAAATTAATTAGAGAAAATTGTCAAATAAATTTAAAAGAATTAAATGTGATTATCTTTTTTAATTTTCTAATTTAAATTAAAAAATTTAATGTACATTTAAGTAATGAATTTGTAAGATATAATAAATTATAAATTTTTGGACACTATAATTAAAAATATTATAACTTAAAAGATAAAACTTTTTATATGATGAGTCACCTGTCTCAGCATTTTTGTATGCTAGCTATAAATAATCTATAATTATTGACAAATATTACAAATATAAACAAATTACACCTAAAGACCATTTGACCAAACTATGACACTACCAGCAGCAATATAAAATCTAAACAGCATTAGAAACTCTGTCTGTACACTTCTTTTATAGTGTCATTAAATTTTATATTGTAAATCTGAATATAAGTGAATTTATGCTAATTTCTACAATTTATAATCGTATAACAAATCATTATTCAGCATTCCTTTTACTATCTGCTAACACTTGTTTAAATCTAAACAAATTAATTAGAAACTATTCCAGTCAACCTGTTCTTTCATTCCCTAGATTTTAATCACAAAGTCTACCCATTCAGTGGAATACTCAAGATAAAAATTTGTAATACGTTACTATATGCTGCGACTAAGAAATGTAACAACTGAGTTTAAGACTACAAGATTTGTAGTAGTTTACAATTCAACAATTACCATAAGAGTACTTTCCAAGACTATATGCTTGAGTTGTTAAATGCAAATGACAAAACGCTATATAGAAATGTGCTTCCAAACAACATTTTCATTTTTTTACCTAAAAAATGAAAATTTTTTAGATCCACAAATTGCAACAGTATAAATAAACAAGAGAAAAAAAGGCATCCAAATATCTTTTAAAAAAACACAATATATGACAAATATCAAAAATGCCTCAACATTTTTGGAAGCCAGGTATGGAAAAATAGAAAAAATAAACCAATTTAAATACCTCAGAAAAGCTACAGGAACAGCCAAGAATAAATACCTGTAAGAAATTAGATGAACAAAATGGAATTGACCATTGCTTAACATGTATAACAAAAAATTTATCTCCATAAATGCAAAATTAGAGCATTGAATATGGTGATTTGTCCAGAATCATAGTACATTTCAGAATCTTTGACAAAGAGCAACATATACTTTTAAAAAGAAATCCAAAGGAAAGAAAAGATTTTTTAAGGAAAATATTTGGTTCTATAAACAGTGGCACATTTGATATATAAAAATAACTTCTGCCCCTACAAAATGCTATACTAAATTTTTTTTTTAATAAAAGAAATAATTTACAAGAGAAACTGGCTTTTATAAAACACATTCTAAGGGGGAGTGATCAATACAATTCCCAAGAAAATCATCTTCTTTTATCTAGAAAAAAACTAAAAGCATAAAGAAAAACTTAAAGCAGAAATAAAGATTTCAGATTTACAAAATCAGGCATTAATCGATGAAAAAATTAAAAGGAATTTCATAAATAAGGAATTTTTACTAAGAAGATACAGTAAATTGAACTACTGTGAACTGTAAACTGAAGGAGAAACTGGAATAAAGAGAACCAACAGAATAATAAGTAAATTAGAACAAAAGAAGGGAGTCTTAAAAGTACTGGCAGAAAATGGACAGTGTTAAAGTAGAGTAACCAGTAAGTAGAGAAAACCACAGTTCTAAGATGCTAAACACCAAATCAACTCTTGCAAATCATCTTACAGGTACTGGACAACACACACTTGATATGTATAACTAGAACGTAAAAATGTCACATGTATCACCTAAAAAAAAGCAATTAGTTTTATTAAACTTTGCCATTGCATGTTATTTAAATGAAATTTATATGTTTACAAATTAAATGAATGTACAATAGTAATCAAATGAATACACAATATATTCGGCCAATACACTGTTTGAATATTTACTAAAGGGGTTTACTGTGAGATTAACTACTTTGAGACAGACACCATTAGCAGTACCAACTGTAATTCTGCAAAAGATCACATATAACAGCTTCAAGACCTCATGAAAGCAAAATTAAAGATATTTTGATAGCAATGCCTGTAAGTTCAAACAGAACTTTGCTTAAAAGTGTTCAGGCTTCCATCTTTAAAACAATAAAACTAACATTTGATGAATAAACAGATATTTTTTTCATACTATATAAATAGCATTTTAAAACAAGAATCACTTACAAAAAAAAAAAATACATCATACTACATTTTATAAAACTCAACTTTTATTAACTGATATGGTACAATTTATTTTTTACAAATGTAATTTTTTTTTTTTTAACAGGTTCAACTAATGGCAACTTCAAACTAGTTACACATGTTTTCATTTATATGCATTCCCAATTTTTATATTTAAAAAAATATATAAAAAAAATTAATATTTATGATAAGATATTATTACCTATATCTCCATAACATCTAATTATTTATTAGGTATTAAAAATATTGAAATAACTGGTTAATTTTTATAAAAACTATCTATTTTTTTTATTTTTCAAATTCATTTTATATAACTTTTTCCATTAATTAATTTATTTATTTATGTAACTTTTGTAAGCTTTTAACAATTTTCCTGTTGAAAATCCAAAAAACATTTTTTTTTTTAATAACAGCACCATGATGGTACAAAAATAACTCATGTCAGATCAAGTAGGACAAAATTATCAAAAAACTACAGTTCACTTAAAAATATACACATTATAGATAATAAAGTGCAATAAGAACTAAACAACCATTTTTGTAAAATATCAAAATTTACTTCAGAACCACATTTCAATGTAAACAACTGTTAATTTATATAAAAGAATTAAATAAAATTAACACTAACAAAAAAAAAATAATAAAAAAAAACCAATTTAACAAAAATCAAATTCTTCCAAACAACAACAAAATTTTACCAGTACTTATTTAATACAAAAAAAAAACCTTGAAAAGTATACTAAGAACACAACTAGGATATATCCAATCAAACAGAAAGTGGCATATTAATTAACTCGGCTTGTAACAACCCTCCAACTACACAGACCTAGTTAGTTAACATGTGCACTCAATGATATAATCATATCAATAATAAATTAATCTTATCACATTTTAAACTCATATTATAAACAGGTTTTTTACTATTGTAGTGTCCCTCTAGTCTAAGATTTTTAATATTTTGTAAACTGTTCTAACTCTACCTCTGTATTTTATTTCAATAATTTACCATAGTCCTTTTTTAATTATTCTTAAGTTGTGACAGCTTTATCAACTCAAATATTTTTTTCTAATAACATGTGATATATACATGTTATAAAATAAACAATATATCAGTTTAAAATATCCTGGCATTGAAAATCTGGATAAACACAATTAAACTGTATAAAAAATGAAAATCATGATATTTGTATTCAGTAAAATGTATTAAAGAATTGGTATATTTCGAATAATACCCAACAAAAAGAATTAAAACTACATTTATTATTTATATGTATTGTATATAAATAAAAAAAGTTTACCTTAAGTACAAAGGGCATGTTATTAATAAATACTAAAAATGCATTCAAAATATATTTTTCTTAAAATTCATAAATTAGATATTAGTGCATTTACTAATTAAGTGTTCAAATATGCTTTAACTATTATATCCTGTAACTTCGTCAGGCTATGAGTGAATATAATAGTAAAGATAGTTTAATTAAACGTACCAAAGTTAAAATCAATAAAAAGACATAATCTAATACAAATTAAAAAGAAAACTGGATTATGCAACTGTCCGAACTGGTGCTAAATGTGTAATATAATGGCATTTCAGAATGTTTTGCGAGATTAATTTGAGAGTAACACACTAGATAGGGATGTACCACTATAATGAAGCTAAAAAAGACCTAAGCCACATAACAGTAGACCAATTTTTTTTTTAAATGGGACCTAGATAGGTGAGATATTAAAAAGATGGGAGCATACCAGATGCTGACTACATATGGAGAAATTCAGAGGAAGAACAGAGCGAATAAGTAAATTAATTTTTTTTTTTTTTATTTTTAGTAACGTTTATTTACATTAAAATTATACAAATTATAATGACCCATCTTATTACTTTTTTAATTTTTATTTACATTTCTGTAGTAATCACTGTCTGATGAGTTGAATATAAAAAAATTTATCAATTTTAAAATGAAGAAAAGAGATATCTGTCTCTTCCAATCATTTGTTTCAAATGTCTTTCAGAATAGTCTTTGTATGACAAAATTCAGAAACAAGGATCCCATTAATACACTAACTGTATATTAAAATTGATAATTGATGTGTAATATTTTTAATTTAAGGTTAACTACTACTACTCCTACTACTACCCACCAGAATCTGAAGAGAACAGAAAACATACTTAAAATTTTCTAGAAAATACTCAGATTAAAAAACATTTGAATTAAAAAAAAAACTGACAATTAGTCATTCACTACGATTTAATAATATTGACACAACAAATCACTATTTCTCTTATCCATCAACAACTTTTAAAATCATTTTGATGAAATGCATAACTAATGAGAATTGTGCAAACATGAGAGTTAACAAGAAATATCAGTTCACAGTCATAGAGAAAACTAAAGAAAATAAGTAAACAGGCGTGGCAATAAAATTCAACAAGTCAACCAAAATCATCCAAAAATTTATTAAAAACATTAGAAAGTATATCACAAATAAATAAATAATAATAATAAACAGGACCTACTACATACAATGAAAAAGACACATAATTTACACTATGACAAAAACATATACTACTAAATAATGTTATTAGGCTTATTATAGTAAGTGTTAAAAATCTCATCTATAAACCCAATTTCCACTAAACATTAAAAAGAAATCTATTTTGTTTAACTAATCGATTTTCTTGATTGTCAAACATAGAACTTCCTGAACACAAAATTGTAAAAATACACAAACTTCTTAACACATCAATACAAAATAGACTTGTTCTATCAATAATATTTTGTTAAAAAAATAATAAAATGACAGCCAAATTTAAAAAAATAAAAAATACAATGTTTAAAGAAATATTTACAATTTTTCAATTTTGAGATATTAACTGCTTTGAAAACGACATAAAATTTATTCATTTTTATTGAATGCAAAACCAGATTTATTATGATTAAAAATTACTTAATCATAGTAAAGGTAAAATAATATTATATTATTGATGATGACTTAATATCATAAGAGTTAGCAAGAACTCTGTACTCTGCTGGGTGTCTCATTATAATACACACTAAATACAGAATGACTCAGTTATGACTTCACTATTTACATAAAGTTTAGTTAAATCTAAACATATAGTTAACAGCCTTTGAAATGCAAAACTATGAATTTATATCAATATACAATTATTGGGGATTGTTCAATTACAAAAATTACACTAATAAAGAGATGTGTTTTTTTAGCTATAGCTGATTAAACCTAATAAGTTGAATTGCTCCTCAAATACCATTTTGAGAAGCAACAGTAATTACGAACTTAATTTCAGCTATTCCTTATGCAAGAGAAATAATTTTTCAATGAATTTGAGGAGGATTTGCAGTTGACAACCCGATATTAAACATATTCTTTACATTCCACTTTTTTGGCTTGTATTCCTACATTATTAATAAAATGTTTGAATTTTTTTATCAATATTTATTAAAGAATAAAATAATTAGTTTAGGAACAGTTTAGTTTATTATGAATTTAAATGTTTATTTATACAAAATTATCATTTTAAAACACAAATAAAAATAAACAACAGTATACAGTGGAACACAAATTTTGACTTACAAAAGAACAACAATCTGGTACAATGCTGTTTCTATTATTACTATCTCTAAATACTTATTCAAATTCTTTTAAAGTGAATAAGATAAAAATGCATTAGGAAAAACATAAAATCTTCCAAGTCTTAGTTTAAGAATTCTTTTTACATCCTTTTAAGTTTTATAATCATACATTAGATTTTTACACACATACAAAAAATAAATAACAGAACAATAAAGAAATAAATATCACAGAACCAATATCACAAAGTACATTACAGAAAGATGTTATACAATTTGTAAAAACAAATCAATTTTTTCAGTTAATTGAAAATACAGCTTGCATCCTAATCCATAAGTAACAAAAATATTATACAACGAAGCATTATTTACTTACGCTAAACATTATCTACTTATTTCATGAAGAGAACTACAAATATCTATCTTTTGAAATTGTCACTAGTTTGAATAATCAACACCACAAAGTAGAATAGTAAATTATAAAAGATATGATAACGGAAATAAATATAGGCCAAACAATGTAAACAAAATTTAATAACTAAAATTCAGTACACAAAAACAATATGACATGTTTAAAAAATACACAAGAGATAAGGAAGAGCAAAACTTGAAAATACTCATCTAATAAAAATAAGTTATAATGCATAAAAATAAAGAATTATTTGAACAACACTACCGACCGAATGTTAAAGTAAAAACCCTTAAACATTACAAGGCCCAAACATTAATCATAGTAAAAAAAAACATAACCTAACAACAATAGGCCTAAGAAACTTCCAAAATATTAAAAACAACTGTAGCCTAATTGAATAAACACCTACATATAAAAAAATAAACAATTAACAACAATAAACATAACCTCTCAACAACTTTGCCAATAAAATTTTACTAACCACTAGAATAATAAAAATTTCAGAAATAAACAATAATGATGAAGGTTACTTTAGTAGTAAACATATATTTATACATAGCCCTATAACAAAATTTTATATAATTTTTCAGAAAATTAAATAGATAGGCTTGTAGATAAGATAATTTTCTATTTTATTGAAATATCCCAGTAAACAAAACAAATATTTTCCATGCGGCTTGGGTAAATTTTATGATAAGCAGACCTAGACCAATGCAAACATTAGTGTTTGGTTGAAGGCCACATGTACTACGATTAAAAATATTCATTTCCACAACACGCTACATAAGAACTCTGTTAGGTTAATAAATTTAATGAAATCTATACAAAGAATACGGCTATTACATTAAAAGTAATAATTGTTTAGAAACAAATAAGCAAGAGAAAAAATTGAATCACGGGATAAAAATAGTAGTCAAAGAAACTGAAAGCTACTTCAAATAGAATTTATAAATTTAACCGGCTGGCGTGTTTAATAAAAGCCTACCGCAAATAACATCACAAACATCAATTTTTAATACCTAGGGAAAATACTCGTGGCCTTCAAGGTAGTAAACAGCTTGTTTTACAAACACGAACCGACTAGCCCAATAATGTTTACATATTAAAAAACATCTGTACTTACGTTTTTGGTAGTTGCAATGAAGGGGCACCTTTCCTCTGAAACACACCATCGACAAAAACACCATTTTTTCCATTACAAAGCATAAAAAAATGTGGATGATCAAAAAATAATTCAAGATGTTTACGCGAAATAAAACTAGAATGTCCCATGTTTACATCGACCTCGCCTCGTGAGCTATTTCGTCCTATAATGATTCGTTTCTGTCTCACCATATATTCAAATTCACGACCTTCTAATCTTGCTATCGGTGTCCCTTTGTTTTCTGGGCTCCATTGAACTTTAGCTGGACTCGTTGGTGCCGATTTAAGGGCTAAAAGAGCCCATGCATCGCTCTCTTGAGACCGTGAATGTGCGGACATCACGTCTTCACACTCAGGAAGGAAATACGAAGCTCGAACAGAACGTATGATATTGTTTACCCACAATCCAAAACGTGGGTGGCCAAAATGGAACCACGTGACAATCGAGCTGCGCGATTGTGTCAAAACAAAACTTCTCCTTATCGACTAGCCTCGCCAGACGAACAGGACGGAACCTCCTACTACGTTTGCCTATTGCACACGACGTGTTTATTGACAGTCTGTTAGATAAACAAATATGCCAGATTTTCTTTGAACGATCAACTAAGAGATTATCAATTGTTAAGATAATGACATTTTTTCCTATATCATTTTTTTATATCGATAAGAATAAAAATCTGTTTTAAAAACAATTTGTTTATGACGTAAATCAAATGCGTACACTATTTACGCGCTTAAAATCAAAATTATTCATGTGTTGTCCAATGTTTATCTATTAAGAAATAAGAACAATGTAAAAACAAATAGCAATAATTATACAATATTAATAAAGTTTAACTTAATTGGATAATTTGTATTATAATTATTGAGGCATTACATTTATTTTTGGTTAATATTAAAAATTGCACATTTTGAAAAACAAACTTAAATAATTTTCCAATGAAAGGCAAAAAAATTTCACAAATACCATTAATATTCAAATAAAAATACCATTTAATCATTTGTTCACTTCCCTACATAATAAAATTCTATTTTCATTTTATAATGAAATCTATCACAGTTATTTTATTTATTTCTAATTCTTTTTGCGGCTTAAGCAGGACTATAACAATCACAGTAAAATATCACCAAAACCAAATTATGTTTATTAACAACAAAAAAAAACCTCTTGGTAAGGCTTTATCACACTTACAAAATAGATCGGTACCTCATCATGAAAAAAGCAACTTTAAGTTTCTAAAACAAATAAATTTAAAACTAGTAACGGTTTGTTTATATTTAATAATGCATTAATAAAATACTTAATATATTTTTTTCTCCTAAAAAATTAAACCTAACATTCAAACAGAACTAGACAACAGTCATATTAATCTTACATCCAAGAATAAACAACATAGGTATACCTTCTCAAAAATACTGTTTGGTAACAGTCGCCTATTAAGCAATTTTTTTTTTATATATATAAAATTAATCATTCATAGTTTATTGATTTTTATTAAGTTTTCTACCCCCCCCCAAACTTTCTTAAATAGATTTTTGTCAGCTAAATGTTTAATTATGTAACTAAATGCTTTAAATAGAACACAGATAAATGTTTGGCAAAGGCATCTCTCACAATGTAATACCATAAATAAAATTATGGTAAAACACTATCAGGACAGAATTGCTCAGAAAACATATCTGATTTTAAAAATAAAATTGCGTATGTAATTGTATAAAATATTTCAAAACCTAAAATTAAAAGTATATAAATGTTATATTATTTATTAGCCTGAACATTAACATAACTTTTAAAACAATTAATTAGAATATTTTAATAAATTATTGTATTTTAAACTATCAATGTTTATAAAATAAGGTTAGGTTAGTTTATATAAATTTTTTATTAAACATCCAACTTTTCAAACATTAAACCAAAGAATATACTTTTTTTACAACTGCGTTTGTGATTTTAACTGTGATTTTTTTTTTTTTTTTACTAACTTTTGGTGTAATTCTGTATACAAATTTTACCAAATTAATATCAATACAAACACAGGTAATTTGGTAGTTTACTGTCCCAAATATATTTAAGTTTAGTTCATCAAAATACCCTAAATTAGACATTTTTAATATCTTTGTTATACAGCTGGTATGAAGGTTTAATGTAATTTGAATAACAGTTAAAGAACTTTACTGGGAACAGTTAAGAATTTTTTGTTATAAATTTGGCTGCCCATCAAAGTTCATAAAAAAGTCAATCCAGAAATGGATTTATTAAAAAAATTATTGCATTCTGATACTACAATTTATATTTTCATAAATAAAAATATACCAGGTGTCAGAAAAAATAACATGGACCTGATCTGGGCTGTGCCTCGTAACATTGTTGGGAAATACAGTAATCTCCAATGTGCAATATTCGTTATAAGCAGTAGATACTTTGGCTGAATTATTTTATCAGCTCATTGTTTTTTACATCATTACTGATATTTTTAATTTAATAAACTGCACTTTCTATCAAATTTAAGTTCTAAAAAAAATAAAAAATAATTTTGTCATAACTAAGTAATTTTGTTCATTTAGCAGCTGTCATTTCAGTGTAGAGATCTGTTTTCAGTGCAATATATAAAAGTGCACAAAACAGTAGTATTTTGATTAACAACATATTGGTGCTCCTGACTGGATAGGTAAGTTCAATGTGTAATGAAAATCACTCGTGCTGCTCTACTAAAATGAAATTGCTTGGAAACTCTTTAGGGTATTTAATCACAGTACATTTGATATGCTTCATGCAGAAACTAAATTTGAAAAAAAAATTATGACAAAAAACAAATATACTCTTTGACCAAATTGTGAAGTAGTTTTTTTAAACTACATTAAGAATTAAAAAAGGATTACCAACACTATTCTATTGAGGTAGAATCCATGTTAACAGTTCAAAAAATACAAGGACTAGAGAAAGTTGAAGTTTGTGAAAATTGTTTAAAAAAAAAATGTCACCTAATTTATCATGGTAATTAATGAAATTACTGAGGCAATATAATACTCTCAAAAGGTTCACTTTAAAATGCTGTAGACAACAAATTTTTATAATTTAACAATTGGCATATTCATAAAGGTTCCTAAATCTAAACCTCTATAAATAGCATTTATAAATATTAATTTTAAGTAAGTTAATATACAGATTTAAAAAGAAAAACTAAACATAGAAAAACATATAATTTATTCAACTCTAATAATTTTGTTTTTTTTGTTCTATGCATTTTTCAGTATAGTTCAAATTTCAATAATTTTTAGGTTTATCTGTCATTAATTTGCTCAAAATAAGATCAATGATTAACTAAACTATACAATTTTAAATAAACTATACAATAATTTTTTTCTTGACCTATAAAACACAATATTAAGTTTAATTTTAGCGTTTTCCGTTAACTAAGCTCCTTAAGTTGAACATTTAATCCAGTTAAGGATACAATCCACAGAAAACATTTAAAAAAAAATAAATTGAAGCTCATAAAATGAGCAGCAACTGGGTTTTGAATGAGAGATCTGTACTCGCTCTTAGGTGAAATGAGTGTTTTTTTGGCAGATAAACAGAAATTGTATCAATAACTATAAACAATGACGGGTTTGAAACTTCACAGCTGGTTATAATTAATTATACTAGAATTAAGTTGCGCTCAATTTCAATAGCCTTCTTATTACATAATCAATTATGAAATGATGCCCAAATATGATTTACCTGATTATTTTATTAAATTAATCTTATAACAAATTCTCATAATATATAACATTTTATTTTTAATCAAATTTTCAATACATTTTGTATTTATGAAAAATTATATATTTACATAGAGAGATAATTTATATATACATATATATTGTCCTACGAAGAAACTTTCTGGACATGTTCTACTGCTGAAAATAATGCAAAAAATTCATATAAACATAGGTATGGAAATTCTTTATTTTCAACCTTCGGCTACTGAAAGTTTTTACCCGATTTCAGCTCTTCTAATAAACAGAAGCACTACTGTAATTTTTGGGACACAAATTAAGGAGTAAAGTTGGTGGTTTCTTATGTAATTTGAGCTGGGAAATAGGACAAAAAAGGTCCCAGAACTGTAACTATAGTAGTCTTTAAGACATCCGAAGTAAAACACAAGATTTGGTGTCAAAAAACAAGATTTTTTTAGGTTTGTGGTGCAATAGCTTTGTTAAATGACTAATAAATGGAAAATTTAGTAATAAAACTTGAAGAGAATTTAATTCTCCGAAAATAATGTAAATACAGCCAATACAAACTTTTAAAAATCGGTTTATTAATAAAATAAAAAAAAAAAAAAACCAGAAGAAAAGTAGACAGAAAATCATATTATTCTTTCTGTACCTAATAAATATTCCTTTTAAAAACAAAAACTCTGATTACTGAAAATAATTTTAAAAGAAATACAAAATTGTTAAAACAATATTTCAGCTGTATATATTAACTAATTTTACAGTTAAAATTAATTATGTAAAAAACTAAATTGAAATGTATGTTACTTTACAAATATTTAAAAAAAAATTATTGTATAGGTTGGTAATACAAACAGCTGGTCAACAATGAAAACTGTGTACTTTGTTTGAATCTGTCATCATAAATTATCATGCAGATAAAGGAAGTGTAGTGTTGTTATCATATCATAGTGTAAAAATGCTGTTTCAATTTTCTAACAAGGAATATGCCAGATAAAATTTTTGCTTATGGATTTTGTAACGAATTTTGTAGCAGCTCGATGTGAATATCAGGAGAGATCACCTGGAAAGTGAATTCCAAATATGAAGACCTTTTACTTCGGTGTATCAGCATTTACGAATGAAAGTGTCATTTCCTGTGTCATGCTTACGGAGGGGATGAGTGGTTTTTCATTTTCTTCTTCACTCTGCTGAATATTATTGCATAAAGGCCTGTCAATTGCTCTAACATGCAAAGAAATTTCAGCTCTACATATTATATTTTCATTCTATTCAATACATAGAATTATAAATTCCTTCAGGAAACAATGAATTATAAACATTTTCTCAAGTCAGTAGAGAAATTGAAATCACATTATATTTGGACATATAGTCTTTTGTCATAACACCAATATTCCAGGTCTATGAGAGGGAATAGACGGCTTCATCAATCAGATAAAGTCAATTAAAACTAGTAGTTGATAAAATATAGAAATAATAGGATTAAAATAATTCAAACAAATAACTATTTATTGTATAACACAAATAAAAAAGTTACTTTAAAAAAGAATATAACTAATTACAAATAATCATAGAAATAAAATAATAAAAAATACACAAATCAATAATAATTAAACAATAATTATAATGAACAATATCCTCCAAAAAATGATCTTGATTGATAACAGTCATCAGTTATTTAATTGAGGCACACCTAGTCAAGTTATTTTAATACAAATATATAATCACAGTTTGTCAGAAATGGAAGAATATAAATCTTTATTGCCACTTAAGTGAGAGAAATAACTAGTAAGAGGAGCTGAGCAAGTAAGGCAAGAGTTCTTATTACAAAATTGTTTTATTGATAATTAATCATGGTTATGTATAATCTTTGTAAATTTAAGCGTAATATTCTGGGTTACATCCACAGATAACCTATAAGTATAGAAAATTCAGAAAAAATTAACATTTTTATGATCAAACACAATTATAGTATTTATGCAAAACTTAAATTTAAACTTAAAGTTCACAATTTCCTGTATTTATTTACATCAGAAAATCATACTTATGAAAACCAAACATCAAAAACACTTTACCTTCTGAAAATCATGAATATAATAATACTTGCCACAGAGAGGTACCTCTCTTTATGCCAAAAAATTATGAAAAAATGCCTTGTTAAGTAAGAACATTCAATTACCAAAAGCTTCCTAATCTAATTAAAAGAATGAACTGCTGGATAAAATTAAACAAGTTATAACAACACAGAGTAATGTAGTACATACTCGACAACCATCCATTTTTGTTCAGTAGTGATTAACACAAGGTACAGTAATTGTTGGTTTAACAATTGCTATACGTACAACTAGATCCAGCATGTAACCTGTTTATGGTTGGTATGCTGTGACAGTGCCATGAGATATTAGCAATGAAGATTTGGAGATAATGTGCACAATGATGGAGGAAAAATTATTACAACAAATGATGCATGTTTTTAACAAATGATGCAAAGACATGCTTTAAGATTTCAGAGCTTTTAAATAAATTTACTCAAATTACACATTTTTTGGAGATCAAAACTTTTGATACTCAATGCTCATGAAACATGTAGTTATTTTGTGTGATCCAAGATTACATAGGTGGCACTAAGGTTGTAATCAAATAGTCTAAATGGGAGATCTTTTACTATTCCCCTGCATCCCAGATCTTTAAACAACATACTATTATTTTTTTACCAAAATGATCACACTAATTATTCAAAGCTTTCAAATTAATGAGAAATCTGTGGATGGGAAGGTTAATAACTGGTAAAGTAGTTTGACAGGAGTTCTTAAATGAGGATGTGAAAAGGCGTCACAATAATAAGCAACTCAAGGAGGGTAAGGATGATATGTGAAAGGATGATAGATAAAAATATGGAGGTAATATCTGATTGCAGTCAGCTCTTTTCCTTAATTTTTTTTACGAGTCCATCAGAAATCAATTTTAGAACAGCAATCATACTTTAAATAATAAATATTTGCCCTAAAGCAATGTATAATTGAATACGGAAATGCAGTGGATAATTATCATATAATTATGAAGAGTTGCAAAATCAAGAATCAATTCATTATTATAAACAAAATAATATTGAAATAAAAAATAAAATTAATCACCTATGCTAATAACATTAAAAATCAAAATTATCAGTTATTGAAGGTTCATTATAAATACTAATATTTGTTGCTATCCACTGTGTAATAAACTTCTTAGGTGCTGGCACAGCAGTAAAAGATATTTTATCACCTGTAAAACAAAATAACTGATTAGCAACAGATATTATCTTATTCATTAAAATATCCCAATTTTAATTTAAGATTATCCCGTTATCTTTAAAATCACTATTCCTGGTGGATTAAGCATTCTCATTAAGCACTAAAATCTACTAATTTTTACATACTGCATTAACTTGAGTGATTCACACAATTTTTTGACCAGTTTTTTATCTAAAAGTAGATGTGTGATTTATATGAGGAAGGTAGTTCATGAAGGTTTAAAATTAAACTAAAATATGATAATCGGTGAGAAAAAAATATTTATTTGACAGAATATTTTTAAAAAATATTGTTTAAAAATCCAAGTGCATGAATTACACAATGGCATGAGTTATATGAGTAAACAGAGTGTATATTTATACAAAAAAGATGATTGTAGAAAAATTATTTAAATATGATGAAAATGTTTTACTAATGCAAAATTGCTTTCATCTGCACACAGGTAAATTTTACCAGTAACCAGTATTAGCAAAGATAATTATGAAGGCTAACACATAGCTAAAACATTTTCATACATGGTTTTTGTGATTAAAATTTAAAAAATAATAAACTTGTACAATTTTTCATCAGCGATTACCAAACAAAAATACCTCTAGAATATAATAACCATATTACATTGCAATGGATAACTTCAGTGATCCCTCGCTTAGCAAATGTTTGAGTGCTAAGTGAATCCATTCCAGGTATAACACATATAAAACAAGGAAGAGAAATATTTATAATTAGCCACTAGAGCCTGTAAATGCAACATTTTTCACAAACTTAGAAAAAGCAAAAATATAATCCATGCAAAGAATTATACTTTTGTATTTAGGGGTATCAATTATGTGGATCTTAAAGCCTCAATAAAACATACAAAGTAGACATCATCTACTTTGTAAAACATCAACTTTGTAAAAACATCTTTCTGATGTTTTTAACCCTTAATCACTAACATCATAAGTTAAGAGTATCAAAATTGTTTATTTTTAAATCTTTATTAATTTATTGGTAATTTACCTTGATAGCTTAAATTAATAAATACACTTTTTTTAAATCTGAATTCTTACTTCAAGTGTACATAAACTGATTAAACACATACACATACAGGCTACATGCTTAATGTATATACAAATGATTGTTTAGCTTAAGTATATTCTGAACTACTTATTTACTTGATAAGATCGGTCAGTACTGATCAGACATTATGTCAATCAGTAGACTGCTGCATAAGCACTACGTAGATGGACAACTCGATCAGAAGAAATTCTGACCGTGGGAAAAACTAAGACCAAGCCAAACAAGGAAGATGTTTTATAAAAAATATTTGGTTAACAAAAAAAAAAAAATAGAGAAAGTTTAAATAGAGAGATGTTTTAGAAAATATTGTTCAAAGGATTTGAAGAAGGAATATAGGCAAAGGTATTGTGAACAAAAAAAGGAGGACAACACAAGATTGAAACAAATGGAGATGCAATCAATACTACAAAACTTGTGAAAATTAAACAAATAAAAATTCTAGGTACTTATGTATTAACGCCACCGCAGCATAAGTTGCGCTAATGCGCCAATAAAGAGCAATCTACCCTTACGTAAAAATAGTTAATAGTAAATAATACATAAACATGAAAATATAATCTAACCAAACTTAACCTATGCTCGCTTCACTCACTAACCTTGACTAATCAACAGTAATGTTTTGATTATTTAAGTAATAAATAATTAATTAGGTTAGTTAGGTTCAGCTCTTGATGATTGCAGTTGTGTTTTTCTTGTTCCGAGTATTCGTGGTTATTATTGAAATTTTGTTAATAGTTCCATTTCTTTTTCGTTTTGTTGTTTAGTGATGTTTTTAGTAGTTTTAAATGTTTGATGTTTTAAATATTACCCTGAAATTAAAACCGTGCCGATGGTAGCACAATTTATTCTGACAGTTGGAAAGGTTACCAAACAAATAGAATAGAAATAGAAGGATTCCTACGTGCTAAGGTTAATCATAAATACAATTTTATTGCTCCTGATATAGGAGTTTCGGCCCGTTTTCCACCGAAATCAGATTGACTACTTTGTTTTTAAATAAAGCTGCAGCTGCAGTGGCATTAATACGCAAGTACCAAATTTTATAATGCCAAATGAACCCTCGTCTCTTACAAAATATTAAATGTGAATTGCATCTCAACAATTCTAAATCCTAAATTTTTTATAAGTATATCACATAGTGATAATTTATATTATTACCTTCTTTAAAGATTTTAGTTAAATCATGCCGAGACAGGCTCATTTTGAAAAGGAAGCACATGCTACGATGGAACAATATGCTGTGCCAACTATTAGGTTGTATTGCACCTAATGCTAATCCGTATTCTGGATTCAGAATATGTAAAATTTGTCCGATTCCACGAATAAATGTTGATCTAGGATTCAATGAAACCTGCAACAAAAGTTTATTTAAAATTCCTGAAAATTTTTTTTTATAAAAACAATTAAATGATTCATCCTTTAAAAGTAAACATAAAATAATAATAATAAAGTATACAATACATTTTATAAGATTTAACAAAGCATATCTTAAAAAAATCATAACTTATAAAATGAATAACTAGCAATCAGTTTTAGATAACCATTACTAAAAGACATTTGTTCTTCTAATTTTTAATCATATTATTTTTAATATTAAATAAAAACATGAATTATTATTCTACCAATGTAATGTATTATAAATGTACTTCAACAAAAGTATTAAAAAAATTAGACATCATATAGTGTAAATTTTTATTAATAATATAATGTATTATAAACATGCTTCAACAAAAGTATAAAAAAAGACGACATTAAGATTTTATATATAATTCATCCAAACATGATGTATGTGATATTTATTGAAAAAATAACTTAATTTGTTTTCCTCTCATGCTTGTAAAAATATTTTGAGACATGTAATGTAGGATCTAATGTACAATCCCCCATCACCTCCATGTATCCATGACGATAAGTTTTTGTGTAGCGTTCAAGTAGGCATTTGATATCTTCAGTGATTTTTCCAATGAGTGACTTACATGAATAAACAGAAATTTTGTAGTTTAGCTAGACAAAAAACTTTTACCAAAACCCACAAAATGACTCAAAAGGCTTATGGGTAAGATTCTCCCAACTGTAAAAATGCTATATGTGGTTCAAGCATTATAAAAATAGTAGAGAACCTACTGAAGAAGATGGTTATCCAGAGAGGCCATTGATATCAATGATATAAACAGACAAATTTATTGCTTTGACTAAGTGAATAACTTGAGGTCAAATTGACATTTAACAATTCATGAGATAGAAAAAGAAACTGGGAATTTTTGGGTTCATTTCATGAAATCCTAACAAAATTTGGGAAACATCTTGTTTGCCACAGAGTTCATTTCAAAACTCTTCACAAAGAGCAGAAAGGCAATGTGTAGCAACTGTCAGGAATTTTGAGTTGTACAAATGACGATGAAACCTTCTTGTTGATGATAACTGGTTATGACAAATGGGTGTATTGTATGATGTGGAAACAAACTCACAACCATATCAGTGGGTTGCAAAATTGTTACAGAGACCAAAACATCATTCATGTCAACAGACTTTTTTGACATGAAAAGTATTGTTCAGAGTTTCTACCGGCAGGGAGCATACAGTCGTCAGCTGCCACTGTTCATCAGATGTTTCCACAAAAATATGAGGAAGAAGAAAATTGAAATTTGGGGTGACATCTGTAGTTCCTTCATCATGACATGCTAAAACTTTTAAGCAAAAAAATTTACTCAGTGCCATCATTCACCACCATACTTGCCCAACAAAGCGTCTGCTGACCTTAATTCCAAAATTAAATATGTTATTAAAAGGGCAGAGTTTTGAAACAGCAGAGTCCATAAAAGAACATTTTCAAAACGCTCTAAAGCTATTTCAAAACATGCATTCCCTAGCTGTTTTTTCAAATGGAAGGGACATTGGGAAAGGTTTGCACAATGGAGAGGAAAGTAAAATTGGAAAAAGATAAATTTTTATAATGCTTAAATATAAAATTTTTTCTGGATAAAGTTAGGTTATTTTTTGAACAGAACTCTAAAAAAAAACTATGTTCAACCATTAATTCAAGATTAGTTTCATACAGCCAAGTGTGTACAGCAAATGCTTTTTGCTGGGAAAAAACCACTTATAAGATAAAAAAAGTGCTATAATATTTGCAGAGGCATTACTTAATGAAATTTGTGAAGTTAAAAAATGCAGCAAAACTATAATTAGTACAGTGTAAAATATTACACAGATCCTTCTTCAAAACATCAAGATGTTTTTGGAAGAGAGTACATGATAAAAAAATGTAGCATGTAAAAAATAAATTATGTAAAAGCCAAGGTTATTTAAATCTTCAAATATATATATATATATATATATATATTATTTTTTGTTACCTATTACTGGATATTATTTTCTTCAAATAATTAAGTCAGATTATATTTATATTAACAAAGCTGTGGGAAATCTTATTTATTTTCAATGTATTGTATAAAAAAAAAAATAAATAAATCCTAATGGTCCCTTGTCCAGTGTTGATCGATGTTTTTTATATGCTAGGTAAGTAATTCAGACTGATAAAATTATTTCATATTTTAGGTGAACAATGTGTACCAATTATGATAAGTATACAAATTCATACTGCAGCTAGGAGATAAGAGATAGGATTCATATTATCATTTCAGTAACTAGTTTGTTGGCTTGATACATATTATGATTCTAATTCACTTTTTTTTTTGCTCATACATGTTCTAAACAAAAATAATTTTAAACGATATATAATTTTATTTGTAGAAAAAACATCAGATAAAGAAAGAGATGGCAATTAGCATCAAATATGTTAATAAGCAAGTAAATGCACCTGAGCAAATCTTATCAGACTTTATTATTTAATAAAAACATAATATAAAGAATAAATGAGACACAACAATAATAATAACAGCAAAAACAAAAACAAACCATTTTAATTTGTGATAACAAATCGTTTGATTTAAACTTTTCTATGCTAGTACCAATAACATCATACTCTACATATGGTTTTTTTGGTCCACACCAAACTAATGTAGCAAACCATCTGCAATTATAATCATTTTCATTTTCATTACATGGTACAGCATCAAACATTAACTTCGAACCTTCTTCTAGCTCAGGATAATCCTTCAAACTGCGACTAGCTCTATTACCATACAGGAATAATTTGCTAGCTAAGAATAATACTTTTTCATTGGCACCTAACAAAAAAGAAAAAGAAGTCACATTAAATTTATAAATTAATAACTAATGAATAGTTATAAAGAAAATGAGTGTAAAAAAACAGAAGATTATGGTACCCAGTATATTTTTTATGGTACCAAGATTGCAATCTGAACTTTTTCAACAGATTACATACAAACTGTGTTGAAATATGCCACATAGTAATCATCAATAAAATTTTATTTAAGAGTTACATGTGTGTCCTCTGCATAAAATGTTTTAAGATATTTAAATTTCTATAAATAATATATTCTACTTTCCTGTCTAGATATCATTATAGCAAAGCTGTAGCTCTAGAAGGGGAAGTAGTATTGTAATCAGTGCAATTTGGACATATGCGGTTTTCACCACATCTTGACCTTTTGACTCCTAAGGAACCCAAAAAACCTGATGGAAATTTTCTGAATGTTAATGTTCGTATGTACATGTGTTCAGTGTTGGCCTCTAAATCACCTTATACATTTAGAACTACTGAACCGATTTTGACTAAACCTAGTCAGATTACTTCTATACATGGGGCGCACTGATGCCATTAAATTTTCAACTTAAAAGGTTAAGGGTGAGGCTATAGAGCAAGGTCAGTCACACTCAGTTTCTCGAGATTTCACCTAATTATGGTCATATTTTTCTTAGGCATATTTGTTAACAATTAAAAAATATTATTTGCACAAAACATTTTTGCAAAATCACAACCCCACCCCAAAAAATGCTGTTGTAAATGTGGTGTCACAGGTGAGTGGTAGAATTAAATAAATAAATAATATTTAAAGTGTAAAAAAGTAACTCAGTCAAGCTGGGTCTCAACTTGATTGCCCAGTTGACTCTGTACCTGGTGCATTCAGCCTTGTGACCATACCAGTCTACCGACCATATAAGTGAGAGTTGTTCTATTTAAGTTGTGAAATTAGATTAGTTTAGTTAATGCCAGCCATCACCGCTAGTACTGCCACACCTGCACGAATTAAATACGGTATGCAAGTGCACTTTAGTTAGAATTATTGAATTAATCAAAACAAAAAAATATTATATTTAAATAAAATTTAAAATATTTTAAATTAAGTTTTGTGTGTGTATGTGCGCGTGCATGTGTTAGGGGGCATAATTCTTCGGTGTACAAGACCTTTACTTGCAAAAAGAATAGTATTAATAAGCCTTTTGCATAATGATACTCAATTTTGTGATAAAGTGTCCTAACTCGGTTGTAAGTTTCTCAAATATTATATCATGATTAATTATGTCTTCTAGATTGTGGATAGTTCTGCCACTTGGGAAATTTTTATCTTCTCCTCAAAATTCTTTATTGAATTAATGGTGTTATTAAAATTTGATGTAGTGGAATGCACAACGTGAGACTGCTTTCTGATTGTAAAAGCCAAAATATATTCAGATTTGTCAAATACTTTTAATTTGTAATGAATCAATTTTGTATCTTTCTATTACACCAAATAACTCTTTAGTCAATACACCAACTCCATAAAACAATCCAAACTCATGTTTTTAGTTATTTGTGTACCCTAAAAATTTGTGAAAATGGTCACTATCATTCTTGATGTTTTTAATTTTGAAATTTAATTGATCCAATTTAGCCTTGTGCTGCAAAATATAATTTTTTAGTCAAGCAAAATCTGTAAAATAAATTCTTGTTTGAAGACTCTTTGCAAGCTAATTAGTTTTTTGATCTTGGACATCATCAACATTCAGACATGCTACAATGTCTTGACAACTGCTATAAAATTGAATCTCTCCATATGGCAGAAAGAATATAACAGATGATTTTTTTAATGGCTGTTATTGTGAAATCTTTGTTTATCACTGAAACGAAAGGTAGAATTGCCATCAAAATAAACTCCAATTTTTGGAATGTTTATGTCAAAATTGAGAATACAACGTACCAAATCACTAAATTGTTTAAAGTTAACCTCAAAGTGGGAATCAAAGTTCAATTTTATAAAAAATATTTTTTTAAAGCTGTCTTGATTATAATAAAAACGTTAAAAAATACAAACTTTTTTAAGCAATCTATATTAGTTTAGTTAGTGCCAACCACACCAATTAAATACATATGCACGCGTGCTTCAGTTAAAATCATTCAATTAACTAAATGAAAAAATATTCTATTTAAATAAAATGATAAATATTTTAAATTAAGTTGTTTGTCTAAGTCGGACATCAGAAACAACCCACAATTGTAAGACTTTCCTGGAACACAGCTTTAATCATGTGACAGCAAAGTCTTACAACTGTGTTGTCAGACTTTTTTTAAGGTGATCAGTAAATTTCTTTATCTATGATTATAATATTGATTATTACAGAGCTTAAAGTGAATAAATAATCATTTTTATTTACTAAATTATATCCTAATAAACCACAAGTAATACAACCAAATTCTTATAATTATTACTTTATTTTAATAAAAAAAATATATTATTGCTTGATCAGAAACAATACAAATAAATAAATAAATTTTTTAGTCTTTTGAACACATGATTCACACCTGTAAGAGCGAAAAGTAGTAAGATTATAATGCTATCGACTCCCCACTTCTGCCTCCTAATACTTAGTCGCTCCACTTGTTGGGTTTTAATTGAAGTACATTTTTATTTAACAAAATTAAGATGTAATGTAGCCTTAAAAAAATAAAGCAGCATATATTTTTGAAGTTTTTTCCTTTAAAGTAGTCGCAAAACAGGAATATTTTTTTCTCTGTATAATATAAATTGCTAGTCATTAGTATATTAATACAAAATACCTTAGTATATGTTGTAAAACTACATCAATAATTAAAACTACATCAAGAACTGTTAACACTGTCAGTGAACGTTGACTGAAATAGTCCCAGAAACCTGAATGTTACTGAGATATTCAAAGTAAATTTTATTAAATTGATTATTTTTTAAGGGAATAAACACTAACTTAACTCCACAATTTTGAAATGACAAAAAAAAATTTTAATGTGTAGTTCACAAAGTTATTTTACTGGAAAATTATGAAGTGTTAAAGAAAGTTTAGAAAACTTAATCATAAATAGCATAATTTTTTGTAAGAGATATCATATAAAACTGCCTGATGTAATAAATGGCCTTCCAAATATAAAATTCTAATATCAAAAATATTACAAAATGAATATATTATACAAAAAAGAATATAGGGGTTTTAATTTATTGTAATATCTCTTGGGTGAGCTATGTACAGTGTTGAATTAAGGCTAGAATCAAAGAGCAAAAAGAACAGTTTTAGTTGCACACACAGCTGTAGACGGATTCCATATCTTTCTGCTTGATAACTTTGATAACACCATAGCAAAGATGGTGACTACTAAACAGAAAGTTTTCCAGTTAGCTAAATGTGAATCTGTAATTACAGTTCAATGTGCATTCCATAGAAAGTTTAATTGTGTTCTGCCAAGTGACATTTGTCAATAGCATAATCAGTTTGAAATCACCGGATATCTGCGTAAAAAGAAAGAGTATGGGACGATCAAGGATGTCTGAAGAAAATGATGAACTCATCAGGCAGTCTTTCCTTCATACTCCTAAAAAATCAGTTACGAATACTAGTCATAAACTAGCAATGTCAGTGAAAACAGTGTGAAATATTTCAAGGAAATTCTTACATTTGGGTCCATACAGTTTACAGCTGTTACAGACTTTGAAGCCTGTCAACTATGCTGTGTGCCAACTTTGCAGTTGAAATGTTGCAGTGTGAAGTGTGACTTCATCATATTGAATTTAATGACAACATTTCACCTTGGTTGAAAAGCTAACATACATAACACCATATCTGAGAGGGTCAGAAAATTTCCATTAACTCTTTTAATGTGAAACTCCCCATAAATTAAATGTTTCCTTTGCAGTATTCTGATGGCAAGTTTATGTGCTGTTCTTTTACGCTGAAGTAAACTTAAGAGAAGTTGCTTATTTGGTATTCGGATATGCTGAGTGCATGTCTCTTTCCTCAACTGAAAGTTTTATCGTAAAATTTTATTTGGAAACAGTTGGTGTACCTTCTCACTGGCATAACTCTGAATGGAATCAGTTGAATGACATTTTCCCCAACTGCTGGATTGGTTGGCATGGACCTAATGATATGAGCTTATTTGTAGTGCCCTCTAAGATCACTGATCTGACCCCATGTGATTTTTAAAGGATATTATGTATGTGCAATTTCCTACTGACCCAACTGATTTCAGGCACGAGACTGAGGCAGCTAGTGCTTCCGTAACTCCAGACATGCTGGTTAAAATAGGGGGCAAAACAAGTGGATGAGTGCCACTTGACAAAAAATTCTCTTTTCTTCTTTAAGAATTTTCTTTTTTTTGTACATCTTGTATAATACTGTAAACACAACAGAATCACATGTACTAATTACAATTACTTGAGTTCGAAACTAATAATGCCATTGTTTTTCCTCAAAAAATTCATTTATTTGAATTTCAATCTGGTCAATTTAATTAAATAACATATTGCAAGCCATATTTAAAACTGCAGCGATTAAAGCTTTTATTGTCAGGTTTGGAACTAGAAAAACCAAAAGTAATTTTAAATCTATGATTGCTTGGATTTATCAGCCACATAGCTTAAATACTATGTTGTATTTTATAAGTAATAAAAAAAAAATTAAGTAGTCAGATTCACACTCATTTTTGTATCTCTCTAATTTCTTCCTGTAAGGAGCCTTCCTTTAAGGAGATATATACATGATATATCTCCATATAACTTAAATATTTATCTTGTATTTTTCTATCTCACGTTTGTACTTTCTTAATGTAACAAGCCATGATAAATTATATATACCTCCCTATCATCAATTTGCATCATTCCTAATTAAATGGCTGATAATGATAGAGATGAATGATACTGGGCAAAACATGAGATGACTAAACATGAAATGTTAAGTATGACCATACTAAACCCGACTGTTCTCATAAATAGTGTGAAAATTTTTAATCGTGTAAGTTAAACAGGAGAGGATTTAAATTCTCATTTTATTTAAATTATAAAAATATATTCACCAAGTATAAAATTTGTTACCATCTATCGCAAAAGACAGAATTCCTTGCCGTTTAGCTACTTCAGTAATGGTTCCAACCATATTACACTTTCCTTCAAATCCAAAACCAGTAAAACCTAACTCTGGGTAACTAATTTTATTCACACTACAATGCCAAGCTATTGTAACAAACCAGCCACATCTGAAAAATTGTTATATGGTAAGATATGCTATAAAATCAATTTTATTATACAAGTTCATTTAAACATAACTCTTTTTTTAAAAAAGCTTGTTTCCTGAATAGTGTTAGAAATTTAAAAAGAAAATAATTTAATTAAATATTATAAATTATATAACATATTTCAGATTCTTATAACATATACTCATATCTAAAATTTACATAAACCAATTACAGATTAAAAACTACATCATTAACAAGCTGACATCTAATATAGAATATTAATATACATACTTCTACATTTGTCATCTTAGAAGCAGCAGCAGCAACTGTTGGAATTAGTTACATAATTTTTTAATAATTATCAATTTGACATAATTAATGATACGTTAACTAAAAAGTGCTTAGAAGTTTTTCTTAACTTAAGAAGATTTCTACCGCTACATTTTCATCAAGCTTTTTATGCCATTTTTGATTACTGCACATCCTTTTTTTATTAGCCTACTTTAAAAAGATATTTTTCATATTGCAATATTTTAACTTTTATTGATTGAAGTGATTTAATATTTACACAGAACCATGAGGTACTGAATCTATATGAAATATCACAGAGGATTTTACTGCCCTTGGAAGTGTAAGATATTTAGAAAAATATTTCAATAATGTTATATTTCAGTTTTTGTTTTTTGTAGAAGCTGAAAATATTAATTATCTGCAACCTCTTTCATCATATTGGAAGTATTTTACTTGTCACTGAACAAGGACAATTTTCAATTAACGTGTGAAGTGTACCACTTGATGGTATGAAAATATGAACAATAGGAAAAAAATAGAAGTCAGTCTTCGAAATGTGGTGTTTCAGGATATTGAAAACTATTTTTGGTACTTATGTATTAACGCCACCGCAGCTACAGCTTTATTTAAAAACGAATAGTCAAATCGGATTTCGGTGGAAAATGAATAGTCTCTTTATTAATTTTAATAAATGGTTATTTATATTTATTTATTTTATAAATATAATTTAACCAAACTTAACCTACGCTCGCTAACCTTGACTAATTAACAGGAGTGTTTTAATTATTTAAATAATAAATAATTGCAATAATTACTGAATTTATTAAATAAATACTCAAAAAATTACGGAGTTAATTAGTCAAGGTTAGCGAGCAAAGCGAGCGTAGGTTAAGTTTGGTTAAATTATATTTATAAAATAAATAAATATAAATAACCATTTATTAAAATTAATAAAGAGACTATTCATTTTCTACTGAAATTCGATTGACTACTGTTTTTAAACAAAGCTGTAGCTGTGGTGGCGTTAATACGCAAGTACCCTATTTTTTTTTTCTTTTAGAGGGTGAAAAACGCTTTCGAATTATAGCCCAGAATAAAATATTTAATAAACAAAGGACTAAAACTACGTTAAAAATTTAAAAAAACTTACAACTGATATCACAGATAAAATATCTTAAAAGACATTTAAAATTAATGTCATGAATGTAAACATAAAATAAAAAACAATCATAAAAATAAAAAGTTAACTAAAAATAAATAGAATTTAACAAAGTCTGCAAGGAGTGTAAAGGGCCTTTGGATAACAGAAATATTAAAAAACATAAAAACCATAATTAAGTTAAAAACTAAAATTTACAACTAAGAACAAATAAAATAACGGTAAAATTTTAAAATTAGTATTACTAAAAATTAACAATTAATATCACAGTAAAATTCTTAACAATAATACTTATTTAAAAGAAAACATAAATAAAAACAAAAAAATATACAACTTTCAACAAACATAAATAAAATTTAAGAAATTCCAAGAGGGGTGTAAAGGGTACCTTCTTGAATAACAGAATAAAAAAATAGCATAAAACTCATAGCAGTTAAAAGAAAAAACAACAACATTAAAATAACTCTTTAAACACCACAACAAATTATAAACATAATAACATTACATTTTGTGTAGAATAACACCTAGAAAATACAACTCCTGGTCAAACACTTTCTTATCACTGCCCAGAATTTGACGAATGTTTCTGTGCAATTTTGATTTATAACACAAGGCCACATAACATATGCAGTCCACAAAAATGTGGCACACAGTTAAGCAGTAGTCGCATCTTACGCATAGTGGTGTTTTCTGTTGACATCAGGTACCCATGAATTGCTCTTTTATGTCCTATCTGCAATTAGCAGAGGACCACTTCCTCTTGATAGATTTTTCTGTATGACGGGTCCCATGGAAACACATTATTTTTAATGTGACAAAGTTTATTATCTAACGCAGCAGTCCAGTCACCTTGTCACTTTACTCGAATAGTGTTGCTTTATACAATTAATAAGGTCGGATGTAGTGACATGAGTGGCAAAAGACGATTGACTACATGCGTCTTTAGCAGCAGAATCTACATGATCGTTACCTGGAATTACCAGGTGGCTAGGTTTCCAGCAGAAACTCACTTGTGTGTTGTGATGGTTACATTCAGAGGCTGCATTATAGATTTCGGTGACGATAGGATTTCTAGAATATAAATTTTCTAAAGCTTGGAGACAACTACAAAAGTTGCTACAAATAATATGACTATTTAATAATATTAATAATACGGTTCTTAAATGATATTCAAAGCCTTATTTATTGTGTATAGTTCAGCAGTAAAGGTACTTGTAATACCAGGTAGACCAAACATGTGGGAACAACAAATGCACATCAATGGTATCATTCTCTTTCATTCCATCTGTGTATTCTACTGCGTCTGGGTTTATCTCAGAAAGAATAAGGTGAAACATTTGCTGAAAGACAATAGGTGGTGTTGATTCTTTATTGTATATCGTTACGTCAAAGATAAAATTTATAAGGTTGATTCTCCACAGAAGATGTAAATAGGGATACATTGAAAACTAGGTGTATCATTTAAAAGGTGCAGTAAACATTAGGTACAAACACCTATAGGTGTACTGCAATGCGCATGGTCCTCATACCTTTGGAAATAAGGATTCACAAGGACTACATCAAAAGCTGGGTGATTTGGTTGTCCCTTAAAACGGGCAACAAAAGATGTAAAAAGCTGATCCCATCTATCCCAAGTGATGACTCACTGCAGTCAACAAGTATGCTTACAACAGGCCTTGATCTAAAGGCACCTGTAGCAAGCTGAAGGAAAGCATGATGTACAGCATCCATCATTTTAAACACAATATGACACGCTGAAGAGTAGGCAACAGAATCATAATCTACACGGGAACAAACTATGGAATAATATGTAACATACATGACTGATCAGCTTCCCTATTGGTGTTGCTAAGGACTTGCAGCATATCTAAAATTTTAAACATTTTGTTTTTAATTCTTTGATGAGTTTGATCCAAGTAAGGCGGCTATCAAAAAATAAACCTAAAAACTTTACATCACCATACTTAGCAATTATTTCTGTTGAGAAAGACTTGCGGAATAAAAGGGTCCCTAGGTGAGAAAAACTATAAATTTTGTTTTCTCGGGTGAAACTGGTAACCTTGTATCAAGCTTCAAAGTGAGATACAGTATTCTGTAGTAGTCTCTCTTCTGTGGCTATTGAATGGGACATAATATATATAGCAAAATCATCAAAAAATAAAGAACATGAAACAGGTGATTGCACACATTTAATGATACTGTTGATGGCTATAGCAAACAAGGTGGCATTTATTACATTACCTTGAGGCATTCCGTTCTCCAGGTGATACTACTCTATAAAGAATCTCAAACACAAACACAGAAAGTTCAGTCATTTAAGAAACCCCTAATGTATGATTATATTATACATTATAATATTATTGTTGTATTTTAATGTAATATCTTAAAACAAATAGATGAGACATCCAAATTTAGTTAATTATATCACAGAGGAATGTAGAAGGTAAGAACTACAGACAATGATTGGAATATATGAACACTGACGATGTAGGTTGTAATAAGTTGGGGACAAAAGACCAGCACAAAACAAAAGGAATTTGAAAAAGCATCTAACTAGAATTTACAAAATTTATATTGCCATGAGCTTTTACAAAAATATTGTCCACTGTGAATTAAATGTTAAACATTGCTCAAAAGCAGACTTTGTGAAATTTAAAAATATTGAAGCACTAGCTTTACATATTGAGGAATTGTTGAATCCTCTATAAATTAGGATTTGCAAGAGCTGACAAAACGTATATAAGAACTCTAATTAAATAAAGATATAGCTACCATTAAAGTGCCATTGCATATTTACATATTTATCAGATCCTAACCAAGAACTAAATGTACATTTACCAATAGTAAATGTACATTTAGAGAGAGAGAGAGAGAGAGAGAGAGAGAGAGAGAGAGAGAGAGAGAGAGAGAGAGAGAGAGAGAGAGTATAAGATTTATGACTCTAAAAAGGAATGGCAATTAAAATACCTAGAGGGAATACAACAGATACCTAAAAGAAAAATCACCTTAATAAAATTTTCTTCCAGTAGGCTTTACTTTTAAGCTTTTCTATCATAAATATATATAAAAATAACTGACAAACTACAGAAAGCAGCCAATTTTAATTTATATGATTTTTAATAAGTACATGATTAAATTAATATCAATGTTACCCAGATTGTAACAGTGACATTAAATAACTTGCTGTACTTTATTTTATTGTAAAACTGGATACAAAAATATGAAAAGCTGATAAAAAAACCATTATTTTGTAAAAATAAAATACCCTGTACAGTTACCTGTCTGGGCCAGTTTCATCAAAGGTATGGCAAGTAAATGTCAGTAAACTACCTACATGTAAATAATCTGCAATGTTGCCTTCCACAGGCAAATCTAAACCATTAAATTTGAGTTTTTCATACATTAATAGTGCTCTTTCGTCCTTTCCATTATGTTTAAATGTAAGAATTGCTTTATGCTTTGTAACAATAGAAGCTACTTTTCCGTTTACGTCATTAATATAAGATTTCAAAGATGAGCTTTTAGGCATTTTTTGGAATACAAGCAGAAAACCAAAGACACCAATACAATATTATTTACAATTCGTAAAATAAAAAAATCACAGATATCAGAAAATTAGTGTTGACAAACTAATAAACGCTAATCTACAGTTAATGTCCAAACGGTTTAACATAAATACAACTAACTCAACAATGCAGCTTGTTTACTTCATCTTACAACGTAAATATTAACCATAACCTTAGTCTTTCAAAAACCACAGTGTAACCAATACATGAGATGTAATTAGCCATGAAGGCATCCCGCAAAGTTAGCTATGAATATATTAAGTCAACTAAATAATATGAAAAATTACAGCTAAGTAAATTTATCAATAATTATGTTATATTTAATGAACTGAAGGTCAAATTGCCGAATAACTTCGCAATATTTTGGTAGTAAACTTTTTTAAGTATAGTAAATCTATCAAATAAGAACAAAATGTAAGACGTAGGTTACAACGTCATATATCCTAATTTTTTATTAACAAATTAAACTGAAACAAGCCAGTTTTTTAAGTTTCAATTTTATTTTATATCTCGTCGTCATACTTGATCGAAAAGAACCATTATCATTGTAGAAATAGAAGCTCCTAATCGATTTCTCAGTTCCCGAATTTCACATCGAATGCTGCGATCTAGTGCAAGAGTATATTGTCTCTTTCTGATTAGTATCAGAAACCAAAGTAAGGTATTACGTCAGAGGATGAGGTTATGTATGAATGAAAATGAACTGTTGCAGTCTTGTACAGTCTCAAGTCACCATTCCTGAAATGTGAAACTCAACCAACGTACACCGGTATCCATGATCTAGTATTCAAATCCGTATAAAAGCCTTCATTTTCTGAAATGGGACAACAGATTATCTATATTGAAAGAATATCTGACTTAGGGTGTACAATATTAGTGGACCTCGTAATTTTTTAAATATACCTAATTAATTTTTCTGGGGCATATTTTATTTTATTAAACAGCTTAAAACACCTTTATCATTATTATTGTTAACCCGAGAAAAAACCTCAGCAGTACAAGATTTTTTAGGTCTTGTAAATTAAAGTAAGATATGGGTTAAATATTTATATTATTTTTAAATTTGTTGTTAGCAAAAATTTATTGTTGGATATTGAAATAATATCATCATCATCTGCCACCTGATTAGGTTTTAGAGACCTGCCCGCCCATTGTAATCTTACAATCTTTCGCCTTCTCTTGGAATGTAGTCCAATGTATATTTAGGTAATTTGACTGAGGTAACTTAGGAGTGCTTTTTGGAAGATTCAATTGGGCAGTGTTAAAATCTCTATGCAAACAATTATTGGAAATTCAATATTCAAACTGGTTATTTGAATACATGATCAGGTTACTCTCAATTAACAGATCACAGTTATTCGGAAATGTTATCTAAAAATGAAACATTATTTAAATGAAAAATGATATATTAAAAACCTGTAAATAATCGGTTACAATACTGCACTTCACATTCAGGCTGCTAGGTGGCGAGCCACTAAATTCCCATGTTCCTTTCTTACAGCGAGCCTCTACCAAGATATTTTTCATTGTTGGTCTTCTTGAAATTAAAGATAACATATTGTGAATGATTCATAATCAAAGACAGCAAAAACTATTGAAGATAAATTGTTTTCTTATGGCGTAACTGCACACTAAGAAAGGATTTTTTGAAATTCCAAGTTTAAAGAAAAAAATAGAATAACAATGAAATTTACTTTTTTTTAAAATTTCTCTGTAACAAATGAAGAAATCAACCTGATTTTAGGAGAGTGTAATAGTCATGTAAATGAACAAATTTCTGGATTTTTGAAATACTTTAAAGGAGGTGAAGAAAGATAAAAAAAATTTTGAACAGTAAATGTTCCCAATATAAACTCTTCCCAAATTATCCCTAAACGAGATATTCAGTAGATTTGGGTTTGCAAATACTCTTCAGATAAATATTTAAAAACCATTGGATTTTTGAATTCTGATTTTTTTTAGAGTGAGAAGGTATGCACCATTGTGGCTCAACCAACACAGCCACAGACACTGTTACTGTATGCGTAACTGGCTGCACCTACCTCTGTCCAGTTACTTGACTAAAAGTCATAGAATAAAACGATTGACTGCTACAGAAATGAAAGTATAGTGTGGGCGAAGCTGTGACGGAGAGTTAGTTTCTATATTATACTGTTTACAGGTACTGGAGTATGCATGATCATTTGTAGTGTCCTCACAGTTAACAGCTCCAATGAGTATTCAAGCTCAGAATATATACTTTCTTGTTGTTTTTATTGTCTTAGTGTAATCTCTGTCATGTAGACTTCCACTACGTAACTTATCAATTTCAGCTAACTAGAAAAAAAGTTAAGCTGATGTGTTACATAGAGTTTTAGCAAAAGCTTATTTGATATGTAGAGAGATGGTAATTTAGATAATTAATCTAATATAATCACCAGCCTCTCTCTTATTAGCAACCACAATTCAAGTTTCCTTTGTGTTGATTCCTATCCATGCGGGAATTTTAGATATGAAAGCACTGAAAAAAGCAATAAAGAAAAAAATTGTACATGCTTCCACAAGTATTACTCATTTTAAATACAGATCTTTTCTGAATTAACAACTGAAGACAACTTGCCAAAATTAATCATTGATAATAGCCTTAAACAGAGTATTATCATGGAAGTCAGATTTTTAAAGTAGCTGTCATAAAGAAGTGATCCTTTAATATTTAAATTTGATTTGGGATAGGTCAGTTTAATCCATGGATTTATCATATCGTGTTATGATAATGTGAACCCTTATGTGTTCTTTGGTTAAGTTATTCATTTTATAATAGTAATGCACATTTTGTAATGTTTTGCCATACATTTAAACAAAATTGACAAATTTTAAGTGGTAATTTTTTTTTTTAGATTCCTTAAATCAGACTTCCTGACTTTTAATGTATTTTTACAATCCAATAACCACTTGAATGTTAGTACCTCAATTACAAGTTAATCATGCATTTTATTACTTGATTTAATTTAAGACTTAATGCACAAGAATAATTTTTAATTTTGTAACTTCATGGAAGTGAATATATGCAGGCCTACAAAAAACACTCATTTATAATAGAAATGAATGTTCTCTTAAAACAAAAAACAATTCAAAACAACTTAAAGATTAAAGGGAAAGGATGCATAGGTTTCAGAGTTAAAAGTCCCTTAATATCATACATGAACAGAGGGTGTCTAAAATCTGGGAATATATGAAATGCAAGTTGTCAAGAAAAACGCAGTCTGAAATGGAACGTTGATATGATTTAATATGCAAGCACCTTTCAAACAAGGCTCAAGAACAAAGATCATACTATTTTTCATTGATTTATAAACATATTTCTTTGCAAATGAAACACTGAAGAATGTTCACATTGATTTAATGTTGTAAGAGAGCTTTAACATAAAAAATTACTAAACAAAAGAGCTGAGAAACACTCATTCTCAGAGAATACAAGAATCAAGTAATCTAATGCATATCAAAGCAGAAGCTTTTTGAAAAGCAATAAATATGTTTTATTGCCTAGATTGAAGTTTTTCTCCCAGTACATTTTTTAATAATCCAATACAGTTTGGTAAAGGCTTGGTGGAATCATCCACCAAGCCTGTTTAAAAAAAGTCATTAAAATTGGTGTACTTAGTGAAAAGTTATATCTGGATAAAAAAAACTACATAAATACATATATGTGTATCAAAAGCATAAGCAAAATTCAGCACAATCCACAAAGTACAGAATCAATAAGAGCTCTTACCTTACCTATTATTTTTCTTTTTCATACATCAAAAGCACTTTCAATAAATTTCTTCATCATCAGTTGATTAAAACTGAAATTTGATAACAATGTTATGACATAATGTATGTAGTCAAATTAAAAATTTTTAAAACATTAAAATTTTTTTATACATGTTGTGGCCAGCCACTACAAATATTACTGTACTAATATGGTATAATCTTAATATTAATGAAAGTGCTGCTTTGATAAGAGTATCATTGTCAAATTCTGTCTGTGGATTGATTTATAAAAAAGAAAAGTAATAAGATAAGGTAAGAGCTCTTATTGATTCTGTACTTTGGTGGATTGTGCTGAATCACGGAGTTCGTTAGAACTTTGTCAACGTCAACGAACTAAGTTTACCATTCTAAAAAAACCTAACCTAATAGTGAAATGAAAATGGAAAAAAAGTAAGCATGAAAATATATTTCAGTTCAATTAGATTAGTAATAAAGAATACAAAAAATGCCTTGAATTTTATTAGACTACTTTTTTTCCATTTGATTAACAGTGGGACTCGAATATATAATTTTATTCATTTTTTTAATGTACCTTTACAAATTGCGTCGCTAGATAGCAGTACTTGATAGTACTAGGTATCGTACAAAAACTTGATAATGTACTTGAAATAATAAAATTTAAAAGAACATATACTACAGCTTGTTTTAATAGTAAATGCTCTTATGAAAAATAAAGTACTTAAGATGAAACAGTTTTTTTAATTCCCATCACTTTTTTAAAAAAAAATTTTTGGTTCTGTGAGTAGTAATATATAATAATGGACATAACTCCAATAAAGTATTCACATATTATTTCTCCTTCTGAGCTACCAGTATGACAATAACAAATAATTTCTCAATATGGTGTAGGTCCAAGTCCCAGTAAAGGCAATTACTTTTATACAGATTTGATACTAGATTGTGAATACTGGTGATCTTTCATGGTTGGGTTGTAACTAATCACAAATCTCAAGAACGGTTGACCTGAGATTATACAAGACTACACCACTTCATTTACATTCGTCATTATCACGCTCTGAAGTAATACCTCATTGTGGTTCTGCAGGTAAAAAGAAAAAGAAGGAGTATGGTGTTGAACTAGAGGTAGTAAGACTGCTAAAAACAATTTAAACAGTGACACATGATTTGCTCTCATGTAAAAGAAGAGGCCAGATGTGGCCGTAAAGAAAAATTACCCAAAGCTTGCTGGCCAGTTAAAAAGCAGCAATTTGCAAATAAAGGCTCTTGTAGGCCAAAACAAATGCTAACTGGACCAAAGATCTGGAATGTTTTCCATCGAATCACATTATGTTCATATGCTATGGGTTCCATCGTTAGAAAACCATTAGATAAAAATGCATCACCAGCTCATATCCAACAATCAGTTCAACATCTTTAAAACATTCACATTTGAAGGCCCTTTGTACATTACTTACAGCAGATGGTATGTTGAAAAGTGATGCATATGTCAAGATTCTGAAGTAAAGGGTTGTGACAAAACTTCAAAACAAACTCCCACAAAACAATATATTCAAAGAAAATTTGGCACCATGCCATACTACCAAAAAAGCAGTAAAATTTTTTTAGAATGAAAAAATGCTCCTGTGCCCAGGTAACTCAGACTATACCCAATTGAAAATCGTTCGGCAATAGTCAAAAAACAACTTCAAAAATAAATTGTACCACAGAAATTGACCTCATTAAAGCAATAATATTGCTTATGGTTTTAGGATGAAGAAATAAAAAAAAATTAGTACACATATTGAATCTATGCCAAATCATTTATGTCAAGTAATATAAAGGTGATAATTATTATATGTTCACAAATTTTACAGATTGTTATTTTTCTAAATAAAGTTATTTTTTATTTGAATAAGATCTGTGTTTGGATTAACTTCACATTACCTTAACCCAAATAGCACCAAATAAGATTAAGAAAAGAGACCACAAGAGTAATTGAAAACATTATTAAAATTAATTTAGTTTATTCCATAGTTTAATAATTTTAAACAATTTTCATCACTATTTCAGATGATACAGATTACAACTGGTTTAAGTCTCTTAATATAATTGACAAAAGAAACTAAGATTTCTGCAATATGCTCTTAGCTGAAGACTGTAGATTTTCTTACCATAGTTAATTTTTAGTGATCAAGTAATTCATTTAAGAATTGAAGTTATATGAATCCTGAGGAATTATTTTTCAACAGAAGAAAAATTATTTATCCCACAAGAAAAATCTTGTGGAGGTAAGCGAAACAAAATGTTTAGTTCCAACATTAACTACGATCTCTTTGTTAATGTGTATACTTGTGTGCACTGGGCAAGTTGAGGTAAAGGTGTCATTTCCTTGCTTGTGCTGTCTATATTATTCAACAATATTTTGAAAAAATTTTGTATAACCCAGTTCACAATTTAAATACAAGTTTGGAGTAACAAACAGTAGGTTGTTTTCCAAAAAGATTACAATCTGGAAGATATCTACATATGGAAGACCTAAATCTGTTGCAGTGCCAGGGAAAGTAGAAGTGTGTTTGTGTTGCAAAGACACCTTGCCTATTCGCTTGGATACTGTAATGGCTATAAAGTAAGTATTGGTTCTACATAAGTTTCTGAAGAACAATCTGAATTTTAACAATTCAGCTTCTCCTAGAGTTATATGTAACCAGGTGATTAATAAAGACAATGTAATTTCTGTGACCTGGTTCTGCAAATATAATTTAACTTAAATATTAAAATCAGCATACCAATAAATAAGTTAATTTCCTCCAAATGTTTTCAGCTTATTCTGCAATCTTCAGGAGGATTGATCTTTATTTAGAATAAAAATATATTGTATTATATAATATATAAATAATTTAAAGTAAAATAAGTACATCTGATTTAACCCACCCGGTTGTGATCTAGTGTGAATGCGTGTTCGCAAATCGGCTGATTTCGAGTTCCAACATTCAAATCTTAGTAAAGGCAGTTTACTTTTATAAGGATTTGAATACTAGATCGTGGATCCCGGTGTTCTTTAGTGGTTGGGTTTCAATTAATCACACATCTCAGAAATGGTTGACCTGAGACTGTACAAGACTACACTTACACTCATACGTATCATCCTCTGAAGTAATACCTGACTGTGATTCCCGGAGGCTAAACAGGAAAAGAGTACATCTGGTTTGTGAGAATATCAATTGTTATTCCAACAATTTTATATATTTTTGCACTTTAATTATAAATTATTATAAGATCAATTCTCCCTGAAGATGGCGGAATAGCCGAAAACATTTAGATTCAGAATTTCTCAGCTAAGAAGCATCTAAATATTTATTAGGCTATTTTAATTCACAAAATTACAGTGTTTGGTCAAGTGAAGATCAGCAAGCCTGCATAAACAGATTTGATCCATAAAAACTTGGAATTTGGTGTGTGATATCCAGAAAACATGTAATCTGAGAAATCTTTGAACAAACGATCATCTTGGAACGTTATTTGGTAGTTTACTGGTTATTTTGAAGTGTATGAATGCAGGTGTGTGTTACTCGCAGCAGAATCCCTTAACAGTTCAATTTTTTTATAATTGTTTGATTAATCACAACTATTAACTACATTGTAATCCTAATTTAACTCTGATGAACTTTTTTTTTATGGGAGAGGAGAGACTTTTATATATCCTTTTAACGATTTACGACGTTAAACAAGGTTAGTCACCCACTGACAAAAATATCCTCTAGAAAATATCTTTTAATATGTTGGTGGTCAATTTGAGCATTTATATTGCATATAATTGTATACTTTTTGTATTTTCATGCCAGTTGACTTACTGGGATCCAGATAATACAAAATCTAGCATTTTTCTACTGTACATGAAATTCAAGATACATGGAAAAAACTGTACTAAAAATTTAACATTAAATTACCCCACTGTGAAATACAACAGCTAGCATCACTTCATGTGGCTATTTTAGTATTAAAATTTGAGTTTTTAAATTGTTAAATTTAAATAAACAAATCTGTTTGGTCTGTCATTGAAAAATTACTATTTTACCCAAGTTTATAGCAACAGTTACCCCTTCCTGTTAAGATGCAATGTTATTTCTGCTGCTTAGATTGTATACAATTATGAATTAATGTAAAATAAAAATTTATATCCTAAAATTTCATCTATTTTAAATTTAAATATAAATTTATATTAAAATTGTTTTTATTTAAATTTCATCTGTTTATATCTATTTCATCTAATAAAATTCAGAATGATATATTTGAATCAATTTGTGTAGAAAATTAATTTAACTTTTTTTTGCCTCAAGACAGATTTCTTATTTTGTAAAAATACAGTTATTTAAATTCAAAGAAAAAGAAAATATCTGACACAGGTAGAAAGAACATACTAGCATTGAAGATTCCTGATCTGATTTGTGAGTGGTTTAGAAAATTTGTTAGTCAATCTCAATGTTTCAAACTAAAAGTTGTTGTTTGTATTAAAATGTGAAAAGACCATCTTAATTTTTCAATACATGCTAAAAACCCTAATACAGGAAAGAAAAACTTCTTTCCTGTATTCGGGTAGATAAAAATGTTATATATTTTTTTGTAATTTTATTAAAATATAAAAATGACAAAACATTTTAAACTTAATTTCTGTATTTAATAATTAAGTGGTTATCTTTCCTTACATGCTCAAGATTTCTTAAATATATTTCAACCATAATTAACAAAAATGGTTTTATACCAAGAAAATATTTCTTTTCTTGTGCTCTCAGAAATGATAATTTACTAAAAAATTTATCCAAAGTGAATTTCTTCTTAACAGTTATTCAGTTGTTCGTCATCTCCATTTAAAACATGTAAAAATATTAAAAAAAAAATTGCGATTGCCATTTAACAAAATTATCACATAAAATTTTGAAATCCAAGTAGTATGTAAATACATATAAATATTTCCTTATCTATTTTAAACAAATATTTATCCATTAAACAGCCTCTGGAGTTGTACTATAGTCACTAAACACAGCAGCATAACAAAATGATCCTTCAGCTGGTACAGGTTGATTTTCAAAAAAGTTACATGGGAACAAACCCTTCTTTGATTCATCTTCCTGTGCTTTTCCTTCAGCAGCTAATGTGTCAATCCATGATTGATTCTGCTGTTGTGCTGTTGCACTATTGATGATGTCTTCATATACTTCAACAGGCTGAAAAAAAATGAAATGAATTAAAATACTTTATGAGCTTTTGCTTTTATAATATAAAAGCTCCTATTTCTTAATGCTCATATGAGTAATGCTGCTTAAGTTTCTTTTAGAAACCATAATAAGAAGCCATACAGTTTTAAACTCTTCCCAACAATTTTACAGCAATTATTTAAAATAAACATTTTGTGGAAAAAGCACTCTACATAAATTATTGTTTCTCTTAACAGCAATGAACCCCTTATGGTAAATTTTGTAAAAATCAACAAAATGATTGGCTGCAACTGTGTTACAAACATATGAAATGCCAAAAGATGCAGGGAAATAAAACTCCTTGCTTCACTAAGTTCACAACTGAACTATGTTAACCTAGCTCTATCCTTTTACAAGCTGGATTTAAAGGGAAACCTGAAATTATTTTTTTTTTTTTTGGAGTGTAGTGGTCTCTGTACTGAATTTTGAAACTTCTATTATGAAATAAATCTAATCTAAAAAAATTATGACTTTTCATACCGCAATCTTTCTGAAAATATACTAAAAACACAGAATAAACAATATCCTTAGAGATTTAAGAGGAATTGATATTTCTGATATTAAATACTTTTATTATTATCACATTTCAATAATTTGATACTCATAACTACAGTATATGTCTGTACATCTTTCCATTCTCTTAGCAGTGGGCACAGAAAAATCCCTTCAACTTGATAACTGTGGGGAATATCCATATTCAATCAAAACTCTAAAGATTCCCCTTACGAGAATGCTATGTAAAAAAATCACTTTTCTAGCTATTCAGAAAATACAATCTTGGTTAAACTGCAGTTGTTCAATTGTTTTGTAATTCTGCTACTGCTAGTGGTTGCTATGGTGGAATGTAAATTCTAGATGCTTTGAAGAAAAAAATGTTTGGAAAAAGGTATACCATACACGATTCGGTTAGAAAATTACTTACAACAGGATCGCAGTTATAAACTCAAAATGAAATAGGCGACCTTTCATTAGGAATCCAGAGGCCATAGCTGATATTCAAAGGACTTTTCTGCTGGTCCAAAAAATTTAGGACGAAAAAGAACACTGGACACAACACACCATATGATAGCTGACATCAGGCGCCATGACTTGGTGCAATTACTGCCTCATGCAATTCCTGACGGGCCATAGCGGTCTTAGGCCCTACCTATTTTGTTTTCACCTTGATCACTCTGATGCATGTCTGGTGTGCCACGAGGAAGAAACTGCTCACCATGTGTTCTTCAGGTGCACCAGGTACGACATGAAAGGAGACATCTACTGGATGTACTACACAGGACGGACATGTTTGCACCTGATGATATTCTCTTCCACTCTAAGAGACATTGGAAGGCCATTGCTGACAGTCAATCATGCAAAACCTAATCTGTGAAGAGTCACGTGCTAGGATGAGGTGTGTTGTAGAGTACAAGGACAGATAGGTTCACAGCTGAGTAACTAGGGGGTCCTCCATGCGTCAGGGTGACACCTGGGCACGATGAAACCATGGACACTGCCTTCTTGTCTGATGATTGCTTCCCAGTATGGCTGGTTTTCTTCGGCAGAGGGAGTTTAATTGAAGTACTCAATCGTTGTAGGATTCCGGGTGGCTAGGGTTCTTAGGCATTGGATTGGTTTGAGGTAGACGCATTGGCATCGTGCCACGGTTTTATTGGTATTGCTTGTGATTCGATTTGTGGCTCCCGCTGGTGGGGGTGGCCTCGCCGCCAGGGTATGTTAACACGTGCGACCGGAGGCGTGGCTTCCTTCCGCTGGTGGCGGTCCTGATCGTGACTTGGTAATGCCACGCGAGACACCATGATGGGACCTGGTGGGGGTGCGGCGTTTGTCCCCGGCTCCTGGGCGGATCAGAATGAGGTTGCGTTCCCCTTGTTAGGTGACCTAAATTGGTCGACTTATTTGGATGTAGGTCTGAATCTCTATGTTGCCTAAGACAAAATTTTGATTCGTATGAGTGTAGTACTGATTCATTCGTTTTCTGAGTCACTCTCAGTCACGGACGGTGCTGTCAAATTTGGACTAAGCGCGGGGTTCGCGCTTCCGCGGTTTCGGTCAGTTAGTTTGAGCGAATCATGTTAGGTTGGATGTGAAGATGTCCGTTTGAGGTCTACGTGAAGGCGAAATTTGATATGTATTTTACTGATGCAAATGTCTGCCGAGGCATTTATATCAGTGGCATCCTGACCGGAGCCTGGCTGATGACTAAGATATATTCAGTTAAGAGGGTCTAAAAACGACCTCCGGTAAAGCCCCTCAGGGCTTGGAACGGAGCGGGATGTTGTGGCAACCGGTAACGTCACAATGTGGATGTCTTCCCCCTACGGGGTTGGGATGCTGCTTCCCAGTAAGTATGATGTATTGTGAATGTACTGTATCATTGATTTTTTTTGCCTGCTTTATGATTCATTCATGTGTATTATGTTATTACTGTGTATTTCACTGTACTTGTAGTATTTGTATTAAGTTTTGCTACTGTTCTTGGTTGTATCATTATGTTCACTTGTTAGATATTGATTGTGCACGAGGGTGCCTAATCATGACTGTGTTGATGCTGCAGGTTTTCGCTGCTTCCTGTTGTAAATATGTTTTGTGGTGAACTATGGTGTTTATTTTAATGTTTTGTATTATAATGATTGATGTTATTTTCCTATTGATATGATTGATTATAGTGTGTATTGATGCTGTAGGACATCGCTGCTTCTTGTAGTTGTATGAACTTAGGTGTTTATTAAGATGTATTGTATTTTATTGTATCATAGAAACTGTTAAGTACGACAGTTTGTCGGCGATCTTCCCCTTCCCGAAATAATGCTTCTTTAAGCTGTGCCAGGAGTAGAGGGTTTAGTTTGTAGTACGTCTGAACACATACACACTTATTAACGTCTTGCGGAACCTGTTAGCAGCCCGAAACTGCTTAGGCGCCCGTAAATGGGGTTCCTCCACCTCGTATACAAATATAAAGGTAAAAATAAAGAAGTCATGCATGTATATGTTTTATAATACAATAAACACATTTGTTACAAAAGTTCTTACACGTATGCCACAACATTTATACATTAAATTTTACACATACTCACACGTTTTTTTACACATACTTTTTACATTTTACAAAACATTTATGATATGCGTTGACAAGATTAAGTTAACACAAACGTGATCACAAATCACAACACACACTTAAAGAAAATCAGGAATTGAGGTTAACTGAGTCAAATGTGAATTGAACGACTGAGTTGCTGCTGTTATTAGAGAATATTGAACTCTTTATATGAAATAATTCTGAATATTCGTTGTGAACAATCTGAGCACAAAATAAAGCAAGGGGAGTTACAGCAAGGCAACTCGTTAATACAGGCGATATTGCCAGTCGCTAGAGGGAGCGAGATAAGTGAATTTAGTCATCTCGCTCCCTAAACTAAAACCGGATCCGTAACAGATTTAATAATAAAATTTCCGTACTCATTTTAATCGGTCCGAATTGTAGGTGCGATAAAAATATGAAAAGAAATTGTTCAAATTTTTAATTCAGATTACACGATATTATTTATTGTGAACTTTTGCAGTGCCGCCCCCGCTACGCTACGCCACTGGATATCATGAAAACTACGCGAGTTCTGAGAGCTGTTTTCTTCGATTTAAGAAACCATCATGTTTCAATTTATGCAACAAACCGTTTTCGGACATAGTTTGTAATTGAAATTTTGTCCTTATTTCAATTTTTTAGGGTGAAAAACGCTTGTGCGTCATCACAGCCCTGAGTAAAATAAAGAGAAGAAAAGGGATAACGCATAACAAAAACTACTTGATAAAAAAAAAATAAAAAAACAGCTACTAAACATTAAAACAACAAAAGAAAACTTATACATTAAAAAAAGAAAACTTAACCTAATAGAAACAAAATACCACAAAAAAAAAAAACTAAAATCACAGCCTGACTAATATGGAGAAATAAATTTAAAACCAAACAGAATAAAAACATAAATAAAACTAATTTCAATAAAGTACGAGAGGAGTGTATGAGTCCCCCCTTTCTCGGATAACAGAACGCTAAAAAAAATTTTAAAACTAATATAAAAACAATATTATATTCTATGCACTAAACTGATTCGTCGCAGAAATAATAACATCCGGCTTAAAACCTACTTGTCATTGCCGAGGATTAGACGAATGTTCCTGGGTATCTTAAATTTACGACGTAAGGCCGCATATCACACACAGTGCCGCGTAATCTTATGCAAAGTGATATATTTTCCGCTGCAGATAAGTTTTTCTATTGTTATAATAATAGGACAGGAATTTCTAATTTGAAAATGTAAAGAATAAAAACTTTTTAATCACTAATATTTTATTACAACTTCAATTTAATTTCATTTGAATAAAGATTAAAGAAAAAAAAATTCCATTTATTTAATTTTATAAGAAATATCATTACCAAAACTTCATGTAGAGGTTTAAGTTGACCAATTGGTGGAGACTGATTAAACGGGGTCGTTAATTTTCCTCTCTGCATTACTAATAGCAGAAACCACATGTAATGACTCCTGTACAGTAACTGCTCTGGAGTGTGGTTCATTTCTTCTAATCTGTGAAGCCATTTTTCAATTTTATTTCGATCTGTAAATAAAAATAAATAACATTAATTTACATATAGGTTATTTATCACGCATTAGTTGTGACTAGCTCTTTCTAGAGCAGAATGGATTTAGATCAATTCTTCCTTCTCTAATAAATCGTAAGCAAGTTATTTTTATTTAAGTGCTGTGATGACACTTTGCTTATAGACTGAATTTAAAACAGATTGATAATTGGTGGCAAAAATATCTCTAATATGTCACCACTCCACAGTACTTACTTGTCTAAGTATGATGGAGCATTATGAATTGAAAGTAACACCTTTTGGGGTAAGTTCTATGAATGACAAATTCACAAAAAAAACACTTTAAAAATGATTTTGAATATCTGAATAAAACGCAATGTATCTTTGAAGAACATTCTTTTTAAAGACCTGGCAGTTTTAGATTTCCCTTACAACAATTTTTGATTCCTGGATACATTTGGGCGAGATAAAACTAATTCATTCTTTACTTTTTTTAAAAACTCTTTGCTCTAGTTCTTTTGCTTCAGTTATGGTTTTGTTTGTAATTATTCAGAAGTTCAGACCAATGTCGCAATTGTCAATTTCACGGTAAAAAGTAAGTTTTCTACCTCTAATAAGTGACTAATAAATACCGTATCTCTTTTCCACTCGTCTAACCTACTGGAAGATAAACTTTTAATTTAATGGAGTTTGCGTTAAAAATATAGTAAATTTGTCTAACAGAAATCGGTCAGCTTTTTCAAGTTATGAGAAAATCTTTAACTCGCTTTTTTCGAACTCTATTTCCTTCTTAAGCGATCTGGACGAACAGCATTTTTTTGAAAAAGCTTCTTCGAACTCATGATTCTACAGATTGCGTCTCCAGTCCCTTACAGTTATGGGGATCTTGGGGTCAAGCTTGTATTTCGCCTACGTATGTATTCTTTTGAACTCATCTAATTTTATTACGACAACGAAACAAATTTCCTCTTAGACAATATGGGCAAACAAAAAAACATTATACAGAGCATTTCATAATGTTCTTCGGAGTTTCAAAAATTCATTAACAAAAAACTATTTCACTCATAAGAATAAAACTAACTACTGTACGAAAGAGTACTTCAAATAATTTTTTCCACATATACTAGGCAGTTAGTAAACCATTTGGTCGCTAGGCGTCGACAGTATGATGGTAACGACAGTAAAATGGCCGTCACGGGAAGCGTGAAGTCGTTTTGTGTGTCATTTCACTTGTCAAAGAAAGTAATTTCTGTGCAACGTCCGTATCGGTTGAAATTTCATAAGGAGCCACCAAGCGACAATTCAATTCGTGCACGGTATAACATTCAGTGAAACCGGGTGCTTGTGCAAGCGAAAATCAACCGGTTGTCCATCAACCTCAGAAGTCAATGTCGAACGTGTGCGTGCAAGTTTCATTCGTAGCCCGTCAAAATCGACTGCGGCTGCAGGCAGAGAATTAGGAATACCGTAAACAACAGCGTGGAGAGTTCTCCGTAAACGTTTATTATGCAAACCGTACCGTCTTCAATTAATCCAGCGTCTTTCTGATGGAGATAAAACACGTAGGCTCGATTTTTGTTTACAGTTACAGGAAAAGATGTTAGATGAAGGTTTTCTAAAAAAAGATGATTTTCAGCGAAGAAGCTACTTTCCATATTAGCGGCAAAGTAAACAGTCATAACGTGCGAGTTTGGGGAACTGAAAATCCTCACGCTTATGTGGAACGCATTCGGGATTCTCTGAATAAACGTTTTTTGTGCGATCTCTCGTGAGGCAGTGTTATGGGCCGTTCTTTTTTATGGAAACTACAGTAACCGGTATGATATACCTGGGTTTGTTACAATTAAGGCTTATGCCTCAGCTTCTCAACGACTTCATTTTCCAACAAGATTATTGTCCTGCTCATTTTCATAACGAGGTTCGATAGAACCTTAACACAACATTATCTCGGCGCTGGATAGGACGTACGTCCGAAGAAGACCAACACATTATGCTGTGGCCACCAAGATCACCAGACCTCACGCCATGTGATTTCTTTCTCTGGGGTTACGTGAAAGATAAGGTGTTTACCCACCGATGCCGCAAGATATCGCTGAGCCAAAGGATCGCATAATCAATGCAATCAACTCTATCGAAAATGACATGTTAGAACGAGTTTGGCAACAGCTAGACTTTCGTGTTGATGTGTGCTGTGTCACCAGAGGAACACATATTGAACATTATAGATTTTTAAAAAACTGAGTTCCTGCATCACCTCGTACAACTTGAGTGAAATTTTTTTTTGTACAAGTGAAATTTTTTTTTTGTAAAAGTGAAATTTTTTTTTGTACTGAATTTTTGTAACTCCTAAGAACATTATGAAACGCCTTTTATTTAAATTCGCGTAGTAATATACACTAAAAAACAAAAGCAAGCGAATATTAAAACTGAACGTTCGCTAAATTGTGTTCATGGAATGACATACAATATAGCATTGATGGTAAATAACAGATAAACGTCATGTCACTGATCGGATGTTACGAAAATCAAGAATGACGGGGGATAATATCACTTATGTAGGGACTTGACCAGTAGCTGGATCATTCTTTTTTTATCGGGCGGAATTATGGATTGCGTTCAGATTCTTACAGACCAATTTGAAATCATTATTTGGGCTATCCTTGGGAGACTAGTAATGAATTTACGTCTTATCCCAGGCGTCCACTGAAGGCCTGTTGGCACTAGTACCTTTTGGTCCAATAGGAATGCACCTGATGGATGATGGAGTCAGTTATTGCAGGATGCAATGCACTCCCTTCGCCGGAGGGAATCGCATGTGGTATTGACTGTGATATAGGATACATGTCTTCCTTCTTTGGCCTGCCTTTCCGTATTTTTTTTTTGGTTGTAAATAATTACAGATTAAGCTAATGATCGAACGCCATTTTAAAAATATTTCTTTGAAATTTCATTATCCATTCGTTTACAAGAGGTTTGGTTAACTCATTTGCTGTAATAAATTTTTTATTGAAATTCTATTTAACAGTAGAATACTCTCCATACGATAAAATTCAGTTATTTTTAAGACTCACCAAAATTCTACGACTTACCAGATTATAGAGACTAAACTGTGAAAGTAATTTTTTGTGGTTTGCTACATAAATTTGAATCCGTCAAATATCTTAGGAAACTTAAGATTAAATTGTGATAAAAATTTCCATCAGCAAGAACTAGATTTACCATTTACGGTTGGGAAGACATTTAATTCTGTGAATGCTTACAATAACATGCTTATACGCACAGACAGCTAATTGAGCTGCCCGGGAACCTTCCAACAATAGGTTCCAGTTGACAGTTCTTTTCAGTTAATTAACCATTTTAACTATCTTAATTCGATACAATTTTGTAATTTTTTGTTAAAATGCCACTTTTGTTTGAACTTTTAATTTTAATTAATCCAGATTGGCGAGCATTAACCCACGGGTTGGTCTAGTGGTGAACGCGTCTTCCCAAATCAGCTGATCTGGAAGTCTTAAGAGTTCCAGCGTTCAAGTCCTAAGTAAGTCAGTTATTTTTTACACGGATTTGAATATAGATCGTGGATACCGGTGTTCTTTGGTGGTTAGGTTTCAATTAACCCCACATCTCAGGAATAGTCGAACTGAGACTGTACAAGACTACACTTCATTTACACTCATCCTCTAAAGTATTATCTGAACCGTATTACCGTAGGTTATGCTAATATCGTACGAAGTTCGGTACACGGAATCTTACGTTACCTAATCTAACACTATGTATTAATTTAATACATAACCTAGTTACCACAAATATAATATATATGAGTAAATATTTGTAAACAAATTGTTAGGCCCCACTAAAGGACTGACGACCTTTTTTCTATATGACTATTAAAATAACTAAGCAATTACTGAATTTACTATTTATATAAATAATCAAAACATTAATGTTATTACTGTAGTCGAGGTTAGCGAGCGAAGGTTATGTTTTGATTATGTTGGTTCAACGTACTGACGAATCTTACGCTGCAACATACTTAACCAAACATAACCTACACTGGCTAAGCTAGTTAACGTTGAATTATAGAAAACTTTTTTTTTTTTTTTGTACGAGTGACAAACTCGTACATTATTTAAAAGTGAATACTAACTTGTTTATTTCATTATTAGGAAAGGTTTAGGCCAAGCAGTTCTATGGTAAAGGTTTATTTTTAAAGTTGAAATTAATTACAAATTATAAGAAAGTAGAATATTTAATATACTAAATAAATGTTACTAAGATATTGTTTGAAAATTTTAGTAAAATTAATAGTGAAACATATTTATTGCATTAGTTTAGTGTTAAAACTTTGTTGGCTCATAGTAGTAACTATAAACAAAACTGGTGCTCATGACCAACAATTAACACCAGTTGACAGATTTATGTTTACAGAGTAACTTGCACACATTCCTCAGTGTGTGTAGGAAGGAATACGAGAGGGTTTGGGGATAATTAAGAGGTATTTGTAACACACACTACTATTCAACTTTAAGGAGTGGGTCGAAGAGGAAATTAGTATATATAATGGTATATGGCTATTACACATCCTCTCAAATGTAACAGGAAAAACAATATATAAAAACATTTGATTTTTTCCATTTTCAACCTCATGGAAAAAATAATTGTTTAAATAATGTATAATACTGTAAAACTTACCTGAATGATAGGTATGTTAATTTCATCCAAAGTATTTTTTTAAATCTTAGTTTTTAAAAAATCTTATTTACTGGTCATTCAAACTTTTAACACACTCCCCCATTATGATGTTTTGTTGACAGCCATAAAAACTTAATATCTGGATGTGTGCCCCTACTATTAGGTCAATGAAGCAAATTATTGAAGATTAGGTATTACAAAGGCAAGTTTTTGGTATCATTTATTCCAACATTTAAGGCTACAACATCCTGCACACTGATAAGGTTAGCTACCCAATGAATGCTTTTTATTGTAAATAAATTACAATAATTTATTTAATATAGTTAAATTTCACCATTCACAACATTACATGCTCAGAGGAAAATTTTATAGTTGTGAAGTGATAAAACAAAAAAGACCCAAAAAAGTTTTTGGGTCAAAATTATATATAGCTAAATTTCATTATTAGGGTTTTTCCTAAAATGACATCTGAGTAAGAAAATAGCAAAAACCTAGTACCAAAGGACCTTATCAAATTACTTATTTTCTAATTTAAAACGAAGGCAGAGACCAAATCACTGTGTTTGAGATGAATTAGATAAAATACTTTAATAATTAGGGTGTCATTTATGTATATATTAACCAAACAATCTTGCTTAGGTCATGTCTCCTGAAGAGGCAATGTGTTATATGTTAAATTACAGCCGTAAATTTTAATTAAGTTTAAATCAATAAAACTTCTTTCTGAAAGTTTTATAAAAGAAGATAAATATTATATATTATAAATAGACTTACATATTTTATAAAAATACTTATTATACATGTAAGTGAAAAACATATGAAGAGACTCAAAGAAAGGGCTACAAAAGTAAAAGTTTAATTTGCTTAGCCTTTGGTGATATTACAATTTTTTCAAAATAGCAGCACAAGTTAATCACCTAAAAGAAATCTGAAAGTAGGGCTAATAATTTCCTTTAAAAGGACATAATTCATTATCAAATCAAAGATCCCTGAAGTTACAAAATATGAAATACAGAAAAATGAACGAATCAATAAATGTAAATATCTGGGGAAAATAATCCAATCATGATTTAGATAAAAAAAAACCAATCAAACAATAATAATAAAATAGAATGGACTACACAGATAAAAAATATTTACAACAAAAAGAAACAAGGCAGAGATCAAATCACTGTAAACATTTTACTTGTTCGCGCGAGATGAGTTATGATACCTCAATAATTGGGGTGTCATTTAGTATATACTAACCAAACAATCTTGCTTAGGCCATGTCTCCTAAAGAGGCAAATGTGTTATGTTAAATTATAGCAGTGAATTTTAATTGAAGTTTATATAAAGAGCATATTAACTTCTGAGAGTTTTATACAAAAAATGGGTAAACTATACGTAAGTGAAGAACATAAGAAATCTAAATAAAAGCCAAAATCAGGCATTGCAATATGATAAACTAGAAAGCCTGCATCAGGATAAATCTTCAGTTTAAAAATTAAATGGAATAAATTCAATAAAAAAAGATGAAAATCTTGAGTTAAATCATAGGACCAATAAAATAGGTGAAAATGATTAAAAATTCAGACCTAAGGATCTTTAAAAATATAAAATAATGTGAGATAATGTTGCATTTCATCAGGAAAATAAGAGCCAAATTTGGACACCTTCAGAGAATGAATGGTACAGGCTCAAACAAATTTTCAACGATCTTTAAAAAAATTATTTAAATACATCAATGGACCTTTATGGTTCAAAAAGATCTAAAAGAAATGAATATATCTGATAAACAGTACAATGTAGAACAAGATTCAGAAAACTAGTACAGGATTTCAAGGGTTTCCAAGAGTGGGAGAAAAAACAAACAACTTATGGTCAAAAGAGAGAGAGAGCAAATACAAAGTGAAAGAATGAACTACTGGAAGACCAGGAATGAATGTGCCCAAAAGAATGGGAAATGAATGCAAAATATGGTTTTATGTGGTTCTGCCTGCCAAACTAAAAAAGTTTGGCTTTACCATAAAAAGATAGAGTATGGATTGAGAAAATATAAAATTTTAAAATTAAGAATTTATGATTACGAATAAAGTTCTTTTCCTGTATAACAGTTTGTATAAATTTCAATTAGAAAAATGTGTAAACCTTCCTGGATTCCTTCTAGCTATGAGGAAAGCTATTCACCACTATCCACTTTAAGCAAAGATCAGGTATCCAATACTGCTTGTTTAGTTAGGAAATACATACCACTTTACAAATTGTAATTTGTCAAAGTGTTATTGAACTACAGATTAGAAAGCAATTCTCTACTACTACTACTAACCCATACTTCAATATCCACAATCATATTTTTCCAGACTAAAAAAACACCTTTAATAATTATAACAGAATTAATAAATTAATGTGAAGTAATATAAACAAATAATTATACCTGACAGAGGAAACAATTCCATCAAGGCTTTAGCTAACATTCGATTATAATCATAATTTTCAATTAGCAGTTTGTTTGGGTTCATCTGAGTTAAATCGTAAGGAAACATTTTTGTAGTGTATTTGTGTTTCTATTTTGGAAAAAAAATTAAAGTTGGTGAAATTTTGTGTCCGAAACGTTTTACTTAAGTGTTTGATGTTAGTTGTCAAGGAAATAAATGATTCAAAAAATAAACAAAACATTTCCAAATTAAAAAACATATGGTATGACTAGATAATTTTTTAATTTCTGATAAAAGTAATGATATCTTTTTTCAAAGCTAATTAAAATTAAAAAATCAAATAAAAATTTATTTATAAATTAACAATATTTAGTTTTACAAAAGTACTAATAATCACTCTTTTCTTTTTTAAGTCACAAAATATGTGTCAGTTGGCTGCATTACTTTGTCTGGTGTATCCTGCTGTTTCAAAATTGTACATTTATAACAATTTTCTGAATTTTTATTTACATCTAATTTGGATGTTCAGCTAATTACAGAATTTAATTGTATGCCCTTTAAACATTATTTGTATTTATTTTTTATCTGTAAACAAAGTTTACAGATTTTCTCTTTTATTTTGAACATATTCTGAACTTATTTGAAAAACAATCTCTGCTTGCTGAAGATGTATTTTGATAAAAAAATTTCCCAGTGTTGGAAATAATAACAAATTACAATGTTTGTCTAAATCATGGTTATTTGTCCATAGCCAGGTCCCAGGAGTGCCTCAGAAGTAATACCTTACGGTGGTTCTGGAGGTTAAACAGAAAAAGAAAGAAGAAGATCCCAGGAGTGTAAATGTTTATTTTAATAACAAAACTTTTGACTCCAGGAATTTCCCGTTTCCTTTTAGATTATCTATCATTTTTACTCTTTTCCATCCTTTTTTTCATTATTACTGACTCTTCTAGTATATTTTCTACCCCTTTCTTTCAGTGAGACATAAAACCAGTAAATTTTACTTTGAGTTATTATGTATAAGCTTTTATTCTCATTCGTTCTGGTCATTTTTCAACCCTATTTGTCATCTTCGTTTTCTCTTTGCTCTCATTAAAATGATTTTCTTGTACCGTTAACTTAGTTTCAATATTTCATATTATACAAAATACGCGCTTCTTCAGTCTAAACATAATTGTTTCCTTCTTTAATACCTTTTTTATCAAACATTTTTCTTTTATTTTGAACAAAACTTCCAAGATTGTTTGGAGAAATGCCTTGTAATTCACTCACGTATTTTAATCAATATTTAAAGAGCATGGTAGAATTATTGCTGCATCACTGGATACGCAAAAGTTCTACTTTGATCAGGAATTTAAGATCAACATTACTTTCAAATTTTCTGAATGGTAATTTTTTAGATTACATTAAAGCACAAGTAAAAATATTAAAGTTTCTCTGTTGCTCTCAAGTTGTAGACATGATTATTGTCCCTCTTGCATATTTAATTAAATCTCTGTTGCTCTCAAGTTGTAGACATGATTATTGTCCCTCTTGCATATTTAATTAAATAAGTTTTATTAATAGGGAAATATATTCATTTAGCTTAAGAATTCCATTATTAATTATGCTTGCAAAAAACATTCTATACTTGATTTACAGAAATATAGTTCTCATTTTTTTAAAATTATTTAAAAAAAATTATACAAAGGAGAATTTTAAATTTACATTAAAAAATTTATTGGCAAACACTTTTTAGTTAAAACACAAATATTTTAAAATAAAACTTCAAAATAATATCAAGAATAACATAAAAAATATTTAAATAATGATTATTTTTTTTAACTCGTACAAACTAAACTACAATTTACACAAATACTGGAAATATATAATTCCTTAATTAAGATTAATAAGAGAATTAAAAAGTAGTAATTATATTCTTGTCATTTTATTTTGAGCATTTTTAGTTTTGATTGTACAAAGTAAAGGAAGTATTGCGATCGCGAAACATTTTAGTTTTCATATTTGAACGGAAATATCCATTTTGACTAGTTTCGGCATGATATCTGGACATACGTGTGTATGTATATCGCATAACTGAAAAACCATTAGCTGTTGACATTTTTTATTTAGTACTGTTGTAACATCTAGTTGTGCATCTCCCTTTTTGATTTCAATTGAATTAAAATTTTATTTAATGAAAAATTTGAATTTTAAGAGAAGACATCGGTTCGAATCAGACTTCATCTCATGTTTTTTTTTTAACTTTTCTTTTTTTTATTTAAATATATTGATTTAATAATTATTAACCCGTGATTGTAAAAAAAAATACAATAAATAATAATTCTTTGATAATAAAAAAAACATGAAAAAAATTTTTAGTGAAATAAATTTAGCTTAGAGCAGTCGTAGTTCGCAGCAAAAGTGCAGTCGACTTGTCGGATTTTACTACTCCAAGCTGTCCTAATAGCAGTCAACTTGCTGCTGGTCCGACTGCAAGTCAACTACACCTAGCTGCTTCGTTGTGTAAACGAAATTTTTATTTGGAAAAAGGAAATTCTTCATTTGCAAAATGGATTTCGAGGAGGAAGCACTTCTTCTTCTACTAATGCTACGTCGAAAACGATGTAGAAAACGCCGCAGTATGTGGGTGCCTCCTACTTTACAATTAAAACAGTATGGACAATTTAATACATTGTATCCTCAACTTCGACAAGATCAACAAAAGTTTTTCAACTACTTTCGTATGTCAGTTGCGTCGTTTGATGATTTAGTAAATATCTTGGGAAATAAGATACAACGGAAAGATACAATTATGAGGTAAAGTATTTCTTCTGCAGAAATGATTGCAGTTACTTTAAGGTGAGTAAAAGAACACTTTATTTTTTAAATATTTTATTTTATGCCAAAATTAAAATTTATTGGAAAATGTAAGAAATTACTGAAGATTGTGATTAGATTGTTCACTATTGACAGAATTGGGAGACAATGCTGCAGTTTCTGTACTTGTATTTTCTAAAAGATTAGGTCTTGGGCCATACGAAGAACTAGAGGGCCCAGTGAAGTACCCTTTATTGTAATCATAAAAGTTATTGTTACTGATCTGTAAATATGAGGATAGTCGGTTGGCCTGTAAAAGCAGTGTGTGATGTGTTGATTGGGTCAACATGTTTTGCGTCGTATACGGGTGTGAGTATTGACGGGGCGATACGTTATTTTCAGAGGACAGTATTTTGTATTTTTTTAAACTTGTAAAATGTCAGCCTTAGCATCTAATTTATAGCTGCTAGAAATCTTCTTGAAATCGCCAAATAAAGCTAAAAGGAATAATTTATCATCATCTGGTTCATAATTTTGACATGCATTTTGATTACTTAACTTCATGTTAATATAAGTCGTCAGTTGTTCGATTAAATTATCTTCTTTCGACGCACTGACTCGCTTGCGATTTCTTTTAGATGTTTGTGGCTCAGCTGAATCCTCTGCCGTTGTGTGCGTATTATCATCATGAAAACTGTTATCCGTAACAGCTTTCTCTTCAGCCAGTGGTAGCGAGAATGACAATTGGTGAAAATATACGTATTGCCGTATTTTGTTTGCGCCTGAACAGGTTTTAATTTTTCTTGTCGTTGCGACATACCTGTTGAAACCGTCTCTCAACACCTTCCATTTCTTTTGTAGTTCTTTTCCTGAAATAAAAAAAACTTGTTGAAGTTATATGGACTTGAACTGTAAAATCTGCATATTTTAATTCACATATAAAATTAGATTTAAATTGTATAACAAAATAAAATTACAATTTACAGTTCTTTAAGTGTGCATGGCAATTTTGTATTTTTCCTTTACAGATACTTGGCAAAAGGGAACGCCTTCATTGAATTAGAATATACCTTCAGGATTGCTGCATCAACAATAAGAGAAACAGTGAAAGATGTTTGTGAAAAGATTTGGATCTACATGAAGGGTATATGTTTCATACATTTTACTGAAGAAAACTGGAGAAATATTACAAATGGTTTCTGCAAACATGCAAACTTTCCCAACTGCCTGGGTGCCATCTATAGCAAACATATAAGAATTATAAAGCCGATAGTGGTTCCTTATATTACAATTATAAGCACTAATTTGCTTTGGTTTTGATGGCCGTTTGTGACAGTGATTATAAGTTCACGTTCCATAGACATTGGATCATATGGAAGACACGCCGATTCAGCAGTTTTTGAAAACAGTGCGTTCTATAAAAAAAATATATTCTGGCCGCCAGAAATATAATAACTTCAGAACCATCTTTACTCAATGTGTTCGTTGCTGATGAAGCTTTTAGTTTACAAGAAAACGTAATGCGCCCCTTTGGAGGAAAGCATTTGTCTGAGAAAAGAATTTTTAACTATCGCTTATCACGTGCACGATGATTCATTAAATATGTACCTTCGGTATACTCTCAAATAAATGGCGTATATTTCATCGACCGTTAAATGTATCTGTCGACTTTTCAAAAATTATAGTTAAAGCGTGCTGTACACTTCACAACTTTGTGCGAGAGAGAGATGGTTTCCGATTTGAAGATTCTTTAAGCCTCACGGGCTTTGAAGACGTGGAACGACTGCAAGAATTTGTCCAGTAAGGAGGGCCAGTTCTAAATTCAATCCGGGACAAATTCGCTAAATATTTTGTAAGCGAAGAAGGAAAGTTAGATCGGCAATGGGGTTTAATTTAAGTTTCAACTGTGAATCTGAATACAAAATAAATATACTAATAATAAAGTGTTTGTTAACGTACCGATTGCATTTTTTCTTTTACTGATTTTTCATTAAAATCTGGTACAAATTTTTGACATATATCCGCCCATGCGTTGTTTTTCTGTATTTTATCACTATTTAACTCGCTTTTAGAATTCCAAATACACTCATAGCTTTTACTTCACAAATGAATAATTCTCTATCTAAATTTACAATAACAGCTATTTTTCAAGAAGACCGAATGCAAGACGAGACTAATGACAAAGCTGTACTGGTGGAGAAGCCAACGTAACTACAGTAGAAGTCCGATAATCCGGCACGTTCGGGACCGGCTCGGTGCCGGACTACCGAAAATTCCGGTCTATCGGGCGGTAATTATAAGAACAATTAGGTTAATAATTAAACTACAAATACAGTATGCAAATACATACAACAAGTATATTTTACATTTCATATAATGTATGTACACGTACTGTAAAACATATTTCACTTAGATTTAAAAAAGTCATAAATGTCTTTTTGTTTTCTTGACTTTTGGAGTTTAGCGTTTGGCGTTGTTATATCATTATCAGCCACGATTTTCTCAAACTCGTCTTTGTATTTTTCTGCAGAGTTTTGGTTTGCTGAAAGTGTTTCTCCGGTTACATCAAGTCTTCGAATTCCATGCCGAAACTTAAAGTTTCTGAGCCAACCATCAGAATAATTACATTCACTTTCAGCAACTCCTAAATCTTGGCCGAATTTCCTTGCCTTTTCAACAATCATTGGCCCTGTTACCGGCTTTCCTTCAGAACATACTGCACAATACACTATCTAGCTGTTCCAGTTTTGGTTTTTTTAATGTTTGTCTAGAAGCCAATTTTTCAGTTGTTACCGATTGAGAAGCAAATTTCATTAGTTCATCTTTTTGTTTTTTAATGTCATAAATAGTTGATGAGCCAATATTAAACTCATTCATTAAAACATTTCTATTCTCGCCTTTTTCTAGCCGTTTGATGATTTCTAGTTTCTGATTGAGAGTCAGTGTTACGTGTTTTCGTTTCTCTCCTTTTGAACTCGAAGGCTTAGGTTTTGAAAACACGGTCGCTGTACAGTTAGAACGAAAATCACTTTTTTTATAAACAGTTTCAAAAGTTACGTTTACTGAGATGTGAAAGGACACAAAACAACAACGCACAAAAAAATGGCGAAGACGCTTCGTGATTGATTAACGGAGCTGCACTGCACCTGAATTTGTTGTGACAGCTGAGACTAGCCGGCCGCTAATTGTTTCCGAACAATACCGAGCGCTTCCGGATGATCCCGAACTACCCCGAACACTTCCGAATAGCTCTCGAGCGTTTTTATTTGCTTTAAAGACACACCTTTGGAGAAAACCAAAATTTTTACAATTTTCCGGAGCGATGCCGGACTATCGGGCATTCCGGACTGTTGGATGCCGGACTAATGGACTTCTACTGTAGTCACATTGTACGTGAGTAGTGGGAGAGCAGTCGAAGCGAACTGCTGGGAGCGGTCCGTGTAGGGCCGACCGACTGCTCTGTTGCAGTCGGCAGCAGGGCGAAACTCGACTTCACACCGACTGCAGCTTTCGGTTACGACCGCAACCCGATTGCTCGTAACGTCCGTGTATTGTCAACTTGATTTTATTATTGAAAATGCAATCTGTCCAACTGCGGGAGCTTGTAGCTGTCGACACCGACTGCTCTGAGCTGCCCTAAAATAAAATAAAAATAATAGATTTGGTGACAAATCTGATTATTTAATATTAATTGAAAATTTAAATTTAAAATCGTATTATTTTTGGATTTTCCTTAACAAATTCGTATAAAAATAGTATATTTATTTAAAAAAATTATTTTATTTGTTTGACAGAAAAATAAAATACATTTTTGAAATTGTATTCAATTTAAAATGATTGTTGAACATTTTTTTCACTGTGCATAATATGCACAAGATTTTTAGTGTGTCGTATAAATAAAACTTAATAATAATTAAACTATTCCATTTAGTGAACTTCTGTATACTGGTTACAAATATTAATTTTGATCTTACGGTTTAGAATAATCAGTTTTTATTACTGGATTATTCGGTAAACAATTTGTTTAAAGAGTAATCAGGGACTTTTATTCTAACCTAATATTTCAGGTAAGATTGCTGAATTAGTAATTGTATAAATATTTGATGTTAATAAAAAATAATATTTTAGCAATTGTGGAACTGTCTACTTTTATTAAAGAATTGGAGGATCGCATCTCACTTTCAATTGAAATAAGTTTAAATGTAGCGCAGCAAAAATGTATATAGGTAATTTAATAGATGTACAAGGAAGGATGTGGTATCCACATCAGGTTTTTATAGATTGCAACTTTATCAGTGTCATTTACTTTTTCATCTTTTTTTTTTAATATGAAAATGTAATACTTAAATATTTTTTACTGCAGAACTAGAAATTTTCTCTACATAATGTAAAAATTTATAAAAAAATGAGGTTAAGATAAAAATTTATTTATTATAAATGAGTTAAAATCATAAATAATAAAAATTCAGAGCACACTGCAAGGAAGTAATATAAGAAAATGTATAAACAAATCAGTTAAAATGCAGTGTATTCTGTAATGCACACGCACAGTATTTAATCAAAATTAATTGCATAGTGCGTAATATATGTTAGCAGGCCAGTAATATTCAAGTGAAAGATTGCACAAAGTTTATAAATGGTAACAAGGTAAATTATACCTGCAATATGCTGTCATATAATGGAAATAATCATTTATTAATAATTATCTTGCTTTACCTAACGATCCAGCTGAACCATAATTAGTTTATTGATTCATAATTTAGTTCTTCCATGTAAATCTATCACTAAGCACATTCTTATCAGGCCAAAATAGTTATAAGCCTCTACTCAAGTATCTATGTATACTTATTATGAGATTATCTCCCTTTCAGTTTTCTCTCGTACACTTTTATGATCATTTAACTTCTTTCAGAGACATAGTCAATACTAAAATAGATACATAGATATAAATATTCAATATCCAATGCATTGAATACTAAATTGTGGATATCGGTGTTCTTTGGTGGTCTTCACCACACCCTGATGGGTGGGGGGGTTGTGAAGACCCAAAGAAAATTGGGATGTCCAGGTGGTCTAGGAAGGCGATGACTGATTGGAAAAAAAGCAAAGATTATGTTTTCCTGATATTTCAAACTAAAATTACCTACCATCCTAGTACAAAAAATTAAAGGGATACCTACATTTTATAATAAAAAATGATTGTATTCAAACTACTTTAGCTTTTCAACCAAGAGGCTTAGAGACAAATAAAAAAAAAATTAAATCTTGAATGTTCTACTTTTTACAGTATACTTCGAATTTCTAAAATCATAAAATTAAAAAATGAAGAAAAGTTTTAAAAATTTTAAAGTTTTTCTTCGTGTTTGATCAAGCACATGAAGGAAATAAAATTTTTTCAGTAAACTGCATTAAAATCATTTAAAAGCTTAAGACTTCGGCTTTATTTTTTTTTGTATGCCTATGATTTTTCTGAACTGAAATATTCCACTTTAAAGAGAAAAGGCCACTTTTGTCTTTAATGCTGCACATCTCTCGATCTAAGCAATGTATTGATACAAATAAATATGGAAATTAAAGGGTTTTGATCTAGCTTTATGAAAACTGTGAGGTCTTAAATGTAGCATTGCAGTTTTTGGATTTTGTGCTGAGGTATTGAAATCTGTAATGAATGATTGATTACAGTCTCAACTGTTGCTAACCAAAAAGAGAAATCGGCTGTGTTACCAAATGCAGCAATTTATGGCTCTTTTTAAGTAAATTCAAGCCTGATATTAACAAACTCATTAAAGCACATCAGATTCATCCTTCACATTAATGTATGTGTAATTTTTCAATTGAAAGCTTTGTTTTAATTATTGTATTGTTACTATATAGATACAATACTATATTGTTATTATAGATACAATACTATATTGTTAACTATATAGATACAATTGTAATTTTTTTGAAAGCAATTTTAATAAAAATACTTCCAAATAAGATTAATTATGCTTTTAATTGCTCTCAAAAGCAAGATTGCTTTAAGAGTACATCTTAACAACAACAATTGCAATTATTATTTTTAACAGATTGTAAGTTTAAAAATTTTGGGGATGCTAGAAAAGTTTTGATTCCCAATGTGGGTGATGGGCGAAAGAAAATGTTTGAGAATCAATGAATTAGATTAACATATTTTTGTTTCTCTATCCTATTTACATGAATTTTGGATACCCTAATTTAACAACTATAAGCGGCACAAGGCATAAGTTACTTCCAAAAATACTGCAGGTATTATCAGGAATAACTAGCATAAAATGTAAGGCTTACTAGGAAAAGTGAAATTATGTATTCTTTATTCACTGAGCTGGATAACCATTGAAATTGAGACCATGGATGTATAGTTAATATTTAGACATACAAATGACAGGACACTTTCACTCTTCCCACTGCATCGATTGGTTATTGAACACTGTTATTTTCAGAGAAAGTAATTCTGACTAAATCCACTTCTACCTCACAATATTCTACATGCATCATGATCATAAGATGGATCAAGTTAGATATTGTAAAGCAACAAATTAATGTACTCCTTTCTTTGGGAAGTAACATGTTACAAATGTTTTTCACTCAGTAAAGGAATTATCCTTGTTAATGTTTTAACTAGTAAATAAAGCTTATGTAACAGCATATGCCTGTATTATGGCACCATGCAGCCAATATTATTGAAATTTCACACAAACATTATCCAAGCAAGAACTAGCTGCTTTCCTTATTCTTATTAACTGTTTGGCTTGGCTCAATAATTTACACTTTGTTTACCTTATAAAACCAGTCTAAGTGGCATACTGAACAAGATAGTCTTGCATACCTATATATTATAATTTACCTGAATTCAAGATAGCCACACAATTCAATAATATACATGAGCTTCAGTTCAAGCACTTGCCATTCAAGCCAAGTTTACAAAGTGTTGGAAACTGTACACAATACAAAAAGAAATTTAATTTTTCATGTAAAAAAAACTTTGTGTGGAAGAGATGAGAAACAAACAAATTTGTATGCCTATAACAGGTCTAATTGGAAAAGATGCAAAATATAGTGGACTTCAAATAATGATTCAAAAAGTATGAAATGAAATTTTAATTAATAAATAACTGAGAAAAAATATTTTTAATATATGTGTATATGTAGCAGTTAATGCTATTCTAAGTAGCACTGACCACAAGTAGTTTATTTTTATTGTATCTTAAAGTTAAATTATAAACTATCATTTTAATTCATTCAAAGCACATTTGTAATTAAGATATATGTATATACAGGCATATTTACATTTTAAAAAGTAATTTAAAATTGCTTCGGAAAACTAAATATGACTTATCAAGATATTAAGTAGAAAAAGATTGTTATAAATTTGGTCCACGCAGATTGAGCTACTGTTCATTCAAATAATAAACAATAAATTAAATGTTTTTTAAATAAACATGCAATGTTTTATGCAAGTGAATGAGACAGACAAGTACTGTCTGTCTCATTTAGCGACTGTTATACCTCGGCTCGGATGCATAATGTTTTGCAATAACTAGTAATTTTAAATAAAATAATAATGCTCTAAAATTCGAAAGAAAAAATTAAAAATAACGTCACATTTTACCTGTTCAACAACTTCAAATATATCCGGTCTTGCTATGGATAAAAAAAATTTCGTAAAGTAACCAAACATTATATTTGAAGGTCAATTTACTAAACTATTTAGAATAACTAATTTAATTCAATGTGGCGAGTCATTGGCACTTTTGGATCAATCTGTTGCAAGGCTAAACATTGTCAACAACGATGTTTCGGTCGGTTTGGTTTCATTAATTTTATAACAAAAACAAATTATGCTAACATTATAATTACATTTTGAAAATAAAATATGTTTCGAAAGTGAATTTTAAACATTGGCAAACGAAACATTCTGAAATTTTGCAAAATAACATAGCTTCTATTTGACCGGATCTTACGGTAAACGGGTTGAATGATTAATCACCACTAACACGTGACGTATCAAACACCAAGCTTAAAGTTTAAGTTTGTCAGATTCGTTGTCTCGGTCTCGACCGTTGCCCAATCTTTACTTTAACCGAGTACATGACTTGATATCTTCAAAACAGTATTTCTCAATACATTTCAAAACAATTTAATTAATAGAATAACATTTTACTGTCGTCTTTTTTTTACCAAAATCATCTACTGCAGTACAACCCTACTATCCAAGTATTGAATGCCCGTAAGCGAGTCAAATTTAAAAAATTCATCACGTGCACAATGTGCCCGTGCTATGTTTTGAAGGAACATTTGGACGTAAAAAATCATTAGCGGTTCTAGAAAAATATTTTACGTAATACCGTAAATAACATTCAATCACAAGTCTGATGTAACTATTTTGACTTTAAAGTAACTGAAAGCTAATCTCAATACATCCAAGAACCAGGCATTGTATCCCATCTCTGTTCAAAAAAAAAAAAAAACTGTGGCAGCTAAAAATAAAATATTTGTAGTTTCTTAAAATACTAAGAAGAGATAGAATAAACTGCTGTAAATATATTTTACTTATTCGCATATTTAATCAAGAAGCAAAACATATATATATCTATGTATAATGCCATGGATTCACCTTTGTAGCCATTTTATCAAAATAATCATTCAAACAATGTGAAAAAATAACAGTATGTGGCAGCATTACACATTCACATAATATTCTATTATGGGTAAGATATGTTGACGACATACAGAATGTTCAACTTGAAAGAAGTGCTATTACTCAAAAGTTTATACTAAATGCACATTTTTGTTAAAATGCATATAATACTATGAGATGGGTAAAATAATGTGAATGATTTTAGTGCGGATGGAACTGGAGTGGGGAGAGCTGTTTATTGCCACCACATTTGATTACTCCAGTCTGTGTCCAGCATTGACTTTTGAACAAGGTTGTGTAATCATGTGTTGTTGTTTGTTAAAATGGAGGTTAACTGTTGAAAAATGTGTATTCGTGATGAAATCTCATGTTGTTTGTTGGCGAAAGTTAAGAGAGAAATTTGGAAAGGAAGCACCAGTGAAAAGTATTATTCAGAAGTTAGTTGGAAAATTTTGTGGAACAGATTTGGTGTTAGACCAGAAACATGCCTGACACAGGTAAGTTTTAACTATGCAGGTACAGTTAACGGCAGTTACAAGATCTTCTCATAAATCTTTGCAGAAACTAAGCAGGGAAAAGAACATTTCACTATGTTAAGTCCACATTGTGGTGAGGATAATGCTGAAATTAGCCCCATGTCAAATGCAGGTTTTCCAAGAATTAACTAATGTTGATTATGCTAAAAGTCAATGGGTCAAGAACCATTAGAGGCATTGGCATTTTAGATCAGGTATGTTTCACCTTGGTGTATATGTCAATATGTGACTATACATTTCAGTGTATTTCAGTATATATGACTACTGACATATATACTGAAAACCTGCACATTTTCTTTGAATTTCCTCTACACCAATAAAATGTAGGCGTATGCTGTATGGTTTCAAGGTGACAAATAATAGGACCTTATTTTTTAAAAAACTGTGGATGCTACAGTCTACCCAGAAATTATCCAACAGTTCATAACCTTACTGTAAGAGGCTGGTTGCAACAGGACAATGCCACTTACCATACAGCTTGCTCTACTGTGGAGATGCTACAAATTTTTTTTTAGCGGAAGTATGATTTCTAAATGTTGTTATATATGAATAATAACAATCAGCATATCTGTAACAAAAACATTTGTTTTATTTCAAGGCTAACAATTTTACCTGAATTCAAGTTTGAATAATTTTAGCCTGAACATTAGTTTTCATATTTATTATGAATTTTGTTTAAATATTCAGTGCTACATACACTGAATATAGCGGTGCTGATGTCTGAATTGTGAAAGAATTGTGTATATATATATATGTTCATGGAGTACATGATTTAAATTCTGTTTGTTCCTTTAAAATTTGTTTAAGTATATGTGTACATTTAGAAAATCAAATGTGTTTAGTGGGGTTCCTTTGTTGTTTATAAGATTTTCACATTTTTGTGGATGTCAGCACACTTGTGGTTTGTTTCAATAACAAAGTTTAAGATTATTTTAAATGGGAGTGAAATAATTTTATTGTATTCTTTATAGTATTACAAAAAAGTTACAACCTGTTTGTCCTATATTTATTGTAACTTATTACAGTATGAGCAGTCAAGTTTGTGTACTAAAATAAATAAATATATGAATTTGATTGCATGAGTATTATTTATAATTCTATATGCAATATTACAGCCTGTTTCTTTTTTTTTTTTTTTTTCTGGACATTTTCATTGTAATTGTTAAAACATGTGTAATGAATTAATTAGTTGATTTTGTTTATCTTACTCTAAAGTTTGTGTAGGAGTCTGTAGCAATATTCTGTAGCAATTATTTGCTTTATCTAAATATATTAATTTGTTACACTTCATCATGGTTGTCTTCTTGCAAAAAAGGAATCTGTACTTACGTGTTAACGCCACCACAGCTACAGCTTTATTTAAAAACAAGGTAGTCAATCGGATTTCGGTGGAAAATGGGCCGATATAGAGTTTAACATAAATAAATATTTATTTTATAAATATAATTTAACCAAACTTAACCTACGCTCGCTAACCTTGACTAATTAACACTGTAATTTTCTGAGTATTTATTTAATAAATTCAGTAATTACAATTATTTATTATTTAAATAATCAAATTGCAATAATTAATTACTGAATTTATTAAATAAATACTCAAAAAATTATGGTGTTAATTAGTCAAGGTTAGCGAGCAAAGCGAGCGTAGGTTAAGTTTGGTTAAATTATATTTATAATATAAATAACCATTTATATTCTGTTTTGAATCTGTTTCGACCCATTTTCCACCGAAATCCGATTGACTACTTTGTTTTTAAATAAAGCTGTAGCTGGGGTGGCGTTAATACGTAAGTACCAAGGAATCTTGTATTCTATTCTGAAAATTTATGTTGCATGTGATGATTAGAAAAACTGTGTATGAGAACGGTCAGTTGTGATAAGTTTTCTGTACATTTTAAAAGTGTGCTTGTTTAGATGTTTTATGAGAGGGGGTTCAAGAAGTTCATGCCGTTGCCTAATTCATATAAGGAGTTGAAGGTAATATTTTGTAAATTTTGTTAGTTGCGTGAGAAGCTGTTTCCATTATCTTCTAATATGTACTAATATGTTATCTTGTAATATAACTTCTATTATATAGAATGATTTCATTTGTCACCTCCATATCCAAGCCAATAGAATACTTTGTATGAATGTCTGTTAATGATTGTGAGGATGTTTTTTTTGTTTGCTGTAAAATATTTCAAGTAATATGCCTAAGATGGATGAGTACAATAAACTATAGGCCAATAAACTATGATTAAGAGCTACTGTTGAAGATGAATTAATTTTTTTGGTAATATGCCGAGTGAATTTATTCATGGATAAATTGTTTAGCTATATGTTCTGTTTGAGTTGGGTGTATAAGATAGTAATTGTTTAAGAGATGGAAATGTTTGTAGACACATAATAAGTTTGAGTAAATTATAATAAGAAATTTTTTTATTTTGTTTACAAGATGTGTTGGGTTTTTATTGAAATATTGACATAAAGATGTATTTGACTAATTTTGTGTAGGTTCTGCACTTCTATAACTTATTAGATATTCAGCAGTATATTTATAATGTTCAAGTGTGATAAGATGGGAACCTTTTTTGTATGCATATTATATCAAGTTTTTTTTAGTGTTGGTAGATTGGTGATTTGTAACCCACCAGGTTGGTCTAGTGGTGAACTCATCTTTACAAATCAGCTGATTTTGAAGTCGAGAGTTCAGCACTCATCAAGTCCTAGTAAAGGCAGTTACTTTTATACGGATTTGAATACTAGATTGTGGATATCGATGTTCTTGGTGGTTAGGTTTCAACACATCTCAGAAATGGTCAACCTGAGACTGTACAAGACTACATTTTATTTACAATCATCCTCATTCATCCTCTGAAGTAATATTTGATGGTGATTCCCGAAGGCTAAACAAGAAAAAGTAAGATTTGTGATTTGCACCTTTCAGATAGTTGGGAATTGTTGACTCTATTATGGACTAATTGTCACATTTGTTCATAAAATATATAAACAAATAAAACACGTCTTGGCACAATACAGCATAACAAATAAACCACTATGTATTATCAAATACTTTCTTCCTCATGAACTAACCACAAATAAAAACTTTTTGTTGAGCACTTAAAAAAAATCATACATCTTTTTGTTTAAAAATGTGTGAATTTGGATATGAAAACATAAAACTACAATAAAAAATAAAATTACAATAATGTTAATAACAATATGTGAAAATACACCCATTCTAATTATTTAAATGTAACTATTCATTCTTTAATTCATACAAAGTTTTATAAAGTAGATAAAATTTATAAATATCAATTTATAATTATTATTTTTTTATTATATATATAATAAATACTAATATTAAACACTTAGATATATATATATATATATATATATATATATATATATATATATATATATTATATATATATATATATATCAAAAACTCTAGGTAGTACTAAACACTTGTAATTGTATATAGATAAAAACTATTTCTTTGCTGGAAACCACATCCTGTTTGATCAACAGAATATTATGCAGTGGAAGAAGTTCAATTTATATAATCCAGGGGCACTGTGTTTAATGAAGTTGTTTTTTTTAATCTCAGTTAAACTGTACCTACCATTTTTATGTAAGTTATTTTTTCTGCTATTTTGTTTTTGCAAAAGTTCATATGATAAATTTCTTGTTTAGATTATCTTTCTAGTTAGTTCTGTTTATTCTAAGTAACAGTGGTAACAATTAATGAACTATTATAACTGTCTGAGTTCTTCTTTGAGTTCTACAGGTAACACAGGAAATTACCAGACTATATTTCTTAAAATTATTAACAATTCATTTTCAAACTAATGTAAATCTTTCTTTCAAATATTGTTTTAGTTAATCAGCAGCATATTTTTCAGTAAAGTTAACAGTAAATAATCTTGAAATGGTTAAGAAACTGTTTCAGTATGTAATTGAATAATATAGCTGATCTATATTATATCTGTCCATTTAATGTTGATTTTGTCAAATTCAGTATTTTTAAAATTATGTTGAGATCTTAGTTTTTGTTCTACTACAACTAGAATTTGCAAATAATTATCTCTGTGCCCTGAAAAAATGACAGAACTCAATTTTTTCAAATTAAATACATTGCACCTTATTTTAAGGCTTAAGTTATAAAAACCTTACCCTACTCTGTGCTACCACTGACTCTAAATCAAACTTCTTCACAGACTGCTATTAGAAGCACTGAGTGTTCGGTACTGTATGTAGTATTCACATCTGAATTAGATTTTGAAGGATCTTTGCTGTTCATGATTTAAATTGTGTTTGTTTTTTTAGGGTGTTGTTTTTTTAAATTTTGAGTTACTCATGCATTGAACTTTAACAATTCAGAAATCAGGTGTATGTTATGCTGGAGCATAACATTCACCTGAATAACAATGTTACAATAAAAATCACTCAGACCTAATAAAATGTTAAAAGATCCCTCAAAATGCCACCACACTCATTTCATTGAACAAAAATAACCTTTGTGATAGAAATTACCTTTCAGCTGCAAAGGCTAAACGACATTTGTAAAAAGATCATCATGATATGAACTCAAAATAAAATATTTAGCTTAAGTCATTGATTACAACAGAATATTAATATTATAAAACACCATTAGCACAAGTTAGTTAACTCCATAATTAATCAACAAATAGGTAAAAAAAATTAAAACAAATTCATAACATTTACTTACATCAACAAAATACAAGTGAAATTGAATTTCCATAAAAGAGAAAAAAATATATATGTAATTGAAAACATTACATGCAAAATCAATATTAGGACAAAATGCACATTGACAGGTAAAACCACCAGTAAAAAAACAAATTTGATTAACATGTAGTAAACACACTTGATGGCTTTAACTTGATGTAATAGGACAAACAGGGAGAGACTGATCATAATACAGGCATAAAAAAAAATTCACTCTATCACTGAATCCACTTTGCACCAACAGCTCAAAGAAACTGGTCACACATGAACAAGCATTAACAAGAGCATGAAAGTCTCAGAAATAAATAATAAAGGATCAAAACTAGACACAATTAAGTAATGCAAATGATACAGACACTCAAAAACAAATAATAATAACAACACTCTTTCTAAATGATCAAACACAGTTTAAATCACACATGCTCTCCAAATTCATCATTAACAAAAAATCTAATTCAAGTTCCAGTACCACCTTCAACTGCATGATTGTTACTTCCAGTAACAATCTCTGAAGAATCTTGATTCAAAGTTAATTTAGATAAGGTAAGGTTTTTATAGTTTCATCTTAAAATAAGAGAATGCTGAAGTCAATTTATAAAACAATATTACAATTTTTTAACATGATACATCATGGATATGAAAATCAAACACATAACCTTCATATTAATTTACTGACAACCAGATATTGCCTATGATCTTGTTAATATTAACTTAATGGTATTTAGAATTATCAGAAAATAGATATTGGAAATTTACTGACAAAATTAAAGGATCACATTCTATACATTTCTTCCTTTGATATTTACAATTTCTACATTATCATAACTATTCAAGAAACCATCAATGTACTAGAAATCTTATAACTATGAATGCTTCACCATGGTCTATGAATGCTTTGAGAAACTAAAAATACTTTAATCCTACTAATACAAACCAGAGTACACAAGACTAGCAAACGTGTGTACTAAATTAAATAAAAATCTTAACTTTGTTGTAAGCAGTCTGAGTTTATGAATTTTATTACTGTGATTATTTATAAAATAAAAGTTTACATAAAATTTTTCAACAAGTAAAATATGACTGTTGAGTAAAAAAAATGATTTGGTGGAAAGCAAATCATAAAGCATTCTCCAAGTATGCAGTTCTGATTACAGAAGTTTATCCACTGAAATGAAGTGACAATAATATCTATACCGAGTACAATATACGGTCATTCACCAACAAATGATAGTAAATGTATACAGGTACTACACCTAAGAAAATCACATACTACAAATCACAATGTATAAAGACATATCTGTAAAGATATTAAATACAACATACAAATTCAACACATAGCAAATAAAAATGATGATCTCAATAGATAATTAAATAATATGAAATTTATACATACTAAATTTAACAAAAACAACATAAAAAATGAAAAAATACAGCACAAATCAAATAAATATATTATTCAATTTTACTAAAGGGATTTAATTATTATTAACCTTTTTCAGATGGGCACCATTACAATATTACTTTTGGCAACTTTAATGAACAAGTGCTGCTAATTAGTTCCATAAGTTAATTTAGAAGAAAAATCACTATCTATTTAAAAGTTAACCTCTTATAATTTTTTATTTATAAATATTTTTTGTTGGTTTCAGGATAATATAATATGGCTTAACATAACATATTTAGGATTTCCTTTCACATTAATATTCAGAAACTTATAAACTTAATAGCAAACGTTCCCACCATAAAGTAAATTATACAGCACCTAAAAATAACAGTTAATAAACCACAATGATGGCTAGATTAAGTATAGTAGCAAGAAGGGATGAAACAACATTTAAAAAAAAATATTAACAAGAATAAATTTTTTGGTAAAGCTAGGTGGAAGAATGGTTTACAAAATAAACTGTAGCAATGGCAGATAAGAAGATGCTGTTATCCGAGGTAAAAAATTAAAAATAATGATGCATGCACTATAAAACTTTTAGGAGCAAACTAATATCATACATTAATTTGTAAATGACCAATTCGGCGACGAGCATCTACCTGATACAAATCTTCATTTGTTCATAAAATGTACAAACTAAATACTTGGCACACTATAAAATAACAAATAAACCAATATGCGTTATCAAACACTTTCTTCCTCATAAACTGCAAATAAAAATTTTCTGTTAAGACTTTAAAAAGATTACACATTATTTTTGTTTAAAAGTATATGAATTTGGGTACCAAAACAAAATAAAATTACAATAATGTGAATTACAGAATACGAAAATACAGCACCCATTCTATTAATTTAAATGTAATTATTCTCTTTAGCACATATTATGTTTCATGATGAGGCAACGATTGGTAAGTATTAACATTAATTTATAAAACATTTTTTTTTTTTTTTTTAATTGAACTTATTGTACATATATAAAGACTAAACACAGTTGACCAAAATATTTATTAAAGAAAACTTACTCTTAATCTTTGGAACACGAAATCGCAATTTTAAAACCAAAACATATTTTCATTTTTGCCACACTTCTAAAATAATACTGAGAAAAACACCCCCTACATCAATCAAAAACAAAACAGCTGATCTAAAACTTTGTTTTTGCGCGGTACATAAATTCAGTTGAATAAACAAAACGGGAATTTTTTTGCTATGAAAGTACTGTAAAGTGAAAGTATTAAGTAAACCCTCACCAGCTGATTTAGTTGTTCTATGAACGCCAGTCTAGTGGTAGCTACTAGATCGTTGTGTGAACGCTTAAGCGTGTTGTGTGGTCGGATGAATGAATGTAACTGATTCTGATTTTATATAACAAGAATTAAAATGTTAAAAGTTAACTGTATTATCCTTATGTTTTTAAAATATTTTTTAGCAGTTTTGATATTTTACAGTGTTAATGTGGATGGAGAAAGAAATAGTCTGAAATGGATGGAGAAAGAAATAGTCTGAAATTTTACCAGGAAAAGGTGAGTTTTAAATATTTCATACGCGTAAAAAGTTGTATATAATTATTACCATATCACTATAATAATACTAATAGAAATTTTTTGTCGTGTCTATTTTTTCCGTAGTTAGTTATAATTGTAGTATTAATTTTGTGATATGGCGATAAGTATTACCCTTTATGTATTTAATACTTTACTAGGTTGCATATATTTCAGTACTGCTCAAAATTATTTGAAAGTTGTATCAAACAATATTGTTTAAAAAAACAATTTTTGTATGGAAAAGATATAACCATAAATATACATGCATTTTATTTGCTGTTTAACGAATTGTGAAAATATTCCCCTGTTTAATGGTACATGTAACCAGTTAAATCATTAAGCTGGGTTTTTTGTTCTTAACTTTCCTTAAAATTATAAAGTTTGATCTGATAGAAAAACACACTAAAATTTTATTTGGCTCGCATAAAAATTTATTGAAAATTAATTTAATTTAATTTTTAAATAAATTAGTTTTTGTTGTGTGCCTTACGTTTAGTATTTTTAGCAACCATGTAGTGCTACAGTAAAATTATAGAATATCTCATTTTTGAGGAAAACAAAAAATTAAATCTTATCATAAGGAAAAAATAACTTGATCTCGTAGTTTTTCTTTTGTAGAACTTAATAAAATTTAACAGAAATGTTTTTTTTTTATATATAGTTATGTTTGTGCGAGATACATTTATTTACTTGAAACAATTTATATTCTATTATGTGGCACAATTTTTTCTATATCCATATCCATTACAGCTATATAGAATGGTTTGAATAAGTATTTGATCATTAATCATAATATTAAAGTAAATAGTACAGAATAAAAATAAACTATTTTGAAAAGTTTTCATACATTTTATATTACTGAATTAATTAAATGCTTAAATCTGTGATTTGGCTTCAGCTGATGTTGCTAGCAGTTTGCTTTTTCTTTTACTGTGTTATTATAGCACATTTTTCATGTGGTTGAAAAGTATATAAGATTTGAATGATGTCTAATCATTTAGTATATCTTTTTCTCAGTTTATGTATTTTATAATATTAAAGTGTGTTAATATAAAGCACCTTTATGTTTAAGTATAGATGATTAAGGTTGTTTGTATTAATATTGGTGGATTTGTAACTCGTTCCTGCAAGATGAAATCAGATGCTTCTGTTAACAGTAAATAAAACTGTTATTAAATGTACTTAATACTGTATTATTTTTTTTACATAATCTTGTAATAAAGTAACGTTCAATCATTAATCTACTATAATTATTTCATTTCTTTTTCAATTAAATTTAAACTAAAAATAACAAAAAAACATGATATGTAACCCAACATTTGTAGGATATAATTTCTTTAAAGATTACTTTTCTTTTGTAATATATGTATTGCAGTGAAGGGTTTGCTACAAACTCTGGGTGATCCTTCATCCAGGGAATGAAGGATTGTGTTTCAACACGAAGGGATTGTGTGTTGAACATTCAAGTTCAATACTTCTACAACCTGTTCAATTTTGAGGATAGGCAAAGATTTTACTTTGGGAAACTTACTCAAATTTCTTTGAATAGATCTTTAGTATTTGGAGGAACTCAATTTGCTGTAGCATATATTTGAGTTGATGAATGCAGAACTGGTGCCTAATTGGTGTTCCAATCATGAATAAAGATAACTTGAATTGTGTTTAAGATTGATGCTGAACATTAAAGGGCTTTGAAACACCTCTAAGATGGTTATTTTTTTATTTTATATCTCTCTGTTGTGGGTTATTCTTTTCTACCCCCTTTCCTCTTATTTTTTTTTTATTCCTTTTTCACTGGTGTTCTGTGAGTTTAGGCTAGACCCTAATCAGTGTGTATCTAAAGATGTAAGATTGTAAAGTTCTGATGATTGTGTTTATTAGCTATTGGTAGCTACAAGGATACCCTAATCTGTGACTGAGGTGTTTATTGGGGTAAATTGGGTCTTGTATTCTTTCTGAAATGTACAAGTCTCAGTAGTGCTTCATTACAGCTGTGATTATCATTGCAGTTCAAAACAGTTTTTTAATATCTATTGGCTATATTAATTCAATATATTCGTTAATAATTAATTTTATGTTTTTTTTATTTTTATAGTTTTTTCATCGGCCAAAGATATTGTCCAAAGAAAAAATGTTAGATATATCCGAATTATCTGATGAAAACAGATTTCAGAATATTTTAAGCAATATTCTTGTACCAAGAATTGTTGGAACTGCACAGCATGAAGCGGTGAAGGAAGTAAGTGTAACTGTTTAATTTCTTTCCCATTTATTTTCTATGTAAGTTTTTATTATTGCCATAAATTACCTAAAAAATGAAATAGGTAGAATGAAACTAATTATTTTTTTAAATAATGGAAGTCATTTTATTATTTTCTTACAAATAAGCCATTTAAATGTGTTAATAAAAGTTTTAACTCAACACAATTTTCATTTTAAACATGTATAAAATTAATGCATAAACATTATATTGCATGTAAACTGAAGTATAGGAATAAGTACACAGTATGTGACTGAAATAATAATTTAACTTGCTTCTGAATAAATTAATGGTTTAGAACTTCCTTTCATAAGCAGAAATACAAGACAAGTATGTCTTGGCATCGAAATATAATTTCTATTTTATTAGTTGCCCTGGTCTGTTTTGTGGCCACCACTTATTATTTGGAGCTAATTAACATCCCATCCCCGTAGGGGAAGGCACCTGCTTTGTGATGCTTCTGTTCGCCACCCCCCCACTTCCGATGGGCTTTAATGGAAGTGGTCTTTCGTCCTCCAACTTCTTACATCTCATAGTAATAAGTTAGGCCTTGTTGGGGTGCCGCTGATGTAAATGCCTCGGTAGACATTTTCATCAGTGTTTTATAAACTCAGCTTTTGCCTTTGCTGCAGGCCTCATCCAGACATCTTGAATGTCCTACATTGTTTCCCTTTTAACTAGCTGACCAAGATCGTGGAAACACAAATCCCATGCCTAGTTCTACATTTTATAGAGCCAATTCATATGTAAATGTCTCATAAATTTGAGGAAAATGAATAATAAAATACCACCAAAAATGTTGTTTGCAACATTGAAATATATTCCAGGTTCCCTTAAAGAACTCAACTTCAGTTCATACTCCTGATTTGGTTTCATTATGGACTCCGGTCTGGTCTACCAGGGAAAGGTGGACAGACCTCCTACTCCCACTCAGCTCCATCGCAGAGTCTCGCGTGACATTTACTTTCACTTATAACCATCATCGAGATGCCGCTACAACCCACGACTGCATGGGAATCCATGCCCTCGGCGGTGCTGTCACCATCCTGCCGACAGTAATGCTTGCTCATTCTAGAACTGTCCTCATCAAAATGATGCTACACCTCACAGCTGCATGGTTTAATTTAAATTACAACTATGTTTAAAATAGTTAAAAGTTGTAGTTTTAAGTTGAATGGAATTAAATGTTTTTATCTATGCAGGCTTTTTATCTATAGCCAAACAGAGGTTACTTTCTGAACCGGCCTCATATCATGTGAAAGATATGTTAATTGTAATCATGTTGTACAAAAAAATAGTTTGTACTGTAAAATTTATTTTATTTGGATGATATCATTCTTGCTGGGGGCAGATCACATGCACGGACCTCATATGTAAATGACTTATGAATGATCAAAATGATTACGTAGTGTTATTTAACCGTCAGGTTCATTCAAAATAGCATGTTGGATACTGTTCATAATAATTTTTTTTTTTGACCATGTACTCTATTCTAATGGATTAAGCATGATTATATAATTATTATCACCGTTTTTTATTCATTAATTACAGTGTTATAAATTAAGTTCACAGAATGAAACAAGAAAATATAAGGTTGTAAAAACATACTAAGTATAAATAAAAGATTGTAAAAAGCCACTTATAAATTTATGATTTTATTAAATCTATTACTCTTAAGATTAATAGTCCGTAAATATTTTCCTGCATTAACATTAGCCGTCGTTTAAAAAAACTTCTGTGTAACGTTTTAAATCAGAAGGAAGAAGTAGATAATACATGTAAATTACTTATTTAGCAGCGATAAAATCCCATCCAAAAAAAATTGTAAGAAAATTTATTTGTTTATTTTTATTATTTGAAATGATTTCTTTAATGTATTATTAGAATGTATGCACAGGATTTATAAAAATTAATAAATTATATTTTTTATACTATATTAAACATTTGCCATATCATCAGTATTGTAAATTAGTACTGCTTATCAACTTCCACGTAAAGTAATAGAATTTCTACCTTTCACCCTGGAGGTTTTGGGTTTGATTATAATTATTGGTCAGGTTTGGCTTTTTCTGCACACAAAAAATTCAGTTTTCTTCATTAAAATTTTTTTTTATGTTTAACAGTCAAATCTTAATATATCCTGTTTGATTTAAGAAACTGCATCGAATCCTATTATAAATTATGTAATAGTTATTTAAAAATTAAATTATAAAAATTATTTTTTTTTTTGTTGAATGAAATATAGGTCAATAATTTTATGAAGACTGAATTTGGAATAGATTTTAAAATTCAAAGATTTTAAAGAGAATATATGAAAATTACTGCCCTTATTATCAAATAATAAGTTTGATTTAATAATAATTATTATTATTATTTGCTGATCTGAACAAATTGTTTTTATCCTTTTTGTTAATATATTTGTTAAATATTATGTTTGATGTAAAATTATTAAGAAAAAAATTTAAAAAAAATTGTTCTCATAAAATTAATATATAAAGCGTACTGTAAAATAATACAAAGATACTGATACTGATCTTTGTATTATTTTACAGTAATTACTGATTGAAGATTTGTTACCGTATGATTGGTTATTGAAAGTTTAACATAGGAGTGCTTTTTTTATAAATTAACATTGTGTTTATGAATTATTTTAAGGACAAATAGGTGTTAATTTTTTTGGACTAGTTTATGTTTTATTTATCTGTTTGTCACAGTTAATAGTTAGGAATGGTTCTAATCGTTTTAATACCCAAAAAAATAAAAACAGGCGAATTTGAATAAATTGTGAACCTCCCGTTTTATAATAAAGAAACTAATACTTCATTATAACTTTGTAGTATTTTTTTTCATTGTGGTTCCTCTGTTAATTTATTTATCGTACAATTTTATTTGCAGCCTTAATTTATTCCCTTTTTATTTTTATTAGTTTTTCATACAGTCTATGAATATTTTTTCTGCTGCACTTACTCATTTTGCTTCGCTGTTTCTCGAATTTTTTAAATAAAATTTACTGATATAAAAAGGAAGTTTTTGTACATTTTACAAAAAATAAAGATTTGACAAATAATTTAAGGTTAGACAACTAAAAATAGATATTATGTTATTGTATATATATATATATATATATATACAATAATGTTATTGTGTATATATATATATATATATATATATATATATATATATATATATATATATATATATATATATATATATATATATATACATATATATACAATAACATTATTGTATATATATATATATATATATATACGCAATAACACACACACAATTAAAATGACTAACAACAACAAGCTAAGCCGGATACTAAAGTTCTGTCCGAAGGAACATGAATAAAGGTGACCTTGAAGAAGGCGGTTACGATTTTCCACCATTGTAATCGATCGGTGATAAAATTACGTTACGTATGGCGCGAATCCGTTATAAGCATTTAGCGTTCCATATTTCAGATCGGTAACTTTTTTTGATGAAATGTGATTAATAGATATTACTTTTCGGTTGAAACAATAATCAGATGTAAATATATCTCGTATTAAATAAATAATAAAATGAAATATAAATTTTACTGAATTGATATTCGTTATCCTATTGAAAGAATTTATAACGCGTAATTATTCAAATTTGAAACGATAAAGTTATTAATCTCGTGAATTATGATCGTTTTGAGTAAGACCTTCAGCCCACCGGGTTGGTTTAGTGGTGAAACTCATCATCGCAAATCTGATTTCGAAGTCTGGAGTTCTAAGGTTCAAATCCTAGTAAAGGCGGTTACTTTTATACGAATGTGAATACTAGGTGTTCTTTGGTGGTTGGGTTTCAATTAACCGCACATCTCAGAAACGATCGACCTTAGACTGTGCAAGACTACAGTAAATTTACATTCATTCATTCATTCTCTGTCTGATGATGTATTACATTACGGTGGTTCACAACGGCTAAACAGAAAAAGAGAGGTAAGGCTTTCGGAATCACAAGCTGTAAAAACAAGCTCTTCGGATTTAACTTATAAACTCTCTCTCATAAAGCGTCTAAAATACTTTTAAAGATATAATTAATCTGTAGCGTTTTGTCGCATGTAATGTGTAACGTCTGAATGTTTCGTAGGCGATATATTCTCGTTCGACGATCAAATCGATTTCGTTGATTATTACAGAATCAAACTACAATGTTTCCTGTTGAATCTTCATAATAAAACGTTATGCGTGTGATGATTATTATTAAATATCTATTGTACCGTCTTATATTCCCGCCTGAAATATAATATAATCTCGTGATGGAATCATATAAAAAAGACGAGTTTTGTAGGTACAAGAAAGAGGCGGTTACATTTCATCGGCCGTCACCATAAATCCGAATAGCGTAGACCCGTGTTTAAGTAATTAGAAATTTCAATATAATTTATTTGGGTACTTACGTATTAACGCCACCGCAGCTAGTCAATCGATTTCGGTGGAAAATGAACAGACCCTTTATTAATTTTAATAAATGGTTATTTATATTTATTTATTTTATAAATATAATTTAAAGAAACTTAACCTACGCTCGCTAACCTTGACTAATTAACACCGTAATTTTTTGAGTATTTATTTTATAAATTCAGTAATTATTGCAATTATTTATTATCTAAATAATCAAAACACTCCTGTTAATTAGTCAAGGTTAGCGAGCGTAGTTAAGTTTGGTTAAATTATATTTATAAAATAAATAACCATTTATTAAAATTAATAAAGAGACTGTTCATTTTCCACCGAAATCCGATTGACTACTTTGTTTTTAAATAAAGCTGTAGCTGCGGTGGCGTTAATACGTAAGTACCTTTATTTGAAATGAATTGGAAGATTTTCATGTACAGAAGTAATATTACTAAATTAGTGAATTTATAAATACGAGTAATAAGAATTATTTTAAATTAAGAACCTGAATTTTCTGCATCCCGTTCATGTAACAAGTAACGTGTGCTCCAGTAGCTTCCATTATGTATGTATGTGTGTGTATATATATATATAAATATATGTATGTGTATATATATATATATATATATATATATATATATATATATATATATATATATATATATATATATATATATATATATATATATATATATAGGTGTGATACTCAAGTTATGTTTTTAAAAAATGAACTTTATTTATTACAATTAGTATACATGAAATCGTAAAACATCATTATGCGTACATGCTAATGTGTTATAAAATAGGACTACATAATATTGAACGAGTCTAATAATACATGTTAACTGTATGATTCTTGATTGAGACTCTAATAGGACGATGTTCGTCGAACGAGTCCAGGACTGAGACAGAATAATTGTTCTTACAATTAGAATAAAGAAACATAGGTTGCAGCTGCATTACATTCTTCCTCACGGTGGCTTTTCCTGGAAATTAGGGATAGGCAACACACATGGCTTTTGGAATGCAATATGTCAGGATTTTACTGTAACATATCTCCTCCATTCCCAAGTAAACCATCTGGGGGTGTTTCAACAGACACAGGTGTTTTCCTAAATATTTTAATTTTGCAATAAAATAATAACCGTTACAATCAATATACAATATAATATTATGTTTCACAGTGATATAACACCTGTAATAGTATTATTTTTCCTGAGCATTAACAAATTATTATATTTATTTTTTCTAATTCCAAACTATTTAGATTAATCGATAAGCCTGAATGCTGCACCATTTCCATATTCAGTTCATTTACATCAATAAAATATTTATCATATATTACTATTACTTTAAACTTTATGACTAATAAATATTTTATTTTAACATATAATTGCTGGATTTTAAATTATGTATATAGTTGTGTGTGTATTATTCTATTTCATTGTACATATGTTGTAATATAATCTTACTATTTTTTTCTGTCATGTATTCTGATATACTGTACAGTTCCACAAGTGTTTAAGAAATTAAAAAAAAAAAAAGATTAATTATTATTAATGTTATTATAGTGTGGAATAGTACACAAGTTTTTGCCTCTGATCTGGTTGAGGGTGTTCAGAATAGGTTCTTGAACTGGATGCGTTTTAAGTTTGGAGATTGTTTTGTTGGCGCTAGTAGAGAGGATATGTTGAGGCGATTAGACCTTTCCAGGTTATCTGATAGAAGAACGTACTTTGACTTGGTTTTCTTTTATAAAGCTCTGCACAATAAACTTCTGATGCGTTACCATGTTGTCTTGCGGAACCAGGCCAGGTCAGTGAGGTCTTTTAGGCAAATTGTGATGCCAGTTGGTTCCACCGTGTCTCCGATTGAGCGGTGTACCAGTGTTGCAGTGGAGTACCAGGATAAGCTAAGCTTTTGGGAAGATGAGACAACCTTCATTAAAAATTTGAGAGGGTTACGTGGCGATGTATTATTGTCCTTGGTGTAATAAATTATTAATATTATTATTATTTATAAATTATTATTATTAATATAATATTAATATTATATTATATTATTAATATAATAATTATTTATTATTTCTCATACAATATTAATTTTTTTTTTATATATTCCATAATAAATATTATTTTCACACAACATTATTAAATTATTTCTAATAAATTACTTCATAATTATATTTTATAAATTTTTAAGTTTGAGTTAAATTGTTTCATTTTAATCTGTTCTTGTAATAATAATTCATTTAATAATATATTTTACATTTAAATCATTTAATATATGTGTTCTGGTTCAAATTTAATATCACTACTAATTACATCTATTTTCATTTACAAATAATATATAATATTTTAAACAATACTTACAGTATTTCTTTATAATGATACATAATACATATTATTTTAAAACACTGTAAAATATTTAAAATAATTCACGTGATAATCAACATATTATTAAAACTGATTTTATCAAAACATATTTTATTATGTATATCATTTTACTAAAATGTGAAATCAATTAGTTCATAGTTATTTATTTATTTCATTAACATTACTTGTATCAGTATTAACTTTGTTACTATTTATTATTTGGCAACCGTATTATTTTGCTTATTTTTTATTTCTTTTAATATTATTTCATCATTAGCATCCATATTCCTGTAGTAATTTTTATAATTGAACCTAAGCCATTTATTATACCACATTTTCTACCCGAGTTATTATTACTACTACCACTTAACAATATTATATCTTATATTCACTTATTACTAATGTCTATTACATCTTATTACATTTCTCTGTTATTAGCATTATACAATTCATTGCTACTTAATATTTTAATACAAGTTCATATGCATCATTTTAATTCATTCACGTAAATATTGTTTCAATTCTATATTATAAAACAACTTATTTTTAACATAACACAATACAAAATTATGATATGCATTCTGCTCTAGGAATGGGAAGGATCAGCGACAGGATTTAAGTAAGGATTATACTTTTACCCTTTTCTTTATTTTATTTTTACTTTGTTTCTGGATCTTTTTAATGTATACTTCTTACGGTTTTAATTATATATTTAATTTTATTTTAATAGCATATCAGTTGAAATACCTCTTCCATAACACTACTAATTAAATAATTATTTTAGGTATTCCTTTTTATTTAAATTATTTAATGCGGCAATTAAGTTTATAACTCCATCAAAAAATAGTATTACTATTAAATTACTAAATATAATTATTTCATTTCAAACATGTTTCGCATTTATTAATATAATTCCGTGCCACTTACAGTTTCTTGTATTCCACAGTGATTTGTTTTTCTTACGTGATAATTATTTATTTATTTTTTTGTCATTCATCATAATTAATAATATCTAATAATTTATGATTACATTTAAATAGTTGTAGTTGGCTACCTTAAAATATTTTACTAACATATTAAATTATATTTAACTGTGGATTTAATTTTATTTCTATCACATGTACACATTTACTTGCTGTACTTTACTGCACTAGTTTCTCTTTTAATATCATATACTTATCTCATAATACGTGCAGCTATCTATTTTCTTAGATAGTTGGCTTCTGGAGCTAGGCTCCTATTTGACTTACATACATTTTTATTCATAAAAATATTTTTACTATTCAATAATATGTCACTTACTATAACAATATTATTTTCAACCGAAATATCATTCACAAAATTATCTTCGAAATACAATCTATGTTTTATATTAGATATCAAAATTAATTATATTATTAACAAATTATTTTCAGATAATTATTGTATTTTAACTTCCTTTTTTGTACACTATTTCATAATCATATTTATTGGTTTTGAATGCCAGTTATATTATCCTTTTCTAAATTAAAAAGCTTACCCTCCAGGTTGGTCTAGTGGTAAATGCGTCTTCCCAAATCAACTGATTTGGAAGACGAGAATTCCAGCGTTCAAGTCCTAGTAAAGGCAGTTACTTTTATACGGATTTGAATACTAGATCATGGATATCGGGTGGTTAGGTTTCAATTAACCACACATCTTAGGAATTGTCGAACTGAGACTGTACAAGACTACACTTCATTTACACTCATACATATCATGTTCATTCATCCTCTGAAGTAACACCTGAACGATAATTCCTGAAGGCTAAACAGGAAAAAGAAAGAAATTAAAAATGCTAAATTAAATGTTGTATGATATTTACGTTTCAATAAATCTGTATATTATAGTACCGGTTCAATAAGTAAAATTTTACATAATTTACAATATTTAAATCATTTAAATATTTACTGTATTCTATGGTTTATTTCATCTTGACTTAATATTTGTGACGTGACTTAATATTTGTCATATAGCTGTGAAATCATCTCCTACTTACATATTTTTATTCATCCTTCTAACACAAGTTAAATTACAACATAAAAAATAAATTACACTTCATAATACAGAAATGAATTCTTCTACGTATATTTTATTTTAACATTTATTTTTATTTTATTCAAATAATTATTTTGTTTCTATATGTACAAATTCCCCATAACATAATCCTTTTAGTTAAGTAATCTTTAAAAAAAATATTTATAAAAATTCAATAATCAGTAATACTTCACATTAAGAGGAACTATGTTTATTCAAAATTAATAATTATCATTGGTTTAAATTAATATATTTTCTTCATAATTTAAAGCATTTAAAAAAAAATTAAGATTCAAATACAGAGATAGAAGAACAATTGCTAGTATTTACAGGAACCAAACAGCTACAGTAATAATTGGAGAACATAAGAAAGGGAGTCCGACAAGGATGTTCCCTATCCCCGTTACTTTTTAATCTTTACATAGAACTAGCAGTTAATGATGTTAAAGAACAATTTAGATTCGGAGTAACAGTACAAGGAGAAAAGATAAAGATGCTACGATTTGCTGATGATATAGTAATTCTGGCTGAGAGTAAAAGGGATTTAGAAGAAACAATGAATAGCATGAATGAAGTTCTACGCAAGAACTACCGCATGAAAATAAACAACAAAACGAAAGTAATGAAATGTAGTAGAAATAACGAAGATGGACCACCGAATGTAAAAGTAGGAGGAGAAAATATTATGGAGGCAGAGGAATTTTGTTATTTGGCAAGTAGAATTACTAATGGACGAAGCAGGAGCGATATAAAATGCCGAACACCACAGGCGAAACGAGCCTTCAGTCAGAAATATAATTTTTTTACATCAATAATTAACTTAAATGTCAGGAAAAGATGGTTAAAAATATATGTTTGGAGTGTTGCTTTATATGGAAGTGAAACTTGGACGATCGGAGTACTTGAGAAGAAAATATTAGAAGCTTTTGAAATGCGGTGCTGTAGGAGAATGTTAAAAATCAGATGGTTGGATAAAGTGACAAACGAAGAGGTGTTGCGGCAAATAGATGAAGAAAGAAGAATTTGGAAAAATATAGCTAAAAGAAGGGACAGATTTATAGACCACATATTAAGGCATCCTGGAATAGTCGCTTTAATATTGGAGGGACAGGTAAGAAAAAGTTGTGTAGGCAGGCCACGTTTGGAATATGTAAAACAAATTTTTAGGGATGTAGGATGTACAGGGTATACTGAAATGAAACGACTAGCACTAGATAGGGAATCTTGGAGAGCTGCATGAAACCAGTCAAATGACAGAAGACAAAAAAAATTATTTTTATCCATACAATAATTGTCTTTAAAAATTCATTAATCACTAATAACTCTTTGTAATTATTTTATATTCAAATTTTCTTTAATTCGTTAACCGATTATTTTATTTCCTTACCGGTCCAATATCTGACGTTTATTTATTTTAATTTATTTCTTTCTCTTCCTCCAATTCTTTTGATTGGTCCTAACATCTAACATATTCAAACTTATTACTAACACTTTCTTTATGTTTATTTATAATAATATTATTTTTATCGCTGGTATTTTTCTTAATTTTCCTCGTTTTGAGCAACCTAAATTTATTCATAATATTGTTACTTTTATTTTTCCTAATATCGTATTTATTTGGCAACATTTTATTATCATTAACTCTATAATTCCTTTTACTGTAATTATAAGTTTTATTATTATCTTCTTCATTAATAATATTCGACGACATACACTTATTATTCATGCATTTCTTAATATTCTTCTTATTATATTTAATATCTTCGTTATTAACATCATTACTTTCATTGTCAATATTAAATAATCTTATTATACTTATTACCGTAATCAATATCATAATCATTAATTATTATTTCATTAACTTCAATATTATTCGGCAACTAAATACTAATATTATCTATCGTCATTCCATTAACTTCTCTTCATTTTAACATTATCTTCATTATTTCTCTTATTTTCTATATTTTTCAGAAACATCTTACTATTATTATTTATAATATCATTATTCTCATCGGTAATATCTTTATTAACTTCGCTTATTTTGGGCATTGTTTTCCTATTACTTATATCATATTTCTTTCTAACACTTCTATTATTTTTTTTTAATATAATCTCATCGGGTTTCGGCAACTTTTTAATAATATCCTCAGTAATTATTTTACAAACGTCATTATTTATTTCAGTACTATCTTTATTGTTATTTGGCAATAAATTACTATTATTAATTCCATTTATCACATTACTCGTATTATTACCGCTATATATTTCTTCACTAATATATTTATTGTCGGCAACATTTCAATATTATTTATTTTATTTCCTTTCCTATTTTTATATCTTGTTTTATATATAACGTAATTTTTGTTAATAAATTTATTAACATTTGGTAGCCCGTTTTTAATATCTGAATTATTTCGCTTAATATATTTGTCAAATTTAATATTACTACATTTATTATTAACATTATCATTATATTCCCTTTCCTTCTTTATTACTCTTATAATTATTGCTCTGCAATTATATACATTTTTCATTATTATTATGATTATTTATACCTACGGAAATTTTAATATTACGTGCTTCTATTACTTGCACGTAATAATATTACGTGCTTTTTTCTTATGTATATTTTTACTATTAACAGTTGTGTGTTATTGTCTTCCCTTTATTATTTGTATCAGAATCTTAATTCTGACTTTTAATTTAAAATTATTTTTTTTTATCCTGTATTCATTATTTTTTATATCATTATTAAAATTATTTTTCGTTCTCTTAGCGGCCCTTTTTTTCCTTTTACGCTTAATTTATTTTTACTGTCATTTGTCTTTGTGTTATTATTAGTATTGTATACGATACATTGACCGGTGATAATCATTTATTGATTCAGAATCGTGCATTGATTTTAATCATTTTAAAGTAGGGACTTTTCCTGTAATAAAATTTGTATTTATTGATTTGTTCCGAGGCTCGTATCCCATAAAGTAAGATCGGTAAAAAATTCGTTATTTAACGCATTATTTTCGTCCTCTAAATTAAATTCACTTGAAGATCAATATTATCTGTTAGATAAACGGAATGCGAGACCGTTTCTTCGTCTGATTCATTACCTATACATAATTAATTATTTTCATCTTCAAAACTGTGGAAAAAATAACTAATCTCAAAATCTCCTAAAATAGTTTCATTTGGCAAATTAAAATTTTCTACTGCGTTGTCTTCATCTTCAACATTATCGGAATTAATTATAATTACTTTTTCGAAAATACTTTTCCTAGCGTCTAACGATTTTTTTTCCTAATTTTCTTGGCTGGTACCTGATTTAAATTTACTTTTCTGTTAATTTTTTTTATTTTTATTATATTTGTTATTATTTCCTAATTTAATTTTACCCATTTTTTTAGTAATATTATCGTAAGGTTTTTTTAATTTTTCGTTTCTGGGTCTATTACTCGCCAGTTGGTATAGGTTTAGGCGTTTATTCAGAGGTTTTACCGAATTTCTTGTGTTAATGCTCATTGGTATTTCTTGTGTTCGTTTAAATGGTGGTCGTTGAATGGGATTTTGGAAAGGAGGTTTTCGGTAATAATTCGAATTTTTTATCGGTTATAAGGTTATCTATTAAAAGATGTTCTTTGGAAGCTCGGAGTTTTAGAGATTAGTTTTGGTAATAACAAGGATATCTTGGTGTTTGGTGTCTATAAGTATTTGGAATTCTAGTTGAAGCAGCTTTCTTTACAATTCGATTACTATTTTTTTTTCCTGAATTTTTATGGGCATCGACTGCTAAGGTCATTAGCCCTCGTCACATTCTTTAAAAGAAATTATTATCTCCATCAGGATCGTCATATGTAAGGGTGTAAAGGGCCCTTACATTTTATTTAAAAAAACACAAACTTCACAATATACACTAAGATATAAAAGACAGGACAATCACAAACACTTACGGGGTGTAAAGGGCCCCGATATTAAAATTTGAGATAAGGTTCTCAAAAGACCATGAAATTAAAATTTCAACTTATCAATACCATTTCTTTCTTTATATATATATAAAACTACCGCTTAGAGATTCTTTTTCACAGCTTTAAACTTTCATTTTATAGACTTTTAAGAAGTCCACTGGCGTGTAAAAATGCAACTATAGTTTCTTCATTTCCATTATCGAGATCAGCACAAATATTATTTGTAAGACGGAACCTCTTTCTCAGGTCCTCATATATGGTACACTCTTCTATTAGATGCTTGATTGTCAGTGTTTTATTACAAACACCGCGCATTGGTCTCACTTCGCCGGTTAACAGATATAAATTTGTTAATCGCGAGTGACCGATTCTAAGTCTGGTCACCGCTACTTGTTCACGGCGAGTCAACTTAAAGTCGCTTTTCCATTTATAAGGAGAAGTTTTTACTGAGTTTAATTTTGTATTTAAACTCCTCCATTCAGGATTCCACTTGTTTTTTACTATGTTTGTTAGACGGTTTTTAACATCTGCCACTCTCACAAGAAATGCATCCAAATCATCGCAGACTGTTGCCTTTCTGGCAGCTTCGTCTGCGATTTCATTACCTGTAATACCAGCATGCCCCGGAGTCCATACAAATACGCATCGCTGTCCTCGTTGATTTAGAACGTATAAAATTGACAGGATGTTTGCAATTAGGACATCCTTAATGTTCTTGTTCCGAATTGCGACAAGTGCACTTAAAGAATCGGAACATATTAGCACTCCCTCTTCGCAATAGTGTTCAGTGTAGCGAAGAGCTTGCTGAATTGCAGTGAGTTCTGCCGTGTAGACCGCATCTGGCCACATCTGGCAGTTTCCAAAAGTGGGATTCTCCATTTACATATATTGAGCATCCAACACCATGTTCGGTTTTAGAACCGTCAGTATAAATTCTAATATGTTCTTCGTATCTACTGATGGTTGCCAAAAATTCCTGCTGGATGATCACTGCTGGTTTCTTTTTTATTTCTCCTTGAGAGAGATCCAACCTTGTATTTACCGCTGGCAAGAGCCATGGCGGTATTTCTCTAGTAGAAATTGCCAATGTATCTGGAATGGCAATTTCGTATTTACTTCTTAATTCGTGGTACCTAATTCCGGCTGGTCTGGAATAGGTAGCACGACGTTCGTATAATGCAGCCATAGGATGGTTGTTGAAAAGTTTTATTATTTATATGGGCAGGATAAGCCCATAATTTGCTGCGTATCTTAGTAAAAGGATCTCTCTTCTATATTGTAGTGGCATTATTCCGGCTTCGGACATCTGACTAGCCGCCGGACTTGTGCGGAAAGCGCCTGTTGCATATCTTATTCCGCTATTATGAACTACGTCTAACTTTTTTTAATGCGACTTTCTAGCGGATGAATATACGATACATCCGTAGTCTAGTTTAGATTGAACCAATGCTTTATACAATCTCAATAATGTCTCTTTGTCTGAGCCCCAATTTAAGTTCGATAAACATTTTATAATGTTTAGGGCTCTTTTGCATCTATCACTCAAGTCCTGTATATGTAATCCCCATGTAAGGGATTTATCCAATACTAGTCCTAAATATGTTACGTTGTCTTTATATTGTATTGGATTATCATCAATTGTCAACGCAGGACTTTGATGAGGAATTCTCTTCCTACAAAAGTGTACACAGCACGTTTATTCTGGTGAGAATTGGAATCCGTTATTCCTTGCAACTTCATTTAGAGCATTGATCGCTCGTTGCAATTTGTACTTCACCATAGCAGTCTTGTTGCTGGCATACACAATTGCCAAATCATCAACATAGACGCTTTTGCTGATTTCTACTGGAATGGCTAATATCAATTTATTAATGGCGATGGTAAACAACGTATCGCTCAACGGCGAACCTTGTGGTATGCCATTTTCCAAATTTCTTACAGATGAATATTCGCTATTGACTCGTACTTGGAAAGTACGGTCATTCATATAGTTGCTCAGTAAGACTGGCAGGTTGCCACGAATGCCCCATTCATGTATCTGGAGCATTATACCATGACGCCAGGTCACATCGAAAGCCTTCTGAAGATCAAAGAAGACTCCGACACAATGTTTCCTTGTAATGAAGCTGTTATATATAACGTCCTCTAAGCTGATCATTTGATCAGTGATAGAATGGTATTGCCGAAAACCTGCTTGATACGGTGATATCAGGTTTTCTTTTTCCAAAACCCAGACGAGTCGATTATTAATCATTTTTTCAAATATTTTTCTCATAGCGCACGTCAAGGAAATAGAACGATAGCTATTGGGATCTGTTAAATTTTTATTTTTCTTTGGTACTGGAACAACATGAGCTTTTTTCCACTGCTGCGGGTACATTCCATCCCGCCATATTTTATTATAAAGTTCTAATAATCTACGTTTTGCAGTGGTATTCAGCTGCCTGATCATATTATAATGGATTTCATCCGGACCAGCAGCTGTGTTGCCTGATTTTACCAACGCTTTCGCGAATTCTTCTATTTTAAATGGTACATTATATGAGTAATTATACTCAGTTCTGAAGTTTAGTAGACCTTCAAGTTGTTCTTTTTTGGTACGAAAATCTTCTTCGTAGTTGGCCGTTCTGCTGGCCGAAATGATTGGATAATAGCTCTGCAATTTCATATGGAGTGTCTTTTATTTCATCTTCATCTTGAAGGCTAGTTATGGGAGCAAAATTATTACGCCCACAAATCGCCTTCACTTTCCTCCAAACATCTGCTGCAGTAGTGGTTTTGTCGATGGAGATTACTATTATTGTTATTAAAATTATTCTTTTTTTTTTTTTTTTTTTTTGTCTTCAGTCATTTGACTGGTTTGATGCAGCTCTCCAAGATTCCCTATCTAGTGCTAGTCGTTTCATTTCAGTATACCCTCTACATCCTACATCCCCAACAATTTGTTTTACATACTCCAAACGTGGCCTGCCTACACAATTTTTCCCTTCTACCTGTCCTTCCAATATTAAAGCGACTATTCCAGGATGCCTTAGTATGTGGCCTATAAGTCTGTTTCTTCTTTTAACTATATTTTTCCAAATGCTACTTTCTTCATCTATTTGCCGCAATACATCTTCATTTGTCACTTTATCCACCCATCTGATTTTTAACATTCTCCTATAGCACCACATTTCAAAAGCTTCTAATCTTTTCTTCTCAGATACTCCGATTGTCCAAGTTTCACTTCCATATAAAGCGACACTCCAAACATACACTTTCAAAAATCTTTTCCTGACATTTAAATTCATTTTTGATGTAAACAAATTATATTTCTTATTGAAGGCTCGTTTAGCTTGTGCTATTCGGCATTTTATATCGCTCCTGCTTCGTCCATCTTTAGTAATTTTACTTCCCAAATAACAAAATTCTTCTACCTCCATAATCTTTTCTCCTCCTATTTTCACATTCAGTGGTCCATCTTTGTTATTTCTACTACATTTCATTACTTTTGTTTTGTTCTTGTTTATTTTCATGTGATAGTTTTTGCGTAGGACTTCATCTATGCCGTTCATTGTTTCTTCTAAATCCTTTTTACTCTCGGCTAGAATTACTATATCATCAGCAAATCGTAGCATCTTTATCTTTTCACCTTGTACTGTTACTCCGAATCTAAATTGTTCTTTAACATCATTAACTGCTAGTTCCATGTAAAGATTAAAAAGTAACGGCGATAGGGAACATCCTTGTCGGACTCCCTTTCTTATTAGGGCTTCTTTCTTATGTTCTTCAATTGTTATTGTTGCTGTTTGGTTCCTGTACATGTTAGCAATTGTTCTTCTATCTCTGTATTTGAACCCTAATTTTTTTAAAATGCTGAACATTTTATTCCAGTCTACGTTATCGAAAGCCTTTTCTAGGTCTATAAACGCCAAGTATGTTGGTTTGTTTTTCTTTAATCTTCCTTCTACTATTAATCTGAGGCCTAAAATTGCTTCCCTTGTCCCTATACTTTTCCTGAAACCAAATTGGTCTTCTCCTAACACTTCTTCCACTCTCCTCTCAATTCTTCTGTATAAAATTCTAGTTAAGATTTTTGATGCATGACTAGTTAAACTAATTGTTCTGTATTCTTCACATTTATCTGCCCCTGCTTTCTTTGGTATCATAACTATAACACTTTTTTTGAAGTCTGATGGAAATTCCCCATTTTCATAAATATTACACACCAGTTTGTATAATCTATCAATCGCTTCCTCACCTGCACTGCGCAGTAATTCTACAGGTATTCCGTCTATTCCAGGAGCCTTTCTGCCATTTAAATCTTTTAATGCTCTCTTAAATTCAGATCTCAGTATTGTTTCTCCCATTTCATCCTCCTCAACTTCCTCTTCTTCCTCTATAACACCATTTTCTAATTCATTTCCTCCGTATAACTCTTCAATATATTCCACCCATCTATCGACTTTACCTTTCGTATTATATATTGGTGTACCATCTTTGTTTAACACATTATTAGATTTTAATTTATGTACCCCAAAATTTTCCTTAACTTTCCTGTATGCTCCGTCTATTTTACCAATGTTCATTTCTCTTTCCACTTCTGAACACTTTTCTTTAATCCACTCTTCTTTCACCAGTTTGCACTTCCTGTTTATAGCATTTCTTAATTGCCGATAGTTTCTTTTACTTTCTTCATCACTAGCATTCTTATATTTTCTACGTTCATCCATCAGCTGCAATATATCGTCTGAAACCCAAGGTTTTCTACCAGTTCTCTTTATTCCGCCTAAGTTTGCTTCTGCTGATTTAAGAATTTCCTTTTTAACATTCTCCCATTCTTCTTCTACATTTTCTACCTTATCTTTTTTACTCAGACCTCTTGCGATGTCCTCCTCAAAAATCTTCTTTACCTCCTCTTCCTCAAGCTTCTCTAAATTCCACCGATTCATCTGACACCTTTTCTTCAGGTTTTTAAACCCCAATCTACATTTCATTATCACCAAATTATGGTCGCTATCAATGTCTGCTCCAGGGTAAGTTTTGCAGTCAACGAGTTGATTTCTAAATCTTTGCTTAACCATGATATAATCTATCTGATACCTTGCAGTATCGCCTGGCTTTTTCCAAGTGTATATTCTTCTATTATGATTTTTAAATTGGGTGTTGGCAATTACTAAATTATACTTCGTGCAAAACTCTATAAGTCGGTCCCCTCTTTCATTCCTTTTGCCCAGCCCGTATTCACCCACTATATTTCCTTCCTTGCCTTTTCCAATGCTTGCATTCCAATCTCCAACTATTATTAAATTTTCATCTCCTTTTACGTGTTTAATTGCTTCATCAATCTCTTCGTATACACACTCTACCTCATCATCATCATGGGCGCTTGTAGGCATATAAACGTTAACAATCGTTGTCGGTTTAGGTTTTGATTTTATCCTTATTACAATGATTCTATCGCTATGCGTTTTGAAATACTCCACTCTCCTCCCTATCTTCTTGTTCATCACGAAACCTACTCCTGCCTGCCCATTATTTGACGCTGAGTTAATTACTCTAAAATCACCTGACCAAAAGTCGCCTTCCTCTTCCCACCGAACCTCACTAATTCCTACTATATCCACATTCACCCTATCCATTTCCCTTTTTAAATTTTCTAGCCTACCAACCTTTTTTAAGCTTCTAACATTCCACGCTCCGACTCGTAGAATGTTATTTTTTAATTTTCTGGTGACCCCTTCCTTAGTAGTCCCCACCCGGAGATCCGAACGGGGGACTATTTTACCTCCGGAATATTTTACCAAGGAAGGCGCCTCCATTATTGTTATGTGAAAATGCAAAAATTATTCTTATTCATTTTAAATTAGAAATCATCGGTTAACATACTTAATGCTCCTTCTAAAGAATTAGGGTTTTTTGTTTGCGTTAGCGATCCTGTCGGTTCAATTAAGCCTCGTAAAAATATGTTTAGCGCTAACTTTCTTACATATTCAATTAAAACATTGCAATTACTGTCTCTTTATTTGTAAAATATGTTGTTTGCATGTGTAATAACTTTTGTATTCGGTCATAAACTATTCTCCTATTTTAATTCAGATAATTATAAATTTAACGTAAAACAATCTCTTTTGTCTAGATAACTATTTAATAATACTTGTTTAACTTCGCTCCATTTATAACTATTTCATCCTATTACTGATTCTAATGCAGGTGATTTTATTTTAGAAATAATTGTGGAAAACAAATATTCATTTTGAAAGTCGTCCGGATTGTTGGTGACAAAATTTTGCTACTAATTTATCACATACAGTAATAAAATGATTTGATATTAATAGATCACCTGTAAATTCAGGTAACATATCTAAAAAAAATGCTTTTTAAATACCGGTACTACCATATTGAATATTATAAATTATATTATTCGCACAATTATATATCTTACACGTAAAATTATTGAAATATTTCTTATATTCTAATTAAATGTTTTCTTACAGTATTACTTTTATTATTATATACATGCTGATCGGGTTGCCTTCGATGATCGGGTTGGGTTGCCTTCTTTGATTGTTGCCGATGTAGAGTTAGTTACTTTCATAGTCTATTGCCGTCGTCAATTAGTCGTGCCTTCATAAGCGAGTTGTCGATCAGGATTGTATTCTCTAATTCTGCCGTCTGGAACAGTTTGTAGACATGTCCTCTCTTCTATATCGCTGTAGTTCGAAGATTGAATCGATCTGGTAGCTCCCCTAATTACTGTCGATTGCTGCCTTCGTTGGGGACTCGTCGAATATCATTCTCTTATTCTCGTTGTCCGTTGCACCTCGTTAACGATACGATGATTGAAGAAATTACATTTATTGACTTCTCGAGGTGACTTTTATTTAGTACACCTTGTTAATGGTTTGAAAATCATAGTCCGATTATATGCGCTAATCGTCGTCAAGGTGTCCTACCGTCTGCGCCAGTTAAAAATGGGATACTCAACGAGTTACGTTTTTAAAAAACGATCCTTATTTATTACAATTAGTATACATGAAATCGTAAAACATCGTTATGCGTACATGCTAATTTGTTATAAAATAGGACGATATAATATCGAACGACTCTTATTAGTACATTTTAACTGTATGTTCACGATTGATACTCTAATAAGACGATGTTCATCAAGCTAGTCCAGGACTGAGACTGAATAATTGTTCTTACAATTAGAATAAAGAAACATGGGTTGTAATTGCATTACATTCTTTCTCACAGTCGCTTTTGCTGGAAACTAGGAATAGGCAGCACACACGGCTTATGGAATGCAGTGCGTTAGGATTTTTCTATAACGTAGCTTATATTCGTACATGTGTCCCGCGAAAAAAGGAGAAACTTTCAGGGCGTGTTCTATTGATGAAAATAATAAAACAAATTCATTAAACATATATCTGGAAATGCTTTTTTCGAGTTACGGCTAACAAAGGATTTAACCCGGATTTCAGCTTTTCTAATAAAAAGCTCTACTGTAATTTTTTGGACCCAAATTAAGGAATAAAGTTGGTGGTTTCTTATGTACTTTGAACTGGGAAATAGAGTAAAACAGGTCTCAGAACTATAACGCCAGTAGTTTTTAAGATATCCAACTAAAACACAAAATTCGGTCTCGAAAACAAGTTTTTTTCAGGTTTGTAGAACAATAACTTTGTAAAATGAATAATAAATGCGGAAGATTTATTAACAAAACTTGAAGAGAATTTAATTCTGAGAAAATTAATATGAATACAGCCAAAAAAAGTGAATAAAAGCTTTTAAAAATCGGGTTTTTATTGAAGCAGAATAGACGAAAAGTAAACAGAAAATCGTATTATTCTTTCTGTAACTAATAAACATCCTTCGGTGTATCAACATTTACGAACAGAAAGGTCATTTTCAACGTGTTCGTTTTCTATTGAACGCCAAGTATATATCATCGTATTATTGATCAACATTGTGTGATTCAGCAAATTCAGCGTAGCCCAGGCACTATTGCAAGGTAAATTTCATGTCGCACTGGTTTGTCAAAAAACATAGTATGACGCATCCTACGGAAAGAGAATTTTTCTCCTTTCCGACTGAAGAAGGTTCAAAATTTGCTGCCAACAGATTACCCTCGGTGGTTAAACTTGTGTCATTGCCTTTTAGTCAACGCTGATAAGGCAAATTCAGTTTTATTTACTGATGAAGCCACTTTTATGAGAAACTGAGTCTTCAATTCTAAAAATAGTCATTTATGGAGCGAAGACAATAGACATGATACTGTGGAAACTAGTTTTCAAAATAGATTTCACATTTATGTTTGGTGTGGCTTTATTTATGATAAAATTCTGGGACCATTTGTTTTCAATGTAAACGTTACAGGAGATGCATTAGTTCATTTCTTGAAAAATAATTGGCCGGCTGTTTTGGAGGATGTACCTTTACAAACTAAGTTGCAAATGTTTTTGAGCACGATGGTGCAACGCCACATTTTTCTTTTGTAGCTAAAAATCTCTAGAATGCTAATTTCTTAAACTGAATTGGACGCGGTCGACCAATTGATTGGGCACTATGATCACCTGACATAACGCCACTACATTACTTCATTCGGAACTATATGACAACGATAATATACCGACATCCTAACTCCGTAGGGGAAGACACCCTCCGCCACCCTCTCCGTTCCGAGTCCTTATGGGCTTTACCAGTGGTCATCTTCGAAACCTCGGCTTTTGATATATTCAGTCCGCCTCGGCCAGGAAGCCACCGATGCGAATGCCACGAGTGACATTCCATCGGTGTACTACTATTTAATGAACTTAACACAATGTCACACAGCTCACATAGTCTTAAGCAAGACTGAAAATACCTAATTAACAAAGGAACTGAACTACCTACCCGTATAAGGTAAAAGTGAGTTCAACAAACAACACGAAACATAAAAATATTATACGAAACTATAACAACACAGTAACATTGAAACTAAATAAAAGACAAAAACAACAACAAAAATATAATTTATATAGCAAAACATCAACAAATACAGAATAAAAGAGAAATCCAAGCAGAGCTCTAGATCCCCTGAGCAATCCTTTCCTTTTTTAAGTACACTATAAAACTCTCCACTATTGCCCATTCGGCCTGGCTCCTTCAGTTTACACGGAGATCCAACGCCGACCCGATAAGATCAAGCCGACAGATGGTCTCCGTACGAATTAACTCTTATTTCCAGCGCTCATAAAGAACATAGTAGGTGTCGTCCAATTGTCCACACTGAGGACACTCCAGAATCTACCAGGCCGAATTTCTGCAGTCTGTTCCTAAAAGCACCATGGCCGGAAAGAAATTGCGTCACATATTTGTTAGGGTGCATCCGTGAGGCGTTCCGCAAACCAACAACATTTGGAAAGAGATCATGCGTATAATGCCCACCATCTGTCTCATCCCATCAGGTCTGCCACAAGGCATTGCCATGTTGTTCAATATCTCGAACGTTATCCGAAGTCAACTCACCGGACTTCTTAGCAACATACTGCTGCTGCTTCTCAGACGCAATTAAATCTATCGGTTTTACGCCTGCAATCATCAAGACTGCCTCCCGTGAAATAGTACGGTAACCATCCGTTACCGACAGAAAAGTATAATATAGAATATACCGACAGAAAGTTAATGCTAAAGAAGAGTTACTCATTAAAATACGAAATGCTATTGAATTTATACGAAACGATCCTCAGATGATACTGAAAGCCACCGGAAAAATTTTACGTCGGCTAGAGTGCTGTATACACTATGAAGGAGGGAATTTCGAACAGTTATTGTAACCGAGGTTTGTTATTCTGTCACCATCTATCATTTCTTGTACTTTATTTTTTTGTTTTGCTACATTAAGAAAAACAAAAAAATTGTTTATTAGGTACAGAAAGAATAATACGATGTTCTGTCTATTTTTTATTTGTTTTGCTTCAATAAAACAGTTATTTTTAAAAGTTTTTATTACCTTTATTTACATTAATTTTCTAAGAATTAAATTCTCTACAATTTTTGTTACTAAATCTTCCGCATTTATTAGTCATATAACAAAGCTATTGTAATACAAATTAAAAAGTATGTTTTTTATCGTCGCCGAATTTTTACGTTTTATGTCGGATATTTTAAAAACTACTCGAGTTACATTTCTGCGACCTGTTTTTTCCTATTTTCCAGCTCAAATTGCATAAGAAACCACCAACTTTACTCCTTAATTGTGGTCCGAAAAATTACCGTAGCGTTTCTTTTTGTAAGAATACCTGAAATCCGGGCAAAATCTTTCGCTAGTCGTGACTTGAACATAAAGCATTTTCAGACCTGTGTTTATATGATTTTTTCTCATTATTTTAACCAGTAGAACATGTCTTGAAAGTTTTTCCGTTAATTCGTGGGACATTATCTCTCTCTCTCTCTCTCTCTGTGTGTGTGTGTGTGTGTGTTGTTTGTTTGTTTGTTTTTCATGAAGCGAGATTTTATCCTAGTTTTCCTTTATCTATCTAATCGCTGATGGGAATTGCCATGTTTCTTACTTCAGCTCAGGTTTTGAGTAATATAATATTGTCCTGAAAAAAATTATCAATATTTTTTCAATATATAAAGTTTGTAAACTCGAATTAACGTTAATAATCGACGGATTAAGCCGTTACTTAATGAAAATCCATCATAACAGATTTGCTTTTCACAATACAGATTAAATAGAAATCCTGGTAAAGGTGTTCTTTGGTGGTTGGGTTTCTATTAACCACGTTTCAGGTATGGTCGGTCTGAATGTGTACAAGACTACAACAAGGTCGCGAACAAGGACGCGGCTGCCAATCCAGAAAGTTCATGGGATATCTGGAAACTTCTTGAATATTCATACGTAAAACAAACAGAACTATAAATTTTCTTAAAATTCTCTTTATTTGTTAATTACTAAATCACGATGAATAAAACTAGTTTTTAGGTACTCTATTTTACTTCTAATGACAGTTTTTTTAAAATTTATTTATTTATGCATCTTGTAATCCACATTATTTTCCTGTGTCATAATGTGTTTAGAAATCAGCGTCTTAAAAAAATCTGTTACCTGTTATTCTTGTATTATTATTGTTTTAGATATTGAGTAGTAATGCCGATTGACAATAAAAGCGTTAGTTTTCATTTACGTTGTAAAATAGAAATTTCATTCACCATTATCAAGATGTATAACTTCTCTCTTATCATTTGTTTATTTAAATATTTTAATACATATATTGCATTAATATTCTTTTGTGCTCTGTATTACTGGCATTTTATTTCTTGCTAAAAAGATGACATCTTTTATACCACATATTTTTAATAGCGAAAGACTGTAAATGCGATTTGAACTAACGATTTTTAAACACTTAATACGCTTTTATATTTTATATATATATATATATATATATATATATATATATATATATATATATATATATATATATATATATTATTATTATTAATTTAATCACCTTCATTTAATTATACATTTATTTAGTTTGTGGAAGCGTTAATTTAAAAACAGATCAACGAAAAGTTATGCGACCCTGAACTCATTATTCCACTGAAGTGGAAAATTTGTTTTTAGGTTAGCGATAATGTGTGGAGTGTAATGCTTGACCGCGTAGCAGTTGTGTATTCACAACAATCGAATAATCTCTTTTTTTTGTGCTCTAAAAAGACTATCTATGTTTTATATATTCTCAATGTGAATATACTTTTGAGTTGTTTTAAATCTTAGTCGTTTTTAAAAGTACGAAGAAAATTTGCTGTAGTTTTTTCTCGATCACATGTACCGTTAGTCAAGAATTTCATCCGTAGTCACCGGTTTTAGAGACCGGTAGTGTAGATCAGCATTTCTCAACTTCTTTTTTTATCTCCAGGACCACCGTTACCTATAACTTCAGAGGATGAGATGAATGATATGTAGCGTGTGAAAATGTCATATCTGACCGGGATTCGAACCAGGAACCTCCGATGAAAGGCCGAGACACTACCACTCTCAGCGTTTCTCAACCTGGGGGTCGCGAGGTTAGCCTACAGCGTTACACGTAAACAATAATGATCGTTTTATAAGAAAGAAAGATCATTTATTATAAACATCTTACTTACTTTTATAAGTGCAAATGTAAAGAAAATAAATTAAATGAGGTGGTTGTGTTTGTTTTGCATTTAAATGTTTCTCCATAAGTGGATCTACGTTAGAAACATACAAAAGCAAATTGTTTTCCGGTGATAAAAGACGATTTCTATATTTAGTTTTTAGCGCAACCAAATACGAAAACTCCTTTTCACAGAGGTAAAACGTAGCGAAAGGGATTATTATTTTCAATATTTCTGCGACTAAATTTCCATATTCGCTTCTATATGTAAACCAAAACGTATTTAAATCTTCAGATGTGAATTGTAGTTGTACCTTTTTATCGGCAGACATTACGATGAGCAGGTCGTGACTCTCAGACACATCGGGTTAGTCTAGTGGTGAACACGTCTTCCCAAATCAGCTGATTTGGAAGTCGAGAGTTACAGCGTTCAAGTCCTAGTAAAGCTAGTTATTTTTACACGGATTTGAATACTAGATCGTGGATACCGGTGTTCTTTGGTGGTTGGGTTTCAATTAACCACACATCTCAGTAACGGTCGAACTGAGATTTTACAAGACTACATTTCATTTACATTCATACACATCATCCTCTGAAGTAATACCTTACGGTGGTTCTGGAGGGCAAACTGAAAAGAGATTAACATTTAATTCGGCGGTAATCTTAGTTCGCTGTGACCCTGTTATAATTTTATTTAATCGACGGTAGTTTTCTTTTATTTTTGTTCGTGTTATTTAATCCGTTCTAGTTTTATGTTTTGAGTACCGTGCCAAATATTTTTGTCATTCAGCAATGAGATTGTCTTCTTTGCGTATCACGTATTCGGGAATTACCATTAGCAAATCCGTCATTATCCCACTATATTTCGGCAATAGTTTTAAGATTTTCTTATCGAGCAGGCTGTAAATACGTTACCCGTAATTTCCTAATGATAATCATTTGTTTTTTAAATTAAAAAAAAACTAGCAAACCGTTTTAAAAAACAGTAGTCCTCACTGTCAATGTGAAACACTGTTAAATGTCGTCCTTTGTTTGAGGGATTCAAAGTGTGTTAATGAAAAAGGTTATTTAAATAATCATTTATATTTTTGTATTTACAGGCAGAATTGGACTTTTTTTTAGATACGGCCGCACGGTATTCTTGGCTTTCGACCAGTTGATGCCGTTTTTTTCCTTCAATGTTGGCCGATTTTGATTGTACAAAAACCATTTTATTTAGATTTAATAATCCTATTGAGAAGGTTTTCCCTGTGTAATTAAAGTTCTAAAGTAAAATTACTCACAGAATTTGGGCGCTCAAATTTTCAGTTGAAACGTTTTTCGAAAGGGGACTAATTATTATTCAAGTAATTCTGTTTTTGTAATACCTGCGCGTATTTAAAATAAATAACTTAGGTGTTTTGTTTCAGTAACTTGTAATACAGCTTCAAAAGTTAAAAAAATGAAATTTTCCCATTCGGTATTCCTCTACGAGGAACGAGAGTAAAGTATGACATTAACATTAAAATTTAGGCGATTTGTAAAATAAGAAAAAATTTCTAACCAAACTTCTTAAAAATCACATTATTCCTGAAATAAGCCGTGACAATTAAAATAAATTCGAATTTTTAACTAATTATTAAAATTTTATTTAAAAAATCGGTACTTACTTATTAACGCCACCGCAGCTACAGCTTTATTTAAAAACAAAGTAGTCAATCGGATTTCGGCGGTGGAAAGTGGGCCGATATAGAGTTTAACATAGATTCAAAACAGTCTCTTTATTAATTTTAATAAATGGTTATTTATATTTATTTATTTTATAAATATAATTTAACCAAACTTAACCTACGCTCGCTAACCTTGACTAATTAACAGGAGTGTTTTGATTATTTAAATAATAAATAATTGCAATTACTTTATTAAATAAATAATTTAAATATTTAATTTAATTAATTAGTCAAGGTTAGCGTGCGAACCGAGCGTAGTTAAGTTTGGGTAAATTATATTTATAAAATAAATAACCATTTATTAAAATTAATAAAGAGACTGTTCATTTTCCACCGAAATCCGATTGACTACTTTGTTTTTAAATAAAGCTATAGCTGCGGTGGCATTAATACGTAAGTACCAAAAAATCTATTGTTTTCCTCTTGTACTGTATTTTTCTAAGTGTTTGGGTAATCCAAACGGGAAGCTTTTGAGTCGTTTTGACTTTGTAACCTAACTTATCATTTTTTGTTGAAATTGTTAAAATGAAAATGTTCTTTTCATCATCAACATTTTTTTTGTGGGGTTTTTCTTTAACACAGGTAGAAATAGATACTTTGCAGTTGTTTTTTTTTGTTTTTTTTTTTTCATTATACGCACGCTTGGTCGCGCCGCAGGTGAAGTACACAGAAAAGCTTGGGAGGAAGTTCCAAACACAAAAACAAGAATAAAATTCTTATAAACGTATAGCATCCATAAATATTTTGTTTTTATCTTGTCTTTGTGTTTTTTCATTTAACAAGATTAAGATATTTTATTAAAAACTCGTACATATTTAAACAGATTCTCTTTGAAAAAAAACAAGATAAAGAAATTTCTTTATAGATATCCATATAGTGTATATATTAATTTTTAAATCTTTAATTTCTTTTCAATTTTTAGTTTAAAATTTCACTGAAATTGTAATCATCTTTATTGCAAATTGAATTACAAGATTTTTGTTCAAGTTCGATTTCTGTTGAAAATCGTTAAGTTAGTGAAGATTTAAATTCAGTATAAAGAAACAATATTATTCCAGATTTTGTCTACCACTTTTATTATACTAAATCTTTTTAAAGTGATTTGAATAAACATTAAAAAAACTCCTGCAGTGAAAGTCCCAAATTGTGCCTCTATTCAATGATCATTCTTTCTATAGCTAAATGGTAGTTTATCCTTGAAATGAAATTATACTATTTTTTTTTTAGAACCTGTTTTTATTTTTTTTCAAATTACTTCATTGTTTAAATTTCCTGTATTATTTCTCTGTATGTAGGCTGTATAACAGTAAATTTTTTATAACTAGTAGTGACATTTTACTTTCACTTATGTCATGGTCAACTGTTACACTCATCTAATACATTATAATATTTAAAACCTTGATGATTTACTAAATAATTTTGCATAGTTAACATACTAGGAAACGGTTAATCACATCTATGTTACTTTACTTTTTGTAGGTGGAGTACTGTGTTAATCTTATACAGTTAATACATGTATTTTTCTTTCATTAATTGTTTAGCGGTTTATTTTTTAACCTACTCTGCTAGTTGTTATTATCTTTTTTCAAATAATCCTTTTCCAATCTTTGATTTTATTTAAATATTTGTTGGCATTATTTATTTTAGTAAATTTGTGTATTTCTTCTTACCTTTCTCTATTCTGTATAAATCACTTCATCTCAAACATCGTACATTCTTATTTCATGTTTTATTTGTTTATTAATTCAAATCTATCATCTTAATTGGTTCTTTTTTATGATTTATAAATAACAATTCATAAGTAGGAAAAATCGATTGGAAAGTTCTCGGCCTGACACAAAGATAGTATAAATATGATCAAATGATTGTGATATTTGTCAAGTATGATCCTTTATATGGCTTGCTGCAAAGCTTATTTGCTTTCAGATGCTGCTTGTTTTTGCTTATTGCGGGGAACAAGTAAAGCAAACAAGTTATACAAATTATCTGAAAGAGAATTAAAATTGATGTTTGAGCTGCTACAAAGTACCCTGTTTTAAAAGAATTAACCTTGACGAACATACAAAAAGAGTTAAGATTCCATTTAAAAGATTCTTCCATTAATTTCCGATGGCAAAAAAGTAAGATATAATTTAAAAGTGGTCGACATCCATTCACGATGATGAAAGCTCAGTACGCCCAAAAACTGCAAAAAGCAAAGAAATCATCACAAAAATCCACATTGTCATATTAAATGATCGCCGACTGAAGGTACGCAAGCTTGCTGACATCACAAACATCTTGATAGACCATGTCCATTACAATTTACATGATGTTTTGGAAATGGAAAAGTTTTCCTCTTGCTGAGTGCCATGTTTGTCAATAGTAGTTGATCATAAATGCATTTAACTGAATACTCTCTAGCCTGTTAGATTTATTTAAATGCGATTCAGCTGAGTTTTTTCAACTTTTTATAACAGTAGATAAAATACGAGTTCACCGTTACACATCAGAAACCAAACAGTGGATGGGAGCAGATGAAAGTGAAAGTGAAAGGAGCTCCAAAGAAAGTGAAAATGGTTCCATCTGAAGGAAAAGTCATGGTTACAGTTTTTTCGGATTCTCGTGATGTAATAATGTTCACAGACTACCTGGAAAAATTCAGGACCATGACCAGGGAGTTTTATGTTTCACTACTGGACCGATTGAAGGATGATGTTGAAGTGCTCAACCGATTGAAGTGCTCTTTCACCATGATATTGTGCCTGCACATACGTCTCGAGTTACTGCAAACCTCATGACCTGCACTTTGAAGTGCTTCCTCATGCACTGGATTTGGGTCCCAGTAATTATTAATTCTTCATAAACCTTGTATATGGTTTACACATTGAAAATGGAAAATAATAATAGAATAGATAATTAAGGAAAAATTAATATTGAATAAAAATTAAAGAAATATGTTTAGAAGGTCCAAACACAGTAATAAACAAATCAGTGCATACTTTTTTTAAGTGCTATAATTATAATGGTTTTAGATATCCTGGTATGAATTACAAGTCACTCCTGAAAATAACATTCCATTCTCAGAAATAACAAACATCCCATGTTGTACATGTAAACTAGGAGAGGAGTAAACTGATTTCCTGTTGCCTTCCTCACCAAGTGAAATATATGATTGCATATATAAAAATATCAAGCCCAATTGAAGTGCAGGTGATATTCAGCCCTATATCACCTTCACTCTATTCTCCAAAAGTCTAGCTGTGTACATACTGAAGACCATTACTCTCAGAGAAAACAACCCTTACTATTCCTGTTATACCTCAAATGCTTTATATGAATTATAACCAAGAAAAGACTCCTTTCACTCCTTTCTACAGTGAAATAATACATAATACATACTGATTCGACTCAGCAGGAGAAAGTTCATTCATATTACTAAAATAATTGCTGTTTATATTATTATTCAAAAGAACATTAATTATAAAAATAAATTAACTAAAAGACAAATCAACTGTGATGTAATGAGATGTATTACAATAAATAATTTTTATTATTTTAAGCAAGTAAATCAAACTATTGAAAAAATAATTTTTTTAAGAATGTTTTATTTAAGATAGACTGAGATAAAATACTTTAGCGTTTTAAATGTATTTTTTGTTAACTGCTAGCCATTTATTTATTAATTTATTCGCAGTGGTATTTATTGACTTACGCCCAATTACAGCTACCTGTCAATTCTTTTTCAGATGTAAATTTTTAATATATTAGAAAATGCCTAGTCTGACGAAGATCCAAATCGAGAATGTTTTAGATGAAAGACAGGTAGACTACCATTATGCTGATTGCTTTGGCAAAATGGTTGCTGATTCAACAAATTTTCAAGTACTTCTCATTATTTATAATGATGAACAGATGAACAACCCACACTTATGTTTTTAAATATATAAAATTAACATTATTTTCATAGCTTAAAAAAAAAATTTAATACATTTTAAATAAAAGCATTCTTTAAAAAAGAAGTTGTATATTTTTATTTTCCATATTTTTAGTTCAAACAAAATATATATATGTATATCTATTTGATTCACATATTAGAGCATAAACATAGATCAAATTTTTAATGCTATGAAATCACATTTCCAGTTAATATAAACATGCATTTTTTTTACTCATTAAAATTTATTGTGTTATAATTTTGTCAATTACAATTAATTTTTGTAAGCGGTTGTATTGATTGTCATATCACCAAAAATGAACTTATATGAAAAATTTTAAGCTGATTGATTGTGAAGTGTGTGAAAAATTGATTGCTAGATTCAATTCCAAAGCACAGTAGAAATTAAATAACAGTATTTTAAAACAAAATATAATAATTAAAATGGTTATCTATATTATTATATAAAGAGGAAGAGGGTTTTGTATGTTTAGAATAAACAAAAAAAACTACTTGATCAATCACAACCAAATTTTTTCCCATGTGTCTTGGCATAACTGAGAAGGTTTTTATAAATATTTCATCTCAAATATCAAAAAAAAAATATGTGTAGTAGTGGAGATGAACTGAAAACTGTGAGTCTATAACTGTGTGAGCTGGGTTTCAACTGAATGACTCAAGTCAATCGAATGAATAATATTACAGAAATAATAGAATTAAATAAAATAAATTAAAAAAATTTCTATTAAACAATAATGGGCTTCCCTTGGGAACTGCATGTGAGGCTGGAGGAGTGATGAAGAATGCGGAGCACCTTGTAGGAGGCTAGACCAAATACCAATCATGACTATCAGCTGGTAAGAAACAGGGTGCCCCTGGTGCGTAGTTTTGGGAGGTGCAATGGGGTGCTTATCTCTGCAACAATTGTACAATTTTCAAAATTCTATCAGGATATTTGTTAGTAGATTGAAGGCTAATTTAATTTTTGCATGCATCAGGTACTCTCTCGATCTAACAGATCATGTTTATTCGGAATTGCATGTATATAAAATTTTTCTATTTGTTTGTTACCATATCATGCAAGAACCGACCATCTGATTACTTTCAAATTTACAGGATAAATTCATGTTATCCCAGGGAAGTTTTAAGCCATTGTCTGAGGCCCTAGCTCCCTTGAAGATTAAGATATTAAAAATATTCATTATTTCTTCGCCCCCAAAGGAGGGTGAAGTTGTGAATTAAAGATATTCATTAAGGAAAAAATAGATAAATCCTTTTACCTCATTATTATATTTCTGTTACTACGGCAAAGATATAAGTTATGAATTTTTTGTCATTAAAGGTGTGCATAAAGATGTGCATCCTTAAGTTACCACTGTTACTATTCTATCTTCTGTAATTTAGTTTCTTTTTCAGGTTTCTATAAATTCTGATTACTATAATTATTGTTTATCAGTATTATTCTCATAACCATGAGGATAATGTACAGTGCAGTGGTGCAGGGGGTAGGGCCCTCTGGGTAGATGGGAATGGCAATGAAGCAAGCTCTGCGGGTGTCCAGGTCACCGGTCCCTCTGGTAAATTGGGAATGGTGATCAAAGTGAGCTCTGCAGCCATTGAGTTGGCCCTGAGGAGCCCTTGAGTTGGCTTCAGGATTCCCCTGGGCCGATCTGTACCCCAAGGGTCCAGTTTCTGGCTAGACAGGCCGGCTAGTCAGTATATAAATTAGTATAAATAAATTATTAATAAAAATAAATCTGTTGTCAGTAACATCTACTGTAAAGCTTGTATGTATAAAGTAAAATGTGGTGAAAAAAACAAATAACTCTTTTACAAAAACAATTATAATTATTTGAGAGAAGTTATAAAAAAGTCTTTTAAGAACATTTATTTTTATAGTATGATAAATATAGCCCAAAAATTCAATATAAGGATACATTTTCAAAAGTAGAAGACAACTTTAATTTTAGATGTTGAGTTTAATGATGTAAGAAAGATATTGTTTCATAAATGAAAAAGGTATTTTAGTTATTCTATTTCAAAACTAAAGGTTTTATTTTATACTATCTGTCCAAGTCTTTATTGGTTGTAATTTATTTAAAGTAACTAAAGTACAAGAGAGACCAGTACGGATTGTTTTCTCTGAGAGTAATGATTTCACTGTACAGACAGTGCATGAGATAAACAACATCAACAAATTGAAAGGTGTTGTCTGTAAGGCTGAACATCACCTACATTTTAGCGGGCTTTATATTCTATTACCACATTATTGCTCGCTTTCCTCGGTAACTGTGGCAGTGTTTTGAATGACTGGAGTGAATTGTGATGTCAATTCACTTGGAGTCATTCTGGGGAATGAAATATATCTTGTATTAGATTGCTTTCAGGGTCGTATAGTTTTAGCACTTAATGTAATTACATCAGTTTTAGTAATTGATAACAAATAAATTAATAATTGATAACAGTTTTACACGCTTCAAGCATAATTATAACAATAAAAAGTTCTAAAACAATAATTATGTTATGGTTAATTAAAAGTTTATTATTATTAATTTTAATGATAATTTAATATTCAGTTCATCATATACTAGGTGCAACAATAAAGCAATGAGACTGATGTGAAAAAAATGTTGCTTACCGTTTTAGTCATGTTTAGTGTTGTCTCCTTCAAAGTAATTCCCCTCTGATTGCACACACTTATTCCAGCGCTTCTGCCATTGATGGTAACATTTCTGGAACTCATCTTCTGTAATATCCTCCAAGACCCTCGTCACAGCTTTTTGGACATCCTGTGTTGTTTGAAAATGGTGTCCCTTTGACTGCCATTTTGACTCTTGGAAATAGAAAAACGTCGCACGGAGCGATATCTACTGAATAAGGTGGCTGTGGTAGTACTGAAATTTGTTTTGAGGTTAAAAATTGCTGTACTGACAGAGCAGTATGGGATGGCGCATTATCGTGATGCAGAATCCAATTATCAGCAATGTTGGCATAGACACGAAGAACTCGTTTACGAAGTCTTTCTAGAAATATTGGTTAACTGTTTGTCCAGGAGGCACCCACTCTTTATGAACAATTCCCTTGGTATCGAAGAAGCACACAAGCATTCATTTCACTTTTGACATGCAAGCTTTTTTTGGTCTGGGTGATCTCTTTGAGCACCATTGCGAACTTTGGCGTTTTGTCTCTGGATCGTATTGAAAAAAACCAACCTTCATCACCAGTGATAACACGGCTCAACAAATCTGGATTGATTTCCGTTTGCTCTAACAGATCGGCTGGCACATTTCTCCGTGTTTCTCGCTGTTGTGTGAGATTTTTGGGGACCATTTTTGCACAAATCTTTCTCATACCAAGATCTTCAGTTAATATTAGACGAACCGTTTCTCGATTGATGTTGAGTTCTTCTGCAATCATTTTCACGGATAATCTTCGATCAGATTGTACGATTTCACGCACCCTGGTCAAGTTGACATCTGTCCGTGAGGTTGATGGTCGTCCACTGCGGTCTTCATCTACAACATTCGTTCTGCCTTCACTAAAAATTTTATGCCGCCGAAAAACTTGAGCTCTTGACATAACCTCCTCTCCAAAAGCCTTCTGAAGCTTACCATAAGTTGTCGTCGCGTTTTCACCCAATTTAACGCAAAAAGAAATGGCATATCTTTGCGCAATATTTTGCGGTTTCATTTCTGTGATGAGAGACACAAACACGTGTTCACTTATTACAGCACAACTCACGACTGAGTAGTTGCATCAATGTGCTGCTTGGACTAGAAGTAGCTTGTAGACAAGGTCTATACGCCTACGCAAACTGCAGGGTTGCCACATCTTACAAAGAAAAATCAGTCTCATTACTTTATTGTCGCACCTCGTATTTAGGTAATTTATATGACTTATAAAAAGTAATGGTTGTAATAGTAGCAGAGAATCTGATTATTAAGTTGTCAGTTTTTAATTAGCATAGACCATGAAAGATGTCTTCTTTCTATGTTTTTAAATTTTTAATATTTTTTTTATTAAAGAGATTTATTGCTGCTGATTAAATCACTATAGAAGCACTTCAATAATACATTTTAATAAAGATAAGTTATTTTACTAATTATGAAATTCTACTACTCGGATACATTTTGGTAAAATATCCGTTAAGTGATGAGCATTGTAATGTAATATTTAATTAAAAATAAAAATGCAGCATTTTAATGTAAGAAATTATTAGACAAGAAGTTGTTGACAAAAAAACAGACAATGACATCCTAATAAAAAGTATTTAAGAAAACATCCTTTAGTGAACATGGAGTGGACACGTATTTACTCGGGTTTTATTTATTTATTTTTTATGATGAATTATTTAATTAATCTGTTAAAAAATGTTTGCATTTGTGTTACAGTTCAAATTTGAATGGTTTTAAAGTTCTATGTTAATATTTTTTAATTCTTTTTTTGAATGTAAATTTCATTCCATAATTGTTTTTATTTTTGAGTTCTTGTTACTTAAGTGTCCTTACATATATGTTGGTTTTTTTATATCTAACTCATATATAAGCTTGAAGCTTATGCATGAGAATATGAAATTGAAATTCTGTAGCATATAAAAATGTCATATTTGACCAGGATTCAAACTGAGACCTACAGATGGAATTTTCCCCAATTAATCTCTTCAGACAACAATTATAAAATGTATATATATATATTTTTTTTTATATGATTATTTATTAATAAAAAAATATTTATAAATATTATATATGCATATAATATTCAATACTGGAGTGAAGTCTTTTTATCTTTTGATTATAATTGTTTGTAAAAAATAATAAAGAAAAATTATGTTTAATTTTACTCTGTTTATGATACAATTTTAGGTTTTAATGAAATGCATTGTAATGTCATAACATAGATTCATAAATTACTGTTGTAATAAATTTGAAAAATATTGTTATAAAATACATTAAAAATATTGTTCTTTTTGTTTTAGTATATAGTAAACTTTTTTAAAGAACTTAATTGGACAGTAGAACAAGATCATTTTGAAGAGTTCATTCCAGTTCTACGTAAAAATGTGAATTTTACTACGCTAGTAACTCGACTTAATGATGAAGCATCAAGATACCTTGTTCTTGCTTGTCATTACGATTCAAAATATATGAAAGATTTTACATTTTATGCTGCAACTGATTCTGCTGTGCCATGTGCCATGTTACTTGATTTGGCTTTTGCATTAAATAGCTATCTTGAATTACTTCGTAAAAAGGTAATTAAAAAGATTTATATTAAAAAAATGTTACAAAAAAAAAGTATATATACATATAATTAAATATTACACTTGATTTATAAATATATTTTTATGTTTTATTATTTATCTGTTTCTTAAATGAAAACATATATAGTTTGTGTTTTATATAAATATATATTGAGAGCTTTTACTGGTTAACACATCAACCTTTTGTTACAATTTTTATTCAATTACTGGATAGTAAAAAGTATTTGTAGATATGTCTTTGAGCAAAATAACCCACTGAAAACTTACAAATACATAAATGAAAACCACATAGGCCTTGTGTGTATGTGTATCTGGAAGGTATATGTTAAAATAAGGGTCAGATGGTATTAATAAGCGAATCAAATCTCAAACATTTTTTAGCTTTAAGTGTTTTGTTAACTGTCTCCTATCATTTAATTAACTATGTCATTGAGTTATAATAGTTGTAATTTTATATGATCTTACCTGTTTGTTAAGTTTAATATGTGACTTAATTTTCAAAAGGTCTTGAGATGTGGAGTACCTGGTATAAATGACCAAAGTTAAATGATAATTATTCATTAGAATTTTTAAGCTTTTATTTCAGTTTGTTTTTGGAGGAATGCATATCTATTCAACCTAGTAGAACCAAAACAGTTTTAAGTTGAATACTCATGGGTTGTTATGTTCATCATTGTGCATAGTTTTTCTTATATCATGTTCTTTTATCTTGTTTTGAAACCTACACTATAACCTTATTTCTTGAAGATACTGACAGTTATGTGTTATCACTGGTTGATCTGTGTTAGTGTTCTGTATTTTCTCCTGCTACAAGTATTTTGATTTTGTTATACATTTTATTTTATATGTTGTATATGTGTGGGTGGCTAGTGATTAATTAGCGCAAATATTTTATTGAACTGAGTTCTTCAATAAAGAAATGAGCTAACAAGGATGAATCTATAATTCTACTGAGAAAGGAGCATTGAGGTCAAGGTAGACTCCAAGTGTTTGAGAAGGCCCCATGTCATAGTTTATGACATAGAATGGAGCCTCCCCGATGATGAGGTTCTGTCTCTCATGCGAGAGCAGAACACCGAATTGGACGAGGCTGCGTTTAAGGATCAGTGTAGGCTCATCTTTAAGACTGGCAAGCATGATGCCCCACGGTATCTCGTTGTGTTCAAGTTAGGGGCTGGTCTCCATCAGAAGTTCGTGTCGGAGGGATGAATCTTTGTTGAATTCTCATCCTGTCACGTCAAGGAATACCTTGATGTGCAGCATCGCTTTAAGTGTTGTAGGTTTGGTCACAGGACCAAGTTGTGTAAGTATGCGTCGGTCTGCGCGCATTGTGGCGAGGAGGGCCATAAGCGTAATGACTATCCGCAAAAGAAAAAGGCTCTGTCTTGTATAAACTGTAAAAGGTTGTGCAAAAGTCATAGGCATTCTGTTAATAGTAAGAAGTGTGGATGCTACTTGAGAGCGGTTGAGATGTACTTCAATTCTCTCGATGGTTAGGTTCAGTCAACTTAATGCCCAAGGAGCCTATGCAGTCCAAGTTGAGCTAGGTGAGGTTGTTGAGAAACGGATCCTCGATATTCTTCTTCTGCAGCACCTTTGTGTGGTTAAGGGTGATTTGCCAGGTTTTTCCGGCTGGAATAAGTTTTTCATTGGTGATAGTAGATCCGCTGTACTGTGCAGGAAATCAATAGATAGTTTCTTCATACGGCAGGCCTCTGACACGCATCACGTCGTTTTTAAGCTTGCCGTGAAAGGTTTGGACCTGGATGTATTTAGTTCGTACTTTCAGTACAGAGATCCCACTGAACAGTACTTGGAAAGATGGGGTAGAATTGTTAGGTTGGTAACGGGTCGTCCTATTGACAAATCGCCATATGCGGATGCCAAATCGCCTCTTTGTTACAGTGGGATCACGGACGATGGTGGTGAATTAATAGGTTTCATCACGTAGCATCAGTTTGATGTTTTTAATGTAGCCGGTGAGTTGACTACCTTGGCCGGTGCAGTTGGTTTACGGTGGTTATGCAAGTGGATGAAAAGATTAAATAAAATTAATAGTTTACAATTTCTTTGTTATGTATTGAATTTCCTGAAATTATGCAAAATTCTGCATAAAATCATAACTAGTAGGTTTCACAAACTCTGTTTTTGTTGGATACCAAAAATGTTGGTGGAGGTTCACAAAACCAAGCAATTAAGACTCTGCTCAGTCATTTTTTACCCTGTATGAAAATAAAGATGACAATTTTTAAGGTGACTGAGGATGAGACTTGGGTCTCTCACATCTTTGCAGAATCCAGATAGTCTATGGAATAGTGACAGATCTCAAAAAAAAACCAAGTTCATTACCATCATTTCAGCATAAAAAATCATGTGCTTTGTCTTCTGTGATAAGAAAGGTGTTTTGTTGTTTGACTTCTTGTTGAGAGGTAAGACTATAAATGCTTCGGTTTATTGTGAATACTTTCAAAAAATTGCACTGTGCAATCCAAAATGCTAAACGCATAACGTTATGTGGATGTCAGTGAAACTTGAAGTCTGATTGACAGTTGGCTAGGAACAATTGAAGCAGTTACTTCACAGTCATGTCTTGGCGCTGAGTGATTACCACTTGTTTCACCATCTCAAGCGATCCCTTGCAGATCAAAAAAACAATCGCAATGCTAACATGAAAATACTGTACAACAGTGGTTATTTTCACTGGCAATGCTGTTCTTTGAGGAAGGAATGGAAAAGTGATTACAAGATATGAAAGTGTCTTAATAGCGGTGGAAATTATATAGAAAAGTAGTTTAGATATGCTCTTACTTGTAATAATAAAATTATTCTATTAAATGTAAGTATTTTTTACTAATAAAATTGTTCTTTCCAGTTACACTAAGTAATAACCTTCAAAAAGATATTCTGGAAGCACTATTTTCATGTTGTTTGAAAATAAGTTGTTGATAATTTTTAATATAAAAAAATAAGAATTTTTGCTGAAACAATCTAATAAGTTTATTGATTTTTTCTTAATGACAACCTAAAACATAAAGCATTTGTAGCGTGAACTGCTACTAAACTACTAAGTAAACTTTAGCACTAAAGTATACCTGAAAGTGTACTCGATGATTAAGTAAAGATTAACTATAGATATTTTTGGATATTAATTGGGTTTATAATTTGTTAAAATGAATATCTTTATCATCACTATAATGTGATTATCTGTCCTAAGACAGGACCTTTGTATCATATCAATCTCAGTTTTCCTCTATTCCCAGCTAAACTTTTAGAAATTCTGACCTAGAAAAGATCTATAATTTTTAATTTATTTTTGTGCTAAATTACTATTATTATAAATAAACTAGCTACTCCTTTAAATTATTATTTATCATTCATAAAAGTTAATTTATCACTTATGAAGTGTGTTTTTTTTTATTCATTTCAATATGTTTAAATAATAAGATTGAGTGTTTGTTTTTGTTTTATTTACTTTTGTTTTATTTTATGAGTATTATTTACTATTGCATTTTATTTACATGAATTGCGAAAGATGTGGGATGTTGTTCTTTATTTATTTACTACTACTATTATTATAAGTAAACTAACTACTCCTTGAAATTATTATTCATCATTCATAAATGTTAAAAGACAACATATCTATATACGTGGTTCCCACAGACAGGAAAAGGCTGGAAATGTTAGGAAATACAAATTTATTTACGAAAAGTCAGAAATTTTTAGAAAAAAATCAGGAAAAATTGCAAAAATTTTCAGAGAATTGCATTTTTACCAAATGTTACCAAATTAAGATTATTTAGTTATCAATAAAGTATTTTTTAAGTAATGCCAAAATACACTTGATATACTTTCCCGGCATCAAGAAACGGTTACCCCGTTGCCTAGCGCATTGCAACTACATGTTTCAAGCAGCCATTAACATGTCCTGTCCTTACTTACATTCCCCAAATATTCTTTTATATTAGAGGAGGAATATTCCAAATTGTAGTTAATTTTTTCACTGGTGAAATTTTAACAAAAAGTTACCATTGAAAAATTTAAAGATTAACTGATTGTTTTCTTGGTAGTTTTCTTGAACCACCATGAATTTTTTTTTGTATTTTAGATAATTAATTGCTTTTAAATGACATCTAAAAAGACTGTTTAATGACCAGTGGTTAGATATTAACTTACACCTAGAATCCGGTTGTATGAATCGTGCTTTTTGTGATGTGTGTAAAAAACATTTTGGACTGGGCAATATGGGCCTAAAGGCAGTGACTTTGCATTATAAAGAAAAGCAGCGTAATGAATTAATTAAGATAAGAAATTCTCAATCTTCACTGAAAAGTTTTTATTTCTCAGAGGTATTTCAACTTAGCAGACTAAAATTTTGATCAACAGTTGTGAGAATGGTGGTTGTGATACATCTGTGTGTTCTTTGCCTGGATCTTCTGATCAGAGTAATAGCGTTTCAGCAGTAAATGATACTTTTGAATCCTTGATTTCACTACCCAAAATGTCAACACAGTTACTTTTTTTTTGTTTCTAAGGAGGAGATTATGTAGGTTCTCAATGTTGTACAAAATAAGCTCATGTGAACTTATTATATATTAGTGCAACTTTTAAAATTATGTTTCCTGATAGTTATATGCATAAAAATTACAGCTCGAAGCTACTTAATGCTCTTATGTCATTAATCATGGTCTTGCATCATACTTTATTGGTATTCTACAGATACACTAGAATAATAATGCCAAAATATTTTTCATGTAGATCGTAATAAATTTTTTTGTACAAAATAAGGTGTTCTGTTTTAGTTTTCTTACCTGTATTACATTTAGTCACATTGATTTTAGTTTTCCTTTTAAGTTGTGATCATACATATATTCTTTGTTAAATTGAAATCTGTGTTTCAATCTTTATCCAAACTAAGTTATTAAATTTTGTTTTTTGTTTACTTTGCAAAATAATGTAAGCTAGTTTTTGTTAAAACTTTTTAGCAATCTTAGGTGACGAGCCAATTATTTTTTAAAATTGCTTCAGTTAGTTTTTATTTCTTATCTGTATTATATTAGTTACCATAATGTTCATTTTTTATGCGATAAAATTATTAAATATTGTTGTTTTTTTTACTTTGTAATGTAATTTACTGAAACAATTTATCACAAAAAATAGCCTAATCTTAAGCGCATGTTGTAAAAAAATAATTAAAAAATAAACTTTAAAAATGAATGTAATAATAAATAATAAAAAAAGGTGTGAGTTGGGGAACAGCTGTGGAGATAAGGCTGCAAAAAAAATCTATGTACAAGTATTTTGCAGAATAACAGCAATAGCATAACATTATGAGTCAGAAAACATTTACTAAACTGGTCAGGAAAAGTCAGGAAAAACAAATCTTAAAATTCGGTGGGAACCCTGATATATTGCTATATATTGAATAATTTAAGTGGAAATGCCACTATAGTATGTATGGAGTAATCCATAACTTAGGTTATTTATTTTTTATATCAATTTTCTGATTAATCATCTTTTCCATTCCTTTTCATTTTGCACTATATTTTTTTTTCAGGATGTCAGTTTGATGTTCATATTTTTTGATGGTGAAGAAGCATTTGACAGGTGGAGTGCAACTGATTCAATATACGGTGCGAGACATTTAGCAAAATTATGGGATAATTCTTTATTTGAAAAAGATGATGCTACTCAGATGCAAAGAATTGTGAGTTAGTAATAAAATTATACTTTTACTTCTTTAACAAAAAAAAAAAATTACGCTTTCACTTCTTTAACTGATCAACGCTAATAGTAACTACTGACTGAACTCATATTTTATGATAACTTCCCAAAAATATTAACTCTTGGTTTTTTCAGATTAATTATTTGATTTTCTTTAAATTATTAATTGAATAGCACCTCTTTGGCCATCCATTAATTTATGATATCTTTTCAACCAAGTAGTACTGAAAAATTTCTAAGTTTGAAAGTTTAGCTATTTATCTCAATAAAGGTTACATTTGCATTAGTTACCTACAAATATTTCTATTAGTTTTGAAATACCTACTACCCTTTCTGTTTTCTTAATACCTACTACCCTTTCAAATGATAATACACAGTCTGGCAGTTAAATAACAAGTCATATCACCTTTATACACTAGAAACACCTTTATACAATATACATTCCTTCTGGATCTATAAAGAAATTGGTACAATCTAGCAATGAATAGAATGAAGTTTTTTTGGTTTGACCTTAAGATTCTACATCATTTTTTGTAGCTATTGAATGAATTTTCTTGTCATTCAACCATCCTAGTGACTTCTGATGAGTGCTTTGATGTTTCATCCTTTACCACAATCATATTCAAGAATTTTTATTTCTATGAACATACTGAAGGATTTTAAAATGTTTTCAAAATTTCTTTCTGTTAATACCAGAATTAGCTGTAATATTTCTTAACAGTCATATGCTGTTATCGTTGAATTTATTTATTACTTTGCAAAGTTTCTCAGGAACAAAATAATAATTTTAGAGTAGGTCTATTTTCATCTTTAGTGATTTTCTTACTACTGTGTAGAATAACTGACTATATGAGAATATATATATTCTCTTGATCACCACCACTGTTTAGGATACATTTTGCATGAGTTCAAAAGAGAATGTTTACCATCTGTTCCATAACAATACTGGTAATAACAATTTCTACCTACACATACAGTATGATTGGCAGTCTTTCCCAAAATCCTTAGCATGGGACCTTTCAATATTGCCAGATTGCAGATAAAGAAGAGCCCTATGAATTGTTCAAATCATTGTTTGCTAGATGGAATTTTTTCGTATCAACATAAAATTTCATTATTTATTAATGAAAACTTTTATTACCACATTCTTTATTACTCACTTGACGTCTATAGAAAAAATGATTTTGATTCAATGCTTCCACCACTTATGCTACAACACATAATAATTTTTTTTTTTCCTAAGCCCTGGTCTAGTTAAGCATGTTGATGTGAGAAATATATTGTATAGCAGCTGTTAGTATAGTCTAAACTTAGGTGTGAGAAGAATGAGTAAAGTAATCTAATTAACCTAGATTAGTATATCTAATTTTACTACTGTAATGTGAGTACAGTATCATTTAGACTAAAATGAGTAAAATTTACAATATGTTAAGCGCGCTAATACAGTAATTCACCTATAAGATATTAGCTATGAGGTCTGTTCAGAAAGTAATCAAACTTTATTTTTTTAATCTTTATTTTTAATTTTATAGATTAATCGGTCCTTTTCCGTTTCAAAGTACTTCCATTCCCTATTCACACACTTTTCCTAGTAGTGTTTCTACTTCACAAAGCAGTCCTAGCTAGCTTCATTTGAAATGGCCTTTAAAGTCCATAACAAATTTGCTTTAATGTCATCAGTAGTCTCAAAATGGTTACTTTCATTGCTGATTTTAATTTTGAAAATAAGAAAAAATTACAAGGAGCCAGGTCTGGCGAGTAGGGAAGCTGAGGGAAGACAGTCATGTGATCTTTGACACAAAATTAATGAATTTATAAAGTTGAGGTGTGGATATATTGTCGTGATGAAGGAACCATTTGTTATCTTGCTACAGCTTCAATCTTATTTTGCGGATTTTTTCACGTAATCACTGTAAAATGCCTTGATAGTACACACTGTTTTACCTTGAGGCAAGAATTCAAAAAGCACAATTCCATTTAAATCGAAATATTGAATCGAGACTGACATGCCTTCTTGAGGTGTGGAGATCCTTTGCCAATCCATTTTGATGATTAAACTTTTGTCTTGATGTCATAGCCATAAATCCAGCTTTCGTTCCTGTTATGAACCTTTGCTTGAATGTTTCATAGTCATCGACTTGTTCAAGAAGTTGCCACTCAATGTTCTTTGTGCTGTTTGATCATCAAACAAGGAACAAACTTTACTGCAAATCAATGCATATTCAATTTTTCAGTCAAAATGTCACGGCATGATCTAATTAAGATACTAACCTCTTCTGCAAGTTCTCTGACAGCTAACTGGCGATTTGCAAGCACACCAGATCATTGATTTTTAGAATGTAGGTATCATCAGTTGAAGTCAAAGGCCTTGCTGGTCTAGGGTCATTTTCTACTGTCTGACAACCAATTTTAAATTGTGAAAACCATTTTTAACAATGCGTACGACCCACAGCACCATCTCTCCGTGTTTGTTTCAAAAGTTGAAACATTTCTGTGAAAGTTCTCCCAAGAAAATTTTACATTGTATTGTTGTTCTCAAAAATTCATACCCAAATTAATAAATTAATTACTGCTCTTAAAATTTGAAAGCAAGTATAATTCAATATGTATGAAAGTTTCATAGTTTAGATTGCTTGAAGCATAAAAAAGTGAAGACTTGCATTAATAAAAATGGAAATGGTGGACATTGTAAGTACTTACTGCAAACAAATCTGATGACATAATTTTAATTTCTTTCAGTCAAGTTGTGCTTAAAAAAAAGCAAAAACCCTGGTTTAATAAAGTGTAGGAATTATTTTTTTAATTTTTTTGTTGTTGAAGTTTTAGGGAATTGACTGCTATGGTCATTAGCCTGTTAGGAGTTATTATTACTCCTTTTTGTTTTAAAAATAAAATTTATTTGTAATAAAATTAAGAAATAAATATAATAGATACTGTTAAAAACATTTATGACTCTATTTTATATTTGCAATTAATTTGTTAATGTTATCATTTTAAATATAAAATTAATTGCAATAAAAAGAGATTTATGCTGTTGATTATTAGTAAAGGTTGTTTTTTTATTATCAATAATAAATTTTAATGATATTGATGCATGTAATGTTAATGTAATTTATAGAGTGATATGGAAATATATATAAACAATTAAATTGGTAGTAATATTTCACACCATTAAAAAGGAAAGTTAGTTAATTTTTTTATTCCCCTATGCTGTTTTTTTTTTTTAACTTGGCATAAAACTCTACAAGGATAGGTCTTAAAGCAATGAAATGTACCACATCTGTCACCCCACTTGTATTATAAAGCATACCTTTTTACATTTATGAATGCTTAAATCTATGAATGCTTGACTAGGTTTAAACATCCACTTGAGTAAACCAATTTTTTTATTTCTGTAAACATAATTACTGTTATAATTCAGGTTTGTACAGTAATTACTTATGACAGATTGTCAGCAATTGATGTTTGTGTTTTGTCAATATGTCTGCATTCCAATTTCATGTTTACACTGTTCAAAATTCTTTTCAATTTAAAATTATAAAAAAATATATAAAATAAGATGTCCTCACTGCTTAAATGTTCTTTAAAAAAGAATCTATCAGTCGGTAATCTCCATAAAAATCCTCAAGAATATGTTTGTAAGTAGCCTGCAACGTATCAGTATAAAACTTTTTAATGAGAACAGATAAATAGGTTACAGTTTATTTTTAATATATAAGCTGTAAGGCAAGAATATTGTGTGGTAAATTGAAAAGCTTATCTTTATAAAGAAATTCAGAACTCTATTTAATATTTTGTATATCATGTGATCCTAAACTTGAGCCTCATAATAAATTGATTTAGAAACTGAATTAAAGAGTTAGGTTTTTATTTTAAAAGAAACATTACTTAACTGAAACAGTTTATAAGCAGTTTTACCTTTAGTTACTTTCTCTGTGAAATATGTCTAAAGTAATAGAATAGCAATAAAAATCATGCCCCAGTATTTATACCTATTTATGACTTCAACATTTTTCCCACATACCATCTGTTTGATTTATTGTTAACTTGTACTATTTCTAAAAACCAATTCATAATTCTAGACTAGCTTAGGTTAATTTCTATACTCCATGCTTTATCACTGATTAAAACTTTTATAAGTCTCTGAAGCTAATATAAGATAGGTATTTGATTAATATAAGATAGGTATGTCATTTATTAGGTCAAAAATTTCATATTCTATTGATTAACAGTTGGATCACACTCCAGCTATTCTTCTAGTGAAAACAAGAGTGAGCACACACTCTTACCTTACATCTATGTTCATGTGAAAACTGCTAGATAATCCATCACAAACATAAATGTTGTACTATGTAGATTGTTCTATATGTTTTTCTTTTTAAACTTCTCTTTTTCATAGTTTCATGGTTCTTACAAGATAGCTTTGTCACATACTAAAATTAAATCTTGTTCCTTTCAAGGGCCTTCAAGTCAACAAGTTGTAAGCTGATAAATTGGATCTTGTTTGTTTCTACCTTTATATACAGGGTCCGGCATATAAATCTGACTATTTTGTAGTAATTATGTTGGCACCACTGTCAATGAGAAGGCGGGAGTGTTTTACATCGACAGGTCTATTCATGCTATTTCAGTAGCCAGTATGTCATGGTCAACAAGTGAATAACAAGTGTTTGTGATTGAAGCCTACTTTAAAAATAATGACTTGGTTATTGTAACACAGGATTTATTTTGCAGACATTTCAATTTAAATCGACACGCGTCTGTTCCTAGTAGGAATACAATATTGTTGTGGGTGAAGAATTTTAGGAACACATTATCTGCTGTAAAAATGAGACCAACAGGACGAAAACGGACTGTGAGAACCCCTGAAAACATTAACGCTGTAAGGTTAGCTGTTACGCAGTCTCCACAACATTCAGCAGCGAGACATGCTGCTGTGCTAGCCATTTCTGATCGAAGTGTAAGATGAATTCTTCATGCCGACCTGAAATTCCATCCGTATAAGATGATGTTAGTGCAGCAACTTAATGCAAATGATTGGGCGTCTTGCAAAGCAGCTTGCGAGGTCATCCTCGAAAATGTCCACCAGGATGCCATTATTCTTTTAAGTGATGAGGCACATTTTCATTTGTCACGATTTGTGAATAAACAAAATTACCGTTATTGGGCTTTGCATAATCCACGGCAAATTCTTGAAAAACCACTTCACAGTCAATATGTTACAGTGTGGTATGCGGTTTCAATGTTCAGCATAATTTGCCCATATTTTTTTGTGGAGTTAAATCGCAGAGTAACAGTAACATCTCATCGATACGTAAACATGTTGAATGAATTTCTGCGACCAAAATTGAGTGACTTTCAAGTACATAAAATTTGGTTTCAACAGGATGGTGCCACTGCGCATATGGCGAGAATCGCAATGGATGTTCTGCGAGAAACCTTTCCTGGACATCTGATTTCCCGATTTGGTGACATTCCTTGGCCAGCGCATTCACCTGATCTGGCTGTTTGTGATTTTGTTCTGTGGGGGTATCTCAAACATAAAGTCTTCAGTAGTCGACCACAGTCAATTGCAGAACTCAAGGAGGCCATTCTACGAGAAATTGAAGAAGTTCCACTAGTGATTGAGCGAGTAATGTCAAATTTTAGAATGAGGTTAAGTGAGTGTGTGAGGAGTAATAGAAAACATTTGGATGACATAACATTCAAATAAAAAAAATCTATGTAAGTAATTCACTATAAATTGCAAAAATTGATCTTTAATTTGATATATTAAATGTTTTAATAGTATGAAACACAGTTTAATTATTATCTCTCAAAAATCGTAGTATACAGTTGGAAAACAGAATAATCGAACAGTTACATTTATGAAATTGAATATGAAGTAAAAACTGGATGGAAATGACCATGTTGAATGCATAGAAAGTAATCACATTCCAAACTTGGCAAAATATTACCAACTCTATTACTCTATTTTATTATATTATAACCTATTAAAATATTACTAAATCAATAGACAAAAATTTAGCAGTCCATACAAGAGATGGAAGGAAGACTTACTGAGGCTGGAACTGGTAGATGACTCAATTCTTACGTGGAGGGAAGAAGATAAAATTTCATTATTCTGTTTGCTGAAGTCATAATTTATTTCTTCCCTGCTTTTTTTATATTTAAAGGAGTTTCAGTTCTTACGAGTACGTATCATACAAGCAGCTAATTTGGTGATAAATCTAATATCTATGAGAGGTGGATCAAAAAGTAAGTTACACCCTTGCTGTGTTCTTGAACTGAAAAGGATATATTAATGTCTTGTGGTGGTAGCACTGGCTGTGTTTTTGTCTTCATGCTCCCCCAGCAGCAATTCTGTACGACATTCAGTATATGTGTAGTATTGTTGTCAATATGGTGTGTCCTCTAGAGGTTTCGTCCAGCATAGAAGTGCATTCAGTAGTTCGATTTTTATGGGAAAAAAATTATAATTGTTGTGAAATTCATCATGAAATTGTTGAGGTACACGGTGAGAATTCAATGTCATGCCTGATGATCAAAAAATGGTGCCAAACGTTCAGAAACGGAAGAACAAATGTGAGTGACAAACTGCGTGCTGGGTGTCCTTCAACTGCAAACATGACGGGTAATGCGGAATGCATGAATGAAGTGATCTGGAGTAACAAGCTCATTAAAATTAGAGAGATTGCGAGTGAACTTAAAATCACTTATATTGGTGTGTTTGCGATTATTCACGATCAGCTTGATTACTGTAAGATGTGTGAACGATGGGTGCCACATCTGTTGACCAACAACCACAAACATCAACGTTTTGCATCTGCTCTTTCTTTTCTTCAAAATTATTCCAGGACTGGTCCACAGATTTTGAAACAAATCATCACAGGGGATTAGAGCTGGGTGCTTCATTACACTTCTAAGACTAAACGAGCATCACATGAATGGAAACATAAAAATTCACCTCAGCCAAAAAAATTGAAAACATTCCCACATGTTCAAAAGGTTATGCTGACAGTCTTTTTCGAATCTGAGGGAGTTGGTTACAGTGAATTTATGCCTCGAAGAGCAACAATCAATGCCAAATTTTACTGAGACTTTAAAAAAATTGCATAAAGCCATTAAAGATTGAAGACTTGGAATATTGAGTGATGGCATCATTTTTCTTCATGAAAATGCTACTCTTCATTAGCCTCATGTGGCAAAGGAGTTTCTGCAAAAATTCATGTGGTAAGTGTGGTCTCATTCACATTACAGCCCTGACCTAGCAGCCTGCGACTACCATCTGTTTGGTCCTCTCAAGCGAGACCTGGGAGGGGAGCATTTTGTTAATGATGGTGAACTTAAGGAGGTGGTCCATAAATGGTTGAAGGAAATTTGATGAAATTTTAATGAGAGTGGAATTGGAAAACTTGTCACAAGGTATGAAAAGTATTTAGAAAAATTTCGTGATTATGTCGAAAAATAGATAAAAATATTTAGTTTTTGTTTAATAAAAAAAATATTGTCTTATAAATATGTGTTTGTTTCATAGAGGGGGATGTAACTTACTTTCTAGTCATCCTTCATAATATTAAATTTAATTTTACATATAGTAATTTCTTCCTTATTTTGTAAAAAATATCTCTGATACAATATTTCACAATGGGGATCTCATTGGCAAATCTTCATCCTGTAAGTAAAATTCATTATTAGATTATAATAGCGCCATTTAACAATCTGACTGGCTGTTTAAGAATATCATTAATCTAGGAAATTATACATTAATTTCTTTATATGTCACAGACTTAAAAAAAACTGAATTTCTCTTACCCTGAATGCTTTACATTTAACACAAACATAAGAAAGACAGAAACAGGTAATGTAACGCAACAAAACTGATTTGTTCTTAAAGTTTGGAACATTCAAACATATATAAACTAAAGAAGTTTGTCTAAATAATAAAAGTTTATATAATTAAAGAAGTTTTTTGAAAATAAATTAGTTGTTACTTTTTTGTGACCTATATAATATGGAATAATAATTTATTTTTGAATTATGATTTAAATCTTAATTTCCTTTTTTGTTTTTATAGGATGTAATGATGCTGCTAGATCTTATTGGTACTCAGAATCCTAAATTTTATTATTATGACCCAAATGTCAAACATTTACACTTTCTATTAGCAGATATACAAAATAAATTGAGTCAGTGGGGTGCATTAACTGAGTACTCCAATCATAATCGATATTTTCTTAAACAGAGAAGTTACAACTTAATTGAGGATGATCACATTCCTTTTGTACGATCAAGTAAGTATTTTCTTTTTAATTAATTAATTTTTTTATTGTTATTATTAAAAGATCATAATTATATGATTATTTCCCTGAGACCTGTGCCTTACGTGTCCATTTACAAACTTCATTATTCCTGGCTAAAATTGTTAGATCTTGATAGTCTCAATTCATTTTATATTATCTTTACTCTTTTCAGTATCTTTTTCTCCTCATTACATTTTCATTTTTTACATTGTCCATGTAATATTCTCCAATCTTCTTGCCCACATTTGAAATATCTCTAACCTTTATTTTATCTCTTTTTTTAATATATATTGTAACAAGACCGGTATAACAGATTTCTAAGAAGAATTAATTAGAAAGTAGTAGAAATTAAGAAGAAAGTAGAAAATATAATAATGGAAGAAATCCAGAAAGGGGCTAAAGAAACCCTTTTAGTAAAGGTAACAGGTCTGTTTAAAAATCATCCTTTGTAATACTGCCCACTGACACACCTAAACAGATGTTGTTCTGTGAGAAGAATTACCGGACCCAGGTTAGGAATGCATGAAAATGAAAGAGCTTGGTCGATCGTTCTCATGCTCAACTGGGATCTGGTCCTTCAGGTAAAGAGGAGAGGTGTGTAAATACTTCAGGGAAGATCAGTTGAAATTAGTTCTGCGAGAGAGTGCTACGATGTAATGATGCTGCTAGATTTGGTACTCAGAATCGTAAATTTTATTATTATGACCCAAATGTCAAACACTTACACTTTTTGTTAGCAGATATACAGAATAAGTTGAGTCAATGGGGTGTATTAACTGAGTACTCCAATCATAATTAAAATAATACTTTTAAGCAAAGAATTATTATGCAAGTTTGAAGCAAGAGAATTTTGCGAGGAGGTCAGCATGTACATGTTCCACATGATTAAGGTGACGTCAAGTAATTCCAATGTGGACAATACATGAAAACAAGAAATAGTTTGGTGAGTTAGTGACTAGCAGCTATGCTAATGTCTTTTGTCAATGGGACGGAATTCTGCTTTTCAATACTTAACTATCAGTAAATAAATTCTGATGGTTACTTTAAATTCTATTTTGTATGTAATCACTGTTGTTTATTATTATTATTGTGAGGTGTTTATTATTACTGTTGTCATTATTATTATTGATTCTTGAGTCTTGTTTTACTTATGTTCTTAAACTAATAAATTGTAATTATATAAACATCTTCAATTGTTAATCTCTCAATATCCTGATCAAGCCGTGAACACGACAATATATATTTCACATTAGACAAGTATATTCCAAACATAATGTTTCAGACATGCTTCCTCAAATCTAACTAGATTTTATTATGTATTAACTATTTTTTTCTCTTAAATGCATCCTTAGCCATGGCATCACTTTCGCAGTATTCTGTTAACATTTTATACTGAAATACCTGTTCTGTTTTACTTTTAAATTTTCATTATTCTGTATAGACATCGGTTTATTGTTTCTGTCCTCATTACTTTTGTTTTCTTAACAATCATTTTCATTCCACATTTATCATAACATATAATTTTGAGATCATCTGTTGAATATCCTGTGCTTATTTACCAGTAATATTTTGCTATCTGCCAACTGTGTATTGTTAATTTTTTTTTCTTGATGCTGTCATCCTCTCCTAGACCATTTTATATCATATCTTGGTGATATGAAAGGTTTATTTAATAATTAGAGAGTAATGAAAAGAATGGAATTGTCTTTCTTTCTTCGAATTTGTTTCAGTTTACTGAAACTGTTTGATGTTCAGGTTGGCAACCCTGATATAGAAAATATCAGTTGTTTAAAAAGAATTCCATTATTATAACCTCTTCTGTTTCTTTCAATATGTCAGCTCTGCTTGAAACGTGTACAGTGTCTCGAGATAATAACCGCCTTGGTGTAGTACCTTGGTTAGGGTAATTACTCTTTGTATTTACTGCTGGTTCAAGTAATAAATAAGTTTAGACATCACTTCATAATTAGATATGATCCTTTAATATTTGAATGAATAATGCAAGATTATGTATAAGTATATATAAATGCTTTTAATGATTCCATAAATGATACATTGTTAAAAAATATGTATTATATTTTGTAAGTTTGTATGTTGAGTCCATGAAGATTGATAGAAGAAGACTGCCTGAATGTAGTGCAGAGCTGACTTATGTAGTGTGTACGGAGCCACTGAATCGTCAGGAGTTGAGTGCTTTCAAAAGGAGCTGCGTGAACTGTAATAGCCGAGTGCAGTCGACAGGAGTAGAGTGTGAACTGTTAGAAAGACCTTTAAATTTTAAAGTCTTTCTTAAATAAATTTTTAATAACATACACTTAATCTAACACCATGGAAGATATAAAACCATCTACTGTATTAACTTTACTGTGAATTTACTGTATTTAATTTTACTGTGTATTAACTGTGAAAATTTTTTAAGTGGATAGAACAGTTTAAATCAGATAGAACAAGTGTCACCAATTTTCATCATAGCAAAGGACCAGTGAGTGGAACTTTTAATTAACGCTTTGCAAAATCTCATTAATAATCTTATTTACAAGGACAGGTGCATAAATATTGGAAAATTGCTGAAATTTTTAGTTTGAGGTCAGCACTGCTCTTTCGAGTATGAGTTGGAACGATGTTATATGAAAATTTTACACTAGAAAATGGAATACCTAAGGGAAGTGTGCTAAGTATTACCTTGTTTTCTGTTGCCTTAAATATTGCAAGCAAAAAACTGTGTTCAGAAACCAGTTATGTGTTCGTCTATAGTTGATTTTCCAATTTAGATTGTTGCTAGAATTTTAATTGCTGCCAAGAGGCTGCTTCCATTTTTACATGGATTTGAATGCTAGATCGTGGCTACCGGTGTTCTTTGGTGGTTGGGTTTCAATTAACCAGACATCTCAGGATTGGTCGAACTGAGAATGTACAAGACTATACTTCATTTACACTCATACATATCATCCTCATTCATCCTCTGAAGTATTATCTAAGCAGGAAAAAGAAAGAAAGAGGCTGCTTTAAAATACAGTAACCTGTTTGCAGTAAAACTGTAAAACACAGTAATCTTGGAGTAAAATGACTGGATTCACATTTTCACTGCAGAAATCAAAATGCATTTGCTTACCGGTTGAACCATGCATGTGGGTTAGATTTTTGGGTTTGTGGTTTAACCAACAACTAATGTGAATAACAGATACAGATTTACAGGAGCTGAAGGTAAAATGTCTAAAAACGCAGAATATGCTGAGAGTACTATCTGATACTCATTGGGGAGCTGATCGAGTATGCATATTGCGCTTTTACTGAGCTCTGGTCTGTTCCTGCTTGGACTACAGCTGCGTGGCTTATTCTTTCATACAGGCCACTGCTCTAAGTATCCTCAATGTAGTCCAACATTCATTTATCCATCTTGCTGTAGGTATGTTTTGTTAAAGCCTCGTGGTAAGTCTACTAGTGGACAGTGGTGAGCCACCTCTTTGTTGTAGATGAAACCAAATGATCTGTTCCTATGTAGCTCGCATTAAAGTGTAACCCAAACATCTGACCTTTGATACGGTACTCTTTATCCCACATCTTAATCAATGTCAGAAACAGCTGAGATCTACTGCTCTGATAGGCATTAGAGCTTAGTGCCTTTTCTTGGCTCTAATTATAAATTTACCTTAGTTCTTACTGCTACTGAATGTTATTACCCCACTTGGCAGCCTCGTCTTGTAAATGACTGCTTTAGTCTTTGTAGATATCATAAAAACTACACAAATCCAGTTATCTTGCAAAAAGAATTTTATGATATTATAAATAGCATGTATCCTGATTGATGCTATAGTTTATACAGATGGCTCTAAGCATGATAACTCTCTTAGTTGTGTTTTGTGGTTGTCAATAGAGTACAAGTTTGGTCTTCCCAGAATCGTCTTTGTTTTCACAGAGCTGTATACAGTTAATAAGGCCTTAAATAACACAGGTCAACAAAAAAAAAAAAAATAATAATTTGGAACTGAGATAAAAGTAGGTGAATTAGAATGTATTTTTTTATGCTGAATCTTAAAATGAAATCAATTTTTCTTTGTCACCCTCAGATTTTTAGTTATGACCCTTTAAAATATTGAGAAACTTCTTAAATAATAGAATACAAAAATAATAATAATTACAATTAAAATTCCTAGCTTTATTTTGCAGACATTTACTTTTATCATAATTTATTTTTTTCTTATTTTCCTTCTGTGTTCAGGAAGTCTTCTCTTTTTATAATCCAGCAGCAGTCACTCATCATAGATTCATCCCATCTGCCTTGATAATGTTTGATCTGCAATATATCGTGGAACTTTTTCCTTGTTCATCAGTGATGTCACCCAAGTTTAAAGGAAAAAGTTCAAATGAGAATATAAAAAATGAATTTTCAGTGACATACTGCTGCCTAAATTTTTTTAATTCACTAAGAGTTCATTTATAAGCTGATCATGGTTTTCAGCATTTTTGTTTCCAAGAAAACCAGTACAACATCTTTGAGTGACTTCCATGCTGGTAGTTCTATAGGATTCAGTTTGCTGTCAAATATATTTTAAAGAATTAATTTTCTTATTTGTGGCTCGATGAATATTCCTTCTTTTGATTTAGCTTCACTTATTTACCATATTATATTTACCATATTCCCATATTTCTATATGGGAATTGTCCATCATATGGGTCTGTGCAACGCACGGGACATGAACATGAGATGCATTGGTGCAAAATTCGTACCGAGACTGTTGAACAGCAACCAGAAAAAAAATTGCGTAGCTGTCTGTAGCAAATTGAAAAATTCAGCAAGAGATTACCCTAACTTCATCTCCAACATCATAACTGGTGATGAGACGTGGGTGTACAGGTATGACCCTGAAACTAAGCAGCAGTCATCGCAGTGGAAGTTGCCAAGTTCACCGCGGTCAAAAAACGCACTCCAAGTTCACAGCACAGTGAAGTCCATGATGATTGTTTTTTCGACATCAAAGGCATTATCCATAAGGAATTTGTTCCTTTTGTTCAAACTGTCAATGGGATGTTCTATTGTGAAGTTTTGAAGCGATTATGTGAAAACATTAGGCGCAAACGCTCAGATCTGTGGAGTAACAACAGCTGGGTTCTGCACCATGACAACACGCCCGCGCACACATAGCTAGCCGTTTGGAATTTCTTGGCTTCCAAAAAGACGGTAGTGATTCTTCACCCACCCTATTCGCCTGACCTTGCCCTGTGCGACTTTTTTCTCTTTCCGAAAATAAAATTTCAATTGAAAGGCCGTCGTTTTAACACAATTGAGGAGATTCAGGAAGAAACGCAGAACGTGCTTTGAACACTTACACCTGCAGACTTCCAGGGATGAATGGAATCATGGGAAAAACGCTGGGTTCAGTGTATCAATGCCCAAGGGGATTACTTTGAAGGAGACAGTGGAAATTATAAGTTAGGGTAAGCTATTTTATTTTTATGGTAAAATTCCCCGAATTTTTAGGTAGCACCTTATATATTCAATGTCCAGTTCAGACATTAGTCCCTAGCATAATGGCAGGAACAAATTAAACCATCTCTTCTAAAGTATTTCAGTTAATTTTTGTTTTGATTTCTATATACTGAAATTTTAGTATCCTTGTTTAATAAATTCCATTCTTTAAGACATGAACCTAGGCGTCTGCATGTTGTTTTAACAAATATGTCACGAATTAGGTCGCTCAGTTCTGCTTGTGTGTTGAGGTGAGGTTCAATATTTGATTCTTCTAGAATGTAATTAATATCTACTGAAGTTGAATCAGAAATTTCTTTCCGAGAAGTTGGAGCAACTGGAATTAGTAAATCAACACCATGAAGTGCTCGTTTCACAGCTGAATGAACATTTGGGTATGCAATATTGCTTATATTATTTGAATTGAAACCAGTATCATTTGTTAAGCAAAAATAGCAGTCATCATAACGGTAATAGGCTCTCACCAAATCATAGGTTTGCCAAAAGGCAAATACTCTTTTTTCCTTTTAACCACTGGGCTAGTTTAACATAGCACTTGATGCATCCTACATGTAGAGCCCAGGATTTATCTCAATCTCCCAAGGGACAGTCAAAATAATGTTCATAAGCAGTTTTCAGCAGATTCGATACTGGTTTTTGTTGACTTTTCATGGTGAATTCTCCACAAATGTAACAAAAAATATTTGGAGAATTTTTACAAACCCGATTTTTATTCGTTGTATAATTCAAAATGTTTTAATGAATGAAAGTAAACTGAAATATTACAGAAATACTTACTTAATTATAAAAATAATTAAGTTTTAATTTATAAATACTTCATAAAATTGTTTCACCATATGGTGCAATAAAACACAGTGCAAAAAACTTATACACAACTTAACAAATCTTAAAAAACTATGTTCAATAAAATAATACCTAAAGCTGTTCTGTCATAAAAATGTTTCAATAAATTTATGGCATCATTTACGAAACAATCTTTGTAATATGTGTACGATAACACCACTATCAACTAAAGAACACAGCAAGTCATATCAAGAGCTGAACTCATACTGAAGAAAATTTCATCACGTTGAATTGCTCGTTACTTGACTCACTGACATATCTATACGTGTCTGGCTTAACATGAAATGACATCATTTGGCTGTTAGGTTTCAATTATAGGTCTACAGCATGCATCACAATATAAATCAGTTGTGAATAAGCAAGCATACAGATGTACTAAGTTATTTATATTGTTTGTTCCATGAATGCTGGAACAAATAAATCTAAGGGGTTGTAACTTAATAACATTACCTGAATGGTTATTTTTAAATACATATTCAGATTCAGCATATAAAATACTATATAGAACACCTGTGATAATTAGCCCAGAATATTGAGATGTACTTATCTGTTCAGATTCCATGAGTGCTTTGCAAGCAATTAGTGACATTTACTCCATACATCCTGATACCTGCAATATGCAATCTATTATTTCTGAAATGACTTAGTGAAACAAGTGTGAGCTTCTGCTCACCCAACCATATTGTCATTTTAGGCAATGAGCACACTGATTTTGCAGTAAAAGAGGCTTGTTTGCAGCCTCCTTTCACTAATCACATTGTTTCTGATGACCTTGTCTGTTTTCTTAAGAGAGTGGTCTGTGATGACTGGCAAAGTGATTGGAATGCTATCATCCACAATAAACTTTGTCCACCTAAGAACACTGTGTCACCATGGAGCTCCTTAAGCCGGAATAACTGTCAAGAGGAGGTTATTATTTGAAATTTGCAAATAGGGTTCATTAAACTTATCATGGACACCTCATGATTTTTTTTTTTTTTGTTTGGGGGTGAAAAATGCCTGTACGTTATCATCACCAGGAATTTTCTTTAATAAAAAGGTAAAATAACTCTAAAATAATATAAGGTTTTAAATTAATATAAATCATATAATAAAAATTTATTAAAACAAAAGTCAAAAAAGTGAAATAAAACTCAAAACTAATATTGCAGACGGAGTCTTTAAAATATAAAAGTTAAAATAATAGAAAAAAGAAACTATATAAAACTTACCTAATTCCGATAGTTTGTGCGAAAGGATCCCTTCTCGGATAATAAAATTAAAGACATAGAACCAAAAAAATCAAAATTGAAAGTAAAGGAAAAAATTATCAAAAACTCTTCTAGCAAAAAAATATATATGATAATATTAAATTTTTTACAGTAACCTAGTACTACGCAAAAACAGAAACATCAGGTTCAAAATTTTGTTATTATTGTACAAGATACCACGGATGTTTCTGGGTAGATTAAATTTACGACGCAACGCCGCATAACATATGCAGTCTATGAAACTGTAGTGCACAGTCATGCGGCAGCTGCATCGTGTGCACAGGGATGCGTGTCCTCCTGACATTAGGTACTCGTGTGTGATCCTCGTATGTCCTATCTGTAATCGGCAAAGGACTACTTCCTCACGATGAGTTTTTCTGCAAGGACACCTTATGATGAATCAAACCGATGAACCTATATGTGTTCACTACAACTGCCAACTAAGTGTACACCGCATCTTTGCCAACTGTGTCTGTTATGCAGCATTGTGTTGGAAGTTTAAATAAGGGGCTAACATCTGAAACATCTTAGGCAACAATGTATTGATGTTATCAAATGTCTTATAATTTCTTAAGGCCATGCATCTGGATTCAAAAATTTAATTCATATCTTTTTTCATCTATTAATCTTAATCTTTTTCATTTATTTATGACATTTGGTGTATGCTAGATGATAACTTTGTTCTTTTAAGTTACATTTTTAATGTTATATTTCATTGTGGTTTTATTTCGCTTTACGTAAACATCATAGGTGTTTTCCATCTACGCTGTGTTTTTATATTCTTGTTGTTTAGTTTTTAAGTTAATTTCTAATTGTTAGTTTTTATTATTTATTTGTTTACTATATAAATATCGTGTCCAGGCGCTATGACAATGTTTCATATGCGCCCCCCCCCCCAAAAAAAAAGTTCATTACATTATTCATAATAAGTTGAATTGCTACAAAACATATTCAAGATTGGCTGCAAGAGAGTCAGCTCAAAATCACAGTCATCCTAATTAACATTTTTATGGAAATTAAACTATAATTTTTAGAAGGTAATGCTTTTTTAGCTAGCATAATTACTTGAGATAAATCTTAAGATTCATCATTTTGAGCTGAAATCCAAAATTCATAGTATGGAGTGAAAATATCTAACATAGCTTTGAAACTAAAGAGCTCCAATTTATTGTGACTATTGGGAAGAACGGCTTACAATCAACAATGAGAATACTATTGTGACATACTAGAAAGTAAGTGAAACCCACAATAAGGAGGAAACATTCTGGTTTTCCCTCAACAGTATAATTCTTCTACTTGGTGTAATGCCCACTCCAGTACTGCTCAAAAGACATGGGAAGCCATTCATGTCAGAAGGTGTTGCCATAGCCATCTTGCACCATTAGATTTTTTATTTTGTGTCCAAAGTGTTTTTAGATGACACCAAGATTGACAACAGTGAGCAGGTCTAGAATGTGGTATAAAAATGGTTCTGACACTGAGGTGAACAATAGTATTGTAATAAGAAAGTTCACAGAAAGATTAACTAGCGACTAAATAAAGATTGTATAGAATAATAGTGTTACTTTCATTGTCATTAAATAAATAATTTTTCTACAACTATTTGTTTCTTTAATTATTGAATGATCCTGTATATTTAACATGGTCAGGATAAGCAAAAATTTGGCCTTTCTTGTTAGGCATCTCCTTTTTCTATGACTATAGAAAAAGGAGATGCTGTTTTCTAATTCTGTTTTTTTTTTTCTAATTTTGTTTCTAATGCTGTTTTTTCTTCTGTTTTCTAATTCAATTGATTTTCTACCTCCCTAATATCATCTCTAGCACTTTAATATTTTCTTATTTTATTTCATGATTTGCTATTATATAATTTTATTATTTGGTATATTTTCTCATTAATTGTGTACCAAAATTTATTTTCAATTTTTTTTTCACTATGTTTATTAATATTGGTATAAGGTGTTCTTTTCTATATTTAAAAAAATTCTTCCTCAACTTTAAATTAAAATTTGACAAGATAGATCATTCTTAATTCAGTTAATTTTTTTTAAAGATGTGATATTTCAATAATAACCCAAAAGTATGTGATTTAAATCAGAAACTTTTAAATTAAATCAGCGGCAACAAACAGATCCACATTATTTTTATATATGAATGAGGACATCTTAAATATATAAACATTAATGTTTGCCTAAAATTTAAGGATAGTTGTAAATATACATTTATCAAATAACTCCTGTTATTGGGTGAACTGTAAAACTTAAACAGTTGTGTGTCATACTTTTGTATTTTGCATTTTCTTACATTTTTATTTAAATTATCATTTTTGTGTAGCAATATTTTGAGTTGTTGATTGATCAGTTTCTGCGAGACTGCTAAAGAAAAATTTATTTTATTTCATTATTTTAAAAACTAATATCAAGCAAAACCTATTCTTAAGATAAATAGAAAATATTATTTTGCCAAAAATTTCATAGGTAGTGTCTACCCGAGGCAGGTGCTATCTATGAATGTATTTAATGCTATATCTATAAATAATTGTTTAGGTGCTAATTTTTAAATGTTAAAAAAATGATTTATTGAAATTAAAGTAAAAGGTTTTTGGTTTAGAAATTAAACCCACTCTCTATTTCCGTAAAACCTTTTTTTAATTTAATTTTTTATAAAAAAAATTTGAGTTAAAAATTAAATAAAATTGTATACTACATTAAGTAGTTTTTGAAATTTCAAACAAGGATTTCTTTCCCTTCATTTTGCAGAGATAGTTTTTGTGTTTTACTTTCTGCGGATGAATTTTAGTAAAAAATTTCAGATAAGAAGAAAGGAAATGAAATTTGAAACAATTTTCATATAAAGTATTTTTTGAACTTAAGGTTCTTTCTGGTTAATAAGTAAGATTTGTTATATGGAGGCATGTATTTTTATTAGTATTTTTAATTTTTTGGTTGTACTTTATTATTCTAGATTGTTTATTCATTTTTTTTCAGATACACCTGTTCCAATTTTACATTTAATTCCAACCCCGTTTCCAAGTGTTTGGCATACCGAAAGTGATAATTATGATGTGTTGCATTTTCCAACGATTGATAATTTAAATAAAATATTTAGAGTATTTGTAGTAAGCTATTTAAAAGGTTCATTTGATGAAGAAGCATATTCAAGGAGTTTTGACAGGTCATCTCATTTTAAATCTGTTCTCTAAATGGATGTGTATAGGTTTATATGTTAACATAAATTATACATATTTGTGTGCTAAGGGTAATGTCAGAATCTGTGGATAATATTGAAATTTTTTGGTTTTCAAAATTAGCATTTTGTTCAGCCAGCATTAACCAAGCTTAATGAATAATAATTTTAATACAAAATATGTTCTTATTCATCAGTTGATGGATTATATTGAATTTTTGTAATCCACGTAATGAAGAAAGGTGCTTTGTTCAACTAATAAAACTACTACTTTTTTTATTATTTAAGATTTACCATAATTTATTATTGATGTAATCACAATATATTATTGGTGTATATTCGGTTCATTGAAAATGTAGTCCTATTACCCAAACCAGCTGGTAAACAAAATAGAGTAGTTTAAGAAAGATGTATGAAAGCTACTCCCTAGACTTAATAATAATTGTTCTAATTAAAATAATATTTCTATTTCTAACTATCCTGTCTATTAAAGAAAAAAAGTTTTTATATTTCAAATTCTGAAATGCTAAACATTGAGTGATATAAACTCAATAATACTACTGATAAATAATATTAAATCATTTTTTTATCATTAGTCATTTGACTCGTTTGATATCTTTATTATTTAGTCAATCTTTTGTAATTTTACCCCCTCCCACCAATGTCAGAATTTTGTTATATTGTTTATCTTAATTTTTATTTTCTCATTTTTTGCACTGTTACATTTATTTACCTTAATTTTATTCTTTTTTACTTTCAGATATGATTTTTTCTCTGAGCAATGAATTCATTCACTCAGTATTTTTTAAAATCATTTTTTGTTATTACCTAAATAGCAATTTCAATTAACAAATATTAACATCTGGATTTCTATTCTTCATTTGTTACATTGGTATCAAATTTCCCCCTTGTTTTCTTTATTACTTCTTTATATATTAAAAAATAAAAGTAGTTCAGCTACATTTCTCTCTCTTCATTCTGAAGTAGACCTTTCTTTTCATTTGTCTTCTATTCATATCACGGTTATCTGATTTTTTACAGTTTGTAAATAACTTCTTTCTCTACACTTTTGCCTTTGTGACTGTTTCCTTAAAATTAATTTTTTGTTCACTCTATATCTATATCTACCTAAAATCTCAAGGGAGGAGATGTCCATCATAAAGGATAGTTCCTGCACTCTGACCCTCCACCTCTACCACGTTAGCTTAGTTTCATGGAAATTGAAGAATGAAAAGTAAGGGTAGAATGCAAAGATGAAAGCAGTCTCTGTTGATAATTGAAGTCTAATTATATTTGCTGCAATTTCACTGCATACTGTTGGCATTTGTTTGTGGCTAATGACTTCAGTAATTGATGCCTCTTAAAAACTAAAAAGAGACTATTTTGTTTTTTAATTAGATTAAAAGATAAATTTTGAAACGTGATTTTACTCATTTGTTAATGAGTAAACTCATGTTACCTGCCCTTTTAGTTAATATCAACTGTTAAGAGTTATACTCAATATTATCCATGTTTGGACATTTCCTATAATATAATATTCATTTATTTGTATCTGTTTGCTATGTTATCTGCTTTATAGAAAATCACGGGTGGTTTTTTTGACTACTGTCTTATTTAAATGTATGCATTTTACTTTTGTGCTTAAACGTCAAATACTGTGATTTTTATTGTATAACAAATTACTGATTTTGTTAGGATATTATCATTTAAATTTTAGCATAAATTAATAGTGTTCAGTACTGGTTGTTGCTTCCAGAATTGCAATCTGCTTCATAAGAATTAGTTTGTAAGAGGTTTTAAACAAATGATTTTTAATAATTGTCGAAGTGAATGATGTCGTACATATAGAGGAGAAGACTATTTCATAATATGTTAGGAAATATAATAAATAATTAAATATTTTATTCACATCAATATATAATTGTTAGTTACATAGACCTTGATAACTAGTTGGACTGCCTCTCTTGCCTCCATCCTAGCTTTACATCCACCCGCATAACCTGTACGCTGGACTTCCTGAGATTCTCCGCTGAGTTATCCTTGGCCTTAATCCTTATCTGGAGGCCTTCCCCTGTTCCCTTCCTTGCTTACATCACTTTGGCCACACCTCCCACCTTGCCTTTACCTGCTGGAGGAGATCATCATAGGACCTCCCTTCGGCTCAGATGACTTCTGTCACAGATTGCTTGCCTGTAGGTTGTTTCTTATTGGATTATCCCTTTTTGCTAACTTCTGATCCATCAATATCTAGATATATCTCAAAATTATGCGATCTCTCCAGCCAAAGTACTCATTCAGCCTCCTGAAGCTCAGTTCTATTATGTTTACACCAGCACTGAATCGCACACCACTACCAACGACCTTACCGACAACTTTTGTAAGATCTGCTATAATCTTGTCCTCCCTCTCACTACTGTTAACAATTAGAATATACAAGGAATTCCTGCTATATTAAGCATGCTCCATCCAGAACATGGATGTTCAGGCATGCTACCAGTACCTGTCCAGGCTAGAGCTTGTAATTCTGAGTAAGACGCTTAATCCAAGGCGCCCTAATATCGACTCTCTTCTTCAGTCCTGCATTGGCATTTCCTGCCATAATAGAAGACTGCTGCACTAGCTCCTTCACAGTCAAAAATCAACCCTTTGACCAGCATTTCCTGTTCAAAACACTCTTTAGGCCACAACTTAGGTCTAATTTACTCAGTACGCTGCCTTCTTCAAACTCTTCCTTTATGATTTTGTCCATTGCCTGACTGACTGCAGTCTACGTAGTTGCATCCACATACTTTCCCTCCTGCATGGGAATTCCCAGCATCCAGTCAATGGCTCCTCGTTTACATCAGTACCCTCATGTTTGCCTTTATTAGTTTATTGAGTGCCTTCACTTCCCCGCTCATTTTCATCATCACCACCTCAAAGCCAGTTGTATCTGTTGTGTAGTGCTCCTTCAACTCTTTATCCTTCTGCCTTTGAAGCTTCAACAAACGGTCCAAGAAGTTAATCCTCTTGGACAACTTAATAAGAATCCTGGGTGCTCCAGGCTTCTGAACTATAAAGGTTCCTCCCTCTTCTTTCTCCTTCTTTTGTGGTAGGAATCTGCGATTCAGACATGTCTATAGATGTAGTGGTAAATCATGACAAACTGGTGACCCACTGACTCTCTCCAGTGACCTTGGCAGGTTCTTCCTAGGCCTGAATGGATTTGCCTCCAACCCCTCACTACAAAGTCAGTCTAAATGGAAAAAAATCTGACTTTCTTTCCATTCTGTATTCACCAAAATTACTCAGAATGTCAGTTTATGTGCAGCGCCCTTTCTTCCAACTTACTACCCGTACAAAAGTAGAGAGGTCAGTATTTTGCATGATTCTGTATTTATGTCGTTGCTTACAACAACACCATCGTGTATGTGCCAAGATGTTGAAATTTATGGCACCACTTTGTATTGAGTAAGTGTTTTATTTAATAAAATTTTTACTCGCTAATAAATTTGTGTTTGCTGTAAGTAATAAACAACTTTGATAAAAAGTGTACATTTGTTTAATGCTGATAAGCTGCAAACAAGACCGTACAATGTATTGCCAAATTACAACAGTATACACATTTCCAGTATAAAATAATACAATAAAAAATCTAAAATACACATATTCATATTCTACTGTAACACATGTCCAAATCTGTTAACTAATAATACTGAAGTAACACCACAATTAAACAAGAACGAATCATAACATTATCAACCACTTCCAACGTCTCATATCATCCACTAGATCTTTAAGATCTAACCTATCTATAGACATTTTATGTTTACAGCAGAAGTTGTTAAAATATTCGTAATTATTTGTTTTGACCATTATGGAATTCTGGTCTTCTTACTTTTGTGCCGGTTTCTATGTTCAAAGATTTTACAATATTTTCTGTGGTATTATTGATTTTTTGAAGTTTATTTTTCAACAAAATGTTAAATATTTTTCTTTTAATTAAATTCTATTTTGCTGTAAATTAATTTAATATTGTGTTTTTCAGGTTTTTTTTTACTGACAACCTGGACTTTGAATTAAAGAGTAAAAATTTGTTTTAGTGTTTTGAATTTACTATTGTTTTTTTTTTTTAATTTGTTTTTCATGGTGGTATTTTACATTTATTTTGATTAAAATAAAGTAATGCTAAAAGTTCTTAAAATAAATTATCTGTATTTAAGAAAACAGTTATATTTAAAAATGCTGTTTTATTTAATAATTCTAATTTATACTTTTTTTTGAAGCGGGACTTGTTTAAAATAAAATAAACTGCATTTAACATAAGTACCTTAATATTTTCATGTGGTAAATAGATTGAGAAGTATAAGGTTTATGGCATAGTTTATAAAATAATGAGTTTTTAATTTGTTAAATAACTTGAGATTATTCTTTCAAGCAGTTGATGTCATAGTTTGAGAGGTAACCTGATTAATATCACTGTAGGAAATACTGCAATGAAATTTATTCAGCATTCAGGAGATATTAACTGTTCTACTTCTGAAAAACCAATATGATGGAGTTTTTTTCCAAGGAAATTTAATATGTATACTTATGTATGACATTCTGTTCTAGAATATAGATATGATTAGATCTAAAAGCATCTTATGAATTAATAAAATTGAAAATTGTATCGGCACAAAGGTAGTGTTGTCATACAATATAGTTTTATAATATATATTTATATTTAAATCTTTTAAAAGATTAGATCTGATTTGAGTTCATTTAAAAACTCAAATCAATTAATTTTAAAATCTAATATGTAATTATTGTAATCTGTTAGCGTATTTTCAATAACTGATGTTGGTTGTGAACCTAAATTTGCAAAAATTGATTCGATCAAATCTATTTTGTGTATTTTTTTAAATTTCATATTACTTATCATATTATTCAATTTTTTTTCTGAATAATAGAAATATTAGTCTAAAATAAAAAATAAAAATATATAGAGCATGGTATGTGGTCTGTCATGTAGCAACACATTGGAATTAATATACCGGCAATGCATAATAACCATTTTTATGAGCCATAAAAATTTTAATTTTACTGTTTTCTTAATGGATAATAATCTGTAGTTGCTATCATTATTAACTGTCAATTCCAAAAAAATAAAACAGTAACAGATATTAGATTATTCATATAACAGCTGTCATGATTATGTAAAATCTTTTATCATTTATATATTTAGTGAAATATGAAAAACTCCTAATACAATTGTATTTTATTCATTTTAGTAACTATATTTGGTAGATTTCCTTGTTATAGGTCTATTATATGTTCCTTGAGAGGGTAGATAAGTTAAAAATATGAAATTTTGATAATTATACTATTATTCGCTGTTGACAAAGCATTCTAACAAGTATAACTTCAGTTGAATTTGTTTGTTCCAACAAACCATATTAAAATACTTGAGCTGACTATACACCATGTGCTTAGTCCACCTCACAGTAGAACATCCTGACCGTACACATAATGTTTATTCTGCAGTCATTGTTAGTAAAAATATTATAAACAATTTAATGTATGAAGCAATTATGTATTTTAACTCTTATCAATATTTTTCTAGAGAAAAAAATAATTGCTTAAATACAGAACTAATAAATAACAAAAAAATTAAAAAAGAATAAATGCAAAGTACAATAAAAAAAAACACATTAAATTATTTGATACAGAAAATTAACTATGTTGTAATAAATCCGATTGTTACTTTTTCATAATTGCATAATTTACTTAACACCAGTTTGCAATACCACATACACTGTTTACAGGTTAAATGATTATTGTAAATTTTAATAAATGCAGCAATTACATGATTACTCATCATTCTATCATCAATACCATGACTTATTTTAGTGTTACTGTAATCTAAAATTATCTTTTTTGTTGATAAAATTTCAAACATCGTAAAACGAGACAATTATATGCATTTACAAAAATAATCAATTGTTATAATTTTATTAGATATAATATGATTAATCTTTTGTTTCTGTCTATAAAGTCAAAATAAAATTAAATGCTTTTAATTTTATGAGCTTAGAAAAAAAGCAAAATAAAAAATTGTTTTAGTAGTTATTATATAAATTAATTTTTTAGCGGTTTAAGATTGCAATATATTTTATCATTTTTTATATTAAAATTATGATTAAGAACAACATATATGAAAAATTATTTTTATTTTTTTTTTATTTAATTTAATCGTACAAAATAGTGTATTATGTATACTATGTTTGCTAATAAAAATTAGCTCTCTTCACTGAGTGTAATTAAGTACACAAATTTATTTATAAATAAAATATATTTATAATATTAGATACTTGCTCAAATATTTCATGCAAAAGTAATAATATATTCCAGAATTAGTACAAAATTAGCTAGTTTTTAAAAATAAATATTATTGTTAAGTATGCAGCAGACATAGCGTACTAAAAAAATTCTATATTTACTCAAACTTTGTAATATAGTTGCAAACGACAATAGCTTATTTAGAACGTATAATGTTAGCAATTCAAAATAATCAATGATACTTTTCATTCAGTAGTATAATTTTATCAGATATTAAGGGTACAAAAAAATTACAAAAAGTGAATATAACATTGTGCTTTTAATTATAAACATAGTTTATTGTGGTTAATTGTAGCCAAATTTCAGAGGTAGTATTTATAAGTCTTTCTATTCTAAAAATAGTGTTAGATTTTTCTTCCTTTTGTTATAAGAAATTTTGTATTTGTTTATATATTATATAGCGATCAGAACAGAACAGTAGTAAAGCATTAGTATTTTTTATTCACATATTGTATATGTACGTACAATTCATGAAGACTGTTTTTCATAAACTGATGATTCTTAAATCTTTTAAATTAAAATTAGTAGCTTAATATTCTTCATAAGAAAAAAATTGATTAATAATTGTTAAACAAGGTCTGCCTTTTTAGCAATGTACAGTTGGATACTTCCAATCACCTACTTTCCATATACATATCAGAACACCTTGACGTCTATCGTACACTCCTTGACCTTCACATCTACAAGATTGTTTTCATGTTTTTCACTTAAGAATTAATTTATTTTCTTTTTTTATTAATGTCACAATAAATGTTATTTCTGTCGACTTGTTTAAAACATTTTTTTATCAATATAATATTTACATAGTTTGAATTCATTATAATTGTTTTATTTTTCTTAAAAATTGATTTTTGTAACTTTTTCAAGCGATTGGATGTACAAGTATATATTTTTTTTAAATTACAATTTACATAACATTTTATGCATTAGTATGAGACATTGTTTATAATTTGTCTGGTGTAGAAAATGAATTGTCCAGCAAGTGATCAAAACTTTTTGAAAACTTCATTTTATATATAGCAAGACAGATAACTAGAATTGATGTTGACTTTAGGAAATTAATATATTCGTGTGGGAATATTCAAAATTAATTATATTTAGGATACTTAACAGAAAATAATTTATCTGTAATCCAATAAAATATTTTGTACCTTCAAAGTACACATTAAAAAAAAAAAAAAAATGGCCAAATTTTAAAAAATGTAGTCAATATTTTTAAGGAGAGCTATTTTTAATATTCCTGTTGGGAAAAAATACTTCCCTTCTTGCAAAATGATGTCCGAGTTTTATTAAATTTTACTTCACATTTTTTTTAACATTTTAGTATAAACAATAAAAATTTAATCATAAATGAGTGTACAATAAAATGAATATCATTACATAACTAAATGACTGAAAAAATAGCTGATATTTCAGTTCTTTTTCATCTTTTAAAAAGTAATAAAAAGGTTAAAAATTAAATGTAAAGCATTAAATTACATAAATCCATATTTATTATTTATAAAAGCATTTGAATTATATCAAATTAATGTTTTATACGAGGTTTCCTTATTAACAAAACAATAAAAATAGTTTTAATCAGATCAGAAATTATAAATGAATACTAATTCATAGTAGTCTTAAGTGAAAGATGTCTTAATCAACTGGAAAATAAAAATAATTATTTTACTTTACAAAACACAGATGTGGCAAAATTTGTTACTTTTTCAGTAAGCAGGTACCACTTTTTTCCTTTTTTTTTTTCAAAAAGTAACCTAATAACCTAATATTTTTTTTGTATTTTAATAACCAAATTAACCTCTGAAGCATAACCTCATAAAATAACCCAATAATCCCATTTTTAGGGTTATTGGTTAAGTGTAATAAAAAAATTTTTTTTAATAATCAATATATTTGTTAGAAATAAACAATAAGTAAATATATAACAAATAAACACAATTCTGCTGATTCACATGTCTTCACTAACATCTAAAGTTAAGTCTAAATTAAATTCACAAATATTACTTAATATTTCCTCAAATTCTTATCTTTATTATTTTCTCACCACAAAAATTGACACAAATACGGATCCAACAATTCATGTCTAGTGTCACCATTCCTTCTTATTGTGATTTTTAGCTCATCACCGTAAACTTTTAATTCTTTGGGTATGTGCACCTGTTTTTGGATCAACAATGTTTTCGCTATGATTTACTGTATCATGTGTATAATTCATACCTTCTTAATCTTCTATACAATCATATGCTTTCCATAAATCTGATATGATTTTAGTACCTGGTGTAATGGTGCTACAATTGCAGAAATTAATGTCTCGTTTGTTCTATCAGGAAGAGCATGCATGAAACATTTTTTTGTTTCACCACAAATTCTTCCAAAAACCCACTGTTGTGGTAACATTCTTCATCCTCTATTATATTTTCATTTAAAAAACAGACACTCATCAATTTCTACAATAGTTCCACGTCCACCTATTTTTTTTCTTATTTTATAGTAATTTAAAGGCACATATTTCTCGTAAATAATTTTTCCAATTTGTAATAGTTTCAGACTGCATTTCATTTTTTTTTCTTACAAAATGTAGTAGTTGTATAGCCTTGAGTCAACAATAAATTAAAAAAATAATTGTTTCATACGGTAATTTACTGTTTTCCAACCATGTATCTCTTCTAATAGAAATTTTTTCTTTACATGTTCGTTTATTACAATACCACCTTTTTCGACTGCTTCATCCTTTTTCAATAGTTAATTTCATTTGATGCTTTTTTTCAAACTTGTCCAGATTTTATAATTTTCTTTATCTGCAAAAATTAAATAACTTTTTATTAGTATCATTGTTCTTAATTAATGAAATTAATGTAAAATTTCCCATATTAATAATCAATCTTCTAGTCTTCTATATTTTTTTATTTCTTGTAATAAATAAAACAATAATCATTATTAAAAAAAAATGTTACTGGGTGGGTTATTTAGAAAAAAATAAAAAAAGTTGTACCCACTTAATAAACAATGTCCCAAAATTACCATCTTTAAACAAGGTAAGTTTTCCCAGATCTTAGTTTTTTTTTTTATGTGGTCTACTTTGAATGTATGATTTTAACTGGTTCAGACAGAAATATTTTATGTTTTAAATAAATAATTATTTTATTGCACATTTTTGGAATATGAAGAATATCTCTTTGTGTAAAAGGAACGTGTTCTTTCTTGGGTAACTAATGTATAGAAATGCAATTAGTTGCAGGATATATGAGAAGTAAAACAATTATTAATCAGTAATGTGTTGTTTCAGTTTTTTCCTAAAAATTTCCCTGTAGTGGATTATTGCTTCTTAAGAGATCTGTTTTTCTCTCAAGCCTCTTCTGACTTCTAAGAACAAAGTTAATTCTATTTTTCTGTTTTTGGAGAATTTTAATTATTTTTTTAACGTTAAGTTGTTTATAAAACTTGAAAATAATTGTAGTTCATCTCTTTATCTGACTCTGATTTTGATCAGAAATGTTTTAGATATTTCATCGGTGAACCTAATTTTGGAATAGATTTGGGTCAAAGTTTTTTGAATTAATTTTCTGGTGTTATGGCTGATTTTAAATTCTTCTAGGATATTAAATAAAATCTTTCTGTCTTATCAAATAGGTTCCTTAAAATCCATAAATGATACTATTTATTAGCTCTTATTGTGTTGGATTTTTTTTAAATTCTCATATTGTGTATTTTTATTATATAGTTATATATTAAATCATGAAATGGTAGAAAGTTCATTTTTTTTGGAACATTATCAACAGAAAAGTTATCAAGGGTCAAAATTGTTATGTAATAAGAAATTCTCAAACAATAAAATTCGTGACTGTATTTGCAAATGCCAAATGCACAGATATTCTTATCCCAGCCTCATGTGATGATTCAGATGTTTTTTCATTTATTGTAGCTAGTGGTGGATGGTCAGATATTTTGTTCTAAATATGTTGATTCAATACTGGGTGATGTAACTTATTAGTAAAAACAATTGATTATACTATAAGTTAACTAATTTACAAAAAATTCTGAAGTTATAAAACTTAACAAAATTTTTATTTTTGACATTCAATCACCGCATCTCCACTCTCCTCTTGAACAGTGTGCCGTCAGCTGTAATTATGTCATCATCTCCTGATTTTGAGCTTGATTCTCATCATGACCTTTTCAGTTTCATTGGCAGTTGTAAATTCATATTGAAAATAACCTTTCCCATCTGTTTTACATGATCACATTGTTCCACTTTTCACTGCTGGTCTTTTCAAAAAGGTTGGATCATAATTAATACCATTTTTCTTCCAGAGATGAAGATTTTTTTTTGTTTAGCTATGTAATTTTATTTTAGCTCAAGCCACTTCAGCTAAATTAAGACTCTTGGTTGGCAGCTGTAAAAAAACTATGACTGTTTTTCAGGGGTGCCTCTATCACAAGGAATTTTAAGCCAATCTATGTTTCTCTAACCATTGCATTACTGTGTTACATCACTGTGTTTTAGAAATTAGCTTTTTGTTCTTCTATAAAAAATTATATTTAGTAATATACACATAAAAATAGCAGAAATAAATTCAAAATGCTAACTGCTGTCTTACAAAAAGGAAACTGACTGAAAATTGAGCTATCAATTTTGTTGAAATGGTAAATGGGTATTTATGTTTACTGAAAAAATTACATTTAAGTTTTAAAAGTATTTTAGATGATTTTAAAATAATTTCAATAGTTTGCAAGCTTTAAAAATATTTTCCCTGGTATTTAAATTACTTGTAGAATAAAAGGCTTTAATTAGATTACTTTCTTTAAGTTTTATGAAACATATCTATTTTTATATAATTTTTGTCTTTATAGTTTTATTTGTTTTAATGTATGCTTCATCTCGTGTCATGTCTTAATCTACAGTATATTAAACCATTTTATATGTTGTACATTATACTGATGAATTTTTTTAAAGTATACTTTAAGAAAACTAATATGATTTGTACTTTTGTTTTAGTAAATATTTTAAGGAAACTGTGTTTTATGTAGCAAAATCAATTCTTTTTTTGTTATTGTATGTGTCCATATTCACCTCTGTACTAATTATGTCCAAGACAAAAGTATAACACAGTTTTTCACCAACAGTACAGAATTCAATAATACCTGTTACCTTATGCTTGTTTTTTGTTGTTTTTTTTCATTTAATAGCACTTTCAAGGGTTTCCCTCATTGTCAGTTAATAAAAACATTTTTTTTTTTAAATTACACATCAAACTCAAAACATAAAATGTATGTGTGTACTCACAGTACAGTACTGTACTGTACAGATGTACAGTACTTTATGTGTGACTGGCCACATGGAATATTTTATTTTTGACAACATATTTTTATACTATGTTGACAATTTTATATTTTGAGTTTGATGTACAATTTAAAAAAAAAAATTATTAACTGACGATGAGGGAAATCCTTGAAATCACTATTAAATGAAAAAAACAATAAGCATAAGGTAACAGGCATTATTGAATTCTGTACTGTTGGTGGAAAATTACATTATACTTTTATATATATATGCTAATATGTTTATTAATGTCATTATTTCAATCAAATTATATATAAAATTTTACATAAATTTTTGTTTAAATGTGATTGTATTTTAAGGAAAAACGTGAAGCAATATTCTAAGTGTGAGATAATATAGCAGATTTCAACCTCATAAAAGCTTGTTAAGATATGTAAAGTTTTTTTTTTATATTTGAGCTATGCTCACCTAAAAAATTAGAAAAGTTTGGGAAACTTTTTTGTTTAAAGTTTATTTATTGACTGTTTTTTAAATAAATTTTCAACACAAACTTTTTTTACAAACTCAGAAAGTTATCTACTCCAGAATCAGTATTTGTGTCTCTCCAGTTGTTTACATAATAGTCTCAAAACAGCTCATTTGATTGCCGTGAAATTATTCTGTTTCACTATCAATATCAAGTTGAAATTTATTCAGCGTTTACTCTGAATCTTTACTGAAGCCATGTGCCAGCTGAATGAATCAACAAATAATTATTCTGCCAAAAATGTTTATTTTGCTCTCTAAAAATGAATTTCTCTTAACTAGTGTAGAAAGTAATTGGAAATTAATTGAAAAAATCTTTTGTAATAGTGTTACAGTTGCTGTTGCCAATTTCTGGCATATGCATATCTTTCTGTTTGAATGGTCCACAAAGACCAAATATTATATAAAATTAAATAGCAAATTGAATAATTAATATTAATAAATAGGGAAACCAATTTTTTTTAAAGTTTTTATACAACGCACCCCCTGGCTTAAGTAACATATTTATAGGTATATAATAGTATCATTTCATGTCCAAGGAACACATTTGTGTTTTGGCTGTAGCTAAATTAAGCTATGCCATATATCCAGAAAAACTTCTGAATTATTATACATCTAATCCATTCTAAATATAATTACTGAAAACTATGTTGATATTCAAGTTTTGTTCCTACTTAAACATTTTATAAAAGCATAGACTGATCAGTATTTACTAAAGATAAAAATGGTATAAACCTACTTAGATAAAAAATTGTAAATAAAATCATAATCCTTCTTACCACAGATTCCTGTTTTTTATTTAAAGAAGAATAAAAAAAAATGAAGATAACAAATAAAAGTTTATGATCAGCAGCAACCTTCATGGTGAAATGGTAGTGCATGAGGCTTTAATCCACCTTGAAGGTCACAAATTACAATCCAGCTTGACATTTTATTTATACTTTCACAATCTCCTTACTCATTACCTTACACAAATTTCAAGCTGACATGTAGAATTAATAATCTACAAAAAGAAAAAAGTGATTTCACAGTCTTTCCTAACTTGAAAAAGTACCTTTTAATTTATTTTTGCTATGGCTTTTACTGACAGAAAATTGAATTAAACATTTTGTTACCTAATAGAATCCTTTTATAAGCTGTTTTATGGGACCTGAATATATTTTTTATATCTGCCATAATATGACAATCAAATTTACAATTTTATTTTTATATTTATGTACTTTACAACTAGAATGAAATTACATTTGGATAACAGATGCACTGTAAAAGTGAAAGTATGAACTAATAGAATTTAGCATACATCTTTTTCTAAAAATCTTTGTAGCTCAAGTTTTCTGCATATCTCAGGAGTAGCTTCATTCTTGTTGTACTGGTAATGTATCTGTTGCATAATTTTCAAATTATAGCCTTATTATATTAGGTAACATTACATTATACAGCATATTTAGACCAATATATTTTTTTTGTATTATTTTTTTATTTTTAATATTTACTTATAATATGTAATTTTTTGTTATGTTTACTCAATTGATAATATGTGAAGTTCTATGTTTATATTTTGCTATTTATATTTATTACTGTAATAATTGGGACTGGTGTAGTTACCTTCTTCGTATCACTATTATCTATTTTATTTTGTTGATTAAAAATCTATTTTATGTTATTTTTTTTATCAAATAAAATAATTAAACAATTTATTGTGTTAAATATTGGTTTTTAAAATGCAGGAATTGTGTTTTATAAGTTTATAATGACTATAAATTATATGTTTTTTTTTATAGGGAGGATATAGAGGCCTAGCTTTACCCAGTAGCAAATTATTGAACAATCTATCCATCAGTGTAGTTTATGCAGTTTTGTCCAACATCCACATATTATCTTTATTAAAAACCTTAAAATGTACTTCATTGCTTGCAGCCTTTTTACACAGATGGCACACATTTTGTATGCCTTGTATAAAGAAAGTTGTATCATTCCAGGAATTCAAACGTTACCTACATTATTTTAAATTAAAATAATTTTATTTTGTTTATAAAGAGCACAAAGAGTTTAACGTAACACTGAAAATATCTGTCACATATACTGCAGAGTTGCTTATTTTTTCTTATTATTAAGTCCCCTAAGATCTGGCAGCTGATTTCTGCAGGTATCTGTTTTTTTTTAATGAAAGTTGATTTAAATGAATGATTAATGATAATTTAATATATTACTGCTGGGTTGCCTAGCAAGAATTAGCTGGAATTACCTTTAATTAAATACGTTGTAATTAATTTATTTTAATGAATTGCAACTATATTTCTTTTAAGTGAATTAAACATAATTTGAAAGAAAATGATGTGAAGAATGTAAAAAAAAATGGTTGTCAGCTCTCGGTCAGCCGCAACCTCAAAGTTGCCAGGTGTAAACAGGTATGTTATTTATTGTTAATTATTTACACTCATCGTGCTTTTCAAAAAAGTTATATATTGAAGTTTAATTTTTTCTGTACATGATAATACACGGTTGCCTGTAAAAAAAAATGGCAGCAAGTAGTGGTTGCCATTATTTGATCTAATTATTTTCAGTCTGGATAAGTGTGAATGAGAGAGAAGGAATTCGAGTGCTGCTTCATGTTGTAAACAAGAACTCAGTGCGACTGTTATACTTTGTTTATTATGTTTTTGTATGTTTATTTTGTTTATCGAATAAAGACATTGACAATCAATTTTAGATTTCTCATCCAGACTGAAAGTAATTAGTTCAAATAATGGCAACCATTATTTGCGGCAATTTTTTTTACAGGCACCCATGTGTTGTATACAGAAAAAATTAAACTTCAATTTAATATATAATTTTTTTGAAAAACATGATGAGCATAAATAATTAACAATAACATACCTGTTTACACTTGGCAACTTGGAGGTTTCATAAAAAGTTTCTTTAAATCTGAAATTCCTGTTAAAAAACTGAATTTTCTTCTTCTGAATTAAATTCAAAGGAACAAGAATATTCAAAAAATATATTTAGTTTTTTATCTATATATGTGACAGTTCTGAGTTATCTATTACACAGTAATGAGCTAAACACATAAAGGTCAACTGTTTTCACAAACACTTGATAACTAGCTCAGGAAGCACACAATTAATCCATAGGCAGGTGTTTTGTTAATTTTAACATTCAACTTTTCTGAATAGGTACTATTATAACAACCTCGTACATTGTTGTACTCTTTATCAGGGATCTTAACAATGACTTGCGTAGGTATGATAATATGGTAAATAATTAGTTCTGAACTTTACAATTTACTTCTTGTTAGATAAATCATGTTAATTAAAGTACAGTACAAAAAGTTTCTTTTAAAAATCTATATATGCAAAATATATATATATTTATATATATATATATATTAATTTATGTTTAATAAATCAACCCTAAGTACAGAATAATTGAAATAGCTTATTTCATTACACAAACAGAAGCGCTTTTGCAAACTTGATTTGCATCATCAGCTATATATATATATATATATATATATTTATTACAAAAACATCATAAACTTACAGTCCATGATAACATACCACTTATTCGCTTATAATTATATATTAAAATATTTTAAACCAATTAAATTTTATTAAAATTCTTTAAATTAAATTTAACTTATATGTTAAAATTTAAAAAAATTTAAACATAAAAAATTCTTAAAACTTTTATTTAATTTAAAACTTTTTAAAATTATAATCAAAACAAGAGATAAAAACATAAAATATAAAGAAATAAAAAATAGTTTAAAATTATAAAGATTAATCAATCAAAATAAAAACATAAACTTAAGAAATTTGCTAAAATTTGTATTTTTATGTTTGTTTTAATTATGTTTACATTTTAATTTTAACTTAATTGATTAATATTTATAATTTTATACTATTTTTTTATTTTATTTTTTTTTTATATTTTATGTTTTTTATCTCTTGTTTTGATTATAATTTTAAAAAGTTTTAATTTAAATAAAAGTTTTAAAAAATTTTTATGTAAGATATTAACGTATAAATTAAAATTTTATGGCATGAAAGTACATTTAATGCCTTTATTGATATAATGAAATTTGCTAGAAATGACCTTCTCTGAAAATTAAACTTTCACTAAAAATTAAAATATTCATTGGGAGTTTTGCTAACTCTTGAGAAATAATTTTTCAGCATCTTCTCAACAAGTTTCATATTAACTTATTAGAACAAAAATGTTAGCATTAAAATGTGCACAATTCTGGTTGAAAATTTTTGAATGAGGACCTCCACTCCTCCTGATGAAACTTTTTATTGTTAGTTTTATTATTACAAAACCATGACTAATTTTTATATAAACATTACATCCAGTGCAGGGAGGAACGTAATATAGTTCATAAACATCTATTGTGTACCAGTGTTGTTTGTTTACAATCAAATTTTAAATGATGTTTCAAGTCGTATCCAGGACTCTGCATAGAACTATAATCGTATAGTTTGTTTGGCGATTAGTGGCGTATGAGCAGCATAAACTCTTAGTTGTCTCAATTCAGTAACAGAAAGTTTCAGTCTGTAGACAGGAATACAGAGAGCAAACTTTCATTTACAATCATAGTTAAGAACTCTTGGCGCCATAATTTGGCCTTCGCCAAAATTCCATATGTCCCTAATATATTATACTTCAGTAGCTAATAATGAATCAACTTCAGTAAAACAAAGCTGGTCTTTGATCTTTTCTTAACTGTGCATAGTTTTAGTTCTATATTTAGCTGCATGATTGTGGATGTTAACATTAACTTAAGATTATTTTTATTTCTAAGAATCATTACCACATGTCTAACATACATTATTAACAACACTATACCCAAATCAAACATATTAAACAAAACATGCGCTACAAATTATCTCATAAATCTTAACTCAGTTCATGTCAATAGAATATAATCTGTCAGCAAAATCATAAAAAAAAATTTTTACAAAATATTATGATTGATTATGTAAGTATTAAATCCAGTTATTGGTTTTAAAAAACAAATACAATGTTTATAGAAAAGTACATGAACACAATGTTTTACGCTCAGAGTTTTGATTTCATCTGACAAATTGTTTACTCCCACTACAAAATATTGCTGTGATGCTAAGGTACATCCAATTTCTATCTGCCATCACTGAACAAACATTCTGTACAAAGCAGTATTAAAAAGATAGTATTTTATCTTAGAACACAATTCCTTATTTTGTAAACCATGTGCAATGTACTTCAGTTTTGTTAATTCTTATGCATGCTGTTAGAAAATTGCATGCTATAAATAAATTCCTGATTCTTATTGATTAATTTCACTAATATTGTTTAACTAATCCAAGATCTAATGAAACTGAAAGAAAAGAGATTATTTTACATGGAAGAGAATATCAAAAAAGGTTTGCTTGTTACTGCTTTTGCTTCCACAGGAAGTTACCAAATAGTTTTTTAAATGGATAAATAAGAACTACTCAACATACGTGTAGTCAACAATCAAAATGATAAAATCCTTCCTGAAAGAAACCTTTATTTTCGGGACTTACATAAACTCCTTTGCACTTCGAAATATTTTTAACTATTTACAGTTAGTGTTCATCAATGGTGGTGTTAAAGTTATTGGTGGCAGTATTATTTTTTGAAGATACATTTAGACATCTAAATGTACATAAAGTTTTTCAATATAGTTTATCAGTGTTAGGTGATAGTTATATATAAAGAGTCTGGATTTGAATCCCAGTCAGCATGGCATTTTTCATAAATATCATATTTAAATATTTACTACACTATAAATATTTCATATATTCCATACACTCAAGTTTATATGGTAAATTATTTATAAAAAGAAAAAATGTATATTTTTCAATCCCGGGCAAGGCAGCAAACTATTTTGATTAATGACTGTCCATTTATTTATGGGTTAATTGTCCTTCTTTACTTCTCACTTTCCTTATCTTTCATCCTTTCTTAATTCAGTTGGTGTAATAGGAATTGTATCAAGTATTGGTACAACTGCATAATGATGGCACATTTAATATCCAGCAACCATTATTTTCTTTATTAGAAAATAGTGGAAGGTGGTAACTCTTACTGCAGAGCTATCAGGGAACACTTTGTCCAGTATAAGGGTTGCAGAAAAAGCCAAAATAGTGGCAGAGGTGACTACTGGGTAAAGTCAAGCATGCTACACTTCTTAAAAACTATGTATTTTTGTGTATTAATTTATTTCATCTGTTCCTATACATTGAATAGTACAGTAGATAAAAATATTTTCAATAATTTAAGAATATTTTTAAACACTTTATATAATTTCTTTTGCCAACTGTCATGGACAACAAAATCTTTGAATTTGTTTTGTACATACTCTGAATAATAAAAGGGGTTTTCCTGGGAAAGCAGTCAAAATATTAAAGGATTGTTTTTTTCAGTCTTACAGGAAACTGTATGTGGATAAACAGATAGATATTTTGCCTTACTTCATTATCATACAGTTTTATTATTTCTCCTCAATATACATGTAATGTTTTATTTATATTTATCTTTTTATGAATTCTAACAGATGCAATGTATTTAAAAATAGTCATAAGAAAGCATTTTAAAATTTAAAGAACATTTGGGATACACATCACATTATTGTAGGTCACAGGACTCAATGACTTATGTGTCCATTATCTACTTAATTGTCCAATTATTTATAAGATAAAACTATGAATACTTTCACATTATAGTATTTACAGTACCAAATTTATTATAATTCAGTTAAATATCTTGGAAGACATATTCAAAGATATTTAATCAGACATAATTATAATAATAAAGAAAAAATGAGTAGTAATTAATAAAATGTAAACATAACTTGATTCACGTGAGGTACATATTTAAATTTTTCTCATGATTGAGTTTTCTTCTGATCTACTATAAATTCATTTTTTACCTATCTTCAGTCAATACTTTTTTCTTTTTAATAAAATGTGTGCAGACAGACCAATGGAACATTTGTCAACAAATGATTGAATCCTACATGGCTGAGTTTATGTGATATAATAATGCTGATCCTTATGATAAAATTATATGTGATATAAAATTCATATCTTCTCAATAAATTTATGTTTTCCCAGAACGTATACTTAAATTAATCATGCAAATATTAAAATGACAAATTAAAAAAAATTAATAATAAAATTGACTTTCAAACAGCTACTAAAAAAAAAAATAAAGAAAATATTTTCTGTTCTTTTTATTTATTTTATGACCAGTTACAAATTAGAAATAACTACCTATTGTTTAATTTGGTGTTGACTTCAACACCAACAAGTTAAAATTTAAAAAGAATGACATTATTGTGATGGTTAGTCCCTCACAGTGGGTCAGACAGGGCCAGTAGTTGGCAAGGTAGGCAAACTGCCTACGGCACCAAAACCGCTGAACTAAAATGAAAAAAAAAAAACACCTGCTCTGGACACCACATCCTTGTATTCCTATTAAACTACATATACACAATTTTTTTAAATGAAAAGTACATAAAATTTTATTTCATTAATAACTTCTGATATTTTTTCGTATTTTTTTTTATTATTATTGAAATATTATTTTTCATAAACGTTTTTTACAATCAGAGGTTAATAATTATTAATAAATCAATACATTTAAATTAAAAAAAAAGGAGATTAAGTCTGGTTTGAACCAATATGCCTTCACCTTGTAAGATCCAAATATTTCAGTAATTAAAATTTTATTTGGCTATAACTCTGGAACCAATGAAAATAAGTACCACTTATGATATATTGTTGAAAAGCTCTCAATGAGGGCTTATTACTGCAGTTAAGAAAAAGTCCAAAATCCAATTTGTTTTGGATTTTGGGCTTTTTTAGACACTTTTGGTTGTTGATTGCAATCAAAATGGGAGGTACATAACTAGATGTTACAACAGTCCTAAATCCAAATTTTCAACATCCTATGGGTAATCGTTTTTGAGTTATATGAGATACATATGTACGGGCAGATGTCACACTGAAACTAATCAAAATGGATTCAGAGATGGTCAAAATGTATATTTTCGTTGAAATCTGAAAACCAAAATTTTTCACGATCGCAATACTTCCTTTACTTCACACAAGTAATAAACATTATCCACAAAAATATATTTCGATCTTCTTGCTTGAATCTAGAAAATAATATTATTTACTATTTATTAGTAAATTCTATTATTTAGTAGTATAATAATATTATTATACTACTAGTTTTGTTTATTGTTCTAAAAGTACATTTAAATTATCTCTGCAAATAGTAGGTACTATTTTTAGTTTGTAAGTTCATTGTTATTAGCTTGTTAAAATATAAATCTTATTTTTAAATAAAACAATTTTCCGTAAATCTGTATTAGTATTATTGTTTAATTATATGTTATTTTTCTAGTTAACATGGTTCTTTTATAATTCTGTTTTTTTTTTTAATTTTAAGTTTTTTGAAGCTTGGGGTTGGCATTTTTTGAGTTTGCCTATGGTGGCAAAAACACTAGGCTGGCCCTGGGTCAGACAATGATCTGTTCCCCAGCCTTTCTTGTGACACATATAAAATATCTTATGTGCAATTAGTACAAGTCTTATTAGCTTTTACTGATAATAATTATATTTGCTCTATAGCTAGACCTTGTGAGGAGTAGAGTAAAGGTTTTTTATAAAGAGCAAAATTCTGATGGGCTTGACCTGATGAAGTACAGGAATATCCAACTTGGCAAAGAAAGCAATGAGAAAACAACTTCACTAATCAGTTTTTGTAAAAAAAAATATGATATGGAAAACTTGCTTTTAGGAAAGTCTTTTTTAAGTGATTGTGTCAAGCGTTGGATTGCTTATTGTTTGGTTGTGGTATTTATAAATTATGTCTGTATAACTTCACAGATTGAATAGATTGTGTGTAGATATAGTCTGAGGTATGAAGAACCAGATACCAGTGTCATCTCTGCATGTATTTTAGGAATCTGTTGATTGATCTTGATAAATCTTTCATTGATTGATTCTCAATATTTTAAGGAAACCTTTTCATGTATATATACTGCATTATTCTTGGTTTGCATTCACTTAACTAATAATTTAACATTTACTTTTCTTATATGAATTGTTTTATGTCAACTAGTTTTGTTTCTTAATTTGGAAGATCTTCTATTGAGCTGAATGTTTTCTTCATCATAGGTTATATCAGTGTTTTCTTTTACTTATACAGTTTGTGATACATTTTATGATTATTTCTGTTATTTTTATTTTAGATGCAACCTTGGTTGTATATATATATATATATATTAGTAAAGTTTATAAATAAAAGAACATCATGAATACAATCTTTGGATAAAGAAAACATTCAGTACAACAGATGCATTTGTTATAAAGGAAGGGAAATAATGACTAAAAATAAAATAAAACTATCTATGTAATAGAGTTATGATATAAATATATATAAGAGTTTTATATATATAACCTTGAATGAAGACACCCTGATGAATGATAGGCAGAAGACATGGATATGTGTGTGTAAATATATTATTTTTAAGTGTAAAACCAAAGTTGTAAAATTTTACGTTTTGCTTTGTAATCCAATTATATATGCTAATTTCATTTTGTTTGATTTTTAACAAAAAACACCCTATTTTTTAGATGTTACTAAAGTTATTTTATAATAATTATAACATTGATATCATTTTGCCTTCATCTTTGATTTTATTTTAACATCTTTCGTTTATTTGTTTCAGGTCCAAACTGAATGACGAGTTATAGTTATATACAAGATATAATAAGTCATTTATGTACAATATCAACACCAAATGGAAATTTTTAATTTCAATTTTATTGTATTTAAATATGTATATATTTATATTATAATGGGTAGATTTTTATTATGTTTTAAATAATTTAAAGAATTTTTATTTATTTAAAAAAAAAGCTATGTTATTGTAATTTAATTAATTTATAATGATAATTATTTATCTATTAAGTCAGTATAATATTTTTATAATGTATCATTATTCACAATCATGAAATGATATTTGTGCCTTCATCTAACTTGTCATAAATAATTTATTATAATTCATTATTTAAAATTTTTTAATAACACTGGTCAATATGAGTTTTATCTCGCGAGTACCAATAGGTGTACTTAATGCAGTTTTTTATTCTGTTTTCAAATATGTATTCAGAATTTCTCCATCATCCACAGTTTTTTTTTAATTTTTTATAATATTTTTAAATGTTTTTTCGTCTATTTGTCCATTGTCAAGTAAAAGCTCCTAGAGCATTGTAAATATAATAAAACCAAATGAGCTAACTCAAAGGGTAGCATTGCTACTGTTGTGCAGGTTCAGACGTGTATAATCGTGTACAAATGTGATCTAGTGTAGCACCCATTCATCAGAATGATGCCAGTTGTGAGATAGTGAACCAATAAGCACGTCATTGTGAGTGCTTTGTGTGCCTGAATTATTGTGTATTTATTTCATATTTACAAATTTATTTTTTTTAATTAGTCATTACTTACAAAATATCTAGAGTTTGTTTAAATCACCCTAACAATTTTTGTTATGTATGTGGTGAAGTGATGCTCAAGTTCCAAAGGTGAAACGTTACTCCATTAGTAAAAAAATGTTTTGAACTTTATTTTGAGTGTAAAGATGGGGACCAAACAAGGACCTGGGCCCCACATATCTGTTGTTTATTGTGTTCTAAGCTTCTCACTGCATGGAAAAATGGCACACACCACATGTCATTTGCTATCCTTATGATTTGGAGGGAACCCAAAGATCACTCTTCTGGCTTTTATTTCTGTTTATCAAACATTAAAGAGATTATGTCAGAATCAAAACATTCAGTGGTGTACCCTAACTTGCAGTCTGCAATAAGATAAGTTCCACACTGCGAAGAATTGCCCGTACCAAAGCCTCCAGAACATTTGACATTAGATGAAGAGAGCTCAGAGTCTGATGGAAGTAAGGAAGAAAAAGAGACAGATTCTGGTGATACAACTTTTGAACAAAGCAGTTGATGTGAGCCTCATATACTGACTCAAGAAAATCTTAACGATCTCATACGAGATTTAAAGCTATCAAAAAACAGTCTGAAATGCTTGCTTCCTGGCTAAAAGTATGGAATCTTCTTAAAAAGAATATAAAGATATGTACTTATCATAAATGTCATTCTAAATTTAAAGACTATTTTTCTGAAGAAAATGGCTTAGTGTTTTGTAATGACATTTCTTCTTTTATGGAGACACTTTAATATGAACATAACCCAACAGAATGGCGCTTGTTCATTGATTCTTCTAAAGTTAGTTTAAAAGCTGTACTTCTGCATAATGGCAATAAATTCCTATCAGTACCACTCCTAGATGAAAGAAATGTATGAAAAAATTAAATTTATATTGGAAAGCTTCAATATGCAGTGTATGAATGTAATATTTATTTTATTTTGGAATATTTGTGGTGATTTGAAGGTAATTGCACTTAAACTTGATCTACACAAAGCACCACTTATAGTTTGATTACACAAGGTGCTGTTTTTTGTTTGAATGGAATAGAAGGAACAGAAAAAACCATTCCATTAGAAAAGAATGGGCTAAACGCGAATCACTCATTCCTGAACAAAAAAATATGAAACATGTGTAAATCCCATTGTGTAAATCTAGAAATGTATATCTACTTCCATTATATATTAAACTAGGATTAATGAAGAATTTGGACAATACCCTTTCATTTACTTAAAACAGAAGTTTCCTAAAATTAGTGATGCAAAAATTAAAGAAGGAAAATGTGTGGGTCCATAAATACAATCACTAATGCACAATGAAAAGTTTGAGGAACTATCAAATCCACTGGAAAAAGCAGCTTGGCAAGCATTCAAAAATGTTAGTCAAGAGTTTTTTGGGAAATTGAAAGGTGGAAAATTACCTTAATATTGTCAACAATCTTGTAAAAATTTGGGTTGTAATATGTCCTTAAAACTACACTTCCTGCACTTGTACCTAGATTTCTTCCTAGAAAATCTTCGTGCAGTGAGCAATGAGCACAGGGAACACTTTCATCAGGAGATTTCAGTTATGGAAAAGAGGTGTAAAGGCAAATGGAAACCTAATATGCTGGCTAATTATAGTTGGACCATCAAGAGGGATGCTCCATAAGCAAAATAAAGCAGAAAATCATCATTTCTTACTTTCTAGGAGAGTCAAATGTTTGAATATTGTGCAAAGAATGCAGAAAGTATTAAAATGTTTGAAATTATAAATGCCTGTCTCTTGGAAACCTTGCGTGATGGGGAAAACAGATATCATATTTGAATTCAGGAGAAAAAATACTATCAGAATCATATATTTTTCTTCCTGAGACATAAAAAGATTCTTTTTTGTTCCCCATTGTTATCAGCGATAGGAAGTGTGTATCACCTGCTCAAAAGTGTTTGATCTTTCTTATGTTACATTCAGTTGCAATACAAAACCTTGAGAACACTAGATAAGTATTCATTTCAGAGTTATGAGGTAGTAAAAGATTAACAAGCATCATTTAGCCAATTATTTTACAATTAAAAGTTTTATAATAATCATTCATTATTACATTGAAATATTTATTTTTATCATTTTTTTACAAAAATAATAACTGAGTTTATTTTGCCTAACCTTCATCGGGAATCTGGCTGAATAGAATTTTTATAGTTCAATTGGACAATTTTGCAAGCTGTACAATTCTGAAAATGGACATAGGTTCTCTTAAGAGAAGCCTAAGGTTGGTCTCAGGTGACTCTTTAATATTTAAAATAATTTGTTGCAGTACACACTTAAACTAGTAAAAATAAAATTTTGGCTTAGTAGTGTGGTGTTCCCATATCTTTATAAACATAAAATGGTTTAAGCAGGAGGCAGGATAACAACTACCTACATGATTGTAGGAGCTAGGGTGGGTTTATTTCTTTGTTTCATTTTACTTTCTATGTGAGTAGATGATCCTGTTCTGATTATCCGCCTCTGTTTATTTATCTTTGATCTCATTTCTTCCCTGGAATGCTTTGTAGGTTTTGACTTTTAACACTCACTGAAAATGTGCTAAGAATTTTAGAACTAATAGAGTTACTCATCTCTAATATTTATGGAGTTTAATATGGGCAATTCTGCTTATGTCTAAGAACTGTGTCTCATCCAGTGATTATACAAAATCCCCAACCTGGGGCTGAGGGGCTTGCCATCTAAAGCCAGTTTTTGTTACGCCACTTAATAGGTACACATTCTGTTCTTCTGATATTACAATACTTTAATCACCAGTTTTATAATGAATAATGTCATTTCGGAGCTTACTGAATATATAAAGATACTTCATTTTTACATGAGGAATGATACATAAACAGTAGTCCATTAACTGTATGGCTTTACTAATCACAAGAGTATATATATCATCATCATCATTTCCTACAAGCACTAAGTCATTGATCTGCTCCAACTCCATCTTTTCATCAGTCTGCCTTTATCACATCTTCCACAAGGAGGATAAACTAAAGATCATTTCGGGATTCGATTTTATTACATATGATTCAAGTGCTCTGTCCATTTATTCCTATATAAGTCAATCCTTTCATTAATAGAGAATACATTCAAATTTGTCTGAATATTTATTTCCATTTCTAATTCCCTCCGTATGACTAAATCCCTTCCAATCCTCTCAAAAACCCCATCTCTGCTCCTTGGATCCTACTGTAATCTTGAAATTTCATTCACTTCCATAAAGTAAAATTGGCACTGCCGTTAATTTTATTAACTTTTTATCGGCTTTTAATGCTAGCCTTATTTCTAAGATTTTTCGTAATATAAATTTATTCAACTTGTTATCTATATCATTGACTTGATCAAAAGTTAAACAACAGCCCAGGTAAGTAAAGAATTGAACTTATTCAAGGATTATCTCATTTAATATTATCTTACTCCTAACCATTTCTTTTCCCTTGAATGCCATTATTTTCATTTTACTGGTAAAGTCTTTACAGTTAAAATCCATAGTGGTCTTACTAAATCTAAACAAAAAATTATTTGTAATTCATCATCAGTTTCAGCTAGGATAAGCATATCATCATAATAAATGGTTCAAAAAAGTATTACCTAATTTCACACTAAGTGGCACTTGTCTTTTGCATATAAAAATTAAATGGTTTAAATAAAGATTAAATAGTATGGGTGATAAAGAACCTTTTGTTGTACCCCTAAATTAATGTTTTCAAATTTGATTCCTTTGGTCATCCTGTTGTTCTATTATGAAAGCTCTTAATAACCTTAATCAAATGGATAAGTAAGCCTTTAATTTCAAATATTTGACCAACAAACCTCTGTTCACATAATCAAAAGCCTTGTCCAAGTCGACAAAAGCAATATAGGTTTCTAATTGAAATTCCCATTTTTTCTCAATTATCTGCTGCAAACTAAAAATATCGTCCATACAAAATTTTCCACTTCTAAAATCATTTTGTTCCTCAGACAGTTAAACTTCAGCAATCATCTGTAATCTAGCTGTAATGATCTTAGAATATATTTTATATGCTGAGTTTAATATAAAGATACCTCTACAATTTTCACAATTATTTCTACTCCCTTTTTTGTGAATCGGTTACACTTCAGAGATTAACCATTTTTGAGGTATGCTCAAATCCAACCAACACATGCTGATAAAATGGAAAAATCGATGTTTGAAAAAAATACCACCATTATTATTTAAATAATTCTCCATTAATTCGATCACTTCCACTTGCCTTTCTATTCTTAATTAATCTTAATGCAACATTTACTTCCTCCAAAGTTTAAAATTATAATTCATATCAGCCTCCTTAATAATATTAATTTCATTATATTCATCATACCAAAGACTATGAAAATTATCCAGCCATTCATGTTCTGGGATCATCTCCAATTTCATACTATCTTTTTCCTCCTTATTCAATATCTTCTATATTTTGTGTGTGTAAGCCTGTTGACATGTAGATCATGCTCCAAGGAGTGCATAAATGTTTCCCAGCTATTTCTATGTGCTATTTGAACAGCTCTTTTTGCAATGTTTCTCTTCTGCTTATATAATTGATAATCATACTCATGTCTGGTCTGCAGGTATTTGTTTATACCATTTCCTTTTCCTCTATTACCATTTACATACTATTAGATTTCTCTTTCTTTCACCTTTCAAGCGTTTGCACAATGCTCTTCCTCTGCAGCTGTTGTAATGGCTGTCTTAATACTTGCCCTTTCGGTTTCTATATGTTCAGCAGTAGGAGTTGCTGACCAATATTTTGTTCATTTATTCTGGGACAAATTTTTACACAGTCCTATTCCAAAAAGAGATTAATCTTATACATTAAAGTTTCTACTCTTTCTTGTTTCTTATTTCCACACCATGTAGTGTAAAATCAAAATTTAGATATCATGAGATAATGATCTGTATTTAATTCTGCTCCTGTATAAACATGGGTATTTTAAGAATTTTATCTTTTCTAGAATTAAAATAATCTATTAAAGATCTTGTGGCTCTTGCTTCCCACGTATATTTATTAATGTCCTTTTTCTTGAAAAAAAAGTATTAGTTATCTTAAAACCAGTCGTCACAGCCCAGTTAATTAATCTTAATCCACTATCGTTAACTACAGGTTCCACAAATGTGCCAACCATGTTTGTGTGGGCCTATTTCCGAATCTGCCATTAAAATCACCAGTCACCACTACAAAATCATTCTTATTTACACCCTTCATTTCTTTTTCTAAACCGATATAAAACTTCTCACTTTCCTCCACTCTACAATCCTCTGGTGCATACACTCCAAAAACTGTGACATTTCCTCTTAGCATTTTCAGCCGAATTTTAACAATTCTCTCACTTATAAAAATAATTTAAAACATTTGAGGTCCATTTGGTAGAAACAGAAATGGCTGTCCCTGCAGAAGCTCTTTTATTCTTAGTAAAACCTGAATATATCATCAGGTAATTACCCATCCATTTAGTACGTTGTTTGTAATTTCTTCTTCATTTCTGTAATAATAACAATATCTATACATCTCAGCTCCACTTCATTAACTAATTCTTCTTACTTGGTATTAATCTCCTTTACATTCCATATCGCTATTCTAATTTCATCAATGACAGCATTTTATCAAAATGCCCAACAATTTGTCATCGATAATTATTCTCTACCTGATGTTTTATATTTTGTCTTCCAATGTCCCAAATCATGATTTTATTTCATTTTTTGCTTTTTCAACCAAAATTCCTGTCCTAAATCTGTGGCTCTTCTGGAGTTTGCCAGTAAGAATAAATTCCTCCCCCTGACTACATTACAAGCCTAGCTCAGGATAACTCCAATGATGGAACTGCCACTTATGAGCATCTGGACGTGCTTTGGGTTTATTTCATAGACCCAACTCTTAAGTTTTTCCATTCAATTTGCTGTTGAGAATGTTACTCATTCCTCCACCTTTGATACCGTTGACTATTTGACATTGACTGTGCTTATTTAATGATGACACATCACCACATAATCAATGCCACCATGTCACCACATAATCAATGGATATATGTGACCTTTCCTGAAAGTAACCTTGCCGCAGATTACCCCATCACATACTAAAATGTGGCCACCACAGTCCAGGACTACTTTTTTAGATAAGCCTTATTCGCAGCAAATATCTGGAGGTCATTCGCTAACCGCCACCTGCCTCCTGGATAATAGCCCCTAAAATTTTGTTAAAACATATTAACTCCTGCTGAGGTACTTTTGTTTTTATTTTTATTAGCGTAAATACTGATTACATTAAAAAAATTTGATTATATAAATAGAAATGTATAAGTATAACTTTTGTTGGTGCTTTTTCTTAAGATTTTGTTTTTATCATTATTTGATTAGTTTCTTTTGAAAAAAATATTTTGTATACGAACTGCTGTTTCTTATTTTTTTGTAATTTCTATATATTAGTATTTAGAGAATAGTTTATTTATTTATGAGATGGTTGAATATTATGGAACAATTTTATTCTTCATAAGACTGATATAATTATTATTATTATTATTAATATAGTGGACTTGTTTCCAATGAATTTTACAATATTTTTTAACAAGTAAAATAAAAAAAAATAGTTTGGTGGCACTTAAACATTAAAAAAAATGCTTTGAAATCATTATTTTCATTAATTTACTTGAGTGACCAATCTATAGATCTCATTTTTTGTGTTAAGTAACCATAGACTTGAATATTGCTGGTAAAATATGAGGATTGTAATTAATTGGACTTAGTAATAAAATTAAATGAAAATATAAAAATTATTGACTAAGTAAAAAATCACCCTAAAATACATAAACAGGGCAGAAAAATGCCGGATACAATTTATCTTCCTGAACAAAAAAACAAAATAGATCAACTCATTATTCTCCAAACAAATTCTCTGTAATACAAGTAATGAAAAGAAACTGAAAATTCTAACATTTGTAATGGTACCCTGAAGAGATGATAAATGTGTATGATAGCGTCATAGAATATCAGAATGTTGCACTGTATATTTTCAGGGCTGGACGAACACTCCGTTAGTCCGTGCCCCGGCCCCGAGTAAAAAATTTGCCAAAACAAAATGAGAAAAAAACCGCAAAGAATGAATTAATTAGAAGATTTTCTGAAAAAAAATTCTGTAAAACGATCTAATTTTATTTAGTAATGACCACAAATTTTTCAAGGTACTACTCCAGTAATCTATATATAAAAAAGGCAATGTCTGTGTGCGGTGCAAAGACCTCTGTACCTACAATTATGAAATTTGACACGAAGGTGGCCCAGGGCAGGAGCCGAAACGATTTTTTCTATTTTCGAAGTAAATTTTTCGTTATTCAATGTTTTATCGATTTTTCAGCGAAATTCAGTACCAAAATTGCTGAAAATCTGGAAGTTAACAGGTAAAAAAAAATTGTTTATACCACCTGAAACGTTATTTAATACCTTCCACAACGAGATCAATTTCAAATCTGTACGATAATTAGACGCGTGTCGGTAATTAATTAAAATAAGGTCACTTTTTCGGACGAAACGCTATTTTCCCGTGGTTGGTCTTTTTGTAAATCGCGGTAAAAACTTTACTGCCTGGCATACAAAAACTAATTTTTTTTTTAGAAAATACCCTCAAGAGCTGGCTTTCAAATGAAAGAAAAATTATCCGTATCTGACGAGAAGTTCGTTTAGAAAAAGTTTTTTCCGAAGCCGTAAGTTTTAAAAATTACCAGCGTTAAGCATATTCTTAATTATACTCCTGTTAACTTTTTTTTTTAAATAAAATATTTTAAGTGAAATGTTATTATAAGTATTTGAGTCAATTTTATAGCGTATGGAACCAAAGCGCAACACCAATTACAATCAAACATTTAACAAATTAATATAAGCTACTGATTCTGGAGTCGCCATCAGGAAATCTTCAGGAGTCCCTTCATAAGCTATCCTAGGGCAAACTTCTGTGATGTGTTTAACAGTTTGATTTTCACCACACTCACAAAGGGGCGTTGGTGTTTTACCCCATTTATACAGGAAATAGGCGCACCTACCTTGCTGAGTTCATATTCTGTTTAACATTGACCATGCCTTACGTGGCAAGTCAAAACGGCGGCTTTTGAGTAAAACATGGGATTTGGTTATTCTGCTTTGTGGTCCATTCTTGACGCCAAGAATCAATTAGGTTAAATCCTTTCTCTGCTGCAGCAATTGCATTTTTGATAGATGGCTTTCTATATCGAAGGCGACCACGATTGGCATCCCCAATGACCTCATGTATTGGTAGGTTTCGATTGTTCATAATCTTCTTGTACTCTCTTACAACAGCATTCATACGGCGCAGGTTTGGGGGTGGTATGTGGCTCAACAATACTGGGAGCCATTCCACAGCAGTAGACCTGATAACCCTGGCAATCATTCTCGTTGTTATTAAGTTGAGCATCAATTCTATGAACATAAGGGCTGTTAAGTCACACTGGCGCACAATATTCTCCAGCCGAGAAGACGAGGTTCAGAACCGATGTGCGTAAAGTGAAAGCCGGTGCTCCCCACTTTATCCCACAGAGCTGCAGTTTTCATTAGGTGCTCCTTAAATGAAAGCATTCTCCAAAGTGTCACGCCTAGGTATTTTGGTGTCTTATTGTGAAAGAGACATGTATTCTCGAATAGAATTTTAAGCTCCCTATTAGCGAACTTGTTACTCAAATAGAAGCATGACACCTCTGTTTTACTAGCATTTGGTTGGAGGCGCCATCTTCGGAAGTACCTTCCCAGTTTCTCCAGGTCAGCCATCAGGACCTCCTCCAACTCTTCAAATGATCTATATTTTGTTGTTAGTACCCAGTCATCGGCGTAGCCAAGCTTTTTAGATCTTGTCTCTGGCATGTCTGCAACATGGAGGCTGAAAAGGAGAGGCGCAAGTACCGACCCTTGTGGCAGGCCGTTCTCGAGTTTCCTTGGTGAGCTTATATCAGATCCCATGATAACTTGGAACATTCTGTTGTTCAACATGTTATTAAGAAGGTGAGCTGTTAGTTTGCGTGGGATTACACGGAGGACCTTACAAATCATGCCTTTTCTCCAGACAGTGTCGCTGATAGATCAATGAATGCAGCAGAAGTTTTAAGATTTCTTTGGAACCCCGCTTCAATGTACGTTGTGAGTGAGAGAACTTGGTCGGTGCAACTTCGTTTTGGCCTAAAGCCTGCTTGTTCAATCGGTATAACATCAAATATTCTCTGACAGATTCTGTTGTAGATAAGCCTTTCTAGTAATTTATATGTCACTGATAGCAATGCTATAGGTCTGTAGCTCTTAGGTAAGTTTGCTTGGTTACCTTGTTTTAAAAGGCTACTACCTCCGATTGCTTGAACTCTCTGGGTACACTACCAGTCTGTATTGTGTCAATGAAGAATGTGGCCAGCCATAGTTTTGTGTATTTTCTGCAGTTTAATAAAAATTGCGGATTGATACCATCGAATCCTGGTGCTTTTCCTGGAGCAACATCTTTGAGCACCAACTCAATCTCTTCAAGTGTAAAAGGGTTAGCGTACTCAGTTTCTCCTGCCTCCCTCCTCAAGTTTCTTAGTTCGCGTTTTATCTCAATTGTGTGTGCCCTGTCTCGTGGTGCTCTGGATGTTGCCACTATGTGGGACGCTACAGTGTTTGGGGAGACATTTGCTTTTTGTCTGAATAGGAGATCCGCTTCCTAATTTTCTTAGCGGTACTTGTTACTGCTTCAATAAATCTGCTATAGTTTTTGCTGATTGGTGGTATCCAATCTAGGCATTTATCCAGATCCCTAGAAAGATTTTCCCAGTTAGCCTTTTTGAAGTTCCATCTAGGACGCTGTACAGAGTTCACGAGTGAAATTTGGCTACCTGTCTCTGTAATAACTGGATAGTGCTGGCTGTGAGGAAAGTCGCAGAGAACTTTTCGGGTGACCAGCAGCGGCTGACTTTTGCTGTCAGTTGAGGTGAAGCATAGATCCGGGTTATACTCCCACCTCCAGGCCGCTGGTTTAAAAGTAAATAGGTCTTTAGCATGAAAGACAAGACTGTCATCCTCAGCCCATCTCACCGTTCGCATTACATCCTTATATTTCCATTGCTCGTGGTGGCTATTAAAATCACCCAAGTAGACTGCAGGATGAGGTTGTACTTGGATTACTGACGTTGGCCATCAGACAGCTGGCGGTTTATAGATACTGGACACTGTTATACTTCCAATTTTAACTATAACATTATGAATTCCATTGTTCATGGAGGTGGAGTTGAGAGTGGCGTTTTCTATATCGCGTCTAACATAAGTAGCGACGCCGTACGCATCATGGTATGTGGCACCAAGTAATTCATATCCAGGTATTTTGCCTCTTTTCTGCAATTGCTCCTCAGTGTTACAATATGTTTCCTGGATTGCGACCAGATCAATATTGTTGTTCTTCAGTGGTTCCGATAAATACTGGCTCTTAGAATAACTTATGCTTTTCATATTTATGTGGCAAATTCGGACCAAAGGTCCAAGATTTCTTGGACCGGCCGGTCTATAAGCCGTTTGGTCTGGTCGATTATCTTCAATACCGGCTGATATATATTCGATTAGTGGATTACAGAATTTTCAGTTTAAAGAACAACAAACGTTAATGCCGGGTGACTTTAAACAGGGACTCGCAAACAAGACCAAATTTAAATTTGCCGCCTAAGTCGTTCAACAAGACTGTTGAATGATTTAGGCGGCAGGAAGAAGAAAGGGCGGTTCCTCTTCCTCAAGATGATGACTCCACTACGGGTCCGCATCAAGAGGATGATGTCGTGTCTTCTGGATAAAAAAAATTAACAATAGTCATGGTCGTGGGCTAGCATGGTTACCACACAATTCTAGGGAGAGTGAAACTGATGTAATAACAATTTTTTTAAAATACTATAACGTAAAGGTTTATTAATTTATGTTGTGTTAGTGGGTTTTTTTTTTTTTAAATAATACGAAAATTTAATGAAAATATTTTATATTATTACATAACGTTTTTTTTTCACTTAAAAAATTTAACTTATGTTTTTAATTTAGAAAGGGATAATATAACTGGAATTTAAAGCCAATAGATATAATTGTGAAATAGCGTATAAGAAAAATATAGAGAGGAAAGAAGAATAAAATATATCAACATCAGCTGATCCAATTAATTATTGTAAAATATCATAATTAAAACTCGATAGAAATAATCCGAGAATGAATGTAGAAATATTTGAAATAAAAATAAAATATTTTTTTTTTAAATAATTAAATTTTTTAAAGAACTTAAAATAACTGTAAAATACTCTGAAAATTACTTGCATGAAAAATTTACAAAAAAAAGTTTTATTTTTACGTAAACTGCTTCGGTAAATAAGTTAAATAATTTTTCACCTAACATCCAATTTAATAGTTTTACAATCGGTCTAAGGTCACCTAAATATAAAACTAAGTATAAACTGATTTATTACTATCAAGCAGAAAAAATCTCTCTCTCTCTCTCTCTCTCTCGGCAGCCAAAATGGTAAATAAATACGAATATTAGGTAAATGAAAATCTTATCGTTACCGTTTGGGTACCGTTGGTTACGTTCCTTTATTAACGTGAACGTACGTTTAAGCGAAAATTAAAAGTTTCAAATCTGAAGAAAATTAATATTCAACTATCGGTGTAGGTCGATCGGTTTTCATAGTGAAATATTTCATGTTAAATTGTTTCATATTAAGATACTCACTGGATCCTCGTTCGTATCAAATTAGTGGAAAAAATTAATCTTCTTAGCAGATTTAAAAATTTCAAGAGGGTTTTAAAGTATAGCGATGTGAATCCGATTTTAGATAGCCTTTGATGATTTCAAACGTTAAACGATTTTTTTTAAATTTAAATTTGGTATTGTTTGCGGATCCCTTTTTAAAGTCACCTGGTATTAACGATTGTTGTTCCTTAAACCGACAATTCGGAAATCCACATAATCGATTATATCTCAGCCGGTATTGAAGATAATAAACCAGGCTCAACGGCTTATAGACCGTCCGGCCCGCCTGATTACAGTAAGCCACCCTGCATTGACGTTTGTTGTTCGGTTAACCGACATTTCGGTAATCCGAAAATTCACAAACTTCGAATATATCTCAGCCGGTATTGGAGATAATCGACCAGGCGGAACGGCCTATAGACCGTCCGATCGTCCGGTGACTGTAAGCCACCCGGCATTTACGTTTGTGGTTATTTAAACCCACAATTCGGTAATCCACACACGTCAGGGTCGGCACTGCGGGATCGACAGTCCTCTCTCTCCCTCGCAGCCTCGAGTGAAGCTTCATGTGTGGACATGTACACAACAGCCAAACACCACGTCGCTTGAACTGTGAAGCGGACAATTCCAAACAAAGAATTTTGTATATTTTTCATAAACTGGGGGATGGGGTTATTGACTTTAAGCTTAAGGCTTATATATTGTACTACAATAAAGAAAGAATTAAATAAAAAACACTTATTAAATGTGATCGATAATATCAAATGGGAGTGCTGCAGTACTACATTGCCTACACGCGAGCTGTCATTGATATTGTCCATCATAATCATCATCATTCATCATCATCGTTTATCGACCATTGACCATCGTCCATCGATCCATCCATCCGTCCATCATCCATTGTAATGACATACAAAATTGATAACAAGGATGTGATAAGCAGGTTGAAACATGTTCGTGCAGTTGATAAGCATTTTCTGTGTTAAAAATAATGACCCATTAGTTTTTGTTCTTATCGGAGTCGAGTGGTTGTGTGTGGTAGATAAGATAGTATGAATTATAGTCCTTCAAGTGTCCGTTAATATAACTCAGACTAATATCTCCTTTGTCACTTTGATGGTCACCACCGTAAGCAACATTTCTCCCTTATGTCATGCACACTATTGACGGATTATATAACACTAGATTCGGATGCTTATCTTTGTGTCAGTTTTATGAATCGTGTTGTAATTTTCATACAAACTTATTTTTTTAAACAAATGAGTTGTTCGTATTTCATTTTTATAAATTTCATTTTCTTCAGTCGACCGCCGCCAGCCGCACAGTAAACATGTCGCTCCGTCGACGCACGCACGCGAACACACGCGCAGACGCCGCCTCCTGGTGGCGGATCTACGACGAGAACGTCTCTCCATCGCGGTGACGCCTCCCGGTGCGATCGCCTCGACGACCAGGTTCATCCCACATTTTTTTTTTATTTCAAATATTTTTCACATTTATTTAATTCTACCGCTCAACTCAGACGTTACAAATCAGCTGATTTGGAAGTCGAGAGTTCCAGCGTTCAAGTCGTATTAAAGGGTTGTATTAAACTTTTATATGAATTTGAGTACTAGATCGTGGATACCGGTGTTCTTTGGTGGTTGGGTTTCAAACAGGAAAAAGAAAAAAGTATACATCTAATTTAGAAAAATGTCACATTTCAGTCATCTTAAAAAGCTAATTAATGAGCAAAAATGTTTTAAAGGTGATAAATGGTGCCATGCCGTGAATATAGATACAAAAGAGATAATAATTTAAATAAAATATCATTTTTACAACATTCCCCTTAATTCTATTATATTCCACCAGATTACACTTTATATTTTAATTCAGTTTACTGAAAACTAGCAAACAGACATGACTGCTTAATCATTTTAATTTTTTGATTTTATTTTATAAAGCACATTTTCAGATAATGATAATACATAAATTTTAATTATTCATACAGTACTATAGTATTGGATGGCCAAACAAGTAGTATATTTTGTTCTAAACCTATTTAATTTTAATTTTATCATAATTGACATCATATTTTTAAATATGTAACTTGCTGATGTCAATTTTAACAGAGGCATGGCTACCAGTCTCACCACAAAGTTTTACTTAGTCATTTGGCAACACAACAGGGACAATGTGTTTATGTTGTTTTCATATATGAAGTAACTCGTCTACACGCTTTTGATCATTTTATCTCTATTTGTTTTTTGTCTCATTGTTTAGCAATGAACAAAAGAAAATGTGTATTTAATGTTATCCTGCAACAGGAATACAAATTTTTCAAATTGTGTAATGACAGTAACAACGAATGTACTAGAGAATTTTCTGTTACACATAAAGGAAAGGAGTGATATTGAAGATCACGTGAAAACAGCTAAACATAGGTATGCTATTAATGCTACTGCTTCAGCAAACATAAGAGAGTTTTTTAAAGCCAAAGATGGGAATAAAAATAACAGTGATTGAAATGTGCTGCTAAAGAAGCTATATTTTCATTCCACACTGCTAGACATGAACTCAGTCTCAAAACATCAGACTGCACATCTAAACTGGTTAAAAGTGATATGACCCAAAAATTTTCATCTGCTAGAAGTAAAGCCAAGGCAATTATTGTTAAGGTTATTTCGCCATTTATATTTGATAATGTATTGTGTTCTCTGAAAAACTTTAATTATGTAACAGTAATAATGGATAGCTCAAACAGAAGTGAAGTAAAACTTGTTCCAATTATTGTAAGATATTTCAGTCTGGAGGAGGGTATTCTAGTTAAACTTTTAAATTTTGATGAAGTGTCAGGTGAAACTGCTCAAATTTTGACTTGGTATCTTTTGCAGTGTGTGAAAAAATAAAAAAATTGAAGAAAAGTTGGTTTGTTATATTGCTGATAACAATAACAGTAATTTTGGTGGTGCAAAGAGAAAGAGGAATGAAAACGTGTTTAGAAAAGTTCAAAGTGATTTAGATAGAACTATTTTAGGAATTGGTTGTTCAGCCCATACTGTTCACAATTCAGTACAAACACCATGTGATTCTCTACCCCTGGACATAGAAGTTATTGTTATTTAAATTTATAAATATTTTCACTTATGTACAGTAAGAGTAATGAAACAGTAAGAGTTTGTGAATTTGTGGAAACAGATTACAAAAAAAAATTATCTCGTAGCAGCACAAGGTTCTTTTGTTTGTCACCTGCAATAGAAAGAATTCTTTCCATTTTTGATGGCCTAAAATCAAACTTCTTATCTTGTGGCAAATGCCCAAATTATTTGATTTTTTGAAAATCTAAAAAGTGAACTATTTTCAGAATTTTTGTATTGTACTCTACAGTTACTTAATAATGTAGTTCTGAAATTGGAAACTAATTCTATCACAGCAACAGAAGCATCAGACATATGCTGAATCAATTTGTCAACTTCAGGAAAGAAAAACCAACAAATTTATACCATCGTTTGCCAAAGAATTGCTATACACTCTAAAAAAATAATGATGTTCAGGAACAAAGATTCTTCTCAAATGTGGACAATTTTTATAATTCTAGTATCCAATATTTAGAGTTGTGGAACCAGTTTTGATAAAGTTAGTAAGTTTCCGTGGATAAATTTATGAACTGAAATTGCCTGATCTGATTTAGAAGAGAGTGCACAAATTGTTAATGAAATTCCATAAATACTGATAAATAATGATTCCATAAATACTGATGACCTATTTGATGAACGAGGTAATCAAAGGGTAGGTTGTGGTTCAAGTTCTGAAAAAAAATACCAGATGCTATTGGTGAGAAGTGGAAAGCAATTTTTAAGGTGTTTCAAAAGACTGATATTTCATGTTGCAATATTTCTAAAATGGTTGAGTTTGCAATGTCTTTACCTGGGACATTTGCTCCAGTTGAGAGAGTTTTTTCGATTACAGGAAATATTTGATCTGCAGAAAGGGTTAGACTTTCAGTATCTACTGTTGTTAAACATCTGCTAAATGTTAAAATTAATTCAGAATTTTCTTGTTGTGAATTTTATGATGTAATTAAAACAAATAAACCATTACTGAAAAAAGTCATGTCTAGTGAAAAGTACAACTGAATAAAGTTTAATGTTTCAGTAAACTGTTCAGATGTTTAAGTAATTTAAAAAATATGTCCTGGGTTGGACCCAAAAAGCTATGTTACGCCTACTACTACATATGTATTTATATAAAAATAAATTTATACAGGCTGTAACACGTAAGGATTACAACGCGGGGCCATACATCTAAATCAGTTCAGCAGTTGAGCTGCTACGGTGCAACAAACATACGTACATACTACCTTAATATTGATACTACATTCCTTTTTGGGCAGATTTGAAATTGCCACGATGATATTTTTCATATTACTGCTACCTAACGAGCATACGTATTACTAGGATTTTTGCAATAAACACAGTCAGTTATTTGTAGAAAGAAGTATTTTTAATAATAGAAAGTAATCATTCAGTTTTTAATTTATAAGATGTTAGAATATTTTTGTTGTTAGTTAAATAATTACTAAAGAAAAGCGATAAAATATTGTTATTAGATTACATTGTTATCATCCCTTCAACGGAAACCCGTAACAGCGTCTTTTATGTGCTTGGTTGTTGTCTGTTGAGTTTATACGTTAAATTAGGTGATTGCAGGGTAAACAACTTCATTGCTGTGCAGAAAACCTGCCGAATCTTGTTGTCGAGGTTTTGTTAGCTTTACTTATTTGTTTACCTGAAAAAACGGAAGTGTTGGGATTATTTGAGTTTAATTTCGTACTCTTCTAAAATAAAAAATTAAAATTTATTATCAGTGATTTCAATTGAAGTCTTCCGAAAAAAATACTGAAACATGTTTACTAGTTTCGTAACCTATATTGTGTTAAGAGTGACATTCTAAATATTAGATAAAATAGTGATGTCAAAAACCTTTTCCTGATACGAGCTGTATAAAATATTTTCATTGTGAGTTTGCAGTTCCTTAAATTCGTTTACAACTTAAAGAAATAAATTCTGTCGAATTTTTGAATTGAATTTTGCCGACTGCAGTCTAGTTTTTAATTTTAACAACTTGAAACATTTTTACCATAAAAGATTGTTATAGCACAATACTGATTTTAAACATTTTATTAGTTTGTTTATGTAATTTTCGTAATCTTTACGTGAACTATTTGTAATTTTTTTAGGTGCTTATACCAGATTTGTACAGGTTAACTAATTTTTTTTCGGGATTTACTTGCCCTAAGTAATTTTATGGAAAGATTTCACGGATGAAAATTAAAAAAAAATTTATGTTTGGCCAAGAGCAGTGGAGCCTCAGTTTGAAAAAAACCCAGCTTTTTATGAAACTCTAATATTTTGGTTCTTATTTTTTCAGTTGCAATTTAAGAAAAAAATATTTTAATCTTGGAAATGGAAAATTGGCATGCTCTTAAGAAAAGGGAACTTGAACAACTTTCTAAGATAAAAAGGTGTTTGTAATGCACAACAGCATTATATAATATTTAAAGATTTATTATGGCTGCCATTTCTACTTAGGCACTAGATGAGGGGTCTTAATATTTTATTTGCTGGAGCACATGAAGAAAATAGTATGTTATCTAAAGATGTACTAAAACATTTTGTTCTTTTAGTGTCTATTGTTTTGAAGGTAGCAAGATATTAATAGAAAAGATTGATTTGGAACCTGCTTTTTCTGCAGATCGATTAATTTATGTTTGAACTTGCAGGTCACGTGGCTATTTAATTTTAAAATAGTGTTTATAAAGCTTTTTTTTATAAAATTGTGTTTGTCTACTAATTATGAATTTTTTAAAGTTTTGATTTAGGCAATTATGAATAATTTGGATACAATTTGTAGTTTTAAGAAAGAAACATTACTTAATATCTACTGATTAAATTTTGTTGATCTGAAAACAATAGACTGTTTGATTCATTGTAACTATCTTTATTTTTTTAATTTAATGTATTCATTATACACATTCTGATGTTAAATATTAAAGCATGTAATTTATGTACATTACTGAATTGTTATTTCAGTAGTTTTAAGGAATATTGTAAAACATGGATGCGGCTTATGGACCAAACAGGTTAGTGTACTTGCTTTCGATTACATTTTCCTTTTGTAATTATTTGTGTAGTTACATGTTTTAAGAATTATTACCTCATCTGTTAAGGAGAGTGATAATATATAAAGTAATGTAAAAATTATTCTATAATAGTGGTATTGTGTAGCAAAGTAGTAAAATATCTAGCATAGTGATAAATTTTATTGAAATTTGTAATGGCTTCTTGGGATTCATTGCTTCAGTTTCTTTGTTTTCTTAGAATATCTTCCTATCTTCATTAAATATATATATTAAACTGTTGAATTTGATTGACCATGCCATTAAATGTTTCTATTTGTACCCCACATTAAGGATGCCTTATAGACTATGATCCTTAATATGAAACTTTGGATTTTTGGGTTAAGATTTTTTTATTGCTGAAATTAAAAAAAAAACTTGATTTAGTATTTTGATTATTTTATAAGCATGTAATTAAAATCAGAGAATAGCTGCTTGATAGGGTAAAGCTGTTGGATGCTTCTGTATAGCATTGATAGGGTAAAGTATTAGTAATTCTGCTTCTTAGACCCACAATCAAAATGGATTTATTCTTTAAAATAATGTTGGTTGACATTTCTTGTGTCTTTTTATATAAAACTTTGTCAGGGCTCGCTTCACTTGCCCTTCCTGTCTAGCCACGGGGCTCTGCCCCCTGGACTATTCTGTGTTCATTAAGCTCATGGTTGTGAAAATAATAATGATTAAAAAAAAACTATCAGTGTATTGTAATTTCTTCAGAGCCACAGTTTGGTCAATACAGGACCTGAAATGTTGAGTGATTGTGAAGAATTTGGGTTTCAAAATAGTTGTCAGCTTCCAGCTTAAAAATAGTAGTTAAAAATGTATTTTCCCTGATTCGTAGCAATATATAACAAACATCACTAGGATGTAACCATACTTCGTTTCTCATTAAAAATTTTTTTTTTTTATTATATGTTATTTATCAAGTAACAGGAGGCAGTTGCAGCCAGTCCTGTTGCACATACAGTAGCAATGGCAGTAGTCGTGTTGGTTGAGTGGCTGCGCTCTACACCATTGCACTCTTTAAAAAATCTGATATGGACACCAAATGACTTCCTTGTATGCTTATTAAATTACCTATACACATTTTTTGCTGCACTTCATTTAAACTTATTTCATTTAAAAGTGAGTTATGATACATTTTTTTACAATCGAAGGTTAATAATTGTTAATAAATCAATATATTAAATTAGAAAAAAAAGTTAAAAAAAAAATGTATATAAAGTGAACCAATGTGCCTTTCCCTTGTAAGATCCAAATATATCATTAATTAAAATTTTATTTGGCTATAACTCTGTAACCAATGAAAATAAGTACCACATATGATATATCATTGAAAAGTTCTCAATGAGGGCTTGTTACTGCTGTCAAGAAAAAGTCTTAACTGGACTTGGACTTTTTTTTGGACACTTTTGGTCCAGTTGATTGCAATCAAAAGGGGAGGTGCACAACTAGATGTTACGACAGTCCTAAATACAAAATTTCAGCATTCTATGGTTAATTATTTTTGAGTTATGCGAGATATGTACATACATGCGTATATACAGATATCACGCTGAAACTAGTTAAAATGAATTCAGGGATGGTTAAAATGGATATTTCCATTGAAATCTAAAAACTGAAATTATTTGTGATTACAATACTACCTTTACTTCGTACAAGGAAGTAAAAAACTGAAAATTATTTTTAGATATTTATCTGAAGAGTATTTGCAAGCCAAAATTGAGTGAATATCTCATTTAATTGGAAAAGGGGAAAATTATTAATCAAAATTGTTAAAAACCTTTTCTTACCTTTCTTCACTGTATTCAAGGTAGAATTTTAGAAAATCTAGAAATTGGTTTTTAGATATTCACATGAAGATTACACACAAAAATCAAGTTGATATCAATTTTTGCAACCAAGGAATTAAAAAAATAGTAAAATTCAATGTTATTCAATTTTAACCCTTTTATGAATTTAACTTTACTAACTTTTAAAAATTTATTTTTTCGTGATAACAGTTCCTTAAATTATGAATATAATTTTTTTCAAAATCCAAACTATCCAACCACCATTTTTGATACAGACGTCGTACCAACTTTTTATTTATACCACTTTTCTTGTCTTAAAGAAACCTTTAAAATGATGTATCATACTAAGGGCATTACCATTTAAAACATTTGAGTTGTAACCCCTGCGTCACCTAAGAAGGGGTTGAAATTCTATTTCTCATCAAAAGGTAAAGTAGTTAACTGATACCTTATCTTGAAAGTTACAGCATTCTATCTGGAATTGTTTTAAAATTGTTCAGGTATTTACATACTTTTGATTCACTCTGTATACTACCAATATTACTATTTCAAAAAAAAAAATTGCTTCAGTTCAGTTCTGTATTTGATACAAAAAATTTTTCTCCCTTCAAGTATTAAATATCCACCTAAGAAATAAGGAAGAAAGCTTAGCCTTCTTAAAGGACAACTATTGCTTATTCTGAGAATCGTATGCATCTAAAGAATCCAGCCTAAGTTAAGATCATTCAGCCAGAACCCCATTATGTAATCTCCAAATATAGTTACAGTGAAACTCCAGTTATTTTGATTCCAATTTATTGCCAATTATCTGGATCAATAAGCTACCAGGTTTTTATTAATTAAGATCACCAAAAATTATTTTTCTAATATTTAATAGGTTGTTCTTTATTTTTATAGATAATTTGTGGGTAAAAATTTTACTCCAAGTACAGCATGTGGTAGTCAAAGTATAAATACTGCATGACTTGGCTGCAAAGAAATGATCTTAAGCAAATAGATAATATTTTTATAAACAGTTTTCTCGTAATATTTTTCACTTGAATATAAACGTAATATTAATTCTGTTTGAATTTGTAATTTTTCAAAATCCTTATTTTGTTGAAAATTTCATTTTATACATATATATATATATATATATATATATTCCTTTTTTCTAATTTTTAAGACTGTTTAAATAGTTTACTTTAATTCCATGTTTCTATGAACCTAGATTATTTACATAAAGTCATTTCATATGTGATTTTCATTAGCATAAATAAATTTTATAAACAAAATAATTTAATATTTTGTTTCTATTAAATTTAAATGAATTATTTTTTTTTTTTTAGTACCTACTTTCCTTTATAGATATTAAATAAAAATGTATTAATATGTTTTTTTTTATTTCATATTATTTGTTTACTTTTTCTGTGTGTCAAGTAATTGAGTATGTAAACTTAGAACATTTTGTTACAAAGTAAAATTAATTAGCATTAGATGTGTAGTTGCACTATGATTTTGCATTTTATAATCTATTTGAAAGGCTGTCTTAATTATCTACATTTTTGCATGTTCGAATGACTACTGGTAACATTTAATTTGGATAATTGGAGTTTCACTGTAGTAAGAATTTTACAATTTATGAATTGTGCTCTGTAAGATTTTTGTACAACTTTACGTATTAAAATTCCATCTAAGTTATTATTTTCAATTATCATCTGATTAAAACTCTCACCTTCTGCCATGACAGGCAACCACTTTTCCTTTCTGTAATATTTAATTTAATAGCTTCGTTAAAACTTCAAAAAATTTTCTTCATTTGATTAAAAGGTTTCATTAATTGCTGTAATATTATCGGCCTGAAAAATATAAGAAAAAATCAAATTTGTTGTCCTTAAAAACACTTATTTTTACTGCATAAAGCCTGACTTAATACTTAAAGATTGATAGATATTTTCCCAAAAAACTATTTTTTGAAGGAGAAAATTGAATAAATATTTAAATGTCTTTATTTTCAGTCTTGAAATGAAACGACTAGCACTAGATAGGGAATCTTGGAGAGCTGCATCAAACCAGTCAAATGACTGAAGACAAAAAAAAAAAATTTCAGTCTTCATACAAACATGTATACATGGTGCATATATTAGTGTTATGCAATAATTAATCTGTTAGCACTGAACACACTGACCAGTTCAGTTATATTACAGAATGTTGAATCACATCTAATAATATATCATACAATGGGTATTTTTCCAATTAAATAAAAATTGCTCAAGATAACATTTATTTAAATATACTGAAAACTTTATTGTAATTCAAGCATTGCCATAAATTCCTACTCAGTGTAAAATCTTTATGTTGATAGTTCTTTCTTTGAATTTGTGCACTGGAACTTTTATTAGAATACTGATCAGTTTTAACTGAAAAGAATAAATAATAAGTGTAAATTCAGTTAGTATTTTCAAATACTTGTTAACTTAAGCATATAAATTTTAATTATATTTTATTGTTAAATTATTTTTGTTTTCTAGGTTAATCCATTTGGATTTTAAAGGTTGTCCTATAAAAGTGAACTATTTGGAAAAGGTTAGCTCCTTAAAATGCATAGTATTTCTAAGTTACACATTCTAATATTTATTATAACTATTTAAATATTTAAATTAACTATTAACAAATTTTAAATTCCATTACATAAAACTGAACATGACTTTTCCGATTTTATTTTTACATACCTTAAAGATGTTAAATCAGTCAAACTTGATATTAACATCTCAAATTACCCTGCCGCACAAAAATATTCTTCTTTTAAAAGTACGATATACAGACAATGCATTTGTATCACTTGAAGATCACAAGGACAAAATGAACACTACAGAATACTCAATACATACCAATGAATAAAACAGATGTACTCATTGACACACTGTTCTACAAAATAAATAAAAACAAAACAAAAAATTTATCACTTAAGATTGTCAAACATTGACAACCTTCATATTCTACATATACGCAAAAAATTTTAACATACTCAAGCAAATTAAGTGCATTAATTTGCACTTAATTTGCTTAAGAAAGATATAATGCTTCTTTCTTAAAAAAAAGAGACTGCTTGCAATAATATCAGCTAACACTAGAGTGAGAAAACTGTCAGTGAAAGCTGTCAGCATGTCACTGAAAATAACCAAAAAGTGATTGAAAATAATTAAATAAATTTTTGAACATTGTATTTATTACATTTTGTTCAGTTTGTAGTTTAAAAATTATAATCTAAATTTTCAATAAATCTCGTCTTTCTGATACTGCTATTAATATTAAAAAAAAAAAAAATTAATTTCTTATTCCTAAATCTATATTTTGATAGCAGCGAATTTCTTTTCTGTAAAAAAGATTTTTTACAGGGCTTTTATAACCTTTTTTATTTCATCACTTGTGATCTTACAAAATAATAGGAATAATGCATAATAGGAATAATGTTGTGTAATATTTTTCATCGTAATATTTACCTCAGTTTGTAATATTTTATTTTCTGTTTTACTTATTTTTAAATTGAAAACATACTTATTTACTTAATTTTTATTTACAGATTCTTCTTCTATTAATTAATTCATGGGATTCAGATTTATTCTAACTTATTTTTATTTTCATGTAAAAGAGCAGTGTCATCTTTGGGCCTTAATATCTTTACTTTTTCTTTTACAGTTTGCTAGTATACTGTTAATTCAAAATTTTCTTTCAATTCTTTTTATTTTACATACAAATTGAAAGCTGAAAAGCAGTGGATATAGAGCTACAACCTTGTCAAATTATAACTTTTATATCATTATTTCTGGCATTGTCAACACATTTAATTGATTGCCAAACATAAAATTTTTAATTTTAAAAACAAAAAAAATTAAACCTAACAGAAGAACGAACAGTATTAGTATAGTAACTTTCATTAAATTTATAATGGTTCATGTAATGGTAATAAATTGCTATTTAAAAGTTATAAAAGCCATATATGTGAAAAAATATCTGTAATAAAATTGTCAAAAGCCAATAACATGATTCATGTATAACATAGTTAATGTAAATAAATTTTTTTAAGGCGAAAAATTGACTGCAGATTTGTTATTATAAGATTATCACTAAACTATTTTAGTTTTAAGAAAGGTCAACTAGACAAAAAGTATTTAGAACACTAGAGAATAATGTTCTAATTTTTAGACACATCAAGACTATTTAGTGTGGGTTGGCATGTGAAAAATATTGTAATGAATTTATTAAAAGGATATAGTGTAAGATTAAAGTTAATTCTATGCCATTGGAATGAACAGTTATAAACGTGTTATTAGAAATTAACAATTTTGTATACGTTTATAGGTTTTAGTGGGATTCTGAAAATATAATTATTACACTTGTTATTTGTACATTAAAGCAACCATACACCATACCCAAAGTCACCACAGCACAAACAAAGAAGTTACTTATAAAAAAAAAACTTCCTTTTTAGTGGAAATTGAAAAAATATTGAAACAATGGCCTAATTGCTGGATTGGAAAAAATGTCTTTGTCACTCAAAGACTACTCAGATGTTAATAGTACTCCAACTATCAGCTGTGTGTTTATAGAAAAAAAAACCAAGAACAAGAAGTTAAAAATGACATTTTCAGATTTTTCATAAGTCTTTTAACATCTGTCAAGGTGGCTGTTGTAACTAAAGACTTTGCAAATTGTAAGATTCTGTCTTAGCAATTTGGCCTAATTTAATAAATCCTAAAAGCTATACCAGGTCCCAAAAAACCTAAAACATAAACCAGATGCGTGACTATCCAAATGCAGATTTGAATAAAATCCAGGCTATATTTGTCAAGCAGAATCCAGTCCTTAAAATATCAGAAAAGAGTTATTGAGCTCCAGCTAGTGAGAGAGATCCGTGTGAGCAAGTTTTCTACTGTACTATTAATGATTCATTGCTACTAGTTTTTGAGGGAACTGGTATAGAGCTTTCATAGGAATGAGAAGTTCCACTTTACCATTCTCAAGATGGAAGTGGATAAAAGATTGTGCTGAGGAATTAAAAAAAGTCTTCAAGCCAACCTTTGTAGTAAGGCAGCGTATACTTTCTTATAACAGTTTCCTTTCCCAAAATTCCATTTTAGTCTAATTCAGCAATGTTGATTTATTTGCATTGGACTCATTTTGGAACTAGGAAACACATTAAGTTGTTAGTAATGTGTATGTTCATAAACAATGTATTATGAAGGTATTTGTAACCAATATTAGGAAATTTAATGTTTTGAGAAATACTGAGTTTTTTGTTATTGTTGAAAGATATACAATCAAAAAAGTTACTTTATAATCTGATTGCTCAAAACAGAACTTAGTTTTTAAACTATTATTATTATTATATCTGAAATTATTTTTACCTCTTGACAATGGATACTAAGGGGTTTATGATTACAAAAGAACTTGGCAGCATTTGATTTGCAGGTTGCTATAACTATGTATTTCAAGAAATTTGTCAAGTCCAAGTTCAGTCAAATTACAAGGTGTAACCTGGGGAACAAAGACCTTGAAAAATCAAGTTTATACTTGTGTTTAATGTAGAAAAATGTATTAACTCATGGTAATCAGTGAAGTCAAGTAATTACTATAAATAATTAAGTAATCAGTATTAAGAAAGTAGGCTTGGATCCTACCTTCAGTGATTCGAGTTCATAATCTGGATTCTTAAACTCTTAGATGGTGAAGAACTGTTTAATAATAATAAGTAAATATTAGGGAACATAAACTTTAATAAAAATATAGATTTCCATTAAAGAACCAATTTCTAAGAAGAGAAATTGGACAAATTGAAACAAAAAATTAAATCTGTATTATTAAATCTCTATGTAGGCAGAAAAATTGCAAGTTAAGTTGTTTTGTAGAGCTAAATTACCATGTAGTTCTAAGTCTCATCTTAGACTGGACAGACAGTCTTAAGAAGGCAGTTAGTTTTCTAATTGGATATCATATGTCAGAGATCTTGTAAAAACTTTGGATCTTTTCAGAGAGGAGTTAAAGTGTTGAGTTTGCTTGTAGCTACTAGGAGTTTAGCTTGGTATTTTATCCTAGGATATGAGGTATCCAAAGGAGCATCATTTTGGAGTATCCTCCCTGGGCAAAGATTTTGATATAATTGGCATTACTTAGTGCATAGGATTGGGCTAGAAGGATCTAAATATTATGCAAAACATCCTCTCGGCCAAGGTGTATACAGCTACATGTAGTCATATTTAGTCTAATCTAACCATATGTAAAACTATTTATTAAATTTATTTTTTTATTATTTACGTATTTTTTTTATCTTTCTTTTCTTGCTTTCTTTTTTTTTTTTTAGTTATTTCCACTATTTAAAGAATGGGGTGCTACTGGTCTTTTAATCGAATGGGAAGATACATTTCCATACTCAGGGAATTTAACAGTAATTGGTTCAAATAATACTTTGTGTAATGCTTATTCAGAAAAAGACATTGAAAAAATAATTGGATTAGCAAATGAGAATGGATTATTAGTGGTACCTTTAATCCAAACTTTTGGTCATTTTGAGGTGAGAATTTTATTTTACAGTAACACATTTAAGTAGTATATATTTTTTTCCTTCTTGTATATAAAAGTGATACAGTAAATCTTGTAGGTCCTAATGGAACAAGTTTAGTAAGTGAGGTAGCCTTATTAAATTTTACTAATGGCTCATGCAGAATTACAGCAAACATTTTTACATGTTATTTAATTCCATAAAAATTATCACTTACATAAATGTAACGGACATTGTTTTGATAAATCTAAAACTTGTTAACTCCTCTTTGATATTAAATATGAGACTTTTGCTTTTTTATAAGATTTTTATTAACATGTGAAAAACTGTCATGCCCTGATAAATTTGTGCCTATAACCTTCTAGGCTGAAAGGCAGAGCTTACGAGAGAAAATAGTTAAATGTTTTCATTTTTAATTGGTGAGTACTAAATTAAATTATTAAAAACTGAATAAGATATCAAATAATTATAAAGAATAATAAGCAAAATTTTATTGGTATAGATTTTCATTAATTGAAAATACTAATGTTATATGTTAATAAAAATACAGGGTTTCCGGGCTAAAGGTATCCAAAAGTAATGGCCCATATTTAGAAAACCAGTCGTTGTAATCTCTTAAACATAACTCAATTGACAGGAAATATCTCGAAATTTGTTCTATATACTCTCAAGCTCAGAACAAAATATGCATATGTGGGGAAGCTGACTCACAATGCATTTATATTTGGTAATAGTCGGTCAAGATGTGGACTCCACATATGGATCGTGTCGTGTACGAGATGCATTCACTGCTAGTCTTGGAAAGTCAAGTAGGTAGGCTAGTAATAAACTGCAAACTCCTAATTCCACTGTTCACAACATTGTTCGTAAGTGGCTTCATTTGTGAGCATACACGTTCTCCTTCATCACATTAAACTAAATGATCATCGTCTATGATTAGTTTGCTGCAGGGGTAAGACACCTTGTTGAAAACAATCCTAATTATCTAGATATGTTATTAATTAGTGATGAGGCAAGCTTTCATCTGTGTAGGAAAGTTAACAGACATAATTGTCAAATTTGGGGGTACTGTAAACCCCCCATATAGTAATCAAAAATGAAAGAGACACACCAAAAGTCAGTGTCTGGTTAGAAATGCACAAAATGGTATCATCGGTCTATTTTTTTATCATGGAGCTCACTATCACAGGATACATGTATCTCAATATGCTTAGAACTTTGCTGTTCTCAGATTCCTGCAGCTTCAGTTTCCAACAAGATGGTGCTCCACCACACTTTTATCTAGATGTTAGCATGTTCTTTAACAACACTTTCCTGAATGTGGATTGGACAAGAAGATACAACCGCATGGTCAGCTAGATCTCCTGATATCACTCCTTTGGACTTTTTTGCTTGACGATTTATTAAAAGTTACGTGTACAAAAGAAAAATTTGAGATTTGGATGATTTAAAAACGAGAATTGTTGAAGCTATTGGTCTAATAATGCCGCAGATATGCTCCTAAACGCCTGGTAAGGGTTAGATTATCATCTAAATCTTTGTCAAGCTGCAAAAAGTGCACACATTGCACCCACATTTAACCCACACTAAAACTTGATGAGTTGCTGTGTTTATTAAAAAAAAATTAAATGATATATTAACTGTTCTCTCAGTATAAGCTGTTACCTTGGATGCCTTTAGCTCATACATCCTGTGCAAAAGAGATTAGTTTTATGTATAGTAAATACGGTCAATAAATTTGATTAAATGATATACAGTAAATTAAAAGTGAGCTTTATGATATATGTCAAATAAAATTCCAGTTATTATACAATACTTGTATAATTTGATTTTGCAATATTTGTCACTTTTTTCCAAATATATGAAAAAAGTATTTTACATTTTTAAATTTCAAGTTACTAAGTTCTTAGATTATTTCTATCTCTGAAATTGTAATTTTAATAAAAATGCTTTATTTATTTTAAGTATTTTAATGTATGCAGTTTTGCAGTTAATTGTTCGAATATAATTTTTTTATTGCTATGTTAAGGAATAAATTATTATTCAATCAGGTGTTGATTTCCGAACTGAAAATATTTTAGTTTCATATTTCTAAATCTGAAGAGGTATTATTTACAGTAGTATCTTTTTTTCATCTGGGCCTCAAAGAAGTTACGGTAGAAAATCTTTATGAAATAAAAATTTTGTAATAGAATCCATTGTTTAATTTTTTTTTGTATTAACCTGAAAATGTAAAGTATTTTATTGATTTATTATCAATATTAATTTCTAATATCATTAACTGAAAAAAAACACATTTAAAAAAAAATTAGGAAACAAAGTTGTAATATTCGTATAATTTTTTATTTTAATTAATAATTTAATTATTCTGTCTAAAATAAAAAAAAACAAAAAAAAAACTAATATTTATTTAAAAAGAAACTAATCAACTTCATGACTATGGATCGTGAACCTTTTACTGTAATTATTATTGTTAAAGTATAGTTTAATTAGCAAATCATTACAATCAATATACTACAGATGTGTATTTGTGTTAATTATTGATAAATTTATAACTTTTCTTTACTGATACCATAATAGTAATCACAATTGTCAATATTTACAGTTTGTTTTGAAACATGATCAGTGGAAGAATTTGCGTGAAATTAATAATTATCCAAGTTCACTGTGTCCTTCAAATCCAGATTCCCTTAATCTGGTTATATCTATGTTAGATCAAGTAATAAATATGATGCCAAGTATCAGATATATTCATATCGGAGCTGATGAGGTAAGTAAAGAATTATTTTTTCTTCTCTTTTCTGGTAATGTAGAATATTAACTAAAACAATATTAACATTATTTATTTTATTTATTTAAGAATAAAAAAATTGGGATAATTTATAAAGGAGGAAAACAAAAACTGTGTTACTATAAAAATTTTTCATTATGAAAACAATACCTTTTTTTTTTTTTAATAAATATGTATTTAGGATTTCCTATGTAATCATTGCTGACATTGAAATGTTTGTTGTTATTACCTGTGAACTTCAAAATACCCTTTTCATGCTGTAATCGATTTAACTACTGCCTCATTTCATCATTACTCATGAATTATAACTTTTTGAACAGTCATTCAGATTTAAGTATGATTGATAACTATAAAACAACAGATTCCATTTATACTTGCTTGTGGTCTTAAAACTTTGTTATACCTAACTGATTCATTTTCTCAATTTTAAAAATCTGATGTGGACACCATATGACTTCCTTGTACGCCAATTAAATTACATATACACATTTTTTTTTTAAAGTGAAAAGTATATAAAATTGTATTTCATTAATAACTTGTGATATTTTTAAAATTTTTTTATTGTTATTATGGAATTATTATTTATTGTAAAAATTATTTTATAATCAGAGGTTAATAATTATTAATAAAAAATATATTTAAATTTAAAATAAAAACATTAAAAAAAAGGAGATGTACATATGTATAGAAGTCACACCGAAACTAGTCAAAATGGATTCAGGGATGGTCAAAATGGATGTTTCCATTGATAAAAATGAAATTTTTCACAATCACAATACTTCTTTTACTTCTTACAAGGAAGTAAAAAGAATTGGTCTAAAAATATCTAGAAATATAAATTCTAAATCGAATACAGTTATTCAAAGATGTAAACATTTTGATTTCATTATCAATTTACTTCTTCAGTTTATTAGTAATAATCAAAGATTATTCAGAATGCTCTTTATGATGCATACTATTTGTTCTACTTTTTTCAAAATATTACACATTGCATTACAGTATTTATAGCAGTTGGTTGTGTATGAATATCAGCCAATATCACATTTGAAAACAACTAAAAACATATATTGTCTTATAAAAGACAAAAGACATACATAAATTTCACATTTAGCAGCAACATAGCAATATTAATTTTAACAATTTTAGCAGCAACTCAAATTCAAATTCACATAGGTGCAGAAACTAGTTGGCCTGCAGATTTGCCAAACTATCTTCAAGAGAAATTACTTAAAAATTGTTATTTTGGTTCCAAAATAACAAGAGTGTTATTTTGGAAGCAGACTTTTCATATAGTACTTTAATTTCCAGACAGGGTTTTAAAGATTAATGTATTATAAAAGTATATAAAAATTCAAATTTTATCATCTTGCATTGCATAAACTTGACTCGTGCATTTTATTTTCATTCACATACATTTGACACAAAAATGAAATAAATATGAAGTGACTGAACTTTTTGTTGTCTTTTATAATCTTCCAATGCTTCTTTTCAAACTAGCCTAACTAGTCTCATAAATGGGCACCAAAATGTTTCCACTTTCTGTCCCTTAGTTATTTATTGGTTTACATCAGTTGGAGTGGAACTGGTTAAAATATCTATAGGTTGTGCCACTCTCTCTTTTTAAACATTTTTAAAGGTCCAAATGCCCATGTGTTAATTTTATTTGTCCTATTGGCGAAAACAGTAATATTATGATATTGAGGTTGCTAGTAATTCTTCAAATCAAATAATCTATCACAATATTGTTTTTATTTTAGCTGTGCAATTATCAAAAAAAAAAAAAAAAATATATATATATATATATAAATATTTATTTATTTACATATACATACATCTATATTTAAATTATATTAAATAAACCAGCTAGTACAGAATATTGAGAAAAGACATCTTACCTGAACGTTTCATGAAAATACTTATGCGGTATCCTGCATCCTCAGCCATTATTGACATAATTCTATTATTGCATAATAAAAATTTTAAAATGAAAATATTAAAATATGCATATTAATTTACATGAGTTAGATTGTTTTTAAATTTTTATTATGCAGTAACAGAATTATTTCAATCATGATTGGGGCTGCGGGATCCCATGAAAGTGAAAGTTCATGAAAAATTAAGGTAAGATATGCCTTATCTCAATATTCTATACTAGGTAATTTATTTAATTGAATTTAAATATCATTCAATACTATGGAGGAATAATATGAATCTTTTAAAAAGATTAATTTCAGTAAAATAATATAAATAAATAAATATATTTGTAGTTGCTTTTTCTCCCGTATCATTCTTTTGAAGGTAATAGTGGAGATTGCTTACAATAGTGTTGGATTCTTTAGAATTTAATTGTTTCTGAGTCAATAAAAATCTGATATCTAAAAAATCAACACAACTGTGTTGATTTTTTAGATATCATTTATGATTCTGAGCAAACCTATTTTATCATAATACATTTTATAACATTACATTACTGTTAAATTCATTTTCTCAGTCATTTGAATTTGGTGTGCTGGAATTCCCACAAAACTTATCTCATAAATTTGCCTTAGGTCCTCTGAATTGATGGACCCAAGATTATTAATTATGCTGAATATTTTCTCTTCCATTTCTTTACAGATAAGTTCTGTATTTGATCAGCTGATGAAAGACAACCGTAGAAATATATTCTGTCTCTTAAAAAATAACTTTAATAAAGCCTAATAATTTTGCAATTATATTTTTCAGTTATCTTGTAAGATAAAACAACAATAGAAATATCAACACCTAAAAATATCTAAATACTTAACAACCAAGTAACAATCTACTCCTGTAATTACAAAATTGTCAAAAAGGGGCTTATTTAGAATTTACATTGTAAATAAGTTTATGTTGGTGAAAGTTGTAACATATTGGTCAAATTTTCTTTCCAGTGTAATGGTTCAAGAGAATAATTTTTAATTCTGCTAGAAAATAAAAGAACATCAAAGAAGATCAAACATGAGAAGATTTTTTTTTTTTTGATCAGCAAGATTGTAGTCTGTGTTTGCTGCAATTATGTTCAGAAATATTTTAAATCAATTCAGAAAATTTTACTCTGTGAAAATAAGATCTGTTTCTCATGATGGCTTATAACTATAAAACAGCTTCTTTACTTGGAAAAATTGGTTCTAAAATATTTTCAAAGATTTCAGATAGTTCCTGTTTCAGTAATGTAGCACCATCTATATATATATAAAAATGTTAAGTTCGTTTGTGTACGTTTCAAAAACTCAAAATCTTCTGCACCGATTGAGCTCAAATTTTAGCACGATATATAACCCGCATCAAAGATTGTTTTCATCTATTTTTAATAAATCTATCTATCTATATCTTTAATTTGTACATTTTTAATTTGGAAATGTAAACAAAGGAAAACCAATCAGATCATTGCAAGATGGCCGCTGTCAAACACAACGACCAAATTTCTTTGAATTATATTTAACAGCTAAAACATCTGTATTTTATTAAAAAAAAAAAAAAAAAAAACACCAAAACAAAAAGAAAAGCCACCAAGAAGGATGACTTACAGTAAATAAATTAAAACACCCAACTTTCTTATAGCCCAGATAGATTTAAGACTATGCCAACAAAAAAAGTCGAAAAAACACCCAACTTTCTTATAGCCCAGATAGATTTAAGACTATGCCAACAAAAAAAGTCGAAATAACCAAATACACAGAAAATAATATTCCTACATAATGACCAAAAAATCCTTTGTTAGGTTAAATATTCACTTTTGTCTGAATTTACAGAAGGCATTTACAACGAAGCATTGATAAATATTGAAGACATGTGCTTAGCTAATGCAAATAAAGTTCTTAGTCAATTGGGAATGCCAGCACCCACTCGAGCTGCGATTGCTTCAGTTCATGTGGATTTACGCCGTGAACAGAGTTACAACATTGGTGATCTTCAGTCATATGTTCAATCAAACATTCCAAAATTAATGCGTGAACAGAAAGGCATTTATGATCGCATAATGCAAATTATAAATGATGGAGTTGGGGGGACCTTCTTCTTGGATGCGCCAGGAGGAACTGGGAAAACATTCCTCATTAGATTGATTCTAGCAATGGTTCGATAAAAAAATGACATAGCCTTAGCTCTTGCTTTGTCTGGAATAGCTGCGACATTGTTACCAGGTGGAAGGACTACGCATTCAGTTCGGCTCTGAAGTTGCCATTAAACATGCAAATCATCGAGACTCCCACGTGCAATATTTCCAAAGCATCCTGTATGGGAAAAGTATTACAAAAATGTAAACTCATTGTTTGGGATGAATGCACGATGGCACATAAAAAATTGCTTAAAGCTCTTGATCGATCGTTACGAGATTTGCATGGAAACGTTCAACCATTCGGAATGCTTTGATATTGCTCGCAGGAGATTTTAGGCAAACATTGCCTGTAATTTCTCGATCGACACCAGCAGATGAAATAAATGCTTGCCTGAAATATTCATCACTGTGGCGACACGTACGTACATTGCAGTTGACTACAAATATGCGTGTCCAGTTGCAGAATGATCCATCAGCTGAGGTATTCTCACGACAGTTACTGGACATTAGAAACGGACAGCTGCCAGTCAATGAGACGTCTGGACGAATATCATTTCCTGATAATTTTTGTAATTTAGTAACATCGAAAGAAGAACTGATCGAAAAAGTATTTCCTGATATTCAAATTAATCATAGAAATCATGATTGGCTCGGTGAACGAGCTATCCTTGCCGCAAAGAATAAAGTTGTCTATCAACTTAATAATGTTATTCAATCCAGCGTTCAAAGTGAGGAAATTACATATAAGTCGATAGACACCATTGTGGAAGCAGATGAAGTAGTTAATTATCCAACGGATAATTAACTCACTTGTTCTGCCAGGGATGCCACCACACATATTAAGATTGAAAATAGGTGTGCCAATTATCCTGTTGCGGAATATTAATAAGCCAAAACTCTGCAACGGCATGCAACTTGCAGTTAAGAAATTGATGAATAACGTAGTGGAAGCGATTTTAACAATTTTAACAGGGCCTTTCAAAGGTGAAGATGTCCTCATTCCTTGAATACCCATGATCCCGACCGATACACCTTTTCAATTTAAAAGATTGCAATTCCCAATTCGATTGGCATTTGCAATCACAATCAATAAAGCTCAAGGTCAATCTTTAGAATTGTGTGGTTTAGATTTAGATGCGGATTGCTTCTCACATGGACAACTGTATGTGCGTGTTCCCGAGACGGCAAACCAGATAGCCTTTATATCTACGCAGACAGTGGAAAAACAAAAAATATTGTATATCCATAAGTATTGCAAAATTAAACTTCTATGAAATATATGCTTTGTTTTGTTTCTCATTTCTCATCCATGCAACCACAATGTGCCACAGCGAAGCGTGGCAGGTACAGCTAGTTATTTATAAAATGAGTAATTTTATCATACCAACTTCATTGAGTGAAGGATTCATTTTGATTGAAAAGAATGCATTATTTGTTAACTTTTATAATGGTTATAGATATGATCCTTTTGTGTATTGAATTGATCTGTGGCATTAGCTGCTATGGTAATTTGCTATTTAAATGATTTTAGGCTCTGCCAAACATTATATGACAATAGTGATTTTTGAATTGAACTCTGTTGATAATAGCATATTAGTAACAAGAATTCAGTTAAAGTGGTTTTTAAATTTTCTAAAGCAAAAATCACTGGACACCTTAAAAATTACCATTTTGACCTACCAAGTACTCTTTTTGACTATCAGTTAATGAAACCTACCAAAATGAAGCTGAAGAGGAAATGCTTATGGAATTATAAAAAAAATTGAATCATTGTAGTGTAATTAATTAGTAAAAATTTGCTAATAAAATTAAATTAGTGTTCAAAAAATTGTAATAAGTTTAAAGAAATTCATTAAATAGAACGTTAAATTTAAATTATTCACTATATTAAATTATCTAATTAAAGATGCATTAAATTATATTTAAAGATTTTGAATACAAAATTTGGAAAAAAGTGTCATCTTCATTGCATTTGTTGTTTCTGTCACATTTTCAAACTGCAGCAACAGTTATTTTACTGTCATTGTGTTACCACTTGTAAAGTTGACTTGATATTATGTAATATTAGTTTTTTAAACATTCAAGTCAGATGTTTGATGCTTTGAATTCATTTCTCCTCCTACATTCTAGTTACTTACTAAACTTGAGCTTGAATAATTGGTCTTGAAGTAGGCATCCCTTTTGCTCATTCACTTAATGAACTATTTAGAAATTGTGATTGGCTTATAAAAATTCTTTTACTTTATCTTGTTTTTCCATTTAATTATTCTATACATTATTTTGGATCTTTTTCTTATACTATTTTGTTTATTTGACCTTCAGGGGATAGCTGGTCAATTTTTTATAGGAAAGGTTCTTCATTTTTCTGTCAGCCCCTATAGTCTTCATTCTCTCAGAACTTAATTTCTTTCTTTGTCTGAAATCACCCTTCCTGTTGTTTGTTTATAGTCTGGTCTGTTTATCTTGTAGTTTCTGATTTTGTTTGTTTTGTTCTCCAAATCTTCTATTGTAATTTTTGTGATCCATTTTATGTTGCTTTTACTGTTCCATAACTTTTTTATTATTATTCTTATGATTCTGTTTTCTGGTGTTCTGATAAAGATGTCTGAAGAATGAGATTCATACACTTGTGATTTCTGGCTGTGTGACTGTTCTGTAGTGCTTTAGTTTTATGGCTACTGAGGTGCACTTTTTATTATATGTATTCCTTGTAAGATGTGCTTTGGTGGAGTTTTTTATCCTGTTTTGCCATGTTGGTTTTTCATTGAGGTTATTTGTTATAATCTACCCAAGATACCTGAACCTGTTCACAGTTTTGATCTCCTGATCATCTACTGCTGAAATCATCATCTACTCATCAACTCATCATCTACCGATCAAATCCTAGTAACGGCAATTACTTTTATACAGATTTGAATACTAGATCGTGGATACCGGTGTTCTTTAGTGGTTGGGTTTCAATTAACCATACATCTCAAGAATATTCGACTTGAGACTGTTCAAGATTACATTTCATTTACATTTATACATATCTTTCTCATTCATCCTCTGAAGTAATACCTTACGATGGTTCCAGAGGCTAAACAGAAAAAAGGCTATTAAAGGGAGTCAATTGTAGTGGGGCAAGCCCCGAGTTATATATGGTAACTAACTGCAGAAGATTCTGATTTAGTTCACTTGTGGAAATCTCCAATTTTCCATAAGTTATCCAGCCGAACCATGTGGAGGCTCGAACTGAAACTAATTTAAGATATTAAGTTTGGAGAAAATTTGTTTTCAGTTCCAGAATTAACTTAGCCATTTGTGTTTTTATGAGGGTAAATCAAATATAAATGAAATGTTTGTTCCTGAGCATGTACGGTTGGTAGGGCTGGGCCTTGCTTCTAGTATGCTTGGTTGGGGGTCATTAGGAGTGGGGAGAGCCAGCAGCATTCCACTCACCAATTTGTCAGTAACGCTCACGATGTGTCAGAGCAACAGGTGCACCTCTCCATTGTGCAACACATAATTATAAAATTTCTTGCTTGTGAAGGATTTCAAGCAACGGAAATTTTCCAGAGATTGACTACACAGTTCGAAAACCAAACATTATCAAGAATTTGTGTGTTAGCCTGGCATAAAGAGTTCAACGAAGGAAAAGAACGAGTGAAAAATCAGGAACACAGTCGTCATCCTTGGACCACCATTACAGACGAAAAGATTTGCGCAGTTTGAGACATTCTTGAATACAATCGACAGGTGAGAGTATCCGAAATTGCAGAACAGGTCGGAATAAGTTATGGGAGCTGTCAAACGATCATCACAAACAACCTACAGTTGTGATGGGTCCCTTGCGTTTTGACCGCAGATCAGAAGTTGAGACATTTGGAGGTCTGTCAGAGGCTTACAGCAAGGTTTGCAAAAGAAGCTGATGCATTTTTAGTCTGATTGTTACCTGCAACAAAATGTGGGTCCACCACTACACTCCCCAGTTGAAACAAGCCAGTATGGAGTGGTGGTGGAAAGGGGAGGCAGCCCCATTGAAAGCCAAGACTTGACTGTCAGCCGGTAAGGTTCTTTCAACTGTTTTTTTTTGATCGGCAAGTCATTTTGCACATTGAATTTTTGTATGAGCAATGCACAATCAATACTGCTTACTACTGTGAGCTGATGGACGAGTTGAGGGCTGCATATCGTCACAAAACCATCGATGAGACCAACCGATTTGAGAGGCCATCCGGCTCCATGACAATGCCAGAACCCGTACTGCAACTCTAACGGTCTCAAAACTAGAAGAAATGTACTATACTCAACTTGATATCCTCCCTGCAGCCCGGACCTATTGCCCTGCAATTTTCATTTGTTTGCGCCATTTAAAGAAGCTCTAGGAGGGCAACGAATTGAAGATGATTTTTTTTAAAGCAGAAAACTGTATAGAAAAATAAATTATATTTGTGTTTTATTTTTCAGTAAATAATTAAAAAAAAATATATAAAATACATATTTGATTTTCCCTTGTACTAAAGTGATATTTAAAAATTAATTATCTAACAAGAAATCTGTATCTATTGTTATCCTACACTATTTATTTTTTCTCTTTGCCAGTGTTTTATACATAATTTTAGATATTCTTTGAAAATGAAATAAGAATAATAAAATAAAATTAATAAAATTCTAACCAAATATTATTTTAAACAAGAAAAAAAATGAAAAGCAATTTAAATTTCTGCATTTGATGTATCTTTAAAATAATCATCGACTTATAAAAATCATAAGCTAAAACTATTTAAGTGGGTAGTAAGGATAAAGTAGAATGTTATGTGGTTGTCAGTATATATATATTCTAAATATCTCAAAAACATCAGAACATTTTATTGCATTCTATCTGCAGCATATTAGGTATAATTATGTATTAGTTTTAAATATATTTCAATAGTTTGTATAATAACAGTTATACTAATATAAATAACTAAATTAAATATTTAAAATGAGAAACAACCGGAAGAACTAATAATTAAATAACTTAAGAGAAAGAACCCTGCCAAAACACAATTATTTTGTTATTGTACCTACATTAGATAAGTAAGAATATACAATAAATATTTTTCAGGAGAAAAGTATCTCCTGATTTGACCTAGAACTTAATATCGAGAAGACAATAAATTTTTTGTTTTTAGATGAAATGTTTATGTGAAATTGGTAAGTTTATTACATAAAGTTTTTACAGTAAATTATAATATTTTGCTGCCACAAAACCAGCAGAATTCTGGTTTTTGCCCAGCTGTAATCCTCCTAATCTCCATCAGCAAACCAAGGCAGCTCTTTTTGTTTGGTACCCTTGTGGGAAATATATTGTAATTAAGCTTTTCAATTTTGCTGATGATTGAATTTTTTAATACTGAAAGGAAATAGTTAAAAAGGAACATGAGGGATAAGAAAATCCTTTTTAAATGTGCTCAACAAAATGTGTTGAGGCTGCTCCCCATTCGACTGTGCCATATTGTAGAATTGATTGAGCTAAACCTAAATTAACCATATGCACGCACACACTTAGCTTGCTTTCCCTTCATTCATACTACTGTGATTGTCTTGTTATAGTTCTTTCTTTTATTCTTCTCCATTACAAAGATTTTTTTCTTTACTAAGCGCCTTATACTTTGTGAAGTGTTGAGGATTTTTCTGTTCTACTGAGAGGCCAGTCTAGTATCGTTTTACTATAAAATTAATTTTGATTTTTACTTACGGCACTGCTCTTGCAACATTAATGGAATGGCTGTTGCAGTACCTTTTCAGCAGTTTCCAACCAGTGGATATCAGCGTCTGTAATTAAGAAACTATTATGCTTACATAAATTTTAATTAAATAATTTATTATTGTATAAAATCATTAATTTACTTTTTTTTAAATTAAAAACTTTTCTTTGATTTAACTTAACATTAATTTTTATTACTTTAAAAAAATATTCTTGGTAATGGAAGGAAGATAAATTGATGAGAATTCATGAGAAATATACTTCTTATATTCATTGAATATAGAATATAAGAAGTAGCTGTGGTTTGTAATTCTTGCCAAAGAAGATGGAAATACATGAATAGAAAAATCAAGAATAAATTTTTAATTATTATTTTTTCTATTTATGTTTATCTGTCTCTAAATATATATTTTTAGGTGTGGCATATGGGTTATTGTGAAAAATGCAATCCGATTCCAAAGGAAAAACTTTTCCTTAATCATGTTTTAGCTGTTTTGAAATACCTTAAACAAAATCATCCAAATCTGCAGCCTATTATGTGGGATGATATGATGCGTGTAATTAATTTAGATATACTTAAAGGTAAGTGTTACGATCATTTTTAAAATATCTTTATAAAATCTTCTTGTTATTGTTTATTTTTATCATTGTGGATTCATACTGCAGTTTGTTTACATATATAACAAAAATCAAAGCAGTGACATCAATAATTCTTTTCTATGAATTTAATATAGTGAAATTGTTTTAAGCTGTAATCCTAGTCAGTGATATCACCTTTATTTGACATTGTCTTATGGCAGATGTTTTCTGACTTCTCTGTAACACCTATGAAATGACAGGTCTATGTGGCAGTTAGCTTATTTACTAAATAATTTAAAAACTTTTGTAGAGCAAGACTCGGTGTGGTATTTTAACATTTGAAATTAATTTCTGCTCAGTTCTCAAGAAAAATTAAATGTCTGTACAAGAATAATATTATATTTCAGCCATTCATCTAGAAGATCTACAATGTGAATCCTGACCATTTTTAATATACTAAAACATTTCTGTACCATATTCCCATGTACAATTTTTGTAGTAAATTAATCATCTAAAATTTGCATAGATTCATTAAGAAACTGTGATGCTAGAAATGTAAATGATTACAGCTACTCTGTTAAACCTAGATGGTAAGTCATGATAGTGTCTTAACATGCACACATTTTATTAAAAATTAATGGATTATTATTCTGCTGATAAATGTAGCTTTCTGTAAGTAGATAAAACATCTCGCTCTATATTTGTTTTCTTTAATTCAGTTTTAACTAATTTACATTCCTAATGAAAATCCATATCATTATTTGATATTGACCCAGCGAATTAGGTTGTCTAAGCATAGTAGTGACTTCAAATATAAACTTCTTAAAAAGTGTACTTATTGGGAATTTTCTGTTGATTTATTTGTTAATAAATAGTAGTATGTGATTAAGATTTTCAGTTATATGTTTTGTTGGGTAAAGAAAAATAGATATTGTTTTAAATACAATAAAACTGTTGGATGGTGCAAAAATATAAATGAATGTGCAAGGTCTGGGAAATTATAATTTCATTTTTTAGTTGCAGTTCATGAGAACTTACTCAGTCACGTTGTATAGTTGATGCCATGTGCAATGTAGTTATGTAATGTTTATGACTAGCTATTATTGTAAGAGTGTTCAGTGAACTATATGAGATAGCGATCTTAAAAATTGTTGAATGTATATACTAGTTAGTGTCTAATTTGGGTATAATTATTGATCATTGACAGAGTTACAAAGTTACAGACATTCAGAAAAATGTTACGACAGAGTTACATGGTCAGCGCTGCTTCATGCAGTTATGAGGGATCATATCTTTTATTATGAGACCATCTAAATTTATTGTATTATAGTTTGTGTCAATTACTTTGTCTAATGGTTAAATTTTGTAATTTTAATTATAAATTTGTATAAGAGGTCATAAAATTTTATTATAATAATTATACGTAAATATAGAAATTATAAATCCGATAATTTAATATTAATGATCAAGTTAATTTTAATAAAATTAAAATTTTTGCAATAAAAGTACTTAATTTAAAGTAACCATACGATTCATTTATAGAAACTGAATTATTTTATTTAATTTAGTAAGATTTTGTTGATTTATTTTATGTTATTCTTTATTATTAATTCACTAATATAATTTTACCAAAATAATGTTGGTTGATTGTAAGTTCTAAATAGTAGATAGGTCTTTTTTTTGTTGCGATTTGAGAGATAGTGTATGAGAAAAGAATTTAACTATGTAAAACACACTGCAAGCCCCCTTATTTTGAACGATTGTTGTTAATTAATGTTGTGTACATTTGTAAAAACTAGGAAACATTTATGTTTATGGCTTATAAAATCATTATTTTGAGTGCTGAGTATCGGCATTACATTTAAATTAATGTTTAGAGTACTAGGTTAAGCGATAGCTATTGCATTATTGACTTCTTTGTGGTCTGTGAGACTGGGATGATTAGATGATTAATGGAGCTTTTTTTTGTGTTATCTTGAATATGACTAGCTATCTTTGTGGCTTAAGTGATTATTGGCCATTCCTGGCTGATATAGATTGGGTTCACTGTCTGGCTCAAGCTATTTCTTGAAAACTTAGAATTAAGATGTCATTACAATAAACTAAACATATTTGAATTGAAAGAATATTAATTAATACTCTTGTTGAATTTGGATATCAAATTCTATGACTATCCAATTCCAACTGTTGCAGTTGACTTTTTTTATACTTAAAATATTTTTGTTATTTTTCTTCTCTTTTTTATTAAATGTGCTATTTTCAAATCGCTTTCATCATAGTGAGCAAATTATTACATATTTCCATTAATGTGTTCATGAATAAATCTTGTAAAAATCTGCTGGGTAAATTTCTTGCTCCATTGAAAAAGCAAATTAACATTTAATGGAAAATAAATTATCCATTAAACAATTCTTTAGTAAGTATAATATAAAAATGGCTATAAACACAATTAATACACTAAAAAATATCTTAATATAGAAGAAAAGAATATTTACATTAATGGTATATACAAAATAGTATGTAAATGCAATGCAACATACATTGGACAAACAGGAAGAAAATTAAAATTAAGATATAACAAACATATGAGATCTTTTAAAAATTAAAAGCAAGATTCTAATTATGCAATGCATTTTTAATAAAGGAAGAAGGACATACCCTAATAAAAATGGAAGAATCAATGAAATTAATTCACAAATGTATTAAAGGAAGAACAATAAACATTTTAGAAAACCTAGAAATCTTTAAATTAAAAAGTAATAATAAAACGATCATAAATGAACAGATCAACAATGAAGCAGCTGTCCTGTTCAAGAACCTCAATTTATTGAAAACAGGAAATAAATAGATAAAATGAAAAGATTTTCATAGCCATTAATAACAAATAAACAAGAAAAAGGTTAGATAAGATATGACATCAATTAGAGTGGCATTAATTAACTAAATGCTGTATAAAGTTTAAAAGAAATTTAAAAGTACCAGTACAATAAGTTTTGACAAGGAGTGATTCCGAAACCATTAACATATAATAAAAGAATGAAACTTTCTTTCTTTCCTTTTCCTGTTTAGCCTCCATTATTACCTTTCAGATAATACTTCAGAGGATGAGTGAGAATGATATGTATGAATGTAAATGAATATAAAAAAAAGTGTAATCTTGTACAATCTCAGTTCAACCATTCGTGAGAAGAATGAAACTAATAAAGGTAAACAGTATTCAACATAGAAATTATAGTGTTCTTAGCAGAAAAGAAAACAGTAATTATCTTAATAAAAACAATAATAATTTTCATTGTATTGTTGAGAAATTGGTTATGAATACTATTATACAATTTTTTTTTTAGTAGCTTATTAATTTTTCTAAACTTTAGTAAAGTAATTTTATATCTGATCTTTTGGTACTTATATACATTTGCATATTAATGAGAAATTAACTTAACTTCAAGCATGATATTTAATAGATTATCATTCGTTTATATCAGTTGTGTATAGCTGTATTTCCAGCAGGTTGATTTGAAGAAAGTTATCCAGCTATAAGAATTTTGCCAAATCTCTCCTACTTAAGCCAAAAAAAGCTGGTCAGAAAGGTTAAAAAAAAATGTTGTGCAGTTACATGCTAAAAGTCCAAATTTTTGTTAATCTAATTTGGTTCTATTATTTTAATATTTTTTTTTAATTTCGTTTAATATTGATAACAAAGATACTGTAGATAAAGAAATGTCATCGTTCCAACTTGCAGTATCGTAACAAACCACGCTTCTAACTTGCCCTGCTCAAATTTTTTTGACTTTAAATTGAGCTAACTCTAGAACAACTCAACCAATTTTCAACAAATTTTAACGTGTATAACTTCAGATACAGTACTATAACATATCTAAATTTCAATGAAACTGATGTCGTAGTTTTAGAGCTACAAAACCATTATATATATAAACAAGAATAAATTTAATATGATAAACCTTCAGACAGAATGTGAGGATAACAGTATTATAAAGGCTGCAGTAGGTAGTACCACTATCTGCTCTGATGATAGTGTTGAGTGATTGATCTTTCAATATGGTTAATGAAGTAAATTCAGTGAAATGGCTGGCAAATGATTTTGCTTTGCTTAAGCTTTTGTTTTTACTTTAAAAGCTTTAATTTTTATCTTTGTTTTAATTACATTTTTACATTTTAATTTAATTGATTAATCTTTATAATTTTAAACATTTTTAAAAATATTTTTTGTTTTTTATCTCTTGTTTTGATTATAATTTTAAAAAAAATTAATTTAAATAAAAGTTTTTGTATAAGATTTTAAAGTGTTATTTTACTTATGTCTGCCAATATGTAAAATAATCAGTTTACTTGCTTATTGGTGTACTGTGTTCTTGAGCTCAGTGAAAATGCTTATCACTGCTCACTCAAATATTATTAATTTAGAGTTAATTTTACTAACCAAACCTGGGGTTGAAGTACTTTGCTTTCATCAATTCCAAGTATAAGTAAAATATATTGTTGGTGAAATTGTATTTCTGTATTTTTTTTTTTGCAGAATTTGGGATTGGTGATTTTGTTCAGCCTATGATTTGGCATTATCAACCTGCTGAGTCATTCTGTATTCCAGAAGGTAACAATTTTATTTATTTTTTATATTTTAATATGATTTATAATTCATCATATAATTACATTAAAGAATATCAATTTCTTATCTTACAATATGAGATTACAAGTCTTCTCCATAACCTCAACAAATATAGTGATTTTTTGCCCAGTTTGTTTCTCGGTATCTGTTTTGTTTTTAATCTAGTATTTATTTACGTCTTTTTATTACTTTTTAAAAAAATATTTATCTTGACAGTTTCACTCAGCGATGAGTGTACCTTTTCCAAAAACAGTGGCTATAAGACTGATTTTTTTTTCCTAATATGGAAGCACCTTTTCGAGTCATTAAATACATTTTTCCTGATAAAACGTTCAACCTGTCAAGGGGTGTTCTACTTTTTGTAATTAGTCTTAAGTTGTGAGTTTTAGTAACTAATTTTCTATGGTCTAAATATACTTAAAAAAAAAATTGTTCTATAAATCAGCTGTCTTGAAAGCTGTAAATATAAGATGAAAGCTATCTTGTGTTAAAAGGTAGGCATTAAAAGTTTGGGCATAAATTCACGCAACTCTGTTTGACTAAATGGAAATTAAATACATCTTTAAATGTATTTCAGATACATTTGTATTGGAAATACAATTTTTGGTAATTGAGGCTATATTTATGTTGAATAGACATGTTAATTGACATATTGTATGACATGTATGGACAAGTTGTATGAAAGTCCAACTGTTATTGCTGGTATCATATTTTGACAGGTACGAAATGCTGGTGTTGTTGAACCATATTTTAATGTAGAAGCAGGGATCTTACTAGGTGGAAATTCCCCACATTATAAAAAAAAAAAAAATCATTCAAACAAAAAAAATAAATTAATTTTTTTGAAAATTCGAACAATTCCTTAACATATTGACCACGAAGCTGATAAAATGCAATATTAAATGAAATTTAAACAACCAAAACATAGTAAGTAGATAACTTAAACTTACCATATTAATTCAAAGAACTGATTTTTGCAGGATCCTGCATCTCAGTTGGTATTTAATTCTAAAATTATATTAAATTATTTTTATTATTTGTAAATTTTGAATTAATATTTTTGACAAATTCAAAATTTACAAATTATAAAAGGAGATTTTTTTTATTAAGATTTTTATAGTTTGCAAATTTGAATTTGTTGAAAATTTTAATTCAAAATTTACTAATAATAAAAACAATTTGTTTATTTAATGTAATTATGGAATTAAATACCAACTGAAGATGTTCGATCCTTTGAAAATTGATTCTTAGAATTAATATGATAAGTATTATCTATTTACTGTGTTTTGGTGATTTAAATCTCACTTAATATATATATATATATATATATATAATGGAATGGCTTTGATGGCATGTAGCAGTTTAAAACCTTGTGGTAGCCCTTTTCAGGGCTACCACAAGGTAGGTTTTTGAGTGACCATAGGTCAAAGGTTTTTGAGTGACGGCCCTGAAAAGGGTTGTTTATGTGTTTTGTGAGGTAGCCCTGATAAGGGTTGTTGGGCCCAAAAGCTGGTCTTCAGTGATGTTGGCTTGGCTAGTCGGGGAGTTGTGGCTTGTCCATTAGAATTGGATCAAGCTTCCCCTCAGCAGTGGTTGGGTCCCCACTACAGCATGGCAGTATTGACCCACAGAGCCCTGCAGTGTCAAGTCGGCATAGGTTGTCTTTCGTTGGCATGGCTGAGGTAGTTCCCAATATATCCCATGCTGGGCCTGCCAGCTGGGGCAGGACGTTAGCGTCTGTGCTCAGTGGACCAGCCAGGCCTGCTTCTCCAGCGGGGATGTTGGCATCTGCCGGGAGGTTCCACATTGGGCCGGCCAGGGAACTTCTTTTTTCTTCTTCCATCTTCTGCTTCTTCTTCGGGAGGTGGTTGGCAATGAATTGAGACTTCACTCTGCCATTCACTCTGTTATAAAAGCCTGTGAATGATGGGATCACAGTGCCGCTGTCATGGGTCAGCTACCTTGGTGGGAGTGGTGCTTGTGTAGGCACGTATATATACTGTACTGCCGCTGATGTTTGAGCAGCTAGCATACACTTGCCGATATGAAGCTTGGCATGTATGTGGCAACAATATATATTTATATATATATATATATATATATAATGGGTGTATCAAATGAAGCGGTGTACTTATGTTTACAACCATATAATTTGTTATATTCAAATAACTACGATAGAAACATTAATAATATTCAAATTTTATTTACAGGATATCCTCAATTTGGCCACCATTTGTCTCCAGGCATGCCTAAACATGCCCCAACATATCTGAAAATGGAGATCACACTTACAAAGGATTTCATTTACAAATTCAATTACCAAGCATTTTTAGTCCATCAAGCATATGAAAATTGTTCTTTTAAACAGATCCTTTCATTGCTTCCCATAAATAAAAATTTGTCATTGTAAGATTTGCCAAATCATACACTTACAAATTTTTAGAGAACTCTAGCCAGATTAGCCTATCTCTAAAATCTTCGTGCAGCAATTTAGCTAAACATTGGTGGTGTGCGCTGTTGCTCCATCTTGTTGGAAGTACACTCCAGCAATTTCTTCCTCATTTAGTTAGCCAATGAAAGTATAAATGATTTCATGAATATTTCCTCTGACAAAACAGAATATGAAATATTCTGTTTACTTATCACCACAACAAAACAGATTTTCAACCAAAACATGCGAGTTTTAAGTCTAAATCATTACCACATTCTAGAAACAGAAGAGTAAGTGAAAGCTTCAATGGTTACAGAAATAAAAAGTATTGTCAGGAATGAAATTGGCTATGAACAAAGTCAGGTATCAGTTTCATTGCTGACAGAATAAAAATCATATTTTATTGATTGGGATCCAGATTCATTTTTTTGCACAGTTAATAACCTGCTTATATATATATATATATATATATATATATATATTTATTATTTTTATTTTTTTAATTTATTTTTTTTTTTTACATATATTACATATAATGAATCTTTGAATTGATGTGAGGGAGGTTTAACTTGTAAATATATAAACACTTATGATTTTTCTAAATTGGGAATAATTACACATAGAGCATCTTATTTTTTTTCAAACAGACTTTCTGCTCTGTAGTTTAGTTCTGTTTCTTAATTTTATAAGGGGATATGAAAAAAGTGAAATGGGTAAATTATTTACTTCAACCTTATACAGACTTGGTTATAAGACAACCTATCTTAGAATTGCTACCAAATTAATAGAAAATTTATTATATTTGCTATTTTTTATTAGGCCAACATTTTGATAAATTTCTTGGATTATTGCTAATTTGTAATATGTATATTAAACAGCAGTTTCACCTTCAGTCATGTGCAAATTAATCCGAACACAGGGAATTTTATGTTTATTTCTATGTTGTGATTACGCTACCTGACTATACCCATTCTTTAAGTTGTCTGTGTAATGTGGGGTTACTGTTCTTTGGTTATTTAGCAATTTTCATTTAATAACTAGTGTTTTGTGAAAATAATTTAATTTTTTATTACAAAATCATATTTCTGTATTTTTTGTTCTACGGGTCTTGAATATATAATAATGGACAAAACTCCAAGAAGTGTTCCAAAATTGTTTCTCTTTCTGAGAATACCAGTATGATGTGGTGACAAACAGCTTCTGAGTTGGTGTTGGACCAGGAACAGTGAATGCTATTTTAAAACAGTTTGTAGAAACTGGTTTCTTTTCATCTCAAAGAAAAGGCAAATGTGGCCGTAAAAGAAAAACGGTTCCAAAACAGGATTGCTTATTAGTGAGAAAAAAAACTTGATCCAAAATTATGTGCTATGGACTTAAATCAAGAATTAGCAGCCAATGGAACAGATTTATACAGGGTGATTCAAAGAAACGGGAAATTTTGAAAGTTGTGTTGGTAGCCGTGGGCGATTGGTACCACTTGATAAGTGCCACCAGTCTCTCTAACCTAACCTGCCATTTAGTTGTCATGGATCCTTGGAGTGGTGTGCAATGTGCATTTGCTATCAAAGCGTTTTACAAAAACAATGTCAGTGTGGAGGGAGCGCGTAGAGAATTTCGCCGTCATTTTAATCTGGGACAGCACGACCGTGTTCCATCAGCACATGCAATTAAAACATGGATATCTAATTTTGAGGAAACTGGTTCGGCAATGAAAAAGAAACCTCCAGGCCGTGAGCGAACCGTCCGTACACCACAGAATGTTCAAGCTTTACAAGATGCTGTCACACGAAGTCCACATCGATCAATCCATCGTCTCTCAGCATCTTTACAATTGCATAGTTCAAGTGTTCGAAGGACTTGCAATTCCATCCATACAAGTTGCAGATCGTCCAGGAACTGAAACCGAACGATGCAGTTGTGCGAACACAATTCTGTAATGTTTCAGAAGATAAATGATAACAAAGAGTTTGTTCACAAACTGTGGATATCAGACGAAGTGCATTTCCACCTCAGTGTATTTGTTAACAAGCAAAATTTCAGATACTGGGCACAAGAAAATCCTATGCAGCTACACCAGCGTCCATTGCACAGCCAGAAAGTGACCGTGTGGTGTGCTATGTCATCTTACGGTGTTATAGGCTCTTATTTTTTTGAGGATGACAACGGTCTTGCGATTACAGTGACGTCGGCTCACGTAGCCGTTCTTGAAACCTTTGTTGTGGAACAACAAAAGAGACTTCCACCAATTCTTAACACAGCCTGGTTTCAGCAAGACGGAGCAACGTCACATACTGCACGAATATCGATGGTAGCTGTACGCCGATTGTTTGGACAACATGTCATTTCATGAAATGGTGACATTAGATGGCCTCCCAGATCGCCTGATCTCTCAGCTTGCGATTACTTTTTGTGGGGGTCACCTTAAAAGCAAAGTGTTCCACAGTAGACCTGCTACAATGGAAGAACTGAAGGCAAAGATCTGAGAAGCAATTGCGGAAATTCCAATTGAGATGTTACGTCAAACCATGAACAATTTAACGAAGAGACTTCGTGAGTGTTTACGTAGAAAAGGAGGTCACCTGCAAGATGTCATCTTTAAAAAATAAACTAAAATGTATGTATCCTAAAATGGCAACATTTTGTACAATTACATGAAATAAAATTCATTTTCTAAAAAAAACTTTTCATTAACGTTATTTAATTTTTTAAATTTCCTGTTTCTTTGAATCACCCTGTACATGTCAACTATTAGATGTCAACTTCTTGCAGATGGATAGATGGAAAGCTCAACAGCCAGTTAAAAAAAGCAAAAACATTACTGGTTTTTAACACCAGCAATGAGCAAAAAAAGGCTCTTGAGGGCCAAAGCCCTATGCTGACTGGGTCAAAGAAAATTGGAAAACTGTTGTGTTTTCTAACAAATCACATTTCTATGTTCAGAGACAAAGGGTTAGAAAAGCTTCTTATGATAATATATCACTTGTTCATATTGAACCGTTGAAAAATTAACTCTTTTTACATGCTGGTTTCTTTAATGGTAATTTATGTAGGCTTATCTATCATGTACCTAAAAGCTGCTACTTAAGTTACCATTAAAGAAACCAGCTTATAAGAAGAGTTAACACCATTTTTCAAATAGCAGAAAATAATTGGTATAAAAAATAAATGATCAGAAAAATGAATAAACATTGAAATAAATTAAAGTAAAACAACAAGCAATAAAGAAACTTTTAATTGGAGTAAATTAACATTTATTGGGAAAAAAATTTAACCAATTAAACAATTTTTTAGTAAATATAATATAAAAATGGCGATAAAACAAATAATAAAAACATACAAAAGATTTTTTAATGGTAACAAAGAAAAAGATATATTCAACAGTGATGGTATATACAAAATAAAATGTAAATGTAATGCAACATACATTGGACAAACAAGAAGAAAATTAAAATTAAGATATAACGAACATATGAGATCTTTTAAAAATCAAAATCAAGATTCTAATTATGCAGTGTATTTAATAAAAAAAGGACTTACCCCAATAAAAATGGAAGAATCAATGAGATTGATTCACAAATATATCAAAGGAAGAAGAATGAACATTTTAGAAAACCTAGAAATCTTTAAATTAAAAAGTAATAATAAAGTGATTATAAATGAACAGATCAACAATGAAGCGGATGTCCTGTTCAAGAACCTCAATTTATTGAAAACAGGGAATAGATAAATATAATGAAAAGATAAATATAATCATTACTAACAAACAGCTTATCTAGCTTTAACAAGAAAGCTAGATAAGGCATGATATCAACTACAGGGAGGGCCATTGACTAAACTCTATATAAAGTTTAACAGAAATTTAAAAGTATCAATACAATAAATATTGACAATGGAGTGGTTCCTAAACGCGTCATGTGATAAAAGAATGAAGCTAAGAAAAGTAAACAGTACTCAACATAGAAATTATATTGATCTTAGCAGAGAAGACAGTAGTTATTATTATTTTAATAACAATTTTAAGAATCTTTTTTTCCGTCTAAATTTCAAAAAAAATTGTAACTGATAGTACATTTTTGTTACTTGAAATTTTAGGGTTAGAGGTTTTTTATTGCTTTTAATAAAAGAATGTTCTTTGATTTAAATTGTTAAAAACTGTAATTTTTGTCTTTAAAATACTTTAACTCATAAATTCATTTATTTTATTTTTGTAGAAATATTTTTTCATTGTAGTAATTGAATTAAAATTTCAAATTTACTGTTATATTATGAAAATATGACAATCTTATGATTTGTATATGTATTGTTTCCTTTTGTATGAGAACTTATGGCATATTTTCATAATACATTCTCTATGCAACCCATTGAGGAAACCATTTTTGAGAAGTTTTCTTCTCACACATTGAGACAAAATTTCAGCCTTTGTAATTTTAATATTTTTTAGTAAATATTAAATATATATGCATATTCATTTTTAAAGTAATTAAAAACATTTCATTCCATAATGAAAATTTGTAATAATCATAACGCACTGAAAGGATAAAAGTGATCATTCAGTTAAATAATTACCAAAATAATTGACTAAGTAATTGTCTAATAAATTTTACATGAATGTATATTAAGGGGAAATATATACACAAATGTTCAGATTGTTTTGTCTTATTTTCTTTGTGTATTATTCAATTTTCTTTAGCAAAATGGACAAAATTCTAATCTTGTATGCTTTTCAACCATATTCAAGATATATGTTTTCCTACCCAAAAAAAATTCCAGCAATAATATTAGCTGAAATTGTAGATTCCACTGCACTACTGTGCCGTGATTTCATATGATACCAGCATCAGCACCAATATCATTAAAGATGGTCACTAGAGTGACTGGAGATCAGTACTTGTTATATAGAAAGAAAAAAAAAAACTACTAAGAAAAAAATTTGATTTGAGTTGATTAAAGTTAAATATTTTTTTTTAATTAGAAACTTATTAAATAATTTGAGTAGCTGTGTGAAGCTTTACTATATATTTAATTCTTAGTGAACACAATTTGTTATATATGAAATGCAACTGATTGCCAGTTCATTCAACTAAGATTCATTTATATTTCAATACTATAAGACATTAAAACATGATTTTCAAAAATTATGTGATAATTATTTAATAATCAAAGTGGTCTTACTGCTCTAGTATTTACTTTTCAGATTTACTTCATTACCCATGAGTAGTGTGTGTAGCTTTCTTTTTGTACTTAGGATCTGTATAACCAACTCTTTATGTTTTTGGTAGTATATCCTTCTTTCAAGTATACCTTTTATGTAGATTTGCTGGTTAGATTGATTCTCTTGTTAATATAACCTTTATTTTTCTTTAAAAAAAATACTGGATATCAGTTTTCAGTTTTTATTATGATTTTTTACAGGTGTCAGAAAAGTAAATTTCTCATTTATTGAAAATTTTTTTTTTTTTCTAGAACTTTGGATTAAATATAGTGAAATATTTAAATCTGTGTGGTTTGCATCTGCGTTTAAAGGAGCTACTGGTAGTTGCCAGGTATTACCAGTCATCAGACATCATGCTTCTAATCATCAAAGTTGGTTAGCAACAGTAGAAAAGCATGGTTGCCATTTTCAAAATGTTCAAGGAATTGCACTTACTGGCTGGTCAAGGTATTTGAAAAACAAATCTTGTTTAACATAATTTTTAGTCACGACTTCCATTAAATGAAATTCTGAAATTAAGTAATTTTTATAATTCATGTGAGAAATCATTTTATATTTTTTTATTTCTCTGCCATTAATTATGTGTTTGTAGTAATTGGAAGTTATCATAGACTAGATTAATTTTACTTTTATACAGTTTATAATCTATTATATAAGTTTAGTTATGCAATAGAGAGTAGAGAAAATAATAGAATAATTGAAAGTAACTTATGTTACTCTCTCAAGATGCTAGACAGTTATTACACCGTACAGTTTCAAATTTAAATCATAAAGATTCTTACGACAAAATGTGTATTTACACCTCTCTGTTTTAATAACTTAAAGATAAATTTTTTCTGTGTGACAGAAATTTCTCTTTAAATGTTGACTAAGACCTCTGGAGATATAATGGAAGGTTGCTTACTTTATTTTGTCTTTGGAATTTGTTTGAATTCGTGTACACCATTTTTAATCAAATCATGTACGCTTCTCTTTGCTTGGTGACTGGCATTTGGAAATTTTTCCGCAATTTTTTAACATGTTTTTTGAAAGGATCCAGAATGCACATAAGCTTCCACTACAGCAACCCTTTCCTTGATTGAATAAGTCATTTTAGAAAAACACAACTGCAAAGAACGAACTTATACTGAACTGAAATATGAACTGTTTACAACTGATAACAATAGAAGGGCCAAGTAATAGCATACACAACCAATAGTGTCACTAGTAGTAGTGTTAAAGATGACAACACTCAAATAACTGCAGTTCGAACTTTAATACAAGTTGCTCACCTAGTATAATACAAATTACTATAATTTATTTCATTTGTGTCGAAATTTAGTAAAGTGAAAAACCAGCTAAAGCTAAGTATTTGAAACTATTAAGTATTTTGTTAACAAATAAATCATTTTATTTGGAAATTTTTTCAGATATGATCACTATGCAACACTTTGTGAACTACTTCCTGTTGCAATACCTTCTTTAGCTGTTTGTTTACATGTTTGGAATAATAAAGGATTTGATGAAACTGTTGTGAAATGTGTCGCAAATGCATTAGGCTATCCAGAAGATTGTTTCTCTTTTGCGCCATATCCTCGGTAAAGTTATTTTTTTATTTACTAGAATATTGATTGTTTTTTTATTGATTATGTTTAGATAATGTTCTTCTGGTTGTATTTGTGTAAAAATTTGCCTGTTTGTGTATCTGTGGATAGTAAACTGTGTATTTTAGAACTTGATTGCTCCATTACACATGGAACTTCTGAGGAATTAGCTTACAGTCGCATTTTTAAACAATTTCTTTAGATAAGTAAGACTAAATATCAGATGGATATGTTTTCATACAATGTCAGTCTTTATTTAGTCATAATTCATTGTAGCTTTACATCTAACCTAAAGGTTAGTTTAAAAAACGTTTATAATGATTTTTAAAAAAATTACACTTTTTAATTAAATAATCGTTTGAAATAATCAGCACTATCAAGTTTCTGAATATTTATGTTGCATAATATTTATCATGCTATATTTATTTAATTGTTAATGGTTCATTTAAAAAAAAAAATTGATTTTTATAAATGTTTGGTTTTATAAACATAAGTCTTAGAAAAATTATTTTTGAGTACAGCTATTGAAAGAGTTATCCTGCATTTTAGTGTAGTAGCATAATTAGCGATTCATATTTATAATTTCTGAAATTATTCTTGTTACAAATTTAGGAGAAATTCAGAAAAGATAATTTAAATTACTAATTTCTGTATAAAAATGTCAAAATTATAATGAAAAAACTTAAAAAACCCAAAATAAATATATTGAGTAACTATAAAAATTTACAAAAAGTAAAATATTTACTCCTACTGTAAAATACTGAAGAAAATTAAATTTTTGACTTAGAAAATTTTAAACTGTAAGTATTAAGTTATTTGTAACAAATATGTTAAAAATAGTAAAATGTAAAGAGGCTTACAAGCCAAAAGTGAAAAAATAAATTATGAATAATAAAAAAAAGAAGAGATTTACATCTTGTCTTACAAAGTAAATAAAAAATTAATTAAAAACCAATTGGTGATGGTAGTTCTAAAAATAGTTTACCTAATAAAAAAGAGGTGTGTTTAGTTTTATGAGTGAATTTACTTGTGACATCTAAAATGTTTTATGTTAAGTTGGATGTAAGATTAAGAAGGTACTATCCGTAGTAGGATGCTCAGTTGGTTTACTGCAGTTGTTTGGTATAGCAGCAGTTAAAGATGATAATTGCAGAACACATTTTGAATTAATATCTTATTACCTAAGGTTAATAATTCTTGGTTCTGGCCAAGCCACTAACTATTTCACTCATAAGTAGACCTCCTTCTTCTTCAGCAAGTGCCATAGAGGTTGACATGGAATATTCCTGATTGTATTTGTGATGCCAGCAAGGCAGTCACTTCTTATAATGGAGCTTACCGGGTAGGCAATTCTGTTTGCCTGTACAACTGTCTAGAGATTTCTGGAGCGTTCTGAACATTTATACAGAATCCATAAAAAAACTTTGTTAATCATTATTTTAATTTTGATAGTTATTTTTTTAAACTGTAGTTCTTAAAATGCTGCAGATGTTTAGTTATTTGCAGTGTAAATACGTATTATGTCCATTTATACCCTGAAATGTGACCGATTTCTTTAGGAAACATCTCTCTGAACCTTTAAACAGTTTGCTTGTTTATTTAGTATTGTAACCTTTTCTTTACTCAGTATCTTTGTAGACTTATGGTTACTCTACTGATGAATGGTTTGTCTTTTTTACAGATGTAAGTAACAACATTAAACTTTACGTTTATTAAAAAAAAAAGAAAAAAACATTAAATCTTAAATGTTGACATTTCGACTATTGTCTGTACTATTTAAGTAATTGTTTATAGATGCATATTTAAATCCTCATTTTTATTTTATTGTGATGTTATTTCATAATTTTTCTTATGAAATATATGAATATTAAAAATAATCAATCTGATCTGATGATATGAATAAGGGGTACTCCATTTTAATTCAGCAAATGATCAGTGCATCACTATTTTTGATTTTGATGATATTTGGTGTATGATAACTACCCACGTTTTAGTGGCCAAAATATATATATTTTTTTTAAGTTTTTTCTTGAGTAATAGACTGTTTTCTAACTTGCCAACAGGCAAAAACAGCCATTTTCATCACTTTTTCCATGAGCTGTAGCATTATTATTTTACATCATACAGAGGTAAAAAGGGCTTTTTGGAAAGAGTAAAGATGGAACTTCATCTTAGTGTACCCAAAATTCATTTTGTTACATAACCAAATCTTGTAATGTTTACTGAAGTTATATACGTTTACAAGTTGTTATTTTCAAATTTTAGGCCCAGAATAAGTAATGAAGGGCTTAGGGTAACAGGCCAGTTTTTTTACCTTTTTTAACTTTTAGGTACTAGTAGTACTTAAATTGGACTGTTACCGAGTGTCCTTCATTAAAAAAAATTGGCCACTAAATCACAAGCTTTTGAAAATGTCTCATTTTTGGGGCCCAAAAACCACATGTGGGACAGGTGGCAAAAATCTGACATTTTTATAGCAGTAAGTACTTTATACATACTTTAAAAGCATTTTTTTTTGTCTTCAGTCATTTGACTGGTTTGATGCAGCTCTCCAAGATTCCCTATCTAGTGCTAGTCGTTTCATTTCAGTATACCCTCTACATCCTACATCCCCAACAATTTGTTTTACATACTCCAAACGTGGCCTGCCTACACAATTTTTCCCTTCTACCTGTCCTTCCAATATTAAAGCGACTATTCCAGGATGCCTTAGTATGTGGCCTATAAGTCTGTCTCTTCTTTTAACTATATTTTTCCAAATGCTTCTTTCTTCATCTATTTGCCGCAATACCTCTTCATTTGTCACTTTATCCACCCATCTGATTTTTAACATTCTCCTATAGCACCACATTTCAAAAGCTTCTAATCTTTTCTTCTCAGATACTCCGATTGTCCAAGTTTCACTTCCATATAAAGCGATACTCCAAACATACACTTTCAAAAATCTTTTCCTGACATTTAAATTAATTTTTGATGTAAACAAATTATATTTCTTACTGAAGGCTCGTTTAGCTTGTGCTATTCGGCATTTTATATCGCTCCTGCTTCGTCCATCTTTAGTAATTTTACTTCCCAAATAACAAAATTCTTCTACCTCCATAATCTTTTCTCCTCCTATTTTCACATTCAGTGGTCCATCTTTGTTATTTCTACTACATTTCATTACTTTTGTTTTGTTCTTGTTTATTTTCATGGGATAGTTCTTGCGTAGGACTTCATCTATGCCGTTCATTGTTTCTTCTAAATCCTTTTTACTCTCGGCTAGAATTACTATATCATCAGCAAATCGTAGCATCTTTATCTTTTCACCTTGTACTGTTACTCCGAATCTAAATTGTTCTTTAACATCATTAACTGCTAGTTCCATGTAAAGATTAAAAAGTAACGGAGATAGGGAACATCCTTGTCGGACTCCCTTTCTTATTAGGGCTTCTTTCTTATGTTCTTCAATTGTTATTGTTGCTGTTTGGTTCCTGTACATGTTAGCAATTGTTCTTCTATCTCTGTATTTGAACCCTAATTTTTTTAAAATGCTGAACATTTTATTCCAATCTACGTTATCGAAAGCCTTTTCTAGGTCTATAAACGCCAAGTATGTTGGTTTGTTTTTCTTTAATCTTCCTTCTACAATTAATCTGAGGCCTAAAATTGCTTCCCTTGTCCCTATACTTTTCCTGAAACCAAATTGGTCTTCTCCTAACACTTCTTCCACTCTCCTCTCAATTCTTCTGTATAAAATTCTAGTTAAGATTTTTGATGCATGATTAGTTAAACTAATTGTTCTATATTCTTCACATTTATCTGCCCCTGCTTTCTTTGGTATCATAACTATAACACTTTTTTTGAAGTCTGACGGAAATTCCCCTTTTTCATAAATATTACACACCAGTTTGTATAATCTATCAATCGCTTCCTCACCTGCACTGCGCAGTAATTCTACAGGTATTCCGTCTATTCCAGGAGCCTTTCTGCCATTTAAATCTTTTAATGCTCTCTTAAATTCAGATCTCAGTATTGTTTCTCCCATTTCATCCTCCTCAACTTCCTCTTCTTCCTCTATAAAACCATTTTCTAATTCATTTCCTCCGTATAACTCTTCAATATATTCCACCCATCTATCGACTTTACCTTTCGTATTATATATTGGTGTACCATCTTTGTTTAACACATTATTAGATTTTAATTTATGTACCCCAAAATTTTCCTTAACTTTCCTGTATGCTCCGTCTATTTTACCAATGTTCATTTCTCTTTCCACTTCTGAACACTTTTCTTTAATCCACTCTTCTTTCGCCAGTTTGCACTTTCTATTTATAGCATTTCTTAATTGCCGATAGTTCCTTTTACTTTCTTCATCATTAGCATTCTTATATTTTCTACGTTCATCCATCAGATGCAATATATCGTCTGAAACCCAAGGTTTTCTACCAGTTCTCTTTATTCCGCCTAAGTTTGCTTCTGCTGATTTAAGAATTTCCTTTTTAACATTCTCCCATTCTTCTTCTACATTTTCTACCTTATCTTTTTTACTCAGACCTCTTGCGATGTCCTCCTCAAAAATCTTCTTTACCTCCTCTTCCTCAAGCTTCTCTAAATTCCACCGATTCATCTGACAACTTTTCTTCAGGTTTTTAAACCCCAATCTACATTTCATTATCACCAAATTATGGTCGCTATCAATGTCTGCTCCAGGGTAAGTTTTGCAGTCAACGAGTTGATTTCTAAATCTTTGCTTAACCATGATATAATCTATCTGATACCTTGCAGTATCGCCTGGCTTTTTCCAAGTGTATATTCTTCTATTATGATTTTTAAATTGGGTGTTGGCAATTACTAAATTATAGTTCGTGCAAAACTTTTTAAGTCGGTCCCCTCTTTCATTCCTTCTGCCCAGCCCGTATTCACCCACTATATTTCCTTCCTTGCCTTTTCTAATGCTTGCATTCCAATCTCCAACTATTATTAAATTTTCAACTCCTTTTATGTGTTTAATTGCTTCATCAATCTCTTCGTATACACACTCTACCTCATCATCATCATGGGCGCGCTTGTAGGCATATAGACTTAACAATCGTTGTCGGTTTAGGTTTTGATTTTATCCTTATTACAATGATTCTATCGCTATGCATTTTGAAATACTCCACTCTCCTCCCTATCTTCTTGTTCATCATGAAACCTACTCCTGCCTGCCCATTATTTGACGCTGAGTTAATTACTCTAAAATCACCTGACCAAAAGTCGCCTTCCTCTTCCCACCGAACCTCACTAATTCCTACTATATCCACATTCACCCTATCCATTTCCCTTTTTAAATTTTCTAGCCTACCAACCTTTTTTAAGCTTCTAACATTCCACGCTCCGACTCGTAGAATGTTATTTTTTAATTTTCTGGTGACCCCCTCCTTAGTAGTCCCCACCCGGAGATCCGAACGGGGAACTATTTTACCTCTGGAATATTTTACCAAGGAAGGCGCCTCCATTATTGCTATGTGAAAATGCAGAGAGCCACATTTTCTTGGAAAAAAAAGCAGCTGTAGTTTTCCATTGCTTTCAGCTGCGCAGTACTCAGAGGACTGAGTGATGTTGATACGGCCGTTTAAGTCATTGTGACTCACGCCCCTAACAACTACTGAAAGAGCTGCTGCCCTCTTTCAGGAATCATTCCTTAGTCTGGCTCTCAACAGATACCTCTTCGATATGGTTGCACCTTCGGTCCAGCTACTCTGTATCCCTGAGCACTCAAGCCCCCTCACCAACGGCAAGGTCTCATGATTCATAGAGGAGGTTTAAAAGCATATAAAATTTATTTTGTTACCCAAAGGGGTTGATGAGTAATGAAGCCATTAAAACCGCTGAAAAAGCCATTCCTTCTAACCGTTAACAATGTATCCAAAAAATTCACAGGATGTATTTTGTCAGATAATAATGTAAGCCTATTTTACAAAATATTTTGATATGTCTATAATGAAAATAGCTTATATACTAAATAGTTTGTTACTTAAAGTATGACTCGTGCACACAAACTCATGTTTAAACACGAAAGTGAATAGACATGCATGGACATGAATGTTTGCGTAATCCTGAATGTAAACAATGTAGAAGGCTCAGCTACTGTTTTGATTTCAATGTCATATGTTGTATTGTTGCTAGTGTTAATACTGTGGTTGGATAATGTACACTTGTTTATAAAGTAATTTTATTAGCAGTGAACTTCTTTTTTATGCGATATCTTTTATTTTTAATTTTATTAATTAAAAGAGAAAATTTTATTTTAACTGTAGAGAAACTGACATAGGATAAATTGAGTTTCAGTTGGTGGTTCTATAATTTATACTAACTGTATTATTATTGTAAGAACCCTTGCATTTTATAAGAAAATGGATTATAGAGTGTTAAGTTGGCATTCACACTGAAACAGTATGTCACAAATTGACTTACAATAGATCTTCAGTATTGCATGATATTTCAGAGTATACTAAACAGCAAATAACATTGATATCTTTAAGAAGTGGATGTGCTGAAACAAAAAAATATCTGTACTGTTCATAAAACTGAATATTTAGATAAATATTTTCATATTAATGGGAAAAGTTGCTCTGACCCACTTAGCTGTCTCACTAAACTGGTTAAGAAATCTCTTTGACACTTTCAATAAGCAATCCAAATTTAAAATTAATTCCTGGTAGAGCACTATGTACAAAATCCCTGAACAAAATACAAAAATCACAAGATGATACAGAAAGTGAACCGGAATGTCAAGATATATTTGAGCTTGTGTTATAGTTGAGTCAGTAGTTGATCAGAGTCAGTCTGAACAATAAAGCTTGTTCAGCATTTGACATTTCCCCCCTTAAGGTTCAAAAATTATCGAGCAGCACAAAGAAACCAATTTAAAAAAAATAAAATTACAAAAATAGCCGAGTCAGTTACCAGTAAATTAAATGATTCCTTTGATTTTAATATTTCTACAGAAGAAACCAGTTTAGTACCACAGAATTAGGCTAATTTAGGTAGGGAATATGAAGAATTAGTCATTTAAAATAAAGGATAAAATGATAATAGTTACATCAACCCAGGAAAAAATTAATATTTTAAGTTAATTACCAAGCAGCTGGAGCATTCAGAAAATTCAAATTGAGTTTAGTGTTAGTCAGTATTTAGCCCATCAATCTGAACAGTTAGTTAAAACAAGTGGAATTTTGCCACAAATCGGCAAAAAGAAACCCAGTCATGTAATTTATGAAAATGTTATTAAATATGTCCAAGATATTTACCAGAATGATGAGCATAGCCCAATGATGCCAGGCAAGAAGGATTGTGTCCCTGTAAGACAAGCTGACGGGAAGAAAGTTAATATTCAGAAAAGGCTTACCTTATGTAAATTAAAAGAATTGTACACAGCCTTCAAAGAAAAACATAATTTATAAATTGGTTTTTAAATTTGCTGATTTAAGACCTAAATTTTGTGTTCTGGCTGATGAGTCAGATACCCACTTTGTGTGTGTGTCACCCACTAAAATGTAAAACTTGTTATCTGCTCTAAAAATGAAATTGATTATAAAATTTTCCTTTCAACCATGGTATGTGATATAGAAAATGAATGAAATGTGCAGGCTGTCACAGTGTGAAAAATGTCCAGGTACTAATGAAGTGCTGAGATTTCTGCAAGAAAGCTCGATGATTTTGATTCTGAAATTATCTTCAAACAGTGGATTTCTGTTGATCATTGTGAACTAACTACTCAAATTCTTCCATTTCAAGAGTACTTAGATAAACTTACTGAAAATTTAAATAATCTAAAAGGCATCATTTTGTTTGCAAAGAAACAAGCTAATTTTGAGACCTCTCAAAATTTTGTTTTTGTGGTACAGGATAAAGTCCAGTCATATTACTGGTCAAAAACTTATGCCACAGTACATCCATTTCTCATCTATTTTAAAAAAGAAGGAAAATTACAAAGCCAAAGCTACTGTGTGATTAGTTAGTACTTTAACCATAATACAACATCGTTCTTCTGCTTCCAAAAGCAAGTTATAAATAAAGTAAAAACACTGCTACCACAAGTTATTTCTATTTTTCTGATAGCTCCTCAGCCCAGTATAAAAACAAAAAAAATTTCATAAATTTTTGCTACCATCAAGAAGATTTTGAAATCACAGCTGAATGGTATTTTTTTTGCTTCCTACCATGGAAAAGGATCATGTGATAGTATTGGTGGAAATGTAAAAAGAACTGTGACTAAAACAAGCCTTCAAAGGACAGTCAACAATCAAATTGTTACACAATGATTGAAACGCACAATTATTGCAAAGACAATATTAAAAATATAACATTTATTTTCTGCTCTAATAAAAATGTTCAAGAGTCTGATGAATACTTCAGTTCTCGTTACCAGGTCACAACAGTCCCAGAAACAAAAACCTTTCACAGTTATGTTCCAACTAGTTAGAAATGTATTCTGAAAGTCCGGGCGATATCTGAATCAAAAACATTTACGTTAGTATCAGTACACAAAGACATTAGTATTTCTGACTGTTTTGTAGGTTTACTGAAGCCAAAATGTAAAAATTATGTCTGCTGCATATACGATGGCAAGTGGTGGTTAGGCAAAGTCATTGAAGTCAAAATACATGAAAATGAAGAGGAATATCAAATACACTTTTTCCATCCGCAGGATTCTGGTACTTTAGTTAAGAAATCATTGAGGGATAATTAGTCATCGGTTCAACTGGAAAATATTTTAAAGATTCTCACCCCTTCAGAACTTTTTCTATCAACTACTGGAAGAGGATACAACATTGCACCAAATATGAATGAGGACTTATCAGTTCTACTTAATAAAAAAATGGCAGGAATACTAAGTTAAGTTTGTTATCAAAAACTGCAAGATTTATTCATAACTTCCATTAGCAGGAGTAAAATAAGGTAAAAGTGAATTGAACTACCTGTTAATATATTTGAATTGTTTATCATTTTGTAATTGACTGTTTATTAATTATCAATTTATTCATTCTAATGAGTTTAGTTGTAATTTTTATAATTTGAAAAAAATACATAACATCAGTATTTTTGGATATGTTGTTTATGGTTAGAAGGAACAGTGATTTTAGCGGTTTTGTTGGCTTCATTACTCGTCAATCCCTTTGAGTAACAAAATAAATTTTATATGATTTTAAAGTACATAAAAAGTACTTGGCTACTGTAAAAATTTCAGATTTTGGCCACCTGTCCCGAATGTGGTTTTTGGGCCCCAAAAGAGATATTTTCAAAATCTTATGATTTGGTGGCCATTTTTTTTAATGAAGAACACTCGGTAACAGTCCAATTTAAATACTACTATACCTAAGAGTTAAAAAAGGTAAAAAAAAAAAATTTGTAAATGTAAATTCAGTAAACATTACTAGATTTGGTTATGTAACAAAATGAATTTTAAGTACACTAAAATGAAGTTCCATCGTTAATCTTTCCAAAAAGTCCTTTTTGACCCTCTGTACAATGTAAAATAAGAATGCTACAGCTCATGGAAAAAGTGACTAAAATGGCTGTTTTTAACTGTTGGCAAGTTAGAAAATAGTCTTACTCAGGAAAAAAATTTTTTTAAATATAAAAAAATATTTTTTGGCTACTGCAAGGTGGCTAGTTATCATTTACCAAATATCATCAAAATCAAAACTAGTGATCCACCGATAATTTGTTGAGTTAAAACTGAATACCCCACATTGTTTTGAATTTTGAATATGAGTACAGGAGTAATAAAAATGTTGGTAATGTTGAGGTTAAAAAATGAGATTATTCTAGTTGTTGATTGAATTAATCTGAAAACAGATGATAATTTGTTTCATAATGGTTTTGATTTTGTAATTAGACATTTCAAAACAATATACAGTAAATTAATTAAGTTTTTACAGTTTTAAAAGATTCACTGATACTCTCAGTTACACCAACACTTGAAGAAAATCCTACAATGCATTTAACAGTAAAACTACTAGTTAAAGAGTTAAATAGTATTTAAAAATTCTGTTATTTAATAGTTTTTTACAATAATCAGACAATGTCATATCACAACGTTTTTGAGCAATAAAGTAAAATAAAAAGGTAGATCAGATAAAAAATAAAAAAATTTTTTTTTTTTATTTCTGGGAATATGATTATAAATATCAGTAAAAAAAAAAACGTAGAAAAAGTTTCTGGAATACATAGACTTGTTAAACTACAAATTATTAAATAAATGAGAGAACAGACAGAATTTTTGAAGCTTAGAAATTTTTTCTCAAACCATCATCTATAAAAAAATCAATCAAGAAGTATGGCTGGCCTCGGTTCATATGCATTTTATGTAGAAGATGAGAGCTCAAGTGAAATTCTTGCCAGATGAAACTAAAAACTATAATGGCTGGTGGGCTGTTGACTGAGCTTAGAGTAGAAGTTTACATGACTGAGATTAAGCTAATATAAAACTTATATTTTGTGAGGTTTTATAGATTATGTAATTACAACATTTTATTAATTTATTAGATTTTTGGTCCTAAAATAAAATATTGTTTTCCATGCATTAACATTCTTTTACAGTGATAGATCTGTATAACACTACATCTGGATGTGGTGTTCTTGAATTGTGCAGAAGAAAACTACTTAACTGAATGTTTGGAAGATTGAAAGAAGTGATGAAATTAGATTCTATTTGCACACATTAAATATGTCTTATCACTATTAGTGATAATATTTTACTTGCTTGAATTTATTAGGCCTATATAAAATATTATTTTGAATTTACATTTATTTCAAAGTGGATATCTTTTACTGTTTGCAGGAGTTGAAGTGATGAGAATAGTGATTTTTTTTTCGGAGATTTTATTCCCATTATATTCTTCCAAATCTTCTTTAGTAGATTAAACTGGAGATGCCATCATGTCTCTTGTGTACTACATTATTTGCCTAATTGGTCTGATGTTTGATTCATTAAGGTGGTTTTTTACTTCCTTGTATGAAGTAAAGGAAGTATTGCAATTGACTGAACCAAAAGTGTCCAAAAAAGCCCAAAATCCAAAATAATTTGGATTTTGGACTTTTTCTTAACTGCAGTAATAAGCCCTCATCGAGAGCTTTTCAACAATATATCATAAGTGGTACTTATTTTCATTGGTTCCATAGTTATACCCAAATGAAATTGTAATTAATAAAATTTCGGATCTTAGAAGGGGAAGGCACATCAGTTCAAATCAGACTTCATCTCCTTTTTTTTTTAATTTAAATATATTGATTTATTAATTAACCTCCGATTATTATTAACCTTTATTATTAACCTCCGATTGTAAAAAATTTTACAATAAATAATTCAATAATAACAAGAAAAAAATATCAGAAGTTATTAATGAAATAAAATTTTATATACTTTTAATTTTAAAAAAATGTGTATATGCAATTTAATAGGCCTACAAGGAAGTCATGTAGTGCCCACATCAGATTTGTTTTTTAAGTATGAGAATTATATTCTCCTTAATAACAAGGATTTTATTTTTTTCTGTACATTCATATAAAAATAACTATTTATTATGTCTTGATTTTCTTTTCATATTTCAGACCACAGCCCATTGCACCAGAATTAAGTTATCCAGGTTGGAAGATATCTGTAGGAATAGAATGGTTGGAAAATCTCCGTTTCAAGCATAAAAACATCATTGAAAGTGATCAGTCAGTAATGTTATTTTTCGTATTATACAAAGTTGTAGCTAAATATTATACAAAAACAACACCATATAACAGTGGTTGTGAAATCTCTTTGTATTCTGGAATTGTTGGTACTGTTTGCATTAATCTTATTGAACATTACTGACTGCTGGTATAACTTGAAATTTGAATTTAATATTTTCATTCGGTATATCTTATCTGTTTATTTCACATATAAAAATCTATTTATTGGTCTATATCTCAGTAGGGTATTTATTTTTATTGGCAAGAGTCTGAAAAAGTAATTTCAATTTTACAAAATTGTTTTATTTGTTAATGTGTTTATTTGTTAAACTGAAATCATCCTAGTTTTGGGGCACTAAATGTTTTACTGTATGTAGATAAAGTTATGTAGTAAGATATTCTGTTTGAAAATGGACATGAAACATTAATTTTTGTACATTACAGTCTTTCATATAGCTCTGATTGAAGTGAAAACACTTGGAGCAAGGAACCAGTTTGATGCCTTTTTAATTTTTTCATTATACAACTAGCTCCTGTGTGGTGAATAGTGTGAAAGTCTTTTGAGCCTGAACATATTTGGAATTTTGGAGAGTTTTGCCTTCTGTGAAGAAGTCAATTGAAGATGATTTCACTTTTTAATTTTCCTTCTATTTAGCCTATCATGGGTTGATAGTAACTCTTGAGCATGGTTATACCATTTTTGGAAGTGACTTCGGTGTCATATTTGGTCAACTGCAACCATTTTGATTATGATTTGCATAGACAAAAAAGAGTCTGTTACATAATTATAACAATTAATTTTTTTTGCTGCCCACAAGGACACAGAAAAATGCAAATAATATCCATTTTAAATTTTATAAGTCATTATGCTAAAACATTAAATACAGTTAGTGTTTATAAACTTAAATATCTTATTTTACTTCAGTGCCATTAGTTAATGATTAGGTATTGGGAGGGGGATTAAGAAACCTGGCTTGCTATTAGGAGGAATTAAGAGGAAAGAAACGGAATCCCAGGGTCAATCCACAGGCAGCCTTCCACCAGTTACTAAGTATGTGTAAACTGTTTGAGTTCTGACGTTCTCAGCATATAGACCTAGTAAAGTCAGTTAAAAAATACTTAACCCGCAAAACCAGTATCGAGGTAAAAGGGATCAAGGTTAAAAAAAGGGATGGAGGTGAAAAAATGACCTATTTATAATTTAATTGCTGATATGATAATTATACTTAATTTATAGCATTACCTCAAGGAATTAATAATGGATGGTTAGAAATTTGTTTTTCTCCAGTTGACCTTCATCTAACAGTCTTTCATGTTCACTTAAGAGGTCTAATCTGATGCAGTTATTTCATTCATCTCTCAGAATGAAAAGCTATCCAATTTAAGTAGATAAAATTTGTCAGTTCATGGAAAGAGTATTAGTATGAAGTTAGTGTGAAAAGTAACCAATAAATAAAAGAAACCAAAAGAAAAATTAATGTTATTTATATTTTTGATTGGTAAGTAGTTAACATAATATGTGAACATTTGAACTCCATAGTATTAGAAGATTTTGCTCAGCAGTATTAATTTTGTACTGAAAACATCATCTGATTATGAGTGATATAAAAATAACAGTGACTGAATGAATAAGTTGTGACATGATATTTAACCAGTGTTATGCTCATTATTAATCCTAGATCTGTGGTTAGAGTTTGTCATCGATTTGTAATATCCACAAATAGCCGACCTATATTATTTCTACTGCATAGCTATTTCATTTTTGTACATTGCCTTGGTTTTCCAAAGACTTCTGTTGTAAAGTGATGAATATTGAAGAAATAAGAAACAATTTTTTTTTTAATAAGCAGTCATTTTCAAGTCCTCATGATTTGTTCTACCACCTGTTAAGAAATAAGCTACTCCTTGAAGTGAAAAATGATACAGAAATTCAGCAATGTCATTATCATTTATAAATTTGTGACACCAGTGCCTCACCCATTCATTATTGTAAGTCCTTAAATTTTCTAACAATTTTTTCATTATTAAGAATTTTTGAACAGAGAAATCACAGGAAATATTTTACTATAGGGGATTGTAAGTAGTTGGACTGTTAACAAAAGTAGTAATAGCAAACTGTTAACAGTTTTGTTACTGTTGTTAACTAACTACTTTTGTTATTAGTACTTAACTTTTGATATTCACTTTATGTTATGGACTTGTAAGTTCTATAAAATTTATTATAATTTCTAATAAAATCGGTTATTCCTGCTTTGTAGTTCACTTAAACATTTCAATAATAACTAATAACTAATAATAACTAAATCAGTAAGAAATAAAATCTATTCTAAATTTTTGTGGAATTTGTTTCTAGGAATTTGTAAAGCAAGTCAGTGTATTTATATTTATTTTATATAGGTTTAAATACCATGTTTTATTTTAGCCAAAATTTTCAATGCTGCCAGTAATTTATTAAATAATATATTCTTATATTTGTTAATTCAGACTAGAAAATTGTTAGAGAGGCTTATAATAATTTTTTTTTAAATCTTTTTTCAGAGTTGCAACTTGGCTAAATAGTTGGCAAATTAAAAACAATTTTACAAATCCTATGCAGATTGAAAGTTTGTTGCGAGCATTTAATGAGTAAGTATGATGTTTATGTTAAATTAGAAATAATATTAATGTTCTGAGTTCAATTTTTGACTTGAACTTGACATCAGTCAATATTCATTACATTACCCAGACACAGACAAAAGTTTGTAAATGATTTCATCTATCAAAAAAATTTCTCACTACATAAATATATATATATTTTGCAAAAAAAATTGTTGTTTATGAAAATATTTTGAAGCTTTCTTATCACGTTCCAAAATATTTTTTTCTTTTTTGAGTAAACTGGAAATAAGTAAAATAAAGTTATTGATTTTTAATTGATTAGTTCAGCTCAGTTTGAAACACTGGTTTGATTTTTTATTGGTGCCTTTTTATATGGACTTAATTGATTGGCATCCTTTACTCAGATTAATTTTGTATTTTAGAATAAATGAGATTCCTCATTTTCTGTAGTAAGCCCGAAACAGTCTGCTTTTTATTCTGGAAGTGGCTGTTAGTTTAGTATTGATTGATTTACCCATGATTGTCTGGTTTTATTATGCATTTAACAAAAATTATTAATTTTAATTTGCTTAGATTAAGTATAAATGCATGGTGTAGTTTAAGCATTTCAATAGTCAGTTTTCTGTGGAAGTAGACAATCAATTTTGTTTAATTGTTATTTTAATGTTTTTTTTTTATATTTTTAATTTATTTTATATGTATGTTTAGTTTAAATTTGGAATGGGATTCATTGGAAAATTATTTACGACATTATTTGCCAGAAGTATTTTATGATACAACTATTAAAGAATGGATTGGAACACTCATTGAACCTTTGCGAATAAATTTAAATGCTATTAGCGAGGATGCTCAAAGCCAGATTAAGAAGTATAGTTGATAATTAGTTTTACTCTCATTCATACCATTACATTGTCAGTAAGTACCTTTTTGTATACTAATATAAAATAAAATTACTTCATCAAAACCCAAAAATAATTAGACTATATTATTGAAACTTGTTCAAATTTCAATTTTAGTGATGTGATCAATATTCACCAATAAATGCCAATAATATAGCACTACTTAACTGGTTATCTTAAATAGAATGATTATTAAATATGTACGATTGATAATTGGAATTTTATCCTTACTTCATGCTCTTAAAGTCTCAGCTTGTTTGTTATTCTCTTATTCTTGAGATGTTTCAGGTGTTGGAAATTCTTCAAATTTTAGGGGTTGCAGTATCATCTGTAATAAAATAGGAGTTGTTGAAGAAATTGCAACAGCAAGTAGTAGTTGTTATATAAGTAAATATCAGGGGTTTTTTTAGTTTTGTTTCTCCATCAATTTTTATTCACCATATTTGAAAAAATACCATATATGTATAAAATTATGAAACCAGTTTATGCAAGTAGTTTAAATGTTATGATATATTTTTTAAACTGAAATTTTTCCAATAAAATATTTTTATATAAAATTTAGTTATGAATATTATTGTTTTTTTAAATACATTTTTCTGAAGAATACCATGTAATTTATTTAAATATCATTTTTTTGAGTTTGATATCTACCTTGTAATATTTCATTGTTTAAATTTATTCTTTTGTATATGTTTAAGAACTTAATATACCGGGTGTGTGAGAATTATCTGAACAACTTTGATATTGAGTAAATAATTTATTTATTAAGATACTACACTTCAAGCTGAGGATAAATAAGCCCTTCTAACAAGTCCAGATAGTGTTTCGCGTTAACTGCTGTTTCTGCAAATTAAAAAGGTCCAACTGCACAATCGTGAAACAATCCACACCAAACATTAATTTTTGGGCTATCTCTAATACGGTCAAGTGTAACATGTAGGTCTCTGATTTTCCTATTCAGATGTTCTGAGTGTTCACTTTTCCCAACATATGAAATGTAGCCTCATCTGAGAACATAAATTTTTTAAGATAACAGTCATTTAATCAGTCCTTTCAATCATTTTCACAGAAAATTCCTTTCTTGCAGTGTAATCTTATGGTATAGTGTGGTGCAATATTTTTAGTTTATAAGGACACAATTTTAATAATTTTTTCAAAACATCATGTATGATAGATCACAGAAGATTTAACTTGTGTGCCGCACTCAGAGTTGACTTCCCAGGGCTGCAAATAAAAGACTGACAAATGGTCTCCATTTTTTCATCTGATTTGCTAGACCTGCCTGCGCCCTTCTTATGTTGAACACTGCCAGTTTCTTTAAATTTTATCATACCATGAATGAATATTTATTCTAGAGGGTGGATCTAAAATTTTGAGTTCTAAAATTGCGTTGAACTTGTGCATCTGATTTTTTTTCAATAAACCATTCTATGCAGTATGCTTTCATCTGCAGATTCATGGCAACTGACATATGCAATCACAGTGATATCTAGTATTTGCTGAGGGAAACTTTATGAATTAGCTGTTAAAGAGAGCCTAACCATTTATTAATAGGATTATTATTTTTTCTAATAAGACATCAAAATTCAGATAATTCTAGGACACCTGGTATTTTGTGAGGTATTATTGGCCATTTTAATTTTTTATTGCTCTTTACTGTTCAAATTTACCTATTAAATAAAACAGTTGAAGTCATAAAAAGTTCAATTGTCTTAAAAAAATATTAAATACCAGCAAAAGTGGAAGAGTTTGAGTGGAAGAGTTACTTATTTATTTTAAATAACTAACAAAGTTATTATTTATAAGGTTTATTTATTTTTTATTTATAAGGCCTCATTGCTTGTTTTGTCATACATTATTTTCTTTAAAAAACAATATATGTGTTAATTCTTCTATTAAAGTAGAATGAACACATATATTGTTTTATATGACACTTGTATAAGGAATGCACTTCCTCATACAAGTGTCTTGTATGAGGAAAATAAATTAAATTATGTTTTTTATTTTTTAAGAGAGAATAAAAAAATATGTAATTTTATATTATCAAATTTCAACCCACTGGATTGGTCTAGTGTTGAACTTGTCATTGAAAATCAGCTGATTTCCAAGTCAAGAATTCTGAGGTTCAAATCCTAGTAAAGGCAGTTACTTTTATATGGATTTGAATACTAGATCGTGGATACATTGTTCTTTGGTGGTTGGATTTCAATTTACCACACATCTCAGGAATGGTCAACCTGAAGCTGTACAAGACACCTCATTTACATTCATACATATCATCCTCATTCATCCTCTGAAGTAATACTTGATGTTGGTTCTAGAGGATAAACAGAAAAAGAAAAGTATTATCAAATTTAACTTGTGGAATTTTTATTTCTGGATTGATGCTGTATCTAATTCTATCAAAATAAATTCTTTTGGGTGTTTATTTGTATGTTTCTTATATTTATTTTTTTTTGTTTCAGATTTAATAAAATTATGTATTTGTCAAATAAAAAATTCTTGTACAAGTCATATGGAACATTTTACTGATAATTGCTGTTATATTAAATAAATTTTTTTTTTTATTGTGGAAATTATTGTTTGAAAGTTAATACGGTAATTATCAGCAAAAAAATAATAATTTCAGAGATGCACCTGTTATTTCTCTATTGTCTTCAAATTTAAACCGTATTATAAAACATTAGTAAAGAAAACAATGAATTTGTATCATCTTAAATTTGGTCTCCTAGCAGCATTATTTTTAATATTAGATGTTTTTAATCAAAATTTTCCTTAATATGCAAAAAAAATTTCTACTTGATTGAATCAAATTAAAATTATAAATGGACTGTTTAAAATTGGACGAACAGTTTAAACATGGACTAATAATAATAAATCCATTTATATATGGTTTAAACAAAAAAAACTGTGAGTAGTAACTTATATGTTTATACATATATATTTCATTTTAATATTAATGATTTTTTTGTTATTACTATTGTAAAAATCCATTAATTTTTCACTAGTTTTTTTTTTTTTTTGCTGTTATTCCATTTTACAAAGGATAAACAATAGAATTATTTGTGAATACAGGACAGAAAATTTTTGTTTGTTTTCATGATTGTATTTAAAGCTTTACTGTGAATCACTTATGAGATATATATAACATAATAGCTGATAGGAATTGTTCTCTTTTGTGTTAACAGAGTATTTTCAGAATCCCATCATAAAGATACAATTTTTTCCAATTTATGCTAGTATTAGACTGATTTCTTGATACCTGCCAGTTGATTATGCATTAACTAACTACGAGAATCTTAGTTTTATTATAGTTTAGGACAGTGCTGTCATTTTTATTCTTGTTTGTATTACTGATTTATGTAGAACTTAATAATCAGTTAAGTTTTTAATATTTGGTTTTATAAGTATTGTTTCTTTTTGTAAAAGAAAGATTCTTGTTGTAAATGTATAATAAAAGTAAAACGTACAATGCAATTTAGAAACTATAAATATTTGTAAAACCCTTAAATATAGTTTTTAATAATGCCACTATTAATCAGTATTCTCATTTTCATTTGTGAATCTGGCATCATCTGTTATTATATTTGTTTAAAATTCTCATTAAATTTTTTAAATGTATGCTTTTATAATTAAATGCATTGAACAAAGTATGAGTTGTGTAAAGTTTTATAGAATTTACAAGGTACGAATATTGTGGCATTCATTCACCTTTGAATTTTTCATTCTTACAGAATATCATAATTTCATGCTGTTGGAATTTTCTGCTGTTCACATATTTTTTCCAAAATATTCCTGAATACAAGTTTAATGTTAAAATCTTTGTTAGTTACATTGCCATCGCTGCAATTACTATGTATTTAATAATATATTTAACTATTACTATTTTCAAATAAATGATTTAAATCCACATTCTATAAGGATTTATTAGTGTGACAGATATCCTTTTAAATTATATCTTATTTTCACTGCCATTTAGCAGTCACTTTTATGATTATATTAAATCATCATTTTTGTTCTATTTCTGTCTGGTTCATTGATATTTCACATATAGCAATCGATAATACACAAATTTATATTCTTATTATTACAATATTGTTATTCATTTTGTATTATACCTTAATGATGAATCAACCCAGAGTGAATTCACAACAACCTCAATACTACGGAAACTTTGGTGTATTTATATGCAGTGAAAGATTACTACTGAAGCATTCTTATGATAACAATATACTTCTATAAAAGAATTAAGCTTGAAATTTAATTAGTAATGTCAGTGTTATGGAGCTCTATTATTTGCTACAATAATATTCTTCCATGGAGTACATAGACTAAATTATTCAAATAAGAGTCCATTCTTAATTTTGGCTTATCTTTGGTTAATAAATAATTTAAAATTGTTTCCTTAAATGATCAGAAATACACAAAGAAAAAAACTATTGCATTAAATAGTAATATATAGTGTAATTTGCTTTGTTGTTTCATCTTAGTGGTGTTTGATTTTGTTCGAAAGTGACTATCTGATCTGTTGGCATAACAAAATAATGTTGAGTGCTTTCATGTAACAGAATAAAACTTGTTTTAAAGTGGAAAGTATACAAATTTTCGTTTCTTACTCAAACTTTTAAGTATTAGTGGTAAAAAATAGAGTATCTGTTTAGTGTTGTGGAGTATAAATTAATAGTTTAAAATATAAAAGGAAAGAATGCCTACTAGTGGTATAGTTTAAAATTCATATTTATGAATTGTGTAATGGTAGTGAAATTTGGATACCTTAGATACCTACAGGCAGCAAAAAATTCTAACACCAACATATTATTGGGTGTGGAATAAGATATTCTGCTAGTATGAAAATAATTGGAGTCACTTACCATAATCTATATAGTTAAAATAGAAACAAAAATAAGTTACCATGCAAATTGGTAAAGCTTAATCTAAACAGATCTTACTTCTAAAACAGATGTCAGTAAATAAATCTTGATAAACTATCTAAATCATTTTTCATGGCACTTCTGTAGTGCTTTGGATCCACCTCAGATTTTTTTCATAATAATATATTAATACCACATTCAGTCCATTTTATGTGCACCAGTTGATTTGTTTTATAGAAATATTCACACTGAAACTATAACATTTCATCTATTTGTATTTGCATTATATTTGTTGATATTTTATACACCAGAATACAATCACTATCTTGATAACCTAACAAAAGACTGATTTTACAAGGATTGGAGATTTCACAATGTTTGCCCCAGAAGCGAACTGTTACAAACATAATTTTCAGGCACAACCTATAGATCACTGTCTGTCTTTCTAAATTATCATTGTTATTTTTAAAATTCTGACAGTTCCATACATGGATAAGTGACTTATTAATACTTAAAAAGTGTCACTTGTACATCTTTGTATATAAGCAGGATGGAAAATATTATAGAATTTGATAACATGTTCAAAGATAACACTTCAGCAATTAACTTTAATTGCTGAAGTGAATAAAAGTCTATGAGAATCTGTGGTCTGTTAAATTTGTTAAAGATAAAAAGCTTAGGAAAAAATGTAAGTAAATAAAGGTTTCTTAAAAATCATATATGGTTAAATAAATAATGTGATTGTACGAGGTCTGTTCAGAAAATAACTTTATTTTTTTAATCTTTATTATTAATTTTACAGATTATTGGTCCTTATCCCCTTCAAAGTACTCCCCTTTCCTATTCACACACTTTTCCCAGTTTCCACTTTGCAAAGCAGTCCTGGATAGCTTCATTTGAAATGACCTTTAAGGTCTTTGACAAATTTGCTTTAATATCATCAATAGTCTCAAAACGGTGCCCTTTCATCACTGATTTTAATCTTGAAAATAAGAAAAAATTTCAAGGAGCCAGGTCTAGTGAGTAGTGAGGTTGAGGAAGGAAGTTATCTGATTTTTGGGACAAAACTGACGAATTGACAAAGTTGAATGTGCTGGTGCATAGTCGTGGTGAAGGAACCATGAGTTGTTTCACCACGATTCTGGTCTTTTTTTGCAGATTTTTTCTCTTAACTGTTGTAAAATACCTTGATAGTATGCGTGGTTCACTGTTTCACTTTTTGGCAAGAATTCAAAATGCACAATTAAAAAAAAATCAGTTTGACATTGGATTGACACTGATGTGCTTCTTCAGATGTGGAGATCCTTTGAACTTTTGTCTCAATGTTGTAGCTGTAAACCCAGCTTTCGTCTCTCGTTACAATCCTTTCAGTGAATGTTTCATCATAATCAGCTTCTTCAAGAAGTTGCCAACAAACGTCCACTCGATGTTCTTTCTGCTGTTCAGTCATCAAATGAAAAACAAACTTTGCTGTAACTTGATGCGTGTTTTGATTTTCAGTCAAAATGTCATAGTATAATCCATTTGAGGTGCTTACCTCTTATGCAAGTTCTGTGACAGTCAATTGGCGATTTGCATCACCAGATCATTGATTTTCAGAACATGGGTATTATCAATTGAAGTTGAGGGTCATCTTCGAGGGTTTGTTATATTTAAGGTGTGACAGTGTTTAAAAGAATTATTTTTTTTTACATAGGTTGTATATTTTATTATTTTGGATGATAAATTGATTTTAAAGAGTGATAGCATTCACCCAATTCAGTCAAAACTAATGTGTCTTTGAATTGACACATTTTTTAAAATTCAGCTTTGTTATTTGTGTAATTTCAGCTAATAATAAAATGGATTAACTGTATAAAAAAAATTGAAAATAAGTTGAAAGTGAGTTTGGAAAATGTATTTTTTTATGAATAATTCACCTTTTAAGCTCTAAGCTTGTGCATGGGAATATGAAATGGAATTTTTGTAGTGAATGAAAAATGCCATGCCTGATCAGGATTCATACCCTGGATCTCTGGAAGAAAGGCCAAGATGCTACCACTCAGCCATAGAGCATTACTTTATAAAAATCTTCAATCTGATTTTCTTGAATTTTAATGACAAAATAGATTTAATTTCAGAATGTCATAAAGCTATATGTACTTATGCTATAAAAATCCATTACTGTCAGTTCAGGTATGACCATTCATACCCTACCCATATCGATGTTTCTATTGCCAAGATTATAGTCACACTACAACATTTTGCTTGAAGATGGGGATCTGTGCTTGATGTGTTAAGGAAGGCCACAATAACTGCCATGAAGATGAAAAATGTGTGAACTGCAGTGGTTCACATGCAGCTCGCTCCCAAAATTGTCCAACTTTTAAAGAAAACGCAATTCACAGAATCTCTACTGAACAGATGCTATCTTTTCTAGCTATGCGCAGAGAATACAAACTCACAGATCCTGGTTAAACCAGATCTGTCTTTTGCCACTGCTACATCAAAACAAGCTCCCACACAGTTAGGTAATCAGCAGTGCAGATCCTGCAATGAGCCAAAAAAAAAACCTGTTCAGATGTTATCTGATAGTTGCTTTGCTTACAGCCACTATTTCAGAGCTGATGAAAGTGAACAAAAAGTTGTTAGCTGCAGCTAACAACTTTTTGTTAAGGTAGCCCGTACAACCAGCCCCTCCGGAATGTTATCTATGATTTCCCATTCTTAAAAATCTTCTCCATCACCTCATATACTGGAGGATGTGGTTGAGGAACTACCCGACCCAGGGCATCGGAGTTCCTTATCATCAAAACTACGAAAAAGAAAACTCGGATCACATAAAACTAATTTTATATATTTCCCTGAAATTTGAATCTATAAACCTTTACTTAACATTATTCAGTGGAACATTAGAGGTCTTCGGTCCTGCATTGAGGATATTAGGGTATTGGTGCGTGCATATGAACTACTAATCATGTGCTTCCAAGAAATGCATCTTCTACAACAAGATGCGATAATATTTAGAGTATATTTCTATGAGAGACTGTCTAATGAACAGTAGGGAGAGTGGTGGAGTTGCTATTTTCATGTGGAATGAAGTGTCGGCTATAAGGATACCACTAGCTACTTCAATTCCTGCTGTTGCTGTGATCTCTATCCCCTTCAAATTGCATGTCTGCGATTTGTTTCTTTCTCCAAATTCTGAGTTCAATGCTTTAGAATTGTCAAATCTCCTCATGCAAATCCCATCACCTTCGTTAACAGTAGGAGACTTCAATGCCCACCAAATTTCCTGGGGCTCATCTTCCTGCTCCTCTTGAGGAAAGATGATAAACAGAGTGAGGCAAGACTTGGACCTTTGTCTGCTGAATGATGGGTCACACACATTCATGTCCTTATCATCTGGTACAATGTCCAACATCGACATCTCCGTATGCTCGCCAAGTTTACACTCTTGTCTTAATTGATTGTAGTGATCACAGGCCGATTATTATTGCTTTTGGTGTCAAGGTGAACGAAAGGCCACGGAGATGGATTGTTGAAAAGGTGAATTGGAACGAATACCATAAAGCCTTCCCATCACAGTATGAAGGTGGCGCAACCCAAAGGGTTGGTCTAGTGGTGGTGAATGTCTTCGCAAATCAGCTGATATCCAAGTCAAGAGTTCCAACGTTCAAACCCTAGTAAAGGCAGTTATTTTTATATGGATTTGAATACTAGATCGTGGATATTGATGTTCTTTGGTGGTTGGGTTTCAATTAACCACACATCTCAGAAATGGTCGACCTGAGACTCTACAAGACTACATACACTTCACTTACACTCATACTTACTTATCACCCTCATTCAAGTAGTACCTGACAGTGATTGCCGGAGAATAAACAGGAAAGAAAAAACTATGATGGTGACGCGGGTGTTCTTGATCAACTTTCCTCTTTTACATTCATGATATTTGAGAATGCTAATAGATATTTCTCACAAACATCAGAAACCTACACATCTTTCTGTTCCTTGGTGGAATGATGATTGCCAAAATGCTATTAGCATACGACGGCAGGTGCTACGTAAATTTAATTGTACGCCAACAAATGAACATCAGATTTGTACCGTAAGGCTAGAGCAGTATGTCATCGGGTAAAATTGGATGCTAGGAGTAAGTCATGCAGGAAATATGTGGACACTATCTCACACCCTACTCCCACATCTGCTGTGTGGAAAAAGATTCATGCAATTTGGGGATCAACAAAACAATCTATTCTCAGGCTTATTTATGAACTCCTTTCATCATCTTCTGCAGTGGCAATTCTTTACCTTAGCAAATTCTTTCCGCTTTGTGTCTTTCACTTCATCATATAGTAACGAATTTCAGAGGTACAAGATACAGATTGAAGTATTATTGTTGAACATTGGTGATTCATTCAACGAATTAAATCCTTTATTTGTGTTCAACAAGTGGTCACATGGACTTAGAAACTCCTGTGACACCTCCCTTGGACCTGACATTCGTCTCGGTATGCTGTCGCACCTTCCTCATTTGGCATTGCAACACCTACTGAACATTTATAATGATTTATTCTCTGCACAAGTCTTCCCACCCATCTGGTCAGAAGACGTTGTCGTACCAGTATTTAAACACAAAGACAAAGCAAGCCCCTCGAGCTACCACTCTATCTCCTTGACAAGCATCTTATGCAAAGCAATGGAGAGAATGGTGAACCACAGACTTACTTGGTATGTGGAGACACTTGGCCTTTTATCTCCAGAACAGTGTAATTTCTAACAGGGATGATAAGCAATATGCTTGCTTTTATTAGGGATTTCTTAAATGACCAAACTTTCCCTGTTCGTGTTGAAAGATTCTCTCTTGGGTAGTGTCATCTTGGAGAATGGAGTACTTCAAGAAGCCACCTTATTTTCAATAGCCATCAACAGTATTACTAAATGTGTGCAGCCACCTATCTCATGTTCTTTATTTGTTGATGATTTTGTTATATATATTGCATCCTATTTAGCAGCCACTGCAGAGAGACTACTGTAGAAAACTATATCTTGCCTTGAAGCTTGGTTCAAGGTTACTAGCTTCACATTTTCACCTGAGAAAACAAAATGTGAAGCCTTTTCTCATCTGCTGGACACCTGTATTCCGCAAATCTTTCTCAGTAGAGAGCTAATTGCTATCTCCTTCTACATAGAGAGCTATCTCTCCTGATGTGAGATTTTTAGTTATTTTTTGTTAGCCGCCTTACGTGGATCAAACACAACAAAGGATTAAAAATGAAGTGTTCCAAACTTTTAGATATACTAAGAGTCCTTAGTAATACCAATTTGGGTGTCAATTGGTCATGTATGTTGTATTTTTACTATTTCTTCAAATTATGGTTATGTCGCCTACTCTTCAGCGTGCAATACTGTACTTAAAATGCTGGATGCTGTACATCATGTTTTTCTTCGGCTTGCTACAGCTGCCTTTAGATCAAGCCCTGTCGTAAGCATCCTGTTGAATGTGGTGAGCCATCACTTTGTAATAGCTGGACCAGGCTTTAGCATCTTATTTTATCTTCTTGCAGGACAGCCAAATTACCCAGCTTTTGATGCAGTCCTTGAAAATCCCTATCTTCAAAGATATGAGGACCATCCACGTTATACTGCACTTGTAGAAAATCATACCCGGTGTTTACTACACCTTATATATGTTAACACGCCTTCTATTTTTCTGATTTATCTGTGTTCATATTCTCCATGGAGAATCAATCTTATTAATTTTAAGTTTGACCTCATGATAAACAATGAAGAATCAACACCACCTATTTTCTTTCAGCAAATGTTTCACATATTTTCTCCAAGACAAATCCAGTTGCAGTAATATACACAGACAGATTGAAACAGTTCAATGTGCATTTATTGTTAATGACTGAACTTACATGTTTGGTCTACCCATCTTATGAGTGTCTTTACTGCTTAACTGTACGCTATACATATAGATTTGCTGCTTAACTGTCTTAACTGTACGCTATACATAAGGCTTTGAACATCATTAACCCTATGTACCATCATATCCTTTTTTGTAGCGACACGTCTAGTGCTCTCCAAGCCTTAGAAAATTTTTATACTATACAACCTATCGTCACCATCTACAATGCAGTCACTGAGTTGAACTACTGCAACACACAAGTGAGTTCTGTTGGATCCCTAGTTACATGGAAATTCCAGGTAATGAACATGCAGATTCCGCTGCTGAAGACGCATGTAGTCAACCATCCTTCACTACCTGTGTTACTACATCCAACTTTATTAAACACGCACTTTGCGTGAGGTGGCAAGATGATTGGATTCCCATAGTTAACAAACTTTGATATATCAAAGGTACTGTGTTGCCATGGAATTCCTCCCGCAGGAAAATTCACTGAGAGGAAATGGTCCTCTGCCAATTGTGAATAGGATATACGAGAGCTACTCAGATACCTGATATCAGCAGAAAATGCATCGATATGCGTATGGTCAAGTGCTGCTTGACTGTGCGGCACATGCTTGCGGATTGCATACATTATACGGCCTTGCGTTGCAGATGTTTATTATTATATTTCATATTTTTAATTTCCAAGCGATGATTAATCAAAAATGTTTTTCGCCCAAAAAAAAAAGTTTTTTTTTTACATACCTTAGAATGTGTCAATATGAGCTACGTTGGTTGCTCTGCAAACATTCACCCAATAATCTACTTTTGCCCAGGTCTGCTGGATCATCACAGGTGTAACTATGGTAATAGCAGTGGTGATCAGTTGTCTTAATTCCATAATTTTTTTGCTGTAGACAATGTTTTTAATGTATCTCCATAGAAAAACGTCTGGGGGTGTCAAATTTGGACTTCGCAGAGGCCAAAGCATAGGACCAACCCTATCAATCCAACAATTAGGAATCTGATTGAGAACGCGTCAAACGCCTGGGGTAAAGTTGGGGATGCACTACTTGTTCAAACATTACAGCAACGTTCAATTTGGCTAATTTGTGGGAAAATGTGGAACAGCTTTGGCGTATACACTCAACTGCTTTGTTACTCATTTTGGGACGTCCGGGGACTTTTTCACTTCCACGTTGTCAGATTCTAAGATGGTGCTTGTACCATCATCTAATGTTGTTTGCACGAGGGGGATCATTACCATAAACATGCTGCAAAGTCCATTGAACAGTTATAATTGATTTATACTCCATTAACCACAAAACACACTGTGCTTTATGCTGAATTGTCACCATTCTGCTGATTGACAGTGGCGCAGAGGCGTTGTGCATATTGGCTCAAGGTCACAGCTGGTCATGTCTAAAAAAAGATTGTTTTGCAGTTCCAGTACTTTATCTCAATTACATCGGGAGATGATTTTTTTTATTGCTGCAACTTTTTTTGATGACCCATTACATAAAATTGTTTGTGGACACTAAAATCTTTGTTTTTAATTATGTTATCTTGTGTAAACTTCAACTATCAGAGTGTGTTGTGTCAACTACCAGAGGAATTTAATATTTAAAAAACAAAAATCAGATCTGTCCATTTACTGAAGAAAGGCTTGAACAAAAAAGGGTCAAATTGAGAACTTAGTATTTCTTTTTTAAGTAAGAAATAAAGCAGTCTTCTTCAAGTGAAGATATGCTTGTTTTATGTTCTTAAACAAAGTGGGTTAAATATGAAAATAAAGTTGTGTAAAAATATTATCAGCACAGGTTAGTAAGAGTGAAATTATACATATGCTATTACCAATGGCAGCTCGTAGCTAAAATTAGTGGGGGAAAATTTGTTTTGTGCCCTTTCAAGGCTGTGGTTAAAGTTTTCTGTAAAATAAAAGAACCAAAAAAAAATATGAATCAAATAGAATAAATGGAAGCAGGACAATAATTTAATTTTACACTTTTCAAGAATAAGTGTGCTTAAAACCATATTTGGTTTAGCCGAATAATTTTGTCAATATAGATAATATTTTTTAGTATTAAATAATAACTTAATAAAATGTCTGCTTAAAAATACTAGTCTAGTGGTGCTTAATTTAAATTTCTTTGTACACAGAAACAAATACATAATTAGTTTTTACCAATTACCTTCTATTTCACCCCTTCAGTGTGTTTTTGGACAGATTTGGCAATCGAAGAGTCCTTGTTTTCCGCCTTCTTCCGATCACAACTGAAAAAGCAACTAAACTACTTTCATATTCCTTTCATCAACTAAACTAGAAAAGAGAACGAACAAAGAATGTTCCATATATACGCAGAGTAAAAGGAAAAAAAACTACCTTCCACCAGCACTGCAGGAGCGACAGTGCTTGCTCTTCCTCACAGCCTTGCGTGTAGTTTCCTATGTGCGCAAGTACAGACCAGCCAAACACCACGCTGCTGCAACTGTGAAACGCACAGTTCCATACAAAGATTTTTGTATCTTTTTCATAAACTGAGGGATGGCTACTGACATTAAGCTTAAGTATTATATATTGTACAAGTATAAAGAAAGAATTAAAGAAATAAGGACTCATTTTTATTAAATGTTATCAATAATATCAAGTGGAAATAGGGGGTGCTGCAGTTTCACAGTGCCTATATGCAAGCCGCCACTGGCTATTACTGTATACTGATTACAATATTTTATATATTTTTAGAACTATTATTTGTGATAAGTTTTATGCGATGCTAATTTGTCTAATATGATTTTGGATACTCGCCCTTAAAAAAAGCAGGTAAGTTGTATAAAATGTAATAATTGAAAATAACTTTTTTTTTTAATTGAAAAAGTTGTGTTTGCTGATGTGGGACTAAAATTAAACTAAAAAAACACACGTTTAACAAAGTTAACATTTTTTAAATTGGAAAATTAGAGCAGTGTTTGTCTGTGAGCCAAAGTGTGAAAACCATTGGTTCAGCCAATTAACCAATTTTCATGTGAACTTTTTTTAGTTCCATAAGACTGTTAGTTGGAACTGTTCTTTGGATATACAAACATGTAAATAAAAAAACCTTCCTAAAATGTAAATAAAGGATAATTGTATTTGATATAGTACTCAAACAATATGTTAGGTTACACTGTTTAAAGGTGGTGTTATATGAATGAAAATTGTAAGTTTTATTTGAAAAATTAAAGATTACATTAAAAAGCAAGACTTAGTTTATAAAATCACCATTATCTTTAAATAAATTTAGTTATAATTCCTTGGCATGATTAACGTGATGCTTAAGAATTGCTACTTTGCTGACCTTTATAATGGCAGACCTTTTAAGTGGCAGTATTTCTACTTTTTATTTAAAAGGTCAGGTATTTCCTAGTATTTCTCTGCTATAAAATTCATTATTACTTATAATTGAAAAAAATAAAAAATATATAAGAAACTGTCTCCTTTCAAACCTTCCATGTCTGTTAATTTAATTTAGCTTCTAGCTGATCTGTTTGTGAGTAGAAAAATGAACAGATTTTGTTTTTTTTAATTTATATTTTAGTTATGTTTTTCTTAACTTGTAAATTTGTTTTTATGTAGTTGGTCATTATAGTTCATATAACAGATAAGTAAATATTTATATATATTATATTTTTTATTTATTTTTGTATTAGATGTCAGGCTTTGTCGAATGTGGATAGATAAATTAATTCATTGTGCTCCAAATGAACGTCAGTTGCGTAATATTTATTTAGAACAATTATGTAGACATTCACAGCAACAAGCATTAGGACCACCGTTTAATTGTCCGCCTAATGAAGGTCCTCTTCAAATGATTCCTCAACAATTTTTAATAAAACAGGTATGATTATTGTTTTAAATTATGTGATTCATTTAATGATGTTCTGTTAGAGATTTTTATAGTAAACTGTACACTAATGGGTTTGAACTAGTGCAGCAAAAGATATTGTTAGAAAATGTCAGTGTTCTGGGTTAATTTGTAAACTGTTAATGGAAATTTTCTTATTAAAAAAAGAATATAAAATTCCTCAAACTTGAAGTTCAGATTTTTTTTTTCAGGCAAATAAGAGGATGTTGAACAAAATTCTGTGGCTTTCACATCTTTGATCTGAAATCGATACTGATTTCACATGAAGGATTTTAAATTATAAAATAATTTTATATTACATTATTGAAATACAGCATCTCATATTGATGAAAATACCTTAAAATAATCTTAAAAAATACACAAAATCAGAAGTAGATTAACAAATGTAACTAATAAACATAGTGATGCAGGAATACAATTATCAAATTGTAATGATTGCGTGCAGGTTTTACATTTTATGGAGTACGTTAACTAGATTCATACACGTACTTTTAATAAAGCTGCCAACACTGTTGGTTGTTTTTGATGGCACGGCTTAGACACACACACAACTTAATTTAAAATATTTATCTATTTACTTCAATATAAAATTTTATCAAGATCTGGTGAAAACCGCATATGCCCAAATTGAATCAATTACAACACTTTCCCTTCTAGAGCTATAATGCTATCTAGGTGAGAAAATAAAATACAAAGTTTATAAATTCATCAAATTTATCAAAAAGAACGTAGGTGTTATTTATTATTTAGTTACATACTTTATTAACCTTTTTAAAATTGAGAATGAAGTGTTAAAACACATGCTGAAATATATATTACTGATACTGTATTGATACTACATACTTTAGTATGTAGTATAGTTTTATACTACTAGTATAGTATTTATAGCAATATAGTATTTATACTATATTGCTAAACTATATTGATTGGTTGTACAGGGTTTAATAAAAAAGTAATGAGAATTTTTAATTTTCTCCAGAAGTATTTTTACAATCTTTGTTTATCCCTTCTTCTTAAAAGTAGTCTCACTGTGATATTATACACTTGCCCTTTGAAAAACATTGATGAAATGCCTCTTTAGGTATTACCTTGAGCTTGGCTTATGATTTTGCCTTTATCTCATCTATTATTAAAAAACATTATCCATTGAATTTCCTTTTTAAGTTTAGGAAATAAAAAGTCACAGGGACCCATGGGTGTAGATTAGGTGGTTGCACTGTCGTGACGATGTTATTTTTCACCAAGTAAAGTTTTCACTGGATAAGTAAAGTGATGCACTGGTGTTATCTCTCTAAAGATCAGGTCGTTTTCTTCAGATTGCCTCACGCAAATTGCATAAAACTTCTAGGTAGTACTACTCCTTGTTGACTGTATGACCTTGAGCAATTTGTGATGAACAGTTCCAGTGTAAAGAAAATGGTTTGAAGGACCTTCACATTTGACGTGCTGCTTTTGGTATCAGCTCCTCAGAAAACTTTTATTGGGACGATTGAATCTTTTCTCAAAGTCATAATACATCTGTGTTTTGTCATTAATTATGACACATTTGAGCAAGTCTGGGTTGTAATGTTGACAGTAAGTATTTGTTCAGCGCTGGTTACATGATACTATTTTTGTTGAAAATTTAGCAGTTTCGGAACAAATTTGGCTGCCACCAGTTTCATGTTCAAAAAAATATTAAGTTCTTTTTTAATGCAAAATTTCAGACAAATTATCCAATCTGACATTTTGTCACATCAAAAATTGCCAAACACAGTAAAGTATATCTTCCTTTTTCACTCGCCAAACACAACTAAGTGGCTGAAAATTAACATGTACTTCACTAACAGTACTACCAATATACAGAATAAAGGTAACTCAATTGACAAGGTACAGGGTATGCAGTTAAAAAATTCTTGTTACTTTTTGATTATCCTCCTTCATATTATAGTGGCATCATGTAACATTGCTAGTTAATTTCATCTTCTCTAAACTCTGCTATGAGATAAAGAATAAGTGTACAATAATGATGACAGTTTATTTCTAAGAATATGGAATACATTTTTTTTTAATTACCATCCATTCCCCAGTTTACCATACAAAAAGATTTCATGTATGGCATCTGGGTTTTCAATTGTTCGCAGTGAATTTTATTGGGTAAGCCTGATGATGGCAGATAAAGTAGATGATGAGGAAAACAAACTGTGATTTAAATATTAAATGTAACCTTAGATTCCAGATATTAGTAACCTTAATTCCAGTTTATATGTAGAAAAAGCTGTACAACAATTGGAAAAAAATTTGAAAGTAGTATAACTATTCAAGGAGGGAGAGTAAAGATGTTAAGTTGTGTGTAAAGATATTGTAATTCGGCAGAAAACAAAAGTGAGAAATTCTATATGCTAGCAAGAACTTCATTTTAAAAATAAACGTAATGAAATGTGAAACAAGATGATAATGAGAAATTAAATATCATACTATACAGAAGTAGAAAGATTACAGTTACAAATTACAAAGCCAAACGCTATGAAAGACTGTGTGAATAAAGATAAACGCTGAGAATAAATAATTATTGAAAATATTTTTTACAAGTGTAGCAGTTTGGGGTAGTAAAACGTATAATAGGAAAAATAGAAGCCTTTAAACATTTTACAGATAGATGTTGAAAATTAGGTTCAACAAAATGAAATGAAATGAAAAAGTCCTAAGATATATAGGTGAGGAGAGAGATGTGGTAGAATCTTGTAAAGAAACAAACTAGGTTGGTAGGACAAATATTAAGACATCTGGCTTTAGTTAATTCAGTAGTAGTGAGATGTGTAGATAGTAAAAACCTGTAGATGTATAGATAGACAAAACTGAAATGTATGTCATATATAACAGATGTAGGATATGGTGATTATGTTTAGGTTAAAAGGTTAGCAGAGAATATAAAATTGTCAAGAGTGGCATCAATCTGTCAGTTAACTTGATTAATTCAGAAAGTAAATAAATATTATAAGTAAAATCATTCCTCAACTCTACCAAAGCCATTTCCACACCCACACTGAGGTCTAGTAGGTGTGTTCTTTAACAATTATTAAATACTGAGAAATGCTCAAATTGAGTAATCTCTACATAATCAGGAAATCCTGCCCTTGTTAGGGGATCGGTGAGAGCGAATTTCCAGAGTCTTAAAGCTGGAAACTCTGGGCTAAGAAGAGGAAATCCATGACAGAAATCTCTGAAAAGAATTAACTGTTACAAAACCATAAGGCCTTGGAATTGGGTAGGAACTGGATGTGAATAATAAAATAAGAGGAAATTGGAAAATGGATAAATGCTGATGCAGGAATAGGGATTTATGGTTGGGTACATGATATATGACTAGTATGGATAGACCTGGTGTGCCACTACTGATCTGATAAGGGATCTGGGTAAGTATGGGATAGGGATGCTAGTATAGCAGATCAAATGGAAAGGAAATGGAATTATGGATTAGACAAAATTATACTCTTCTATAGTGGACATGAGCATAGCACTTTTGACTGGTTTTATGGATGGAAATGCATATAAAGATAGGGTATTAGGATTCAGACCAGTGAATGAAAGATTGTGTATGTTGAGATTTAAGGAGAGATTCTTTAACCTAAGTATGATGTGTACTGCTCCTATAAATGATGCTGATGGCTCTGACAGGATAACTTTTATGAGAAGTTGGAAGAAGTTTACAAGGCCCCTAAGCTTGATGTGAAAATCATCCTGGGGTACGTTCATGTTAAGTTGGGAAGGGAGCAGTGTTATAGACCAGTTATTAGATCTCAGAGTTTGCATGAAAAGTGTAATGAAAATGGAGATTGGTAGACTTTGCTGATGGGAAAGATATGATATTTAGTAGCACCTATTTTGATCATAAAGGCATTCATAGAATGACTGGGTTGCTGTGGGTGGACTGACAAGGAATTAGAATCAGTTGCTGAGGTGCAAATTTTGATACTGACCATTATTTGGTTAGAGTAAGATGCAGACAGAGAATGAGTTACGTCGAGGAATTTAGGAGAGTGAAGCAAAAGAACTTTGATAGTAAAAAGCAAATCACAGACATTGTGGTCAAGAGGGAGTATTGGTTGAGGATGGAAGAAGGATTGAAAACGGGCAGAAACAGTAGAGAAAGGACAAAAGTTGAGGAGATGGAATGAATTCAGGGAGATTGTTGTCAAGGTGGCAAAGGAGACTGTTGGATATAACAGTAACAGAGACAGATGCTGGAGGTGGTAGGATAGATGAGTGTGTGTGTGTGTAAGGGCAATGGAGGAAAAAATCTCTCCTGGCCCAGGATGCTAAGCCATGAAACACAAGCAAGTATTGGTGTGTACAGGGAGAAGAGGTCATATGACAGTAAATTAGGTCACAGAAAGAAAAGAGCATTTGAAAGGTGGCAGGAGAAGATTTATGGTACTTGCTGGAGCAGAAAATGCAAAGAAATTGTTTTTGAGAGTTCAGGAAAGGAGGATAAAAACGAGAATATGATAGGAGGGATGAAGCAGATTGTCGGTAGATGGAGGGAATATTTTTGCAACCTGTTGAATAGGGATGGTGATGGGGAGGAGGAAATAAATTTTATTAGCCTGCAACCCTTTCAGGAAGATCCTCATCAGCTTAATGAAGTGGAGGTAGCTATTGCATATTTAAAGAACTATAAAGCTTCTGGGTAGGATAAAATTACTACTGAGTTGATTAAGGCTGGTGGTCCTGAACTAAGTTTTTGTATTATTTGATGGTGCAAATATGGAAGGAAGAAAAAATGTCAGATGATTGGAGCTCTGCAGTTGTGTGTCCAATACATAAGAATGGAGAGAAAACTGATTGTTCAAATTATATGGGGATAACTTTGTTGAGTGTAGCGTATAAAGTGCTTGCTAAGATTATTGTTTGTAGAATGGTATCCTGTGTCAGGAGATTTTGGGAGATTACCAGTGTGGATTTAGGCAGAATAAATCACCTACAGACCATAATTTGCAATCCATACAATGCTGGAAAAGTGTTATGAATTTATTGTAGACCTGCACCATCTATATGTTCATTATAAGCAGGCGTTCAATAGTGTTAAAAGGGAGAGTTTGTTTAAGCTTGTGAGATTGGTTAGGATAATCATAAAATGATCCACTCTTCCTAAACCTCTATCGGTGTGCATACATTATATTTACATAGCGTCTAAAACCCCTGAAAAAAATAATATTGATGCTGTGTAAAAATAATTCAGTAATAGTGGTAGTCCTACTACTGATCACTATCAATGAGTCAGAGATACCAATCTTACGTAGTGATTTAATAAATTCAATCTACAAGGGTATATTTTAATAACATAGAAATAACATTGTGGTATCTTATACTTTTATGAATTAATGCAGTATAGTGTATCATTTAATGAATAACGGTGAAATAGAATGTGACTTAACAACAGATTTATTTCCTCTAGATTATTTACTGACAATATTTCATTATTTAATCCTATATTTTTAGTTTTTAATTAGACAAGTAATTTTAACTGATGGTCTGTTCAAGGCCAAAAGTAGAGGCTGTTTTATTTATTTTGAAAGCATATTTTGGTGTTGTATTTAAATTTATACTTTAAAGAAGATAAAACAAAAAAAAATATATGTTGTTTGTGGCAGGGTGTGGTGTTGGATAGGCCAGTTACTTCAACAGTAACATCCCAAACTGAAGGTGAAGGCGAAGGCGAAGGTGAAGGTGAAGGCGAGACGATTTCATGGAGCGATGTGAGTGTAACGAGTTGTTTAACTACATCTTCATATCAACAAGATCAGTCAGGTGATGAAGCTCATCAACCTGTCAGAAAAGTTGTTTCAACTACATCTACTGCTGTATCTAAAAACACACACCACCATATTCGTTTCAAACGCCATAATAAGTCACAAAGTTTAATTAGAACAAAAAATCAGCGTAAATTTAAAAAGCAAATTTGTGATTCCAACGAAGAGCTTTTTAAGGTACTTATTTTGTAGTATTATAGAAATTAGTTTCTAAAATTAATTCAAATTAATTTTATAATTTGATTAAATTAGTTTATCATAAAAGCACAAAAAATGAGAGTTTATAATGTTTTATTGCAGTTTTTCTTTATTACAAAATTTACAAAAAAATGTTTCTGCTGTATCAGAAGCTTTTGTCTAATTAATCGCTCTGTTTTAAAATTCTAATTATTTTCATTTGGTTATTGTATTAATCATTAGTGTTTCCGTTATGTTATAACATAAGCAACTATGAAGTATATTCTTAAAGTTTGGTCATTAAAAAGTATTAACTCATGAGAAAAGGTTTTTACTTAGTTTTAATCTTATGTATCTACTTCACTTTTCCACATGATCACCATTCAGTTCTAAGCACTTTTCGTAACACTGAACCGTTTCTTTAACCCCTCTGCATAGAAGTTCGCCGCCTGGGAATTGAACTAGTTGACAATGGCAGTCTTGAGCTCCTCATCATTTTCAAACCATTGTCCACCAAATCACTTTTTCAAATGCAAGAAGAGAAAATAGTTGCTAGGTGCAAGGTCAGGTGGAGGCTGGTCAAAAAGTTCCCAACGAAAATCTTGAATCTTCTTCTTGGTTAAGGCAGTAATGTGAGAATTCACATTCTCATAGAGGATTATATCAGACGACAGTTTCCTGCAGTCTCAGATTGGTGAGTGTTTCGCAGTACATGTCAACTGTAATTGTTGATCCACATTCCATGAAATCAACCAATATAATGCCCTTTTCGTCCCAAAAAACGGTAACCAACATTTTTTGACTCAAGTACAGAGATTAGTCAAACTTTTTTGGTTTTAGGGCACTTGAATGTTGCCACTGTATTAACTGTTGTTTTGATTCTGCGTTGGTGTAGGATATCTGTGTCTCGTCGTACGTAACAATGTGGGAAAACAAATCATCTCCATCTTGTCGATAATGGTCCAAAAATGCTCATCAACTGTACATTCTTTGTTTTTGTGTTGGTCAGTGAGCATTTTTGGTACCCATCAGTTTGTGATACAGAACAGAACAGTGATACAGATACAGAACAGTTTGTGTACCCATACAGTTTGTGATATCTGAACTTTGTGTTAGTGATATCTGTGACAATCGTGAAGATAGAGGTGCGTCCAACATTCGAAAATTCATCAGCCATAGCACTAATCGTCAGTCGCCATTCACATCGCAGTTTTCAGTTCAATTGTTCAATGATTTTCTCCATCTGAATACTGACCCTGCCACTCTGCTTTTCATCATGCACGATTGTGTGGCCATTTTTAAAGTTTCGACACCATTGTTTAACCTTTCCTTCAATCATTACTGTAGGTCCATACACTTGGCACAACTTCTGATGAATTTCAGCAGATGAAGATCCTTTTGTACACAAAAGCTAATCACAGGGCACACTTCACAACTTGTGGGGAAACAATTTTCATGGACATTATGATCTGCATTCACTGGCAGGCAAATGACTACTGAATCAAAACAACTGCAGTGGCTTTGTAAATAGTCAATAGATGGCCCTGCATGCGTGAAAGTGTGTTTCAGACCAGTTTAATATTTAAATATAAACTGACGACCCTTAATTTATGAATATGTCTCATATTTCTGTTAATGTTACAGGATCTGGGTTTATTAATTAAAAGTAGAAATATTTTACTGACTTTAAAATAAACATTACGCTTAAATTTTAACTGTGAAATTATGAAATGTAAACTTTTCTATAAATATTCTAATTTAACAGTGGTGCAACAATTTTTTTTTTTTTTTTTTTTATAAAATCTGGTTGTTGGCCTTAAAAAATAAGGATGGGCAGGTTCTGTATCAGTTGATTATATCCTCTAACATCATAATTGTATGTATATTAACCAAATAATAGTTGCGTACTGAAATTCTATTATAAATTTTAACCTAACTGTGGTTTCTATAATGTTTTAGAAATATGTGGATATTTTATACAATTGTTAAACTGGGGTCTCTGTTAGTAGCTGTGAAGCAGGTATACTTGTAGCTTGTTACATTTCATGATTATCATTCTAGGACATTTAATTACAATATGGTGGTTGAAAAAGTCATTACTCATAAAATATATCTAGTCCACCTGACCTTGAACAGTCAACCTTCCATGTGGCTAGTCTGTGTTGTACCCCAGCACATAAATTGTGTAATAAATACTGAAATTACAGTAGCCATATTAGTCCTATTGACTACGTAGGGTTTGTGTAAATGCATAATGACATATGTTTTATGTTTTTACTTTTGGAATTTAAAAATAACTTGTGAAACATTTTTGACGTGTTCAACTTTATCCAGTTTGTACATACTTTCTCCGTAATGAGTGCCTTTCTGAAAAACATCTTTCTGATGTAACTTAGCTGAAGTTTAAACATCATAAGAAGTAAAATAAATAATAATTTCATTTAAGCTTTAATTAAAGAAAATTGAAAGTGCATTCATAATTTTTAAAATAGAAGAATTTATCACATACATAAAGATGTCTTTTATTATTATAATATTACTTTACAAATAATCATTCAACACCACATATAAATAATCATACACATTGTGCTCTTTCATCTTGTAACATTCCATATATTTGAACAGTATTTATTATTATTGAGAACTAGCATTGTTAAACTGAAACGTAAAACAGATAACAGTAAATTCATAGAATAACTATATCAATTCAAATGAAATTGTATTTCTAACAATAATAGAAGTGAATTTGAGAAGATAATTAAATTGTAAATTGAATAATCATTTTTACATTAAACCTATTGCCCTCCCATTGGTACTTCCCAATTAGAAAGGCTCTCTTCCCTTTAGCATTACTTTGATCACTGTTTTGTGAAAAATTATGCTGTTTGTCAAATTGAAGAAACATTTCCATTTGGCTCTGATCAGGAATTTGCATTGACAAAAATGATATTTTTCGAAAGATTGAAAACAATTTTTTACTTCCTGATTCCTCACTGATTGCATTTTCTTACCTGCAGATGATGTAGTATCTATGAATTTAGATTAAATTACTTAATTGATAGTGTAATGATAACTAGCATACAGTTGATAATCGTTCAAAATGACAGAATGAGTAAAGAATTAACGATACATAATATTAAGCAAATAAAACAAATAATAGAATTAATAATAATAATAACAAGCAAATATCATAACTAACTATATACCTGCATTTAAATGTATATACAATTTACAATATGTCCAAAATTTAGATATTAAAGAAAATTGACAAAATAGTTTGCAGGATTTTTAACTTTTTTTTATGAAACTAAGTTTTAATTTTATATTTTCAGTCAAAACAGATTGCTAAGTTTTATAAAATCAAAATCAGTACTACAAATATCGCTTATAATTATTGGAATACTTGAGGAAAACAATTTATAGATAAGTTTACAGATACTACAAATACAGGGTAGAATGCAGGATTGGGATGACTGAACGACCTCAATGCAAAACAGTAGTTTGAATTGATAGGACTGTTAACATTCTGTTTTGTTTCTCAGTCAATGCTATTTGTTACAGTGGAGTATTGGCTGGTAATGATGCTTAAGGAATTTGGAAAAAAATCATTTTATAAAAAAGTGATAATGAAATTCTTGACTCTTATGAAGCTGTACATCAAGAATTTCATTGTCATGTTTTATGAAATACACTTTTGACTTTGGCATCATGATTCCTTTCCACCTCCTCAGATTTGCTTTGTAACTGTTTCTTTGGCAGCTTTACATGCTCTGTTAATTCTGTTTCTTATCTATTTGTATTCTCTCATCTTCTCCAGAATTTTTTTCGGTTTTTGTATTTCCTTCTTTCTCCAATCAGTTTAATGTCTCCTCAGTTATCCACTCCTTACTTGGGATATGTTCTTTACTTTGCAGTAGTTCATTTGCAGTTTTCCAATTTGCCTGTTTCCTATTGTAAATCTGATGCAAAGCAACACAGAAGAAATTTGTAGAATTAAAGATCTGGAATTTAGATGGATCATTCACTTTGTCTATGAAATTCACATTGTTAATGGATATGAAATGTTCATACATTTTTATTTCAGGACTGTTATGAAACTCCTTTCTCTAGAAAAGTAAAAAAACAAACACCTAGAGGAGAGAATTGTACTAGATCTTTTGAATGTTGCAAGGTAAACTATTTTTATTAATTATTATTTTTGAAAATATCTATTGGAGTAGAACATATTTAATACTATGGGCCATTCTGAGTTTGCTATTTCCATTCTGATGATGCATCATTATATTATCTTTAATTCTTTGTTTAAAGAAGTTATTTATTATTAAACTTTTACAAATGACTGCAAGTCATAGTTGCATGCAACTATATTTCACGCAATAAATAAAATTGACTTGTTTTGTACATAAGATATTGATTTAAATAATGAAAAAATAAATTGTTTTTAGTACTAAAAATTTTAAAATCTTCTAATTCAAATCTTATGTCTTCAGAAATGAATTCATAGAACTCGGGATTCTTTACATCCTTGTCTGCATCACAGAAGGCAGTGCTAAATATTCATAAAATCAAGCTTCAATTTACTACAAATAATCATTCATATCTACCATACGTATTACAGTTTCACATTAAACTAGTTCACTAACAAACCGTTTAACAAAATGGCAAATTAATATGTAATCTTTTTAGCCACAAAATTTTGCAGTTTTTTATTAAGTTTTTAATATTCTCCCAAGTATTAGAAAAGATTACCATTGAGTAGAATTAAGCTGAAAATTAAACACTTTTTGTTAGGTAATGCAATTTAAGCTTTTCAAAGAATATTTTCTTAAATTTTAAAATAATGTGATTCTTTCGATTGATTGGTTTGTGTATGTCTAATCGGAAGTCATCACTGGTTGTTTTTTATTGTTCTCTGAAATAGTGTTCTTGTGATTTTTTTCATGTATTATCTGTTTGGATTTTATCTTGGTGTACAGTGTTTTACATGTCAAAAGAAGAAATCCATTGGTACCAAATCGGGACTTAGCGGTGACCAAGTGATGGGAGTTTTTGTGCCTAACAGCCTTCAGGAACTTGTTGAATACAGTCCACACATCTTATCCATGATGTGTCCATCTTATTGAAAATTAAGCCTTCCATGTTTTCAGTCTGCAGAAACACAAAGTTCTTTTCTTTAATATGTCCAAGTGCACTGTACTTCTAATAGTTTGTTCATGCCATAAAAATAACACCACACCAGACATTCAAAATGATTTTCTGAGCCCTGTACTTGACAATTATGGCATTTCACAATTCCAGGAACATATTACACAATTGTTGTTTCATCAGGAAATTAGAAGTACTGCAGGTAAATTCCATCAGCAGAAATGAAGTCTGACATAATTGTTACAAGTTGAATTCTTTATGTTTTATCATTAGGTTTAATTTCATGAAGTAGCTGCATTATAAGCACAAAGTTTTAATCGCTTGTGAACTGCATCATAAACAGCACTTTTAGGAATATTTAGTTGATGACTTAATACTATGAATTAAGTGTTTTGGACTTCTTAAAAAGAAAGTCAAATTCTTCATGTTTTTAATGCTTGTTTAGGCCTACCTGGTGCATGTCCTTTCAAAACACTTCCAGTTTCCAAAAAAAGTTCATATTATTTACATATATTTTTGTCACTTGTAGAATTTCTGCAACAGATTCACTTATAATTTCTTTGAATGACATTCACTGATTTTGTTTCTCAGAACCAGTACATACTGTATTTTTTCATGTGGCAATTCCATAGTACTTAATCATGGGCTCATAACAGCTTGGCCGATGCACCAATCATAACATACTGCTATCTGATTGAGAATGTGTAAATTAAAATTTAAAATGTTAAACTAAACTTAATTGTTGTCGCTTCAATGAAACACTATTGGTGCTGCAAAATAAAAATTATATTAATTTTGAAACCCCAAAGTACCTTTTTACATACCAGGTATTTTATATATACTTGATATATGTATTTTCAGGTACAGTTGAGGCCTAGTTTTTAGTTCAGTGTATTTTAGAATCTGTTGATTAGCAAACAGATTGATTCCAAGTTACATGGCAGTCTCTCGGGAGATGATTCTATAGCCAAAAATATGAACAAAAGTTTAGATAAGCATAAGTCAGAAAAGTTTGTTAGCAAGTTTCGGCTTGCAAAACATTTAGCTCTGCTTTCTGTTCCCTCTGTGAAATTAAATTGTACTAAAATTTTTAGGGTATAAATTGAAGGGTAAATTTGGTGCTTTATGGTTTTTGATGTAAATTGAATTAAAGTGGTTCCACACCTCTGTCTCACTTTGATTTTAAGAAGAACAAGGTAAAACACTAAATGTTTTGTCGGAAAATACTCTTTTTTAGGTTGGAATAAAATAATTTTGTTAATTTAACAAAAAATAATTTTTTGTTAATTTTGTTGATTGCAAAACATCAAAGCAATGTGACAATCTTTAGGTGCTTGAGGTAGGAGATACTTTTATTGCATTCAATGTTGCTTCTTCAGCGTTGGCATTTCTCACAAAATGCTCAAACCAGCATTGAACAATTGTGGTTTAAGCATACCTGTTTCTCGAACTCACCTCTCCATATTCTCAGATGTTTTATGATCTGGTACCCTTCTGTCTGGATAATTTTCTTGGTATTCACACAGAATAGCCAATCCATTTTTATTTACCATACTGTAAATAAAAATATCCTGTCAACTCTCCAAATGAAAAAAAATTGCGGTATCACCCATTGTGAATGACTGACCAAACAATAACCAGCACAAACACTGCTCAAATGAATATTCAAATGCTAGACGCTAAACTTAATTGTTGAACAGCCAACCTATGAAAACATAACAATTTTTAATATGTTTTAGGAGTCTTTCAAATTTTTTTTATAATTTTTAGCATTTGTATGCAAACTATTTTGTTTGTATCACTTTTCTAATACAGTTTGTGTTTTGTAACTAATTAAAGTTGAACTTCTCAAATTTATGTTTAATTTTAATAGTTTAATAGATGTTATTTTATATTAATTTTGTCAGAATTAAATTCTCTACAAAGTTATATTGACATTTTTATTTGTTTATTGAAAAATTAACAAAGTTATTTTATTACAAACATAAAAGGTGTATTTTCCAATAAAACGTTTTTCATGTTTAACTCCAATTTTCTTTAAACCCAAGTGAGATAGAGATCTGGGACCACTTTTATTTCTTAGATCAAAAACCATAAGAAAGCACCAAATTTATCCCTCAATTTATACCCTAAGAATTTAAATACGGTTTAATTTATCAGAGAGAGCAGAAAGCAGGGTTAAGTGTTTCGCGAGCCAAAACTCTCTAATGAACCATTTTCTGACCTATGTTTGTCTGGATTTATTCTCTTATTCTTTGGTATAGAATCATCTCCCAAGAGATGCAAATTTTGAATCACCTGTATATTGCTTTATTGGATGTTAATGTAAAATCAACATGATTGATCAAACTTCATTTTACCGTAAATATTTTTGTTTTTTAACCCTCCATCTAGAACAATAACTAAACAAAAATGAAACAAAAAAAATTTAACAAAATTTTGGGTTGATTTAATTTTGTTTTTATTATTGTACTAAAAGTGAACTTTCCTATTATGAAAAGAAATGGATAAATCATTCAGCAGTTATTTGTTAACAGGCAGATATACATATTTTGGACTTTCCTTTGTTTTTCCACCTATGATTTGAATGTGACTGTAGATGTTTGTGCATGCATGTGCTTTTTTGTTATTTACTTACTTGCTTATTTTCTTTTTACATATTTTGATTTGAAGGAAACTAAAGGAGGAGGTAATTTAGTTAAGAAAAAACAATCAAAGCCAAAATGTTTAAAAGAAAACATCATTCAGTCAAAGGTACCAAAAGAACCTAAGGTGAGTAATAAATAATTAAAAATATTATTAAATTATATATATACAATTTTTTTTTTTTGATAAGTAACAAGAAAACATTCATTGAAGTACATGGTAAAATGTCACAAAAACTTTAAAATTATTAGATACTAAATGACACCTTTAATAATAAATTTTCTCCCAAAAGTCCTTTTTGGAGGAAAATTATCAACACCTCTTGTTAGCTGTATTATAGGTAGCACTGGCTACCTATAATACAAATGTAAGAAGGTACAAATGTTTAATACAAATGTACCTATACGATGTTAGAAGGTTGTGTGAGTTCAATTTTTTATGTAGTCACTGCAGTTTTATAATACTCTCCTCAGTTGTGTTGTGTGCTTTACTAGTATTCTTTATAATCTTGTTTTTGTTTTGGAAGACGTTTGTTAATTTGTACTTTGTTTCTTGATGTATCTTCTTAATACAGTGTACTCTCTGAAATTAGATTTGTTTTTGATTTTGTTTTATTTTTTGTAACATGTCTGTTATTGTGGGTGAGTAGCCATTAACCTGTGCCGATTCTTAAATTGAGCTTTTCAGTCTAGTTGTTGGCAGGCAAAGATGTACTTAAATAGATTTGTGTAAGAAAGGTTGGGGTGTTTGTGTTAGGTGTATTACAGTTAATTTTATTGGTTGTAGTGGGTTTTCTGAAAATTTGAATGGTGTTTTCATTTATTTTAAATAAGCTGAGATTGAGAAAATAGTAAACATATTCTGCTTTAAAATGTAAATTATAAAGTAATTCATTGAAGGATATGAGTATTCTACATTTACTGCTGTGTACAGGAGTATGATGTCATCTGTCATCAGTATAGTGATGCTAGTATAATATTGTTTATTGTGTAGTATGTAAATGATTTTGAAGTACTGTGAAAATATTTGTCAGGAATTATTTTCTGTTATAATTTTTTTGTTCCAGTAGTGTTTTTTTAATGAGTCATGTAGTATGTTGACAGATTCTTGTACTAGTTTGTTAGTGTAGAGATCAGTTATATCAAAGAATACAAGTATTCCCATACTTGTATGCTTGTATTCTTGTATGCATCCTGAATTTATGTTTTGTTGTCTTTATGCATGATCTGTTTTTAATTGTTGCATAATGTAATTGTTCTATCTATATGCTTTGCTAGTACAAAGACAGAAGTCTAGTTAAGGTGTTATTGTTTTGTTATAATCTAGATTGATTTAACTTTTTTAAAACTGGCAGTGTATTAAACACAACAAAGACTGCAGTTATGAGAGGAGACATGTCATATTACCTTTATTCTTTGATTTTTAAATTATAAAAGAATTATATTTTAACGTCTATTTAGAATCAGAGTTTTGAATATTTCAAATGCAATATACAACAAAATATTTACCAGTTTAACCATGATGAAAAAACTTGTTTCATGTATTCACTGCCAGTGGAAATATGTAAGAGTAGATTAGAACTCATTTTACCTGAAATTACCAGTTATATATGTTGAACAATTTAACTTTATTGAGTAACATAAAGAAAAACTTCTTGATAAAGTTAAAGATGCCAAATGGGTGTATGCAATAATAAAATAATTATATATTTATAAAAATATTTGCAACAGAAAATATATATAGAAGAAAATGTATTTTGGATTCATCTGGCATTAATTAAAAGTTACATTTAATCATTACATTTGTTCAATCTTATAAGTTATTTAATACAATAACACTTTTTATAATGATAAACATATAATATGCATATTTAAATCATCATGAATATGTTTATAAAAATCCAGTTGGTGTAAATTTATTTACAGTTACTTACAAAATGTAGAACTGAAATTTATTCATCAAGCACAGAACTTCCAAAATCATGTTATACATGTTGAGCATTGTACTTGAATTGCCCTGAGTAATCTATTTGTGTAATTAGTACTTAAGATTGTATTTAGACAATGTTTTTTTCGAAATCTGAGTAGATGGATTCTACCACTTGTTCCCTGAAAAATCCAAGGCCTTTACCTATTTTTTCACAAAATTGAGCTACATGAGAGAATACTGCATGTGCCTTAGATGTAATTGGGATATTCAAATTGCAATTACTTCTTTGAAAGTTGGATAGAGCTTCATTGTAACTTGATTTCAGTGTTGCAGTAAAGCATGAATCAACAGCTTGGAAGTTGTTGAAGCATTGTACATACTTAAAGCAACCAATACTACACATCTCTAGGATGCGCAGTAAATCTGCTTTATCCAAAAATATCTTAAATGAATTTCTTGTGAATGCTGGAGTACCATGTACAAATTCGCAAGAAATATTGCACGCCTTAGCCCAATTAAGACTGTTAATTTCAAATTCTATCAGTATGCTTTTATACAGCATTTTGATTACTTGAATTTGATCACCAGGTGTAATTCGAGTGGCGCAATTATCTTCAGGATTTCAGTGGTACCATCTTTTTGTTATAAGTTTTTTTGGTTGTTTTCCAAAACTGCTTTGTCCCATTTTTATTGATTGTTTCGCCTAAACATTTAAAATGGATTATGACATTTACTTTTACATTCTCAATCTCTTTTGATTTTTAGGATAATCTTTGAGAAGGAAATTTGCAAGCCTGTATTTTTTCATGTTTCTTTTAGGTTTTAATCTGGTAAACTGCATGTTCTTTTAATTTTACGAAGTTCTACATCATCTTCAAAAGGCACTTGATTTTTTAATTTCTTTCCATTTCAACTCTTTTGTTAGTCTTTTTCCAGGTTTCCATCATTTTACCTAAAACTGGTTGAATAGGACATTCTTAACCACAGTTTAATCAGGTTAAAATGTATTATTTGTCTAAGTAGTATTTATGTTAAAAAGAAATTATATATGTTAAAAAGAAATTGTTCAATGTGCATTATATAATCTACTTCTTAGTAAAAACTTTGTTTATTGGTTCACTAAATTGGTTCTATAAATTTTGTGTACAATATAAAATATAGAAAGAAATTATGAAAATTCTTAAAAAATGTCTTTAATTTTTGATCAGTCCATATTTATAGTGGCATAACTGTGGATTGTTCACCAACCAAATTTAAAAACGGAAAGAATAGGTGACACATTGTACTAGTTTTCAGTTTGTTAGTAATGGTGTGTAGAATAACATTAAAAAAAATCAGTCTGTGTAAGATTCATAACAATTAAAATTTAATATTACTTTTAATTTGAAATAAATTATTAATTACAGGAAACAAAAGAGAATTTACAGACATGTAAAACCACAGCAGTGGCATTGTCAGTTGTTGATAAAGAAAAATTAATTGATAAAGAAAGAATACTTGATAAAGAAAAGATCATTGAACTTGAAAAACAAATTTCTGAAGTTCAAGTAAGTGGAATAATATTCATTTAATTTTTAATATTTTAGTTTTTATTATTTTAGATTTCTTAATACATTAATAGACTAACAAAAGTAAATGTTACTGTTATGTTAATCTTATTGAAGGTAATCGTTAATCTTCTGAAGGTAACAGTCATCTGACTGTTAAAATCACATCAAAGAATCATGCTGTTTTCTTTGCACATTCTCAACGTGTACAAATTTTGATGTTTTAAAAATTATCCACAAAAACTATTTTAATCGTTATAATTTTTCTTTAAAGTATTTTTGATGATGATTTTAATCTTTCACTTGAAGGAGAAAGGAAATAAATTTCTTGAAATACTAATTTCAAACTTTAATATATCAGTTCATAAACTTTCGATGAGTGAATGTATAATGATGATGTTGGATGATACTGTTAGAACTCTCATTGCTTATCAGTTATCACATAAGATCAGGTTGATTTATTCTGTATCACTCGATGTTCAGTGTAGGTATTTTATTTTAAAACTTAAAAAAATATATTTTTTTAATATAACATTATAATATAATGTTGCATATAATATTTTGTAGAACATGTCAGATTCTTTCCTTCATGGTCTTAATAAATCTGTTTAGAAGGCCATAAACTAGCAATGCCAATGATGACAATGTGGAATGTTTAAAGGAAATGCTTACATATACATCCGTAATGTTTACAGATTTGAAGCGTACAGACTACTCTGTGCGTGCCAACTACACAATTGAAATGTTGCAGCGTGAAGATGACAACTTTGTTAATGTTATTGTGTTTGGTAATGGGTCAACATTTTATGTTTGTGGAGAAGTTAATAGACATAATCATTGTATCTGAGTGTCAAAAAATCACCATGAACTCAGTGCAAAAGGGATTCCTTTGAATTAAATGTTTTTTAGGCCATTCTTTTGTGCTGATGAAAGCCTAACAGGAGTCACTTACATACGCAGCTCTTTCCTCAACTGCAAGATGGAGCAAAGAATCTTATTTGGCAACAAGATAAGGTGTCTTCTGACCAGCATAATTCTACACCGGATCAGTTGAATGATTTGTCCCCAAGACTGGTATAGAATTCTATACCAGAATAATTATTCTACCAGAATAATTTTATACCAGATTGGTTGAATGACTTTTCCCCAGCTGTGGGATCGGCAATATGGACCTGAATATGTAGTTTATTTGCATTAGCCTCCAAGGTCATCTGATCTGACTCCATATGATTTCTTTCCTTCAGAGTTTTAAAAAGGATTTTGTGTATGTGTTTCTGCTATGTGTTGATCTATCTGAATTGAGGCACAGGATTGAAGCAGCTGTCGCTTCCATTATTCCAGACTTGCTGATTTAAGTGTGGGACAAATTCTATCTATTGGATGTGTACTGTGTGACGAAAGATGCTCATATTGAACTCTTATGAAAAAAACTAAGAGTTAAAAACTTTATTTGTGAACCATTACTATAAGTTAAAGTTAAGGAATTTAAATATCAACATCTCTATATTCTCTTTTGAACACTATATGCATATATATATATATATAAAACTTTGAATATGAAAAATAAGTACTGGGAACCTGAGAAGATTAAACTACATTCCCTTACAGCTTGATTGGTCTTAACTAAAAAATTCCTTTCCTTTGTGTAACATCCTAGAATTTGAAATCTGTGCAGAAAGGATAAAATTTCAACATGTTTAGTAAATTTGTTTCTTTTTGTCAACAGCATCATTAAAATTTTTTTTGGGTGAGTAATCTAATATTTGTGTTTAGACATGATAATCTTACTGACCACCGCAATTTAAAATGAATAATTTAGTAATAGTAAAAGGAGTGTAATTTGCTGTACTTATTTGGAATGTGGAAAATTGGATAAAGAATAAATTTATTGAAAATCTTATTTTTTCTACCTCTTCTTAAAAAAAAAAAAAAAATCTTCAACATAATTTTTAAATATATTATGGTTTAATTATTCCATATATCTTATAATGTATATTTTATTTTATCAATGTTATTGTTACTTATTCTTGTTATTATTTTAATTTTAATTGATTCATTTATTTTTTATTTTTTAAATTAATATAGACTGCCAAGAATGTAGCTTTGGAAATGACTTTTGTTCAGGGTAAGCTACACGTAATTGAATTAACAAAAAATACAGTAGACATCTTAGGTGATGCAATTTTACTGCCATTTGTTTAAAACAGCTTCTCATGTTATATTGTTTTTTTTTCAAGTTGTTTTTTTTACAGTATAGTTAAAAATCAGTACTTGTTATTTTTTATACTAATTATGTGGCACAATATAGTGTGGCACAAACAAACGGGAAATTTTGAAGTAACTCTCACAAAGTAAAAAAAATGAAATTACAAGTTTTATTATTGACAATAAAGGTAAATTACATGCCATTAAGTGTCCCAACACATAAAATTGAAATTTCTAAAAACATTGTCCATACGATGATGGCCATTTGAATGTATACATTTCTGGAAATGAATGCTGAGACTTTGCATGGCACTTTGAAACATTTCCATGGGAATTCATGGGACCATATAGTCTGATGGTTTCAATTCTGTAGAACTTGAATTTTGTAAGGTTAAAACTTCAAATCACTGTGGAGTATTGGGCAGATGGTTGTGAGGTTTCGGTTCAATGCTGCTGCGTGTTTACTTGCCGATCGTCTTGGGCTCCTTCCAATTGAGGTTCAAACTTCTTCAATGTTTTCTGGGGTTTGTTGGGTTTATTGACCTCCTGGTGGTTTCTCTTTTAGAGCTGAACATGTCTCCTCATAATTCTGAACCCACGCCAAGAACTTTGGGTAGCAAGATGGAACGTGACTATGACGTCCTAAATTGTAATTACAATGGAATTCCTGTTGAGCAGCAGTCACACTGTCACCATTCTTGTAAAATTCCTTCATGACAAATGCATAATGTGTAACAACCCACTGGTCCATGATTACTAAACGGCACAGAAGGATGCCACTCCTACCTTTCTACCAGCTCCTTAGGGCTGCCATTACTACTTTAAAATGTATTGCTTCCCTGTACCATCATTCTGTATATATAACATAATATATATTACATTATATTAGACTATCATGATTGTATTTCAAGAAAGAAAGCCAATAAAGAATTTTAATTTTTTTTTCTTTTGCTAACACTTATGATTTTGTAAGCCATTTAATTTTACTACTACATCTATTGCCTTTTGATTATACCACTAATTGCTGGTCTGTTTGTGTTGTTTTTTCTTTCAATACTTCTGTTATTTTGGTCTGGTCATCCATTGCTTTTCTGTTAAGTAGAAACCATAGTCACATATTTATTTGTTATTTTTTTATTATAATTTCTTTAACATAGTTACTAATTATTGTTCCTAACATCTTAACAATTTTTTTCTTTTAAAATGTAATCTGGGTGTGACTATTTCTTTTTTATATATATATATATATATTAATATTCATTACACAAAATTTAATTACCTAGCCTCAGAATTAATAAACAATCTTATTCTGTGTTAAACAGAAAAAAATTTATATTGATATAAAATCTTGTAATGACAGATTTTAATTGCAAATCATATTTGCTGAAGACTTTTTTGTATGTAAAAATAAATATGCTGATTTATGTACAAAAACGATTGTTTATATGTATATTTTTCTTTTTATAGAAAGAAAATAGTGTTCTAAACGAACAATTACAACAAGAAAAAAGGCAAAAAGAACAAATGAACATTTTGCAAGAAGCATTAAAAAAAGAAGTGCTTGAGTGGAAGGATAAGTAAGATTTATTGCATTCTATTCTATTTAGTTTTTGTTATAGATTTTTAATTACATTTATATAGGGAAATAAAAGTAAAATTTTAAACCTCTCAATTATTGACAAAAAAAAAATTACTTATCAGTTTAAAAGCTCATGTCCTAATGTCGTCAGTCAATTTTGTGGCCATCTATTATGATCGATATTTCTCGTTTTGGTAACGGCTGCAGTTATTGTTGGTTGTTTTCTTTACTTTTGGGATTTTGATATAAGAAAAACTGATCAGTGAAGAAATACTTGTTTTGATATGATCATACTTGTTTGATGATATAAAAAAAGTGAAAGGCACACAGAGAGAAAAGAAAAGAGGAATGAACAGAAAATTATTAGCCTATCAAGTGCTATGCTTGATACATGAATGTTCTATCTTAAACATTATATAAATTAGCATGTATACTGTGCCTGTTGTGTTAATTTTTAAGACATTTACACAATATGTCATAAAAATTGGAACAGATTCTTAAAAAAAGCCATCTGAATAGTAAAGACATAAGAATTATTAACCAGCATTTGAATCAAAAAGCTGTCAGATGCAACAAGAGTGACTCAAAAGAAAAGGAATTTTCAAGAAGGAATTTGAAAAACATGCATTTTATTTAAGACTATTTGTCAAGAGCCTATCAGAAGAGAAAGGTAGGTGATATGTTCAAGGAAAAACAATAAGGTATAATGTATATGACAGTCATATTAGCGGGATCTGTTTGTAATTTCTAGTAGAATATTTAAGTGTTCACTGTGGCAAATATTATCTTAAAGCAAGTGTATGTTAAAAATATTAAATTCATGGTAATTACACTGTAAAATATGGAATAAATTTGAATATTGAAAGTACCATTTGAGAGAGTACATAAACCTTAAGAATTCAACGAGAGATCAGTTTGTTCCAGGAAATAAAAAACGACAAAGGTATGTTATTGAGAAAAATTGAACAGTTATAATCATAATTATACTGTTCTTTGAGATAGTATTGTGTATTCTGTTTTTTACCCTTTTGTATTATTGAGGCATTGACTTCAGAGAAAAAAGTAAAATTGATGAAGCAAAGCTTCTGAAATAAACAGAAAGAAGAAAATAGAAAATTTGGAATGCACTTGCATTAACTAAGGAGGAAACATATTCACTGCGGGAAAATATTATTAAAGGAGAAAAGATAAAAAACAAACATAATGTTTGACTTCTACTTCTCCTCATCAGGGTATAGGTGAATCACCTGTTCTGATCTCAAAGAAATTCTACATTTATACATCCAAATTTAACTAGTGATGATGTCTATGAGCCAATTGGGAATAGGTAAAGCAGCACTTCTCATAAAAATGGAACTACATTATCTTTCCATCACCATACTTATGAAATTCATATTTATGAAAAACTACATTACTGGTTTTCATATATACTTAATTATATAGATTCATTATTGTTTGATTTATGAAAATAAATGTATCCTTGGGATTGTTTATCATCATTTCCTTGGCCTGCCCACACCTCTCCAACCCTCCTTGGGTTCATTGGACATTCTATATAAATGTGTTATCCATCTGTCTGCTATGTTTAATTCGCTGCGGACCTCTTCATTGTAGAGCCTCCGATCTCGTGCACCCCTTTACTGATCTCAAGAACTTCGTTTCCGACACCTGTATCTTACTTAAGTGTTTTTGGTTCATCACCCACTTCTCTGAACCAAATAATTGCGTTGGTACAGCCATCACCTTGTAAAACTTTAATCTTGTCTCCTTTCTGATTTTCTTGGATAGCGCCGTCGAATACATCCACACAATGTCTGAAACTTTGTCAGTTTCTGGTCAATATCATAATGTCACAACCATGGTATTGGAAATGCGAAACTTGCTCTATGTTTTTATCATTTATTGTGATTTTTGTGCAGACAGGGTTTTTCCTAGAAAGCCATAGTTTTTATTTTTGTTATGAAAAATGATCATATTGTAAGCCATACTAACGTGATGCAATTGGAATACCGACTTCTGAAGTTCATTCTCACTTTGTTGAATTATTACTTGGTCATCGGGTATTCAAATAAACTCCATCTCCCAAATTAATTCCAGAGTTTACTCTGTTTACATTTTCTTACAACACATTAGAAAATGTAGCAATTGGAACTTAAAGAATATGCTAGAGTATTTGTTCAATTCTGAGTTTAAGCCATTCAAACCTTCACTTTTCGATTCTTCACAGATAAGATAGCTTTTTTCAGTTTGTTTGTGTTTGTTTTGTGTTGTTTGTGTTTGGAGATACTGACGATAGGCTAATTTTTTATTTTCTGTTGCTTGTTTTGTCTCCTCATTCAATATTCTGACCTTTTTTGTGTTTGTTGACTACTTTCTTACATAGCACTTAAGCTACTACTTTCACCAGAAGATTCATATGTTATTCCATTCCTGAGAGTTATACTTATTCTGTTACCTTTACCTGGAACATGTGTCGAATTTTTCTAATTGAAGCAAGTAGGCTTTATAAACTTCTCTTCCCTTACCTACAACTGTCCATCGGGCCCTTCAGTCCACATCCCAACCCTGTAGGGGAAGACACGGATGGTCCAGTCCCCCCCCCCCCATTCCTTGCCATGTTGGGCTTTAACAGGAACCACTTAGTTCATAACTAAATCCTGGACTTAATCTTATAGTGATTACTACCTATATCTTCACCACCATATACATGAGTATCATCCTGTACATGGGTAGCCATTCGTTTATTCATGATCAAATAGTTGATGTTTGAGCTTAGTGTAATAATTTCCTGTTGTTACAGAATTCAGGAACATTTTGACTGTAGCTTGTATGAATTATTTATATTTCAAAAAGATGAAAATTGCTGTGATAACATCCAGCTTTTAGTGGAATAAGCACATTAAAAAGATCAGTTCAAGAGTAATTGTACAAGTGGCACAAAGATGGTTTTTTATTCTTTCCTTATAAGGCCATTGAAACATATTTTATAGATTTTAGTTTAAAGTTTAATTATAATGCATTGATACGTAACATAATTTTTTCAGATTGACTTTGATTGTAAAAGTGAAAAACGCTCTTGAGGGGGAGCATAAAGAATTTGTTGACAATATAACAGATACTTTATCAGCACTATCAGCGAATGTAAATAATGCTGTTTCAAAGAATAATCACCTTGAAAATCTCTTAATAACAATGAATAGCGATATAAAAGAAAGTGAATCTGCTAACGCCGAAGCATTACAATTAGTTCGTAGAGAAAAACAGGTAATGATGCTTTATTGATAAATCTGATTTTAGTTTGATATCTGAGTAAGGTAATGTGAACTGAATATACTTGTTGCCTTAAGGTGATTCCTGTAGTCGTCTAAGTTTCTGTAACATCTAGTCTGTGGTTTTTACATTTTTATGATGTAGAATCTTATTTATAAATTCAGGCCCAGGAATAGTGAAAGTTTTTTTTTATTTATTTGTGATAAAAGATTATTCCAAAACACCAAATTTATGAAAGAATATCGCAAATAAAAGAAATATTTGACATTATATACATGGAGTTTGATATGCTGAAGTTTTTATCATAAGATATTCTTTACAGGGAGCTAGCTGTACCATACTAACAGAAGTTACTTGAATTCAGTCCAATACTATCTTTCCATCTTGATTCTACTTCTAATAACTTTATATCTAACATAGTCCATGATTGATAATCCACGATGACACTCTCCTCCAGAAAGGCTCCACTGATGCGACCCTTTTTTCATTTTAAATGATAAACTCCAAACTTTTAGATTATTTGTGAGATTGTTCTTTATAAACATATAAAGAGTAAAGTTATATTTTTCCCAAAGAGGAGGTGCAATATTTTGGAATAACTTATTTACATTTTTTAATTTTATATTACATTAAACAATCAAGTAAGTTACCAACAATCCTGATGTGATGATTTGAAGACCCTTAGAATGAGGAATAATGATAATACATAAGGAATTGGATGCATTTTAAATACCCAGATGAATTGACAGCATGAGCTGAAATTCTTCAATTAGTTTTGTAAGTCTGTATATTCTCATTTGACAAATTGCATGCTCAGCTGAAAGACAGCTGGAAGATCTACTAAGACACACTTGAAACACTGTTTCAAGTTTGATCCACTGTCTGTTGGTTTAAACTGGTATGCGTAAAGAAACTTGTACTGAAGCAATATTTAATCTCAATGAAACAGGTTACAAGCAATGAGTTTAAAATAGGTGAAATCTAAGATTAGGTCAATTGAAAATGTCTTATTTCCTCAAAATTGTTTCCTGTTTAGTTACTCTAATTAGCAATTCATATATGATTAATTAGCAATTAAGCTTATGTAATAAAAGAAATTATTTAAAAAGTTGACTTTATCAATTATTTCACAGAATAAAATTTTAAACTTGTACTCCAAGATGTAAACACATTTATTTTGTTACTAACTTCTTTAAAAATTTTTTATAGGAATTGAATGAACAGATATTAGAATTGAAGAAATCTCATTCGGAAATTATTTTAAGTTATAAAAGCAATATCAGTGATTTAAAGAAAGATTTATCTAAGAAAAATAAAGAGGTATGTTTTAAAATGATTTTCCTTTTTTTTTGTGTGTGTGTGTGTGTGTAATTTTAGAAAATAAACCATTTCATTCAGTTTTGTTACATACTGTATTCTTATTAATAAGTTAGGTAATCTTTATTATTTTATGTTAATTTGTTGTCATATTTCTTACAATCCATGAACCAACTTTTGTTCACCAAATTTGAAGAGTAAGTTTGTCATGGAACATCATTTATACATTTTTTTGCTAAATACTAGTTTAATAATCATTTATAAGAGCTGTAGACATTTTGATTTACATGTGTAAATGCTGAGTATAATACAGCAAATTTAGTAAACATACCACTCTTTCGTTATATTTTGGTTTTATATATATTGCAGTTAAATTGGTTTCTGTTGATGAAAGGCTTCTAAAAAAATTTTTTCTCTTAAAAAATTTAATTTCTGTAAAATTGCATGGCGGTAACGGTAACATAGAACAGATATGATTCAAAACTGAGGATGAATGAATTAGAAATTTTGCCTGCATGAGAGGAACATACGAACACAGAAGAAGAATTATTCAATGTCTAATCTTTTACCAGTTATTAATTATTTTAACTGTTTAAAGATTGGCTTAGAGACTCAGGTTTAATACAGATTTCTTGTGGTACAGAGGAGAAATAGTAATAATAAAATTCCTACAGTCCAAAGAGCACTTGATAGAATAGAAACTACAAAATTGAAATGATTAATTTAGTGAAAATATTATGGTTAATCAATCGTAATCATAAATCTATAAAAGAACATACTTCACAAAATAAATTATATTAAAAATGAACTCAAGTGACTTTCAAAAAGTGGTGTTTCATAATGTTACTTTTAATCTAAATCTATATTCAACTATAAAAAAACCTTTGCAGATTTAAAATTTAAAGTTTTGAAAATGTATCTTTTTGTCAATTTTGAACATTGTGGGTAATTAGAGTATTTATTTCATAGGTCTTTTATGTAGTCATTCATTATTTGTAAATGTATGTAGGTGTCAAATTAATCATTGTTACTGGTATGTTCTGATTACATACATTTTTAAACTGATTATCAGATCTTACAGTACAATATATGTACTTCACTTCAAGAATTTTCACCTGTAAAAACATTTTCATCATGTCTTCCTTTAGGCAGATTATCACTGTATAGCGGTGCTTCTTGAAACTTAAAATGTATAAATCTATATAAACTACAACTTATTAAAACTTCACGTCATTTGCATTTGTGCTTATGGTGAAAATAATAATAAAAATCTCTCAGTAAATTTGATATGCAAATTTTTATAGTTTTTTTACCTTTTTATTTCAGGTTGATCGCCTAGAAAAACAAGTGCAAGAACAGTGTAGCCGCATGAAAACAGAAGTAGAAAATATAAAACAAGAAATAGAAAATTCAAAAGAATTAAAAGCTAAAGTAAGTTTTTTCATTATTGTAATAACAGTTGTAATATTTTTGTATACTCCTATATATGATATCAAAATACACCTTCCTTATCAATCAATTCATTATTTATCAACCTTTAGTGACTTCAAAAAATACAAAATAGAAAAGTTCGCAGAAACAGTTTATAAATTATTTTAAATGAGTCTCGTAACAGTCAATTTGTCAGCTTCAGAGTCAATGGATATTTATCTTGTCTGTTATGTTATTGCCAGTCTTATAATTACCTACTAAAAACAGTATGATTTGCAGTATAGAAAAAAGTTATTTGTAGTCAAAGATAGCAAAATTTGTGAGAAATATTAAGATAAAGGAACATATTATATTAGAAGTTATTCTCTAAGAATTAGAACAGTATTTTTAGAAATATTTGCCTGGAGTAGTGTTCTATGTCAGAGTAAAATACCAATGATAGGAAAAACAAAAAGGAAAGAATAGAAGCTTTTGAAATTTGGTGTTGAAGGATGTTGAAGGTTAGTAAAGTATTAATAAAAAGGACTTTAGACATAGAGGTAAGGTGAGAAATTTATTATAAAATTTTGTATAGAAACAAACTAGGTGAGCCATATGTTAAGACATCTTGTTTAGTTTGGTAAAGAGGGTAGAAACTGTAGAAGAAAACAAAGATTTGAGTTTTTAAAATAAGTAATTGAGGACGAAGGATATGGAATTTTGTCGAGTTGAAAGTAGTAGAGAATAATACAAAACCAGTAAAACAAAAAAAATCTATAATGAATATTTAAATCTATCACAATTTTTTGTAGACTGGTACTTGTTCTATTAAATAAAATTACTTTCTTGATATTCAGTTTAAAAATTATTTTTATATTGTTTATGGGCAACTTTGGATTATTATCCTTCAATTGCTAGGTAAGAGATTCATTAGCTTTATTTGCCAAAATGAGCAAACAGTTATGATCTATTTAAAAGATTCACAATTTATTTTGTTTTAAACAAGATATATTGTAAAGTGATCTTAATAATACGTACTATGGTCAGTACAAAGAGTAAGTTTTTGTAATTGTTTCCTATTTACTTACCAAAGGTTTGAGTAAAAAAGTTAGATATTTAAATTATTTTTTTACTGGTATTATAATTTTTGTTAAAGTTTATTATTTTTCTATGTTTCACTGATATCTCGGTATGGAAGAACAAAAACCACTGTACTTTCATTACATATTCTTAATAAATTGCCAAAAGTAATGGAATTGTATAGAGTGAGTGGAGAATTGCCCATTAAAAAAACCTTCAAAAGTAAGAGAAGAGAATAATGTAATTTTATAGCAATTAATTTTTAAAATAACTAAATTTTATCAAATATTTCTTCTGATTTAATTTATTTATGTAAATTTGTTTCAGAATGCTGCATATAAATCAAGAATTGTTAAGCTTACATCAAAAGTCGTTAAGCTCATTGAACATAATAAAAAAATGGCTGATTGTTATGAACAGAAGATAAATGTTCTTAATAAATCAAAGGATATGGAGGTAATAAAGTTGTAATAAAATTATTTAATCATTCTCAAATTGTCTATTTGTAACTCAAGTTGTAATTTTATAAGTTTCTTGTTAGATTTATTTTGTGAAATTTATTTTTAAATTATTAATACTGTATTTGCCTAAATATAGGTAAAGTTTTTTCCTCTATTTTCTTACATAAATTGCGGGGGGGGGGGGTTTGACTATATGTGGGAGTTGGACTTAATCAGGCTTTTAAGTTGTTGAGTTGTTTATTTTTGTTTCTATATTCATGATTAGATCGTGCAAAATAAACTCAGTTGTTATTTATGTGATGGTTGTTAAAGTTTATATTATTATGCTATTTAGACATAAAATTTAAGTATGTATAATATTATAAAGTAGTGCATAAGATAATAAATATTGTATATAGCATCATTTAATTATGTATAATAAATTTCAAAATTAATTTCTTGTTGACATAATATTATTTAGTGGAAAAAGATTTTCTACAAATTTTTTTTCTGATAATTAAATTAAAAAATTGGGGATCGACGTATATTCTAGCAAATAATCAGTATTTTATTTTTCTTGGTTAATTAGTTATAAAATAGCAAGATAATCTTTTTTTTTTTTAATAAAATTAAAGAAGTTTAGAAAATACCAAATGGTATAGAAATTTTTATTGCTTAGAATAAAATTCAAACTAATGAAATGTTTAATGATTGTAGAGTGATCACTGCATTTCGTGCAGACAGTTTTATTTATTAGGTATAAATTACAAAAAATCAGAAAAAGCTCTGAAAACTGGTTCAGTCGACGTCATTCTTTTAAATGAAATAAAGAACATAACATGAATTTAGTCATTTATAGCAAATAGCCAAAATCTATATTTATACTAGTGGTAAACTGTAAAGCATTACACAAAGTGAATGAGTAGTTGTGCAACCCATTTGGAAAAATATACATGGAAATCAACATACAATAAAGAATTATTAAATTTCAAGAAAGAGATAAATTTTAAATAATTCATAACTTACAGTAATTGTGATAAAATAAATGTCCAAAATGCCCTCCATTTCCAGCTGTGTAGTCATGAACATGTTTTTTCATGTTTAAAAGCCACTTTTTTAATAGTTGCAATGTTGATAGTTATTTTGACTTCAGTGTTCTGTTTGAGTCAATCAATTGTACAAGGATTATTTCTGAACACTTTTTATTTTAAATAACCCCAAAGAAAAAGATTCGTGGGAGATAAATCAGTGATCTAGGTGGCCATAGACGACAGAAAATGACTTTCTCCTCAAAGAACTCATGAAACAGTAATTTTGTGTTATTCCCTCTGTGAAATACCTTTGTTTTTTCCTGTAAATCTTATCAGATGTAGATGCTGCATCTGTTTTTATTTCAAGGAACTTCTGACATCTTCCAGAACTGGTATATGGCTGTCTTCTTGATTTCAGGCAACACATAGTAATTTTCACATTAAATCTTATTTTAAATCATTGAAAAAACATTGATTAACTCTCCTCATGATTGGCTGATGCTAGCTTGACTGAATTTTTCTGCATCAACTGGAAAGACTGCCATCTCAGAGGTCTAGCTCTAAGATATCTAAAATTAATAAGTAATGTAAAAAACTGCATGAAGTGATCAGCTAGTTGCTCATACTGTGGTGTATCCAATTGGCTGGCCAGTTTTAGTGGTTTGCATGCCTGGGTTTTACAGTAGTCCATCTTGAGGTGATTCCTAGCAATTCTTCATTGTATTTTGATTTTATTCTTCTCATTTTCATCATTAAATAAATAAGTGCAAAATAAATAAATAAATGCAAAAAGTATGTTTGAGATTGTAATTATAAAAATAAATACTGTGTGTTCAAAAAGTAACTGAACACCTGTTATGCACTAGTACAACAATATGTGCACTTACTTACTTTACAATAGTTGGAAATAATCCTTATGAACATCTAGACATATCTGCATGGGTTTTTTCTTGTTCTCAAAAACCTTCAATCAGAATTGTCCTAAACTAAAAACTGTTGAAACTATTAACACTTTGCACATTCTGTGGCCAACCTGCTTTCAATCATATGAGACTGAGCTTCTTACAAACTGCTGTGTATGCTGTTGCAACAGCGGTGTTTTTCTGTCAAGCTGACTTTCGCATGGACTTTGGGTCTTGGTTGTACAGCAGCTGATATGTCTTGCAGTTTATCTTCAAGAACTAATAGTCTACTATTTCATTCACATTCCTTTATCAATCCCTTCTCGATTAGCACTCTTATACTATGATTAGGAACCAGTGTACCTAGTAATCTAACAGAAAACTCCTACCAAATAGTCTCCTTAGCAGTGTGTGTATTGATTCCACCATCTTTTCCCCTCTGAAACGGGTTAGTGAATTTTTTCCTCACAATTCTGGTCATTTTGCTGTATATCTTTGCTCAAGCCCTTTAAAACATCACAATAAAAGACAGAATTTACCTTAATACCTGAAGGAATAGATTTTCTATTAACAATACAGAACATAACAAGCATGAAATTTTTGTTGCACTTATGACCTGACTTGGGTTCTTTTCACTTTGATGAGTGTTTTTTTCTCCAGATCATAGTCATATTCCCAGGTTTCATCTCCGGTTATATACCTAGAGATGAAAGTAGGATCATTGTTAGCCTTGACTTGAAGGTAATGAATGACATGCAACAACATACCGCTGATTTTGAATCGGTTGACAAATTTGCAGCAACACGATATTTGTTTAAATTTTCAGCTAAAATTTCTTGACAGATCCTGTAACCAGTTACAGATATGTCGCACATTTCATGGATTATTTTATGTTGTCCTCATGGACAGGTTCCCAGAAATTTCCATTTCTTCTAGTGTTTTGCCTGTGGAAGGTACCCTGGAATGTCATCTTCAATTAATTTTCTACTGGCTTTGAAACAAACTTTTCAGTATTTCTTTTCCTAAATTTATACTTTATTTTTATAATTAAACCTCTCATGGCCTTCATTCATTAAAAATAGATTTCTTATAATACAGTTTAAATTTCTATTCCTGGACACAAACACTATCCACTTCCAAACAATACTATTGTTGTGTCATCAGCAGTAAGGATGCACCTCACTGATGATTTATGGTAAGTCATTTAGGTAGATAAGCAAGAGCAGCTAGCCAACAACAGACCTCTTAGGCACCCCATATCTAACGCACTTCCAGCTGGAGTAGTATCTCAAGCTGTTTTTAACCACACATGCCCTCTGCATACGGGTAGCTAAATAAGAAGCCGTCCAATTCAGCATGTCCCTAGAATAACCCATAAAAACAATTTATGTAATAAAGGTGAGAGATACAGTGAAAAGCTTGGACATATCACAGAAATTACTGGCTTCTCTTTTAGAGTCATCCAAAACAGATGACACCCCATTTACAAGATCACACAAAGCAAGCTTAGTATCATGTTTCTTCCTAAAACCATATTGAGAACTACTAAAATATTTGATTTTTTTACTAATGTAATTCCATCTTATCACATATAATTTTTTCAAATAGGTTTGAAAATGCAGGCAATAAGGTGTTTAGGTCTATAATTGTCCAAATTATTATTTCCTTTTTTAAGATAGGAATCACCTCAGCAAATCAGGAAATCCTAAGAGATAAATTAATTATTCTTGCCAAAACAAGTGCAAGCTGACCAGCATAAGTCTTAACAATACTAATAAGAATACCATACTGGCCTGATGAAGTTTTATTTTTAAGCGATCTAGCTTTGATGATGACATAATGATCTGAAATACACCAATCCCCTTTTTTGAGCTTTCACAGTGATTAGAATTTTAACTTCTGCATTGCTTAATTTAGAAGTAACATTTACTAAATAGTCATTGAAATGAAATGCTCAGCCATAACTGAGGGGCAATTTTATCATTACTTTCAACTCAGGGTAATCTGACTACGTCTTTTTATTAAGACCAAGTTCATTATTAACAACTTAGAATGTTGTTTGATTTTTTTTCAGCTGACTTAATGAATTTATCATTCGCCATTCTTTTAGCTATCCTTACAACTTTATTAAAAGTTTTTTTTATATAAATCAAAAAGTGGGGGTCTCATAAATCTCCTCTCTATCTGAAGATCCATTAAATATTTTGCAGAAACCCTTGTATAAGTGGATACCTAATTATTAGTTTTGCCAAATGCTTTTTTACTAGAAGTTTTCACAAGAAAGATAGCATTAAATGCTGTAATAAGTTTATTAAAAAAATCATTAAATATCACATTCACATCACAGACTCCATGTGGATTTACCACATTTGCTGTGAAAATTTCCACTTATTAGAATGTGCCATCTTAAATATCTTCTTCTAGATACATTTCATAAGAAAGCTACCTCTTTAAATGAGTACCATGATTTGACTTCTGAAAAATTTTGACATATCTTTGCGTTTCACATCCCCCAGACTCCAAAACTACTATCAGTTCAAAAGTTTATACATACATTTATATATGTATTTCACTTTCTTGTTGAAAAGACAACTGCCGTAATTTTGCACCAGTCACTTTCAAATTGATACATAAAATATAATGACCCAAAATATCAGTCAAGTTTGTTAATGGGGGTTTGACCATGGGGGTGGATGGAAATGGAGGATTTAAAAAAAAACAACAAAATATTGATATAACTTTCTTATTAAGTAAAATATCGAATTTGTTCAAAGTTCGTTTTATTCTTTGGATAAGGACCTAAAACTTATATAAGTAAAGTTTTTTGATATCACAAACCATTGGTCCAGGGGGTGGAAAAATGGGGTTTCAAAAAAGTAATGCCTCCCTTAATAGGCACAATATCGAATCAGTTTAAAGTGGTTGTTAGTCCTCTAAACATTACCTAAAAGTTTTGTCTGAAACACTTTTTGATGTGACCAACCCTTATGACAAGGGATGACCAAAATGTTTTGCTGGAATTGTAAGAAAATGAGACTTGTCGTATGCTAAACATGTGAAACTTTTTTCACATGCAACCATTGTCATATTGAGTAAATTTGAAGTTTTTCTTAACTTTAACGTGGAAATCTTTTTTATCCCCTGTTAGCACCGGTGAAATCGCCTTCTGGCATGCCAAAAGGGATTTTTTGTAATCTGAAGAGCGAGAGGTTATTAAGTAGAGAAAATTTTTTATTTTATTTTTTTAAATTTTACTGATCAGAATTCCCAAAAAAAAAGAATTACATGGATCCGTTGTTATATTCCTAGTTTATGACATAATCTAAGCCTGAAAATATTTCTTGAAACTGAATGATTAAATAAATACTATTATTATAATAAGTACATTTTTAATGGAATATTTAAGGAAAGTTTTTGGTTCAACCTGTATGTATTAGGTAGAAAAACTAGATAATCGAAAAAGATTTAATTGATTGCATTAAAAAAAAGAAATACAAATCTTTCAGAAACTAAATACAGGAATGATTATTGGTTTTGGATAAAAAGTCTTTAAAAATACTTTTAAATGTCTCAAAAATTGTGATATAGAAAAAACGAGTTTTTTTTCACCAGATTAAAATGGTTTTAAAAAACTTTTTTTTTTAAAAATAAGTGAAAACAACAATTTTCAGAAATATAGTTAAAATATTATATTAAATATTCTTATTAAAATGGCATTTACTGGACTAGTACTATTTATTTAAATTTATCATTCAGTTACAATAATTCTTTATTTTTATAAATAAAACAAGTAACATAAGCAGTTATTTATATATAAATATTCACATTTATGTGTAGGTTTATACTTGTGTTTAAACTTGACACTTACTGACACAGTATAATTTTTAAGTGACACTGTGCTACCTGTGTAACGGCATAATTTATTTTAAAAACTTATAAAATAAGGCCCCACAGATTTATTGTTCTATCTTATCTTAAATTAGAAATTATTCATGATCTTTTATTAAATTGTCAGTTGTTTATTTTATTACAGTTATGGGTGCAAAAACTGAGTATTGGTTCTTCTTTAACTAATGGTAAAAAACAAGAATTGGAAAATATTGTTTCTGCATTGGAAGAGAAGTTTCGAAAACAATTAACAAATGCCACTCAGATAACATTTCATAATGTGGATCCAACTATTAAATGTTTTGAGGTAATTAAAAATTATTTAATTATGTAATAATAAAGAATAATTTAATTTTTAAAGAATTTATTGTAAATAAGTATAAATTAAGATAATACAAATAACTTGTAAATCACAACAAGTAAACACATTTTTTCTATAACAAATATCTTGATCAGTTCCTTTTAGATTATTCGTTTGGCCCATAGCATACAAACTGAAATTAGTACCTGAAACTAACTATAAATTAACTAAAGTTACAATCTAGCAGAATTAAATATAAATAAATTTCTTTCTAATGATTTTCTACCTTATATATTAACTTCATATTATACTACTTATATTCACTTTCTTCTAATCATTGCCTTGCACAGCACGAAAACACTCACTCACTCACACACCCACCGATGCACATACACAGATGACATAAGAAAAGTTAAAATTAAAGCAACTAATACCATCTTAGGAAGTAAAGAAAACCAAAGATAATTTATTTTAGCATATTAATAATTTAACATTTTTCAAAAATAAGTTTTGAACAGTTGAATTCCCTGTATTTTAATGCCGACCAAACATAGCCCCAATTTTTCTTGTTTATAATTCTAAACAACTGCATCAATATTCAAAACCCAATCTACTAATGCACTGTTTATGAAATTCTCATAGGACTGAAAAACTATCCAAAAAATTCAGAATATCCTTCCTCTCCCTGATATTGCATAATGAACACGAGTTGAATGGTAAAAGATCCTGTTGTCTTGAAAATCATGCTAATAAAATTCTATTTATTGATGTCAATAAATAGATATTTATTGGTCCACCTTCAATCTATAATAAACAGATTAAATTGAGCTCTATTAGCCGTTTCCAGCGATGTATTGCAGATGATTTCACTTGCTCTACATTTTAACTCTTCTATTTTCCACAATTCTTTCTGATCCTCAAAATCACCCAATTGATTGCATAAGTGAGATACAAATTTAATAATTCTTTTTACTAAACATATTATTATAATAAAAAATGCCATTTTTCATGGGAATCGTCAACACACTGGCCCTACTTTCCAAATAAAGTGAATAATTTGGTGTATAATTTGGAAACAACTAAACAATAATTTGTAACCGTAACTCTGTCCTAAAATGTACACCTAACTTTCACCAGACATTTTATTTTCTTCTCTCGCAATTTTCCTAAACCTAAATATATTTTTCATTTCAGTACCCCTGCTAACATGATATCCATTAAATATTGAATGGCATGTAAGATTGGGCCACAGCTGTAATCTCCCATTTATAAATGTTAAGTAACCCAGTTTCTTGGGCTTGATTGATGTTTGAGCTGTTTTAAAATACTTGTTTTAAAAGATCAACCCCAAAATTAGCACAAAGAGTATCCCATTTTAAGGATTCTTTCCTACATTTTCAACAGTAAAAAAGTGAGCTGATGAATTTAAATGGTCATATATTCAAGATGACTAATGCTAAGGATGCCAATTACTTGCTACTACTGTCAAAATCATACAAAAATCCACAATGCTGTATTAAATGATCGCCATCTGAATGTACATTAGCTTGTTGTCACTGCAGACATCTCAGTAGGCTGTGTATTCTGTTTTGGGTATGAAAAAGCTGTCTGCTCAATAGGTGCTATACATTTGTAAAGTCAAACAAAAATGCATTTGACTGAACACTTCTCAAGCGTTTTAGACTTATTTAAACATGATTTCACTGAGTTTCTTTGAAACTTTAAGAACTGATGAAATATGGTTTCACCATTACATGCCAGAAGCCAGTGTTTGGGAGCAGGTGAAAGTGCACCAAAGAAACTGAAAACAGTTTCATATGTTGGAAAAATTATGGGATGGTTTTTTAATTCTCATTGTGAAGTGCTCATAGACTACCTGGAAAAAGACTAGACTAGGGTATTAAAAAGTTGAGAAGTTTTTTGTCTAAATGTATCGAATTGTGACGGTGCCTATGTTAAAAATTTTTTTGAAAATTCAGAAAAAGTTTTTGTTTTCTTTGTCAGGCCAAGAACTTTCCAAATGTTTTTAATCTGCACTATGTTTCTACATAAACAAAAGATGTAACTTTCAGTATCATACCTTTCCACAGTTGTCAAACTAACTGCTTTAATTTTTTATAATTTATTTAATTTTGTGTAAACTTAACACTAGCTGCTTTGTTTATTAGATTGTTCAATAACTGAACACTCAAACATTGCTCTCTTCTATCAGCAGTTACTTATCTAAACTTCTCAACTTGTCAGTGATGAACCTAAGTTTTCATCCAAATTAATTTTGGCATGAGCTGCAGCAAATCATATGCTCTATACATCTTCACATACATACACCAAACTAACTAGAATAGGCATGTGATTGGAATGGTGTTCCAGTAAAACATTGTCAGAAAAGTGTTAATTTAAACATTTCAAGCATTAAACTTGATGTAGCTCAATAATAAAAGATAGTTACTAATTTTCAAAGGACCTAACTAATTTACAAATGACATTCTGTTGTTAAGACTCCAACTATTCTACAATTAAAAATGACAAAATTAAACATTTGCACTATTTATTAAAAACTAAAGATACAATTATAAATTGATTGAATCTACGTAAACATTTGACAGTAAATTATGAGATTTACCAACTCCTTTCCAATCTCCAACAACTGTTCTTTAACCTATCACTGTAGGGAAAAAAATAGATTCCATAAAAGATTAAAGTTCCTCTAATACTCTGATTTGATACCCCCCCAATCAAATATAATGGAAGAACATAGTTTTTCTTTAACATTACAAACTTCAATTCGTAATTTATCACCTAAAGTTTCAATATAATAAAAATAATAATATATATATAAATAATAATATATCTAAAATAAAATAAAAATATCTATAATAAAAATAATAATATATCTAGTAATAAGCTATTTTTGTACCCCCATACCTGTTTTCCCTATCTTGAAATCTCAACTCAGTACATATCATTTAAGGTATGGTTTAAATACCTCCTGGTTACCTTCTTCTACTTGGGTTTCTAAAAGACAAAAAAAGTCATACCTACCATGAAGAGAGAAATATTTGTGAACAATGAACCTAGTTCCTTTTAATTTCTTAACAGTATTTAAAATAAACTTTAACGTCTGTATCCTTAGGAAAAGTTTATGGTTAGTATTATGTGCATTACCTCTTTTTTGGTTTTCCTAATGGATGGAATACATTATTTAGGGGAAATAATTCACCTAATTGGGATTATTTACGCAGAATCTTTTGATTCTACCTACACAGCAGTCCAGTATTAGTCTTAAGTCAGACTGTTAAATATAAAATTGTTTCAACTGCTATGGTCTTCTAAATTCACCACTTAATTAAATAGTATGTTAGCTAAGTGTTTATTTCACTTTACCTCCATCATAGTCATAAGAAAAAAATAAGGGAAACAGTGTAAACAAAATTTAATGTTAACCCTTTGTCATGACGCTGCAACACACACACAATGTCTATCTCTTCATTACGTCTGATAATTACAAAATAAATTAAATATTAACTGGGATCCTTTATTGTTTTAGGTAAATTTTCTTAATGCTAGAAGCAAAATAAATAGTTTGTTAAAATTCATCTAAAGTTTGGTTTCCATTAAAAACAATATTTTTGTTTCTCATACACATAATTTAACCTAAGTTAAATTTTACTGTAATTTGAGAATAAACCAAAATTATATTTTAGAGTTGTGTGTAAAAGTACGAGGGTTATTTTTTTTCAAGGTCCGATTGGTCATGAAATTAAAACCACATTGAAAATAAAAAATTTTCTATTTTTAACAAGTACTTACATAGTTAACACTATTTTTCTACGTAGTCGCTCTCTGATTTAGACATTTGTAATAGTGTGGTACCAACTTTCCAATACCCTCGTCATAGAATGGAGCCGCCTGTGTTTTCAGCCATGTTTCTACGCTGGTCTGCAGCTCGATGTCTGTGCCAAAATGTTGTCCTCCTAGCCAGCATTTCATGTGAGCAAAGAGGTGAAAATCAGATGGAGCCAAGTCCGAGCTGTATGGTGGGTGATCAAACACTTCCCAACGAAAACGCTGCAGGAGCTTCTTTGTTGCAGCTGCAGTGTGCGGCCGAGCAGTGTCATGGAGAAAGACAATGCCTGATAACATTCCTCTTCGCTTATTCTGAATTGCCCTTCGTAGACGTTGAAGAGTCACTTAGTATGAGGCTGCAGTGATGGTCGTGCCAAGTTCCATGAATTCCACCAAGAGAACTCCATTCTGGTCCCAGAATACAGTAACTATACACTTTCTGTTGGAGAAGGTTTGCTTGAACTTCTTTGGTTTACTGAGAGAGTGAGAATGCATCCACTGTTTGGATTGTTCTTTTGTTTCTTCAGTTTCGAAATGGACCCATGTCTTGTCTCCTCTGACAATTTTGTTCAAAAATCTTCTCCTTCATTGTGGTAGTGCTGGAGAAACGTTAGGGAGGCGTCCATTCTCATTTTTTATGATGGTCGGACAGCATCTTGGAACCCATTTCGCACAGAGTTTGCGGTATTGAAGTCTGTCACTCACAACGGTGTAGAGAGCTGACCTTGAAATTTCAGGAAACGAATCGCTCAATACAGAAATTGTGAACCGACAATTTTCTCGAATTTCCTCATCCACTCGCTCAATGAAATCACTGGTTGACACTCGCTTCCTTCCCTGACCGCCTGCATCATGAACATCTGTATGTCCTGCTTTAAAGTTCCTGCACCATTGTTGCACTTTGCTGTCACTCATTGAAGTTTCACCGTACACATTCATCGATGAATTTCAGCTGCATTACACCCCTCAGCCTGAAGAAATTGAATTACCGCACGCACTAAACACTTCAGGAGATGCTATTGTTGTAGACATGTTTACATGCTGGCTGCATGTTTAGAACTAAACGAAGTGATGTGGCGTGATTGAAGGCCATGCTAGAGACGCTGTGCAACACATATGCGCAAAGGTTCATCTGATTTTTGCGCGGGTTTTTATTTTGCGACCGATTGGACCTTGAAAAAAAACCCTCGTATTATTAATTGTTTTAACTAGTCATTATTTTAATTAATCATTAATAAACTACATATTTAGTTACATATACTTGTTTTGTTTTATGCTTGCAGAAAATTTCTGAACCAGAAGAAAACAACAAATAACAGTAAAGAGTTGTTAATATGATTTGTTATAAGAGTAATATAAAGTGGGGATACGGCACTGTGAACCAATAGTGTTGCAGTATTTCGGTCACATGATGCTGGCCCCACCCCCTCTGCCATCTTAGAATTTTTGTTTTCCCTGTGACAAATTTCGATATCTTTTGAAGTGCTGCCAACAAATTGTTTCTACACATAAATATTATTTAATTATTCAAATAATTCATAGATAATATTTATCATTCTAGCACAGCAATGAAGCATAAACAATGAAGGCTAAAATCAGATTATCTGGACACTACTATAGATCCATCACTAAAACCTCTACTGCACTGCTATATATTACAGGCTAAATTCATGTGACCTTGAACTATATTTGAAGTGGTAAATATTACGTATTATCAACCTTTGAAATATTCAAATAATTATTTAATGTGTAAAAAAAACTCGGTGGGCAAAACTGCAACAGAAAAGGGAATCTCCTTCAGGAAAAAGGGAAATTCTAAGATGGCAGAGAAGCAGGATCATTTTCATGGGACCAAAATACTGCAATCCTATAAATTTGTGGTGTCGTATCCCTGTTTCTATACAACTTATAATTGTGTATTTGTTTTACATTAAAATTTTGTCCGTTGTGTTTTTAATCGTGTTATTTACTTTATATTTTTTTATTCCAAAATAACTATTTTCATTTGTTAGCATGAATAGATTGGCATTATGTGTGTGTTAAAGTAGTTCATGTTATTTATACTCAGACAATGATAATATAGTAGTGTGATATTTTTATGTGCCCAATTAACTAAGGATGAGTACTAGGTAAAAGTTAAAATTTACCTAGAAATTTACAGTTATGGACAATTTTCTGCATTGTCTCCTAGAATGTATCAACATGGAAGGAAGAAATTTGCAACAAGCAATTTTTAAATCATATGTTTTTAAAATTATCCAAATTTTCCCTTTCAAATATTGTATATGTAATATAAATATCATTATAAAACTGCTGTATTTTTAAATGTCTCAGTTCATTTTGACTGATTTGTGCAGTCATTGTTTAATATTTCATTCAGGGCAATTTGGTGGCAATTAATGAAAATTTTGTAACCTTTAAAAATCAGTGTAGCAAATAAAAATGTATAAATGTATATAAATGTAGGTAATAATACTATAGAACAGTCATCACTAGTGAAGTTTGTTGGTGCCTCCATGACACATCTTAGCCTTTCATCCTGAGAATCCAAAGTTTAACCCCCCAGTTTAATTAACCCCCCCAAAGTTTAATACCATCCAGTATTTTTTGCATGCTACAAGAGCTGCTGTGTATTTGCATTTAGACTAATATTTACATTTGGTAATATCTAGAAGTAATGATAATCCTTTTGTGTGTAATACTCAATGCTGTTTTTTAAACGTCAAAATAAAATTTAAAAAGAGTTTTTACTTTTCAAAAGGTTAGTTGTGGTGAAATAAAGAAATATGAAACATATAAACAAATCTTTTATAAATAAAATAAATTAGTGATGGCTCTTTCGTTTATTTATTTATTTATGAAATAACTATCAATTGTCAACAAAAAGATTCCAAAAGAAATTTAGAGACTCCCACTTTTAACAAAAGAAATGGAAGTCTAAGGAACATGATTATTTGAATGAAAGCTACCTTATGAAGGGCCGAAGTGTATCCAGAATTTACCATACATGACAATGGCACCAGTTAATTTGTTAGAAAAATTTGTAAAAAAGGTGGAGTTATTAATTGAAAATATTTTAGTATATTGAAGAATTCCTTTTCAGTTGTAAATTAGTTGCAGGTTTAAAGTAGTCTGTATGTTTGTCCAGTTTCTGGGAGGCAATTATAAAAGATGGTTTCTGATTTTTTATTATATTTATATTAATATTTGGAATCACATTTTTAGATTGAAAAAAACCTTCTGTTAGAATTGGCAGTTATTCTTTTGGTCATTCAATTCTTGCATGGTTGTTATGTTATGGTTGAGCTTGGCTTTATAACTGAACATCTAGGATTCTGATTTAATCATTCCTGCACATGAATGGTGGTTTTCTGAGAGGTTTGTCATCCGGAACTGAGACAGAAGAACACACATTTTACCTATAAAATAATTAATTTCTAATTCAGTACACTTTGGCTATTAAAGCGTACTTTAAATTGCCTTTGTTATAATTGATTGTTTTTTATGAAAACTCAGCATAATGATTCTTACTCCACAGATTTGGCTATATTTCTCATATCTGCTTTCATTTTTGAAAGCAATAAGAATATAAGATACTAATTGTAAGATTGTATTTATAATTACAGAAAGAAGTGTGTCAATCCTTGACTGACTGTTTATTTCTATCAAAAGTTACATTATGAGGAGTGATTGAAATATAATGTCATTGTTGTTTGTAACTATCAAATGAAAAGAAATTTGGCATAATAGTACATTTTATTTGTGGCAAAAAAAACTTCATTTTTCTGTGTTACAATTTATAGCTACACATATCTTCCAATAGTAAACTAGTATTCCTTTTCTATCAATAATGCTGACTGTCTTAATCCACAAATCTCACTGAGCCTACAGATTTCATTCGTGGTCTTTCCTTAATTTCTATCTTTAATTGTCAAAATAAGTAAAAATCGCAGAGTGCAGTATATGAGGATGTGGAAATAGAACCAAATTTCAGTTTCACTAGATTTTGCATGGCACCTGCTCCTAACAGATTTTACAATAGCCCAGTTATGCAATTATGTGTCTTAATCATTCTTTAAATTTCCATCTGGGTGGTGGATGCATTGTTGTATAATACAATGTTCATTTTGAATGAATTCATCCATCTCCTTTTGGTGCTTCTCATCAATCACAGAAACTGGTCTACTTGCGAGGTTCACCCTCAATTTTACCAGCTTCTGACATAAAAAATTTTACTGCAAATCTACTTAGTCTTCGATAACAGTTTCATCACCATAGTTGGCTTTTAGGCAAAGATGAATGCCACCATTCACTTTTTTGCTGTTAAATATTCATTTACTGCTCATTGTTTTATACACATTGATTTAGTATGCATATTCACTTCCATTACAATAGCAACTGACAGAAAATGAGGGTGCAGGAGTCAGTGAATTTTAGAATATTAGTAGTACAGAAATGAAACTATAAAATGGCAGTAAAATTCTGTGTGACTTTTTTCTCATGGTATGCTCCAGTGTAACCTACTTTTCAGCCACCCCTCATAGGGTTTGATTATATCAGTGCAGTATCCCCTGGATAAAGTACTATTTGACTCTTTTTAATAATTGTTGGTAGTTAATTACATATTAAAAATAAAATTACCTAATATTAAACTCTGGAATGCCAGCTCTGAATGAATTGGAACTGATAATTTCTAACTGTACACACCTCTTTTGTTAATCTCTACTGATTGTTTCCTACCCATAACATGTGATTTAAACACTGGTATTATTGACTAAATCTATTACCTATTTTTTTCAATTTTTATATAAATTCAAAATTAATAGTCAAAAACTGTAGCCTGTTTCTATGTTAGTTACTGATGTGTTTTTTGTAGATTTCCATTTCTAAATCTATGAGAGATTATCTCTAAAGTAAAGACCATTTCATTGTAAAAAAAATTTATTCTGAAAACTTCATAAATATTTTTTATTTCTCACTAAACTACATACCTTATACTACTTCTCTATATAATCGCCACATGAATTAGACATTCATCTTAGCGATACACCAGGTTAAATATATCCTCGTTATATTCTTCTGCTGCCAGTCCATTTAGCTACTGATTAACAGCATTTTTAAGTTCAGCGTCTCCTGTGAATTGCTTATCACTCAAAAATTCTTTCAACTTCCCAGACAGATGGTAATCAGCAGGAGCGAAGTCCAGACTATATGGTGGGTGATCGTAAATTTCCCATCCAAATGTTCTCAGTAAATCACGTGTTGGACCCGCAACAGGTGAATGTGCCTTATCAGCAGGATGATGCCGTCGGTCAGCCCCCATGTTGCCAATTTTGAATGGCATGCCATAACTTGCATAGGGTTTCACAGTAGGCTTCTGCATTTGTAGTCATTCCACGTGACATGAAATCAATCAACAGTATGCCAAACTGATCTCAAAAGACTGTTGCCATCAGTTTGCATACAAATGGCTGTGGCTTGACCTTTGTTGATCTGGTTGGTGACTGAGGATGATGCCATTCACTTGACTGCCATTTTTCTCTGGCGTGTAATATTAAATCCATGTTTCATCGCCAGTAACAATTGAATTAAGGAACTCATGACCTTTTTCTGTGTAGCGCATTCGGATTTTTTTGTGACATTCCATTATGACGTGCGGCACCCAACGTGCACAAACCTTTTTGAAGCCTAAGTGGTCATGAACAATGCGACTGATAACAGCTCTTGAAACATCAGGAAAAAGAAGGGCCAGGTCGGAAATTATTGTGCAATGATCTTTTCTGATTTCATCATCGACAAATTTCAACAAGTCTTAAGTGATTATCAATGGCCTCCCCAAATGTTCTCATCATGCACATTAATTCTGTTATTTCTATACCTTTCACACCATTTTCGGATGTTTCTTTCATTCATTATATTATCAGTGTACATAGTAAACAACTAGCTATGAATTTCAGCTTGCTTAATGTTTTGATAGTTTGAAAAACCTATGACTCCACGTATTTCACAGTCAGCGGCAACATCGATTTTCCTATTCATTTTATAACGTAATAACTCGCACGTAATCAAAGATACTACAATACAACAACTTACAAACAATAATGCAGTGTACACATGACTAGCATGGCCATGAACGACATAGAATTGCCAACCTTAATTTCCCAGCGACCTTTACTTTAGATATATCCCTCGTATGTTGTTCTATTACTAATGTATTATATCATTCATATGAGGTACTTATGTATTAAACACTTGTTTTCAGATATTTTTGAAAAAGATTGAAGCAAATTTCCAGGCTTGTAATTTCAAGTTTTATTTTATGTTTATGAAAAGGTTTAATTTAATTGTTGAAGTAAATATTTGTTTCCTAACTATAGTTTAGAACAGCACATGTTGTTGTTTAATTCATATAAGATTTAATATTTTTTGAGACCTTGATTTTACCCAATTTAGGCATTTTTGAACAGTATTCTAGTTATTGACTATCTTATGAGGCATTACTGTTTCTTGAGTAATAATCTTTAGAATATGTTCATTTAGATAAGCCCTACAAGAAAACATATTTATTAAAAATAGCCATTATAACAACAAAACAATGGAGAACTAGAATCTGAAATATGTGCACCAGTTTTCTTAACAATCTCTAGTAACATTTTCTGTACATTGACCATACTAGCAAAAAATATTTAATCACTTTTACTTTCCTGACTCGTTAGCACAGTACCAGAGCTATAGTTCTAGAAGGGAAAGTATTGTAATCGGCCAGTTTGGGCATATGTTGTTTTCACCGGATCTTGCTGTTTACCATTTCGACCATCCCTGAATCCATTTTGACTAGTTTTGGCATGACGTATTTACACATGTATATACGTATGGATCTCACATAACTCAAAAATTATTAGACAGACGTAGGATGTTAAAATTTTGGATTTAGGACTGTTGTAAAGTCTAGTTGTGCATCTCCCTTTTTGATTGCAATTAAATTGATCAAAAATGTCCAAAAAAAGCCCAAAATCCAAAAATTTTAGATTTTGGATTTTTTTAGCTGCAGCAATAAGTCCTCGTTGAGAACTTTGCAATGATGTATCATAAGTGGTACTTATTTCCATTGATTCCAGAGTTATAGACTAATAAAATTTCAATTAATTTGTATCTTACAAGAGGAAGGCACATAGGTTCGAATTCAACTTTATTTCTTTTTTTTTTTATTTAAATGTGTTGATTTATTAATAATTATTAACTTGCGATTGTAAAAAATTTTTACTATAAATAATTCAATAATAAAAAAAGAATATGAAAAAATCAGAAGTTATAAGTGAAATAAAATTTTACGTAGTTTTAAAAATGTGTATATGTAATTTAATAGGCATAGAAGGAAGTCATATGGTGTCCACATCAAAATTTTTTATTAAAAGTTAAATATCACTTCCATCTACAACCTAATAATCTTTTTTTTTCATTACTGTTAATGTCTTACTTGGATATCAAAAAAAGTACTAGTTTTTAAAAATGTTTAAAGTAACTACTGCAGATTGAAATTGTTATTGTTCAAAAAAATAGATTATTTTTTCCAGAAATATAAAATTTTGCAAGGACAATGAGAGTTGATAGATTCTTTGAGTGAGAAGTTTCTTTTCTGCAGTTCACATTGGTGTAAAGTCAAACTAAATTTTTATACACCATCTAATAAAGTTTTTGAAAAGTTTTAATCTTTTAAGGAGTGTAGGTAGTTAACCTGTGGGAGATTTTCAATATTTCTCTGTGATGGTAGGGTTTCATGCTTTCATAATTGCTAATAATGTATAAAATTATAGACCATTTTCATTATTACCCATTAAGTGTCAGTTGGCAACCTTGTCAAGAGTGTTAGTCAGCTGTTCGATTAATATTTAGATAAACATAACCTCTAAAGTCTTAATTACAATGGCATGTCTGCTCGAAGAAAATACTTTTGAATAACAGCTTTCTATGATCCGATTTTTACTTTGGGAAAATGTACAACTATCAGAAATATTCTCTCAGATGAACAAACAATATGACAGTAGTTGCATGAATTGTGCGAGTTTTTACGCTTGGGTGGAAAGTTTAAAAGTGGCTACAAAAGTGTGTGACTGATGAGCACCATTCTGGGCATCCAGTAACAATGTAACCGTGGCATTAGATTCTTGTATTAATTCACTTATCCAAGAAGACTGATAACTTACAGTTGAAGAAATTACTGAAAAATGTTGAATAAGTGTTGGTACAACTCAAGCCATCATTAAAAACAAACTGAACTACCTACTGTAAAACTTGTGCAAGGTGGGTTCCCAGTGAGCTTACTGTTTATCACAAAACCGAGAGATGTTGCATTTGCACCGAACTCAAAAATCATTTCAATAACAAAGGTGATGCATTTTTTGACAGGATTTTAACCTGTGATGAAACTTGATTATATCATTTTGAGCCAGAGTCCAAGCGTTAAAGCATGTAGTGGAAACGCCCTGAATCACCTCTCTGTAAGAAATTCAAAACACAACCATTGGCTGGTAAGGTCATGTTAACCATCTTTTGGAGTGCCCATAGTCCAATTTTCTGTGATTTGTAGGAGCAGCGCATTATCAACAATTCGTGCTATTCAGCCGTGATTGAGAGCAAAGTCAAGCCCGCATCGAAGAGGAAATGTACGAGATGGCAGAAAAATGAGTGCTTCTTCTTCAAGATAATGCTCGACCTCATACGGCACAACTGATGCGGAAACTATTGGCAAAGTGAATTGGTAGCTGCTACCTCATCATCTTTGCCCTGACCTTGCCTCTTCGAATTTTATCTGTTTGGTCTAATAAAAGAAGCTTTGCCTAGAATCAAATTCAACAACAACAAAGAGATGAAGAAAAAATTACAAAACTGGCTTCAAGATCAAGGTAAGAATTTTTTGCTGGGAGGATAAGAAGACTCATAAGATGGAACAAGTGCAGAGAAGTCGGTGGAGATTACATGGAAAAGTAGACAAAAAAATTGTGTTTATTTAGTAAACCATTTTTGCTGTACAGCTATTTGTTTAATTGTTGAATGACCCTCGTATATGTAAAATATGGGTCTTCACTTCAAAATATAAAATGTGGGTTGCTACAGGAAAGTGAGTTTTTTGTTTATTAATTAAATGACCTGTCCCAAAATTTTCCACTCATTCTAATCCTTTCGCAATTAACACAACTTTTTATATATCTTAATTATTTAGATAAAAGTAATAAATTCTAAATTATTTAAAAGTAATTGAAAACATGTAAAAAAAAAAAATGATTTCATTGGATGTATTATAACCATTTTACTTTAAATATGGATTAAACTGTCCGGAGAACAGAATTGTTTTTTCATGTACTTTGACATAATATTTCTGCTTATGAGAAAGAGTCTTATGTTTCTGCTGCTATTTTTAATAAATGACAGAATCATTTAAAAATTCTTCCCACCAATTTAAAATTTAAAAAAATTATGTTAAGAAACAGTACATTACAGTTTATAACATTATTTTAAATAATAGTAAATAAAAGAAGGAAAAAAACCTTAATTTTCTGCATCTCCATACTTGATAGATTACTGTGTATATTCTCAAATAATCTTCATTAATGCCATTTGAATTGTGGTTACATTGTAGTTATTTTATGTATTTTCAAAAACTTTAATATTTCATATGTTTATATTGTAAATAACACTAATAAATACATTTTTTGTGTAAAAATTTTGTCGCTAATGTAACTTTTTATGCTGAATTCAAAAATGCAGTCAGAATTTTCCCATCAATCACAGTTTTTGTTTTAACATTTTTCAAGTATTGTAGAATTCTTTGAACTTGATAGTTATGACTTTAAAGAAAGTTATATATATATAAAAGAAAATATTAAATGATTTCTAACAGAGGGTGGGCTATAAACTTTCTAACCAGAGGGTGGGTGAAAGCAATAGTTGTATATGCATGATGTTGTTTTATTTACTGTAGTTTCTGATATGTCAGCACAAAACAAACACATTAGTATTGTTTAATTGTTTGCTGTGTGTACATGTACGTGGCTTCATTCTGTTTTGCGATTTACAGTTTTGGTTCAAGTGTATTACATTAGTGATTGGATAAGCCTAGGAAGTTCATAAATGATCCAGATAGTTTCGTTTCGTGTTTTCATCATTTTTCCAAGTGCATAAAAATATGGACGGTAATGAAATTGGTGTATAATTTTATAAATTAAATGCAGATCCTTTCTTAAGCATGGCAATAAAGTCTTAAAGCAGCTAGATAAATTTTCTATTGTTGAAAAATTTGTAAGAGGTATAACAATATCAACGACTTGCACCTTCACTGAAAATAAATTTAAAATATTAAGAAATATATTATCAACAAGATAGCAAGATTATACAGTCACATCGAATTAAGATTACATATTGAATTTCATAGAATTTCCTTCAGACTAAATGAAGGGCTAAATAAAATATTTACTTAGTTAATTTGCGTAATATATTTTTAGAGGAAAGTGTGGCTAGTGAATCAACTGTTAACTGGACAAATTATATAATAACAGATGAAGTAAAAGTAGAACAAATTTTCTAGCATTTAGATAATATTGTTGATGTAGATACCATTGTTATTAATCCAAGTAAAAAATAAGATTCCAGTTTGTAAGCAATAGAAAGAACACCTATGCAACTTATTAAAATAATTAAGTGTGCGTCTAATAATTTAATAACAAGTTTATAGAATATTATTTTGCAGTGTACAATATTTATCAGTTAATATTAAATTATTATTAATATTAAAAATAAATAAAATTATTATTAAATAATAATTTTTCAGTAAATGAAATAAAACTTTTGCGTGTACTCTGTAGACACTTGTCTAGTTTGTTGACATCCATGGTAACCTACTGAATTGGGTATAGATCAGACTGTATTTAATTATAACATCCTTCTTGGTGAACACTTTGACCAAAGAGGTTAATTATCACCATTATGCAGTCAAAATTGGTAAAGGTTTTTTTAAAAATTAAATTGTTACTGTTCACGAAGAGGGTATTATATGTTTTAAAATAGTTAATTAGAAAAAAAACTCACTCAAAAATAACAGTAATATTTTATTCTGTAACATTTTGATTCTAGTGGAAATATCAACATTTATCTAATATTTCAAGAACAAAAGCGTATACTCAGTATACAAAAATGATTAATGGAAGTTCATTTGATGACAGTTCACAGTCACCTGAACCAAGTATATAAGAAGCTAGAGATTGACAAACTGATTTTAAAAAATATTCAGAAAGGACATGAGTTTTGTAATCAACAAAGGATTGATATGACCGCTCCAGATAATGAACAGCAAAATTCTTCTTTTTTTTGCATTATTAAAATATTTGAAATTGTTTTTTTTTTTATGCATATTAACAATAAATTTTTATAAAAAAATTAAAATTAAATTAATATTAAAATAAAAGTGATTAAATACTCATTATCTTATGAAACTGAATATTTAGAGTTTTTTATTGTTTTTATTCCAATTTCAGGAACTAGTTTAATAGCTAAAAAATAATTAGAATAGTTTATGCAAGACATGTTTATAGGTATTCTATTTTGGTACAGGGCTGATTAAAATTCAGTCAGAATTATGCTTTAGCTCTTAATTCTATAAAAAGATCTTGTTGAAGAATAATTAACATGTAATTTGGGAATAAGTTAATAATTATTAAATTCTGTGTGCACAGTTTTCCAAAAAATTACTTTAACTTTGGTTATGCTTTTAAAAAAATTATTTTCATTCATGTGTAAGGATATTTATTTATGCTAGCTATCATCAATTTGGATGAAATTTTGCACAAAAATTTTTATGTATGGAGAACACTGATGGCATTTAATCTTGATCACAATTGGTCAATAGGGTGGGAAGATTCAAACTTTATGGTTCCTATATCTCAAAATTTCACATACTTTATTGTCCTTTAAATAACTAAGACAGTTTCTGAGGTATTGAGTCTTATTCCATGCCTGTTTTAGAATTTGATTCCATAGTTGTTATTCCAGGGCTTTGTGGAGTGAATTATGCCTCTAAGCTACTATTTTTTATGCATAACTATCAAAGTCATTCATTTATTTATAAATTGTTTAAAGATTACACTAAACACAAAATTTGTATCTAACATGTTACACAACTTTTCTCTTTGTAATTTGGGTGCTGATTTCAAATATGTTATTGAAATTGTGTTAACTCATAAAGGTTTTACATAAATAATAATCTCATTTTGGTCATCTACTGGTCACAATTAAGAACAGTTTCAGAATTTTTACTTTTAAACAATATTCATACATGCTTAACAAAGAAAAAATAAACATGTGTACTCACTGTATCATGAAAAGTAAACATGTACATGAATGTAGACATATTTGTATGATCATACAGACATCTGATGTTGTCTACTACAGAGCTTAAAATGTTATTCAGTCTAGCTTCACTTGTCTACACTGTGTATTGTGTTTCATGTTTTGTTATATTTTCATCAATTCTTTATAATACAAAAGTAATCTCGTTTTTATTTGTTACAACATGGCTTCTGCAAAAGATTGTGATATTCAAATCATCCAGACAATTTTTGTTATGTCTGGTAAATTTATGCCTAAATCTCAAAGAAAGACTATTTCTGAATTTATAAAAACAGCCTATAAATTTATTTTGATTGTGTACTCAGGGATCAAGATAAAATCTGGGCGCCTCATGTTATTTGCATATCATGCCCAGTAACTATAATTGAATGGTTGAAGGGGAAATGACAAGCCATGCCATTTGCTGTACCGATGGTCTGATGTGAACCTACAAATATATTTGAATTTTCATTCAAAAATAGAAAGTTCATAAAATATGCTGATGTATCCTCAGCTCTAAAGCTGGTACCACGCGGAGAGGAGTTACCTTCTTTACCTGTATGACCATCTAATCTGACATTGCTAGGACAATTTGAAAATGATGCGGTGGATGTTGAAGAATTTCTTCCTGTATCTGAAGAGAAATCTTTACATTTAATTCAACAATATGAATGTAATAATTTAGCACACGATTTAAAGTTATCAATGCAGTAAGCTGAACTTCTGGCATCTAGACTGCAACAGTGGAATCTTTTAGCGGAAAAAAAACAAAAGCTATTATGTTTAGAACACAAAATAATATTCTTTCAACTTATTTTACCATGAAAAATTCATTTTGTGTTTGTACTGATGTCGAAGACCTGATGAAAGTCCATTAGCTCAGACATGAAAGAAAAGTATGAAACTATGGCATCAATATTAAAAGCAATAAAGTACAGAGCATATATGTGATGTGAAAGTGATCTGAAAGTTGTTGCATTACTTCTTGGTTTACAAGGTGGGTTTATGAAATATTGTTGTTTTTTTTACCTTTGGGATAGTCATAATATAAAAAGTCATTACCAAGTGTAGAACTGGCCATTGCGGCAGAACTTTGCGGCTGGTGAAAAAATTTAAAGCATTTATTATTAATTGAGAGTAGTAAAATCATACTTCCACCACTTCACAAAAAACTAAGACTCATGAGAAATTTTATAAAAGCACTAGATAAAGATGGACCAGAATTTAATCATTTAAAAATAAGTTGTTTCATTTAAATTGAGTGATGGTAAACTGAGGAGGGTATATTTATCAGTCTGAAAATCAATAAACTGCTTAAGGACTCAACTTTTGATGATAAACTTAGTGAAATGTGAACTAGCTGCATGGAAGTCCTTCAAAGACGTGATGGATTTTTAGGCAACAGAAAAGATGAAAACTGTTTTTTTGTTAATAAGCTGTTAGAAAACTACAAATGTTTAAGATGTCATTAAAAATTCATTTCCTACACTCCCACTCAGACTTTTTTCCCAAAAATTTTGGCTGTGTCAGTGAGGAGCAAGGAGAGTCTTTCAATCAGGATATTCTGATCATGGAGCATCGGTACGAAGGAATATTGGATCCTGGAATAATGGCTGAGTTGTTGGTTTTTGTTTAGAGAAGCTGACCAAACATTGTACAAGCAAAAAAGTTAACATATTTAAAAATTAAAGATATAATACATTTCCAATGATTTAGACTTTTAGAAATTATCTTAATATTGTTAATATATTTCAATTTATGTGTCTATGAATAAATAAAAATTTAGTTGATGTAAACAGATTTTAAAAGAACACACATAATCAATAATTTATTATAAATATTGATTTTACGGTGATTATGCATTTATTGGTAAAGAAATTGAATGTATCTAAAAAAAGTGACATGTTAAACAAATTCTAATAACAGTTTTGAATTCAGCATCCTAAGATTAGTTAAAATTACCATGAACGATTCCAGATATACAAAAAACTTTTTTTTGTTGACTAATGTTATCACTACGCCAGTTGTTCAACATATACTGGGTGATTGCAAATTGCATGGCAATCTCTCAGGAGATGATTCTATAGCCAAAAATAAGAAAAAAGCTCATATAAACATATATCAGAAAACGGTCCATTAGTGAGTTTCGGATTGCAAAACATTAAGCGCAGATAAAACAACATAAAAAATTTTAAAACAATTTTGTATTCCTGTCCATTACAATCAGCAATGATTTGCGTGGAATTTAAACTTTTGTAACAATTCACCAAACCAAATTACATATTTTTTTTATTATTTTGTAAATATAATAACAAAATAATTAAGATATTAAAACCACTTAATGTGATAGTATTAATTTTGTTATTAGACAAATTTGTTTTACTCTGGGATTGAACATTTTCAACTTAGTCTATTAATCAGTTCTGGCTTAAAATAGAAGTTATAATAGATGAAGAGCATATTAGACATATTTGGAAATTAAAAAATTTTGTAAACCACACTTACACTTTTGTAAACCGCATCATTCTTATACACTAGGAGATAACACAGTACATCGAAAAAATGTTTGCTTAATACTGGCAAAACACTTTTAAATACCATATTTGTTTTCAAATCTCATGCTACCATTACTACCTTTGATTTGTGACAGCACCTACATGTGATGGAATGATTTTTATTTACTTGTATTGCATCTATTAATACTAATATGCTAGTATTATTACACTACAAATAAGCTATATTTGATGCTTTAAAAATGTCATATTTGAAATTTAATGTTCATATTTTATGCAATACTTATTAACTGTAAATAATGTTAATAATTATATTTAACAGTACAATATATAAAGTGATTCAAAAGTTTTAATTGCAATGAAATTAATAAAAAAATATTATGCTGAATGAAAAAGGCAACTGTACTAAAACCACTGTAATTCCAAAGTAATTAGAGTTTTAATTTGACCACCTGCTATTTCTTCTAGCTGACAACACCATCAAATATTCATATTAAAGTAATATTTTAAATATTGAAGCAATAAAATTGTCAAACACATTTTTAGTGATTCAAATAATTATGTACTAATGATTCTGTTGATTTTCCTATCAACATTAGTAAATAATACACTGAGGCATAAAAAGAATTGTAATTTTTATTTGGAAATTAAAATGTAATTACAATATAGTCTATCTTATACTTATTTTATAATAAAAATCCATTTTTGCTAAATTTGGAAGAAAAAAGGAGAATAACACCACATGTGTTTCTTTAAATTCATTTGAAAAAGCAAAATTTAATTGAGAAAATATTTCCATTATTAACAGAATACTGTTATTTTTGTAACCATTTCTTCAAATTTTCAAAAATAATTCTACAAATTTCATAAAAATTCTATATAAATGTTTAGACTGTGCTCCAAATGACAGAGTTATTGAAAAATACTTTTCAAAATAAAATTACTATATATAAAATTACACTGTTATATATAAAATTACTTTTTATATTTTAACATTAATTTTTTAATGTAAAAAATTATTTTAAAAAACAGTGCTTTTTCATTGTTTTTATTTATATTTTTTTTAAAAGTCAATTAGCTACAGGGCTGCCTACGCAGCTAGATCCTACAAGCGAGTTGCCCGGAGGGTTGGGTCATGTTTTACTTATTTACCCCCTTACTTGGTGAAAATATTTTCATGCTTCCACTCAAGTTGACAACTCAACAAGACGCCTCCCGCATGGGCAGCATCTCAGAATGGGATTATTGGATGTCCGAAATTGAAACCTCGTGTGTAGAAATATATAATTTTTTTAAAGGTTAAAAATTGATATAATGAAAGTTAAATTAGAAATTTGACTCTTAAAATTGATACTAACGAATCAGGATTTTCCGCTACTGATCAGTACGTTACGGTGCCCACTTTTTGGTTATAGTTTATTTTATGAAGAAAACCAGTCACATAAATAAATAAAAAATATGTAAAAAAATTTAAATCACCATTCTTAAATTAAACACACTAAAAGGAAAAAATTAATTTTAGGACGGTATCTCAGAATGCATTTGACAATATATATACACTCTCATTGCTGGGTCTGCTAGTATAATAATATAACAAGTATACATCTGAACACCACAAGACATGGGATGGGGCGGCCGTCCCATGTCTAACGAATTGGGATTTTTTGCTAGTGATTGGTACATTCTGGTGCTAAGCTAAGGGGTACGCACACATAGACACACATACAAATGTCATTTAGTAGGGTAGGATAATGTATTGAAAACAAACAATCACAATTGCATTAAACTTAGCACTAATTTAATTAAGTGAGATTTTGCTAGTAAATTACAAAATAAATAAAGTTATTTCAATGGAAATTAATTTTTGGAGGAGATGCTGTAGCCTAATGTTGAGAGACTAGATTAGAAACAAAGAGATCAGAAGAAAAATGGGCGTAGTGTCAAGAAGAAACAGTTGCAATGGTATGGTCAATGTCATAGTAACCCTATAATATGCTGTTTTACACTGGTCAGTTTAAATATTCTTCATATTAACATATTTTAGATATTAAAAATATAAGCATTATTACTAATATTTATTATATACATAAATATTGTATGTATATAATAAATAATTGCAATAATTACTGAATTTATTATCAAAACATTAATATTAGTCAAGGTTAGCAAGCTTAGGTTAAGTTTGGTTAATTATATTTATAATTTCTCTGCAAATATCCACCGATTTGGAAGAATTCTGCTTCTACTGTACTTTCATTTTGAAAATGAGGGCTTGTCTATTTCTACCATCATTCCTCGACTAGCCACCTTTTTTTGGATTTTAAATGATCAGCACACACATCTTTCAGGTACATTTTCCAATCTGTTATTGCTTCACTTGACATTAACCTATGCTTGCTTACCTTGACTAATATGTTAAAAATGACCGGTATAAAACAACATGTTAGTGTGTTTTAATGCTTTATTTAACCGTTATAAAACATGCTATATTAAGTAATTTTTATGTGAAAAAAGGGTGAGGGTGTAAAACGAAAAAATACAAAAAACTTATGAAATGGGAGACCACCAGATGAATTTTTTATTTAAAATAAATCATCCAAATCAAAATTATAACTTTAATGTAAAATTTTTTGTGATCCCAATGAGATACTCATTGTTTCTTGTCAAAAAATCAGGAAGGTAGACTGCCCTTTTTGAAAATTTTAATGCCAATTCTAGGGTTAAAATTACACAATTTCAAAACAAAATTTCTCAAATGGTTCATTTTTTTAAATGTAAAAATTCATTTGAGAGACATTAAAAATTTACAGTTTAGAAAAAATAGTTCGTGGAATTAGAGATATTGTATACTAAAAATTGTTTACCCACAATGAAATGGAGATGGTATATACGTTTGGGGTGAGCGGTTGTCTGTGTGTATGTATGTATGTCTGTTATCATTTTCCTCAAAAACTACTGGAGTGATTTCGATGCAGTTGTTTGCATTACCTAACATAGTTATCACTTCAGAGCAGGTTCTTAGACATGTTTTATGGACATTGGCCACCAGGGTGCACTGCAGTAGATGTGGTTCTACAGTTGACCGATTTTGATGCCATTTTTTGCATTACATAGGGTATCACCTTAGAGAAGGTTCTTAGATTATTTTTATGGTTATAAGCTACCAGTGGACACTGCAGTAGATGTGTTGCTCCAGAATGGCTGGGCTGATTCTGATGTGGTTTTTTGCATTACATAGGTATCACCTCATATGTTCTTGGATTAGTTTTACAGTTATATGTCAACAGGGGACGCTGCAGTAGATGTATTTCTCTAAAACAGTTGGGCTTACTTTGATGTGGTGTTTTGCATTACATGGGTATAACCTCAGAGCAGGTTCTTAGATTAGTTTTACAATTACAAGCCGCCAAGGGGCACTGCAGTAGGTATATTTCTTCAAAACATCTTTTGAATGTTTCTAAGTCTAACTCCAGCTAGGCTACATTATTGGGTGGATTATTAAATAATTTGCGCTGGACAAGTATAGTAAATTTTCATCATCGTCAGCCTTTAAACGTCCCACTGTTGGGCACAGGCCTACTAATGTTTAAAAGGGAATAAATAAAAAATAAAATAAAAAATTTTTAAAAACCCTCAACGAAGAAACGTGAAAAAAATTAACACTTTTAACAAACCCTTGACGAAAAAACCTTAAAAAACGTGAAATAATTAAATAACTATATTTTTACCTTATAATCAATCCTTTGTGACATTGCTTTTAAGACAATAAAATTTAAGATTATGATTAATCGTCTTGAATGACTATGCAGTCACTACGGTCAATCAAAATCTTAAATTTTGTCTTAAAAACAATGTCAGAGGTTTATAAGGTAAAAATACAGTTATTTAATTCGTTTTTCAAGGTTTTTTCGTCGTGGGTTTGTAAAATTTTTTAATTTAATTTTTTTTTGACACGTGCTAAAAAATTAATGCAGGAGTGGGCACATTTGCATACTAAACACTTATTCCCTGACAACGTGACGTACGAAAGGTCTAATAATTAACTACTGAAATTACTTTTTAATTTAACATTTTCTCCGAAATCCCAAGGAATTACGCATTACATTGTTTGTAGTTGGCAAAAAATAAAAACCCATGATACGGCAACTTATCGTAGATTTAAAAGTCCCTCCAATTTCTGCTACAAGATTTCGTTAAATGTTATGCACTAGATTACACTTTTTAGTTGTAATATTAATTTTTAACATGCCTGAATATATTAAAATAACGTCACTTTTTGAGTTTTTAAATACTACAAGAAATATTGACAATATTTGTATGAACTTTATTTAGAAGCGGTAATATCTTATTCGTAAATATCGATATATTTCGTTAACGTATTGTCTACTTTATTCGTTATAGGTTATGTGGTAATTTGTATGGTTATAGTGACAGAGTCTAAATTATTAATAAAAAGATAAAAATATGTTGAGGCCAAAAATTTTAAGTCAGGTTCTTAGTCAGGCCAACACTAGTGGCGTAGAGAACACATTGTGAGTAGTTATTATTTAAAAATTGTGATTTTAACAGTCTTATTCAATATTGTAAGAGATTTGTAGAGAGATGCTTGCTGTTTGAAACGTTTGTCTTTTGTATAAACGTTGTAGTTTTTAAAAAGTTTTTTTTTTATGTAACATAATATATTAAAATTAATCAAAAAAATATTTATGAACGTAATGTGGCTTTTGTATTTTACAGGAAGAAAAACTTTGTAACTCAGCAAATAGAATAAAGTTAAAGAATGATAACCATTTTTTTATTAAATTGAACTATTATCAGTTAAAATTTACCATTTGTAAAATAGCTTTTTCAGTTATGAAGGGTCTTATTCATAAAAATTTAGAAAGCATAAATATAAATGTGCAGCAATTTTGCATGGGGTGTCTGAATTAGTTTGATACTGATATTGGTGCACTGGAAGGAATATCATATTGCCACATGAATGTCATATGTAGAAAGAAGCCAGTCCCCGGCCCAGAAATCCATTCCCACCCAGTACATCAACTAAACTTTATAAATTTTGATTAATTATATCCGTATATTGATGTCAAAAAATAAAACTTATTAAGTAGTATATTTTATAAGTATGAATTTGAAAGTTGTGCTGTTAATAATAATATAGCTAATTTGCAATGTTTGCAGTGTGAAGTTAGATATTAACCCACCATTAATATCTAAATAAATGACATGCAAAGTAATTTTGCTGCATTGCCTTTATTGATTATTTATATATGTGTATATATACATTCATTTTGAGATGTGTAAAGGCAATTTTTTGTTGAGATGAGTGTAAGAACATCAAAAACAAAGTGTACACTTTGTTTTTATTTGCACATATGTAAGCTATAATTTCAGGTATGGAGCCTTTTTTTGAAATTGCTTCCATTTAACCATAACATTTTGATTGATGACTGTTAATGCAAATTTAAACTATATAAAGGCTAAACTAAACTAATCTAAACTATAGATAAAGTATTTTTATCTAGATTAAATGTTAATGTGTTTTAATAACTGTATCATTGTTTACATTAATTATTTATTGATGTTAATTTCATACTGTGTTATTTTTCTGTCAGAACATTTTGCATATTAATTTAACATTTTTTTACTAAATAACAAATGCAAATACAGTGTTTGGTACTTACATATTAACGCCACCGCAGCTACAGCTTTATTTAAAAACAAAGTAGTCAATTGGATTTTGGTGGAAAATGAACAGTCACTTTATTAATTTTAATAAATGGTTATTTATATTTATTTATTTTATAAATATAATTTAACCAAACTTAACCTACGCTTGTTAACCTTGATTAATTAACACCGTAATTTTTTGAGTATTTATTTAATAAATTCAGTAATTATTGCAATTATTTATTATTTAAATAATCAAAACACTCTTGTTAATTAGTCAAGGTTAGCGAGCAAAGCGAACGTAGGTTAAGTTTGGTTAAATTATATTTATAAAATAAATAAATATAAATAACCATTTATTAACATTAATAGACTGTTTTGAATCTATGTTAAACTCTATATTGGCACATTTTCCACCGAAATCCAATTAACTACTCTGTTTTTAAATAAAGCTGTAGCTGCGGTGGTGTTAATACGTAAGTACCCAGCGTTTTTATGTTTATAGAAATACATCTACAAATAAACATGTTTAGGATTGTTTAAAAACTGCAAATTTTGTTACCCAATAATGTATTTTTCTGACAAGCATGTACATGATTGTGAAATAAAAAAGAAACCACACTTATCTGAAATTGTGGTCAGTAAATATGAAAATGACAGTTGGAATGTTTTTTTATGTGCATTTTGATGAAGTATTCAACAGTTAACCTTTCAATTATGAGTTCAGAATTCTTGTATCTACAAATGATATTAAGATAGTATGTGAGAGATGTATCATTATTCTTTGGTTGATAAAATTGTAGGAACAGATGAATGGTATGCATCTTGTAGAAAAATTAATTGTGTGTATCCAAATCAGCAGGTGTTCAGCAGCATATGCTGCCAAGAAAAACATGTTTTTTTTTTATTTGTGCTAAATATAAGTTATGAAACTTTGGTGACAAATTCAAAATTTACTTAGAATGAAATTCACACATTTTACAGTGGAGCAAGTAATTATTAGATATGACAAGTTAATGGCCACATACAGATGATTAAGTTGCAGTCAAAGGCTAATTTAATAAGATGGCTAATTCTCTTTAAGATGTAAACATTTTTATAAATTTTTTTCAGAAGTTCAACCATCAGCTTAGGAACAGTATACCTTTTTACTAATAATAATAAGTGTTCTGCCCAAAGGCAGGTTTTCACATGGCCGCCCTCCATTCTGTGCCATCTGTTTCATTTTATAGTAACTTTCTTCCCTTTTTAGATTGTCTACCATTTTCATTCGTCTCTGACCTCTTGCTTTCCTCCCCGTTACAAATCCTTCCAATGCTGTCACCAACAGGCAGTCATGTCTCAGCCAGTGTCCCAAGCAACTGCAATTTCTTCTTTTTATTATTTTGATAATCGTCCTCTCTTCTCCAACTCTACGAAGCACCTCCTCATTCTGAACTCTCTCAATCTAGCTCATCTTTTCCACTAAACGCACAAAAAAATGATTAAATCTAGTCATAGTTTATCTTTTTTATATTGTCTTTATATTTTTCATGTTTACATGTAGTATATATCTTACTTAGAACATTTATAAGATATATTTGCCAATTTCTGTGGTAGTGCTTCTTCCTTCACCTGGAAGGCTTAGGTTGAAATAATGACCACGTTCGTCATTTCTGGAGAAAATAAATGAATAATGATGTAAACATGCGTTTATTTAATTAGTGAATTAGAAAAGTTTAACTGGTATAAATGGGTTATGATGGTGTATATATTGATATTTCTATTTTTCATTTTCATAAAAAAATTCTTAATAATTTGTACATTAAACATTCTGTGAATCAAGAATAATGTGTATGGATTGAAGTGTGTCTTGTTCAGACCCAAGAATCATATCCAAGCTTACACACCGGTGATAAATTTGAAAGATTAATTGGTTGATTACAGTTTATTTATTATCAAATGAAATAAAATTGAGGAAAATAAGAAGAGTAAATTAGTGGAGTAATTGATTGTAAAGCAAATTCATTTAATTAAAATGCAGGTACTAGCTCTAGGTAATGGGAACAAAAAAATCAATTTTCTAAAGATTGAGAGCCAATATTTAAGTAAAGCCAAAAATGAATTTTTTTATGATTCTTTAATAAATAAACAATTTTTGGAAAAAAGCCTCCTGTTAATATGTAAATAATTTTTCAAATTTGCAGATTATTAAATCGTGAAGGTGCACTGTTAGCTTATAGCGGTTATGGTGATAAAGATGCTACAGTCGCAGCTGCCATTGCTAGTAATATATGGTCTGCATATGAAAAAAACGGCCGGAGTGCATTAAAAGAATCAGAACTACAAATGGTTCTGATGGAATGTACAGTTAGTATTAAATAAAGATAAAAGATTCTTTTCCTAGTTTTTATATAAATTTTAGCTAATTTACTGCTCTATCTTAATGATATATCATTAAAACTTTGAAAGGAAAAAATGATTTAAAAAAATAACTTCATATTGAAGAATAATGATAAGCTTTTATTTTATAATAATACTAATTAGCAACTGAACTATAATTCTCATTAAAACCAGTCACTTGTTGATACTGTGAACTTGTCATTTTAACTAAAATTATTTTAGTTCAAGATAAACTGTTATTTTGTCACTTAATCAAAAAAGTCTTTTGTTCAAGACTTGATCATTAGTGCTAATGACTGATGTGATATACTGAACTTTGCCAAGGGACTGATGACATCAAATCTCTGATATTTGTTATATTGCTCTTATTCAAGCTTAGACAGCTGGTTGGATTAGTTTATATTGTGCCATTCACTCAGAGGATTTCCAGTGCTATTTTAAAGTAGTCCATGTTAGCTTATCCTGGCAGTTTTTAACTCATTTTTTGAAATGCTTATTCCATCTTCACGGTCTCTCTGTTTCTTGTGATTATTTAAAGTTTTGAGAATTCAAACATTTCATCAACATATGACTACTGTGCTAATTAAATTCAATATTAACTGAAACTTAACCACCAAAACACAGTAAACAGATATGTAACCAAATTAACACCAATAATCTATTTTTGTGGGATCCTGCATCATCAGTTGATAATCAATTCTACAATTACATCAAAATAATTATTAAAAATGTAGAATTGTCTAAACTATCACTGTTCTATAAACCTAAAACTTTGTTATGGATAAACACACTACTCCACCACATCACTCTAAATAATATAACATTATAAAAATAATAAATATTTTGACTGTGCTGATCAGACAACCACCAGGTTGGTCTAGTGGTGAACTTGTCATTGCAGGTCAGCTGATTTCGAAGTCGAGAGTTCTAAGATTCAAATCTTAGTAAAGGCAATTACTTTTATATGAATTTGAATACTAGGTCGTAGATACTGGTATTCTTTGGTGATTGGGTTTCAATTAACCACACATCTCAGGAATGGTCAACCTGAGACAATATACAAGATACTTTTCATTTACATTCATACTTATCTTGCTCTGAAGTAATAACTTACAGTGGTTATGGTGGCTAAACAGAAAAAGAAAGAAGTGATCAGATGATGGCTTAGTATCTAATCAAAAGAAAAACTAAAATGGTATAAGAAGCTGGCGATTATATTTATTTTCCACTTAACACTCATCAACAGCCTTTTCTTATACAAATAGCATTTCCAATAAGTCCAGTAAATTCCATACTCAAAAATTAGTATTTGGTCTCATCAGCCATAATGTTTTTTTACTTTTCTAAGTTACGTATTTTGATTGTTATTATACTATTGTTTATTTATTAAGTTATTTTTACATCAGTCTATTTATAGTTTTATAATGTAAAAAAAGAACCATAAAATGTTAAAATTTAAACAGCAATTTTGTATGCAAGGATACAGAACAGATAAATCATTTAGACAGTATTTTGTCATTGTTTTCAAAAATGTCAAATCTCAGTCCAAAAAAAAATATATATATTTCGGCCTAAGAAAAAGGAATCAAATGGAAAGCGATTACTATATATGGTATTGTTATTCGCACACATACAACTTGGTAGGACTAGATTTAAATTAAAAACAGAAATTCTTGGGCTAGGGTTGAAAAATACACTACAATAGACAGTGGTGGTAAAAACCAATTTTCCAAAAATACATCCGAAATAATAAAATAACTCTAACAGTAATGGTAATTTTTATTTAATAAAATTTTAGTTTACACGCTATCAAAAGATAAATAAAACCTGTTGAAATCCAGAACATTTTCAATATATAAATAAAAAATTAATATTGAAATAATATAGAAAGAATTATTGTTAAAAGTAAATGACAGAACATCACTTGAAACATTGGATTTACCCTTGTTTGATACACATTGAAGTTGTGTATAGATAATCTTTTTTGTCTTTTGATAAAAATATTTTTTGTCTTGATTGAAGAAACATAACTAATATTTTGTTGAATAAAAATTACCATTGCTGTTATTTTATTATTTCTGATATATTTTTGGAAAATTAGTTTTTACGACCTATTTACAATGTAATATCTTTCAACTTCAGTCCATGCATTTTCATTATATACTAAAAGGTAGGCCTTTGCCTGCTGTGAAGATAATTACATGGTTTATGTTTTATTACACATGATTTTGTTAAATATTAACATCATTCACATTCTTCTTAACCTGTTTTTGTTGAACTGTATGTTATAAAGAAAGATTTTACTCAATAAGCATCTAGGATAGATAGGGCTTTGTTCAGAGCCCTAGAGAACAGTTGGGTCCTGATTGGCCCATGATAAAGCCGGTGCTACCAAACCAAGGAATGCAGATGTGTAACACATCCTTAGAATGGATTATGCTGGTTATTAACACTTGGTTGAAACAACTCATGAATTATCTGGTGAGAGGTGGATATCTCAGTGTGTGACAAAAGGATAAAGTCAATATTTCAACTAACAGTTTGTCATTTACTTTTAATAATTATTCTTTTTTTTGTTACATTTCTTCAGTATTAGTTTATATATTTGTATATTGAAGGTATTCTGGATTTTTACAGGTTTTTTTTTTATTGAAGAAACATATAAACTAAGATTTTATTGAATAAAAATTACCATTACTGTTAATTTATTTTACTATTTGTAAATCTTAATCCATGAATTTTCATTATATAAACCGATATTCCACCTGAACTTAGTCCTACATATAAGTTGAACAATAATTTAAATTTTGCTACACAAAAAGTATTTGAAGTAGGTTAAAGAAAATACATTTCTTATATCGTACAATGCAAGTTTTATTATTTATTATTTGCACTGAATAGCATGATGAAATGTATCTCACAAAATACTGGATCTATGTTAATATGGATTTTCTCAAATTTTGTGTTTGTAAATTTCACATTATTTGAATAAGTAGAGATCTCTATTTTTATGTTAAAAGTAAAATTTTCATGCTAATATTTTTGAATGTGTTTTTCATGCTTCTGGTTTGCAAAATTTGGTTGTAGTGCCTGTGTTTATTTGTTCCTTGTATCTACGGATGAATGTGTGTCTTCTGCCCAATACAATATTTAGTGTGATTGACATTAATTTATATATTCTAGGTTGTTGGTTCTGTTAATATTCTGTGACACAGTAGCCTTCTTTCCTAAAATTCTTAGCCGCTTTGTTTGTTTTGATTTTCTTTTCTAATTTTATATAGCATATTATCAATAAGTGTGAGTGGGATGCCAGTAACCTATGATTCAATTTTTATCAGCATAACTGTTTGGTATGTCTATTAAGTGATGTAACAAGTATGCAAAAGCTGTAGGTCTGTGCTGAGTAGGGTAATTAGTATTGAGAAAAAGTACCAATTGTATAGCAGGATTCCTGTAAATTTTAAAAGTTCAGTTATTTATTTTGGTTGTGGTGTTGCCAAAAAAGTAAGTTTTGTTCATATTTTTTCAGTGGCATATAAAACGGGATAATATTTTTTGATACATGACCAGTGTGTATACAGGATTATTATTCAACAATATTAGTACAAAGTACTTTACTGGCATTCCTATGTTGAAGGTAATTTATATTATCTTGGTATCAAAACTTTACAGCTTTAATAGTGTTGTAGTTGATGGCATTGTTCTTATTCTTTCTGTTATGCATATATACTTAAAAAAAAGTTAAATCTGCCACCTACTCTAGCAAAAAAAAAATCATACCAAAAGTATTTAGACTATCTCGTGAACAACAGGGTTCCATACACTTATTCATGAAAAATAAAACTCGTAATAAAAATGGAAAGGGAAGCTGTTTTAAGCAAAGATGTACTACACATCCTTGACATGATTTAGTAAAACTACTATGACAATTTCCTGTGTAATTATACTTTTTATTAGCTTTTTCAGATAAATATTTAATGCAGTTAATTATTATAGAAGTTTTCTTACTCTTCCATAGAGTAAAGAGTTTAATATAAAAGACTAAAATAATTAGCATTCAATCTAACTTTTTTCTCTTATAAAAACTTTCTTAAAAAAAGTTAACATAAATTCTCATATGAAGTTACTTATTCTGTCTGTTTACTTAGTTCTGTCTGAAAACCACTTTTTTTCTACAAATCATTTATCACTTTTTCTTCTACAAGTGCTTTTATAATTAATATTATTAGTACTGTAACACTAATACCTCTCAGGTTTCATATAATTCTTACTAACAATTAAAAAGAATGTAAGAAAAGGTAAAGAAAAAACAATTTTCATCATGTTGAGCTCCAAGAAGAAGGTTTTTGAAAATATTATAAACTTGTGTTTGAGGTATAATATATACTTCATCTCTATGTTCTATATTCTGTTATGATTAATTAGAACATTTTTTTCTTATTTTAGGAAGGTAAAGTGGCTATTACACAAGTTGCAAATATATTATTATGTCTACATGCTAAAGAAAACGTCGGTTTTGGAATGCTACGTGAAAAGGCAGAGGTGTTAGCGCAATATTTAGATGGACCTCTAAAGCAAGTCACTATGTCATAATAAATAATTTGTATGTAAATATATATTTTTATTCTACATTCATAAACAAGTATAAACCATTAGAATGGTGAATAAATTTACAAATGAAAAATTCTATTAACTGCTTGCTATAGACTTAAGTTTTTTTTTACGATTTTTTTTATGTGCCTGTATATCAGATTATTTAAAAATTAAATGCCTGTTGTATTTATCAGAAAATTGTCAATATCCAGTTTTCCATTTGTAATATTTTGTAAATATTCATAACTACTATTCTGTCTAATAAAATATTTTATTTATTTTTTAATACGTTTTTCTTTAGAAATTTTAATCTACTAGTTTAGCGGAAGAAAATACAGTCGAGTGCCATGTCAATTTGATTGGGGCCTGTGGTAACTAGGGTCTCGTTGTTCTCCAGTGCTGTGACATTATATTAGTGGTCATATTCAATCAACACCTTTCTTATAAAAGGATGACATATTGGTTTGTTTTTAAACATTGTCTTTTATTAAGTTTTGTGTGGTTGAAACTAATATTCTCAAAGCAGTACTTCAAACTACACTTAAAAAGATTTTAGTTTTATTACATTTCTTGTTAGCTATTTAGATTCCTGATGTAGTTTTTAGATACATCAACCCTAATACTTCTAGAATTTTTTTTAATAATAATTGATATCATCATGTTGTGTGATTAATTACCATACAAAAAATAGGACTATTTTAATTTGATTTTAAATTTTCATCAGTTTGATGTTATAAAAAAATGGCTTATAATTCACACCGAAAACATAGAAAAAGTAGTTTGTGAACAATATTTTATAAAATATTTAGTCATAAGATACGGTGGCATGATTTTGATTTTTAAAAAGAAATCAAAATTAAGAAATAATGTTTAGTCATTTGTACAATTCTTCACATTTACTTGCTCAGCTAATTTCTTGTACTATAAGGTGCCTGTTACTTAAAAGAAAGTAGATGGATCTTATAGTTTACACTTTTAATATTTTAATAAGATCAGAAACAGAACAGTATGTTCTTAAATAATTGGCTTCAAGTAGAATAAGAAGATTAAACCATTATAACTAAGCGTACCTTTCTTATCATTCTAAATATTTAGTACTCATAAATTATGAACGGAAAATTTATTAACAAGATATCAAATTAAAAAAATTATTAAAATTCTTACTGATTTTTTTTTTTTAATGAGATTTATTGCATTGGAGAACTCCTTTTAATACCCAATATTCTTCCTGAATGATATTTGAATCGGTTATTTAAAGAACATTCTCTAAATATCTTGCAAGATAGGGGGCTGCATAATGTAACACTATTCATTGAATATACCTAGATATTTTAAGATGAAGCTATTATGTGGGTTAATAGAGATTGTAATAATCAGCGATGTAAAAAAAAGAAAACCCAAGAAAAAAATTTGAAACAAAAATTGGTGTTAATATTGTAAATATTTTATTGTCAATTATTAATTACAATTGAAAGATAATCATTTAAGACAATTTTGCTCACAATAATAAATAATTATTTATTATGTAAGTTCTGGAACATATCGTGATTTATTTTTAAATAAATTTCTAATTATGCTTTTAATGTTATAAATAAGCAACTGTTCTTAATTGATTAGTGAAAATGACAGTAGAATATAACTACAGAAATAATTCCTGAACTTTCTTGATTCTCAGTGCCCTTGCATATCCAGATATTCCCAAGGGACCCATGTCAAATTCTAACAAGCACACTTTCACATTTTAGATGATAATTGACAAATTCAGCTAATTGTAATAATTACTAAAGTTGGATGAGAATCCTGTTAACCGCCATGCATTTTCTCAAATCATAGAATTAAACTGTACACAGTTACCCTCATTTTGTTCTCCACATTGATTTTCATGATACTTTTCTCAAAAATTTGTAAACATATAACCTTCAGTTCATACATGAATGCTTATCTTACCATTTAAAAAAAAAATTGCCTCAAAATTCTCCCCTTCCCCAAAAATTTGAAAAGCGATCTTTTTATTTATTCCATATTTCTTAGTGAATTTTTTTTAAATGTCTTCCTAGGCATAGTAGTAGTAGTAGTAGTAGTAGTAGTACAACTGACCCCCCCCCCCCAAATACTTTGAGGGCAATATTGGGGATGTGGGAATCAACGTTTAAAATTATGTTTTTTTTTGTTGAATTTTTCAAAACTTTTGGGTTTATTTAAACCTTTAGTTCTATTAAACTTTTAGTAATAATTTACAATAAAATTTTATCATAATTCCACTCCACCACCCCAAAAAAATGAATCTTAGGTTTTGGTTCTACATTTTTTAGTGGAATTTTTGTTTGTTTTCCATTTAACATAGTAAACGTAGAAAAATGAAAAAAAATTTCCTGGAAGGTGATTTTGGAGGTGGGGAAAAAATAGGTATTAATTTTTTTTAAACATATAAAGATAATTTTACAAAAAAATTAATCATGAATTACCCCCACCGAAAAAAGTAAATCTTAGGTTTTTTTTTTTTTTTTTTTTTACTGTTTAAGAATAAATAACCAATGCCAGGAAAGTATTACAACTGTGTTCTTAAATATTTCTTTTCTATAGTTTTGTTTTTTAAAACAGTTAAAATTTTCTCAATCAACTTTAAAAGGTGCATGTTGCTTCCCTACAGACAGATTCAAAGCATTCAGCTTTTCCAAAATGTTACACAAAAATGCTAGTTTTACCAAAAATTCTCTACTTGCAAAATGTTCAGTATACCTTTTTGTGTTCCTCCTTTTTAAGAAAAATATAAGTATCTTGCCGCAATTTAAAAGTACGAGACAACATATTACAAAAAAAGCCATGGTGAAGTGCTGTAGTACAAGGACATGTATTTGAATCACATATCTTTACTCAGGTTTTTGGAAAACTCCTTTCAACAGAAAATTTTTTTAATAAAGTTTACTGAATTCATTTCATATTCTAAGGCCTGGTTAAATGTAGGGCTCATATTCTGATGCAAGTGCTTCCCTGTGAATAACAGAGCGAGTTCACAGCTTCAGGAGGAGCTTTGCTTCAAATTAAAGCCTGTAATCCTTCATAACAGCTGAACATAGAATGGTACTATGTACCAACTCATTGCTCGTTCTATTTCCAGCTCTTTGCTTGTTTTATGTCCATTCTATGAATAAATGAGTTGGTACATCATACCAACTCTAAAGTGCTGTACAAGTACCAACTTAAGACTAACAGTTTAGTCCACTCTAAACTGTTATAGTTTTAAAAGTGTCAATATCTCAAACAAGTTTTGAGGCTTTGCACTAGCAGTGATACTTTTACAGAAGTTTCTTCTACAATGTTATTATCATCTACAACCTGTACATAGGAAATCAAGTGAGCACCATTATCTGTGGCCTTATTCAGCTCCAAGACGAATTACTTTTTGTTAATTTTTCAATTAATTGATCAACTGAGGTTGTTTGCTATAAGCTGTATTCTGCAGCTGATGGTGTTATTGGACAAAAGTACTTTTGATATTAGCTTCCCATATAATGTTCACCATATCAAATTTGATAAGACATTGGGCCTCTTTTTGCCATTAACTTCTTTCAACTAAAACCTAAATCCAAATAGCTATCATATTTTTGATTTTTATGCTTCTTCACACTTTTACCACCTGTTGACAGTGTGTCCTTTTTATTTTAACTATCACAATTGTATTGCTGTTAATAAAAACTGATACATTTTTAAAAAATGCATTCAGGAAAAAACTTCATTTGATTTGATCACAATGTGTTGTTACTCTATTCAAAACATTAAGAGCAATTATGATTTTAATTTTAAAAATCTTTGAAGAAACTTGTTATATACCTGACTAAAATACTTTTGACTAATTGAAGAAGATATCGTGATTGATTTAGTGATATTCTAGCAGTGTTGACTTATGATGTAGAGAGATAAAAATTGGCATAAGAGTTTTTTTAATTTGAACATGGCGTATGTAACATTTTACATTACAATTTGGCTATCTGAAGTATGATTTAATAAAACTGTCATTTTATTTCTAATGAAATGCTTAAAATTTTAGTTTATAAGCAATTATTTGTTAATATTAATAATTCTTTAGCTATCACACTATGAAAAATAACAATAGCTACTATTTTACGAAATGTCTATGTTTTGTTTTTATTTTGTAATGAAAATTAGTTTACAAAGATATCAAAATTCATTAAAATAGCCCTATTCTGGAGATATACATTTTTGCTTGAAAAACAAAATGGTGAAAAAGGTATTTCTGGATCTTTGTTTATAATTTTTTTTCCTGAACTGGTGCTTTGAACACATTGCAACATTTTATTTCATTAATGTAATATAAAATCTCACCTTTTTTTCATTAATTTTGTATTTAGTAATACTCAGTAGTAAAAAGAGTAGTAAACCTACTAATTTTAATTTGTGTTTTATACCTTAATTGTCAAGCAAAGAATCATAATTAAAAACTAAAAAAGTGTACCAAGTATTTATTAATACTATTATTGTTTTGATTAAGGTTATGTAAAAATACTTTTTGTAAATGTATTTGCAAGTATTTTTCACAAAAACCTGAAATAAGTGCTGCCTTCTATTTTAATAGTAGATTAAACTAAATTAAGATGTTATTTGAGTTTGGCAAATGATAGACAAAAGAGCTGAACTTGGTGATTGATGCCAAATACTTATTGTCATTCACTAAAACTCTAACCATTAATGAGGACATGAATACAGTATATAAAAAGTTTTTTTTTTGTTTTTTAAGTATTACATAAAGGTTACTTTATCATCCATATGGACTAAGTATATGGTTTTATCAACTTTATTAATTATGAAATGCTATGGTAAGTTTAATGTGTTTACTTGTTTGTACCTATATATGTAGTAGTTATTGCTGTGTTTGTTTCTTGACTCCCATCATTTTATTAGGCTTCATTTAAGCTTAAATTTATTAGGTAGCTGGAAGCTTATCTACTACGGTCAAATTTATATAAATATATGGCCAATGGTCGAGTCTTTATAGAATCTTATGTAATGGCCATTTCTTATAACCTATTTGTAGAACTATTCATGAAGTATTTACTTGATAGAATGATAATAATTGTATCATTTTCTAAAAACATAATTGTACAGCAGTACTATTGATGACACTGATCATCACAAATGTTCATGCATTACATTACCATAAATTTCAGCGACATAAAATTTTTTTCATATATTTAATATTTTTCGTATATTGGACATGACATGTAAATTATCCTATTGACCAGATTTGCTGGCTAAACTTGTTAGTGAAAAAACAAGTGATATTTTAGCTCTTATTGTCAGCAATGTTTAAAAATGATGCAATTCATTTATAATAAAATTGTTCTTTCAGCTGAAATTAAAATTTATAAGAAAAAATATGTATAATTAACATAAGATAATTACAAAATAAATATTACAATCAAGAGTTGCAGTTCACCAGAAGTGTTATTTACACTAAATGTAACTGTTCACCAGATGTACCAAATGTAAATGGTAAATGTTCACCAGAAGTGTTATTTACACCTAAATGTTATTTAGGTAATTAAAGCAGATTTTAGTTTTTTAAATTTGTATGTAATCTAATATGTAGAGCAAAAAAATATTGATAATACCAGACTAAGAATAGAGATTTTGAGATCTGTCAAAGAACTGCCACAAATGCACAGACCAATACCAAGATGAAAACAGCAGCACCTATGGGCACAAAAATGCTAGAAAACTTATGATTTTTAGTGTTAAATTTGGTCTAGTTTATAATTTAAAATAATTCTTGTTACCATTTTATAGAAAATGTAGGAAAACATATATTTTGAAATGCAGTGTTATAGAAGAATAATGAAAATCCGGTGAACTGACACAAGTTTAAAGGGAGGTTTACACGTGAATTAGAGCAAAGAGAAATTTCAGCAACAATTCTATTTTTAAAAAAATGTATTACAGTTATTTCTTAAAGTATTCATCATAAGCTGATCTGGTTTTACAAACTAGAATTGACAAAAGGGACATGTATCTATTTACCTCAAGAAGATAACTGATGTGCAATTTAACAAATATGCTGAGATTTAATTAGTCAAATGGAAAAAAAATAGATGGAGATATTAGACCATACGATTAAAAAAAAAACTATAGTTTATTGACAATGGTTAAATGCCATGTCATACATTTTCACTGAAATACTCTGACTGTAAGTTCTACTTTAGAAAACCAAGAAGCAATCTAACAGGATTGTGTGAACACACAAGTACAGTTCACATTTTATAGAAACTTATCACTAATGTATTAATAATAGTCCATATATTTCCCATGAATGAGAATAAAATGAACTTAAAAAATATCCAAATTTTCAAAAATCACGAAAAAAAAAAACTTTTTTCAATGTTATTCAAACTTTGACATTTGAAAGTTGGTACTAAAATTAATGGTGGTAATTTATTACTGGTTGTTTTTAATTTGATGACATATTAAAAGTCAGAATTTAAATGAAAAATTTCCAACAATTTTTTGTACTTCATCAGTCTTATTTTGCAGTTTCTTTTATCTAAAACATGGGCAAACCTATAAAAAGTTCTGGAAAACAAAGAAATGATATAAAGTAAATACCATTGAGCAAGAGCTAATATTATATGAAATTCAGAAAATTGTATTATTTTCTCAAAATTTTTCTAATCATTAATTTCAGTAGGAAAATACTTATACCAGACTGTAGATCCTTGCTAATAACAAAATTCAATAATCATTTCTATAACATGGTATAAGTCATAGATCTGTTCTGGCATTCCAGTGATTCCTTGGTTGTCCTCTCTCTCCATACCTAATGGATTGCTGTTAGGGTGTTAAACTACAATAATAAGCAACAATCATACAGTCTATAAAGTCAAAATAATTTTGTTGTTAAAAATTTTCTGCTTTAAGATACTTGGGATAAAATTACAGCAGGACCACCCGAGGAATGTTCCTTTAGAATAATAAAGAGATCATTGAAATTTGTTCATTTAGTAAAGAGTACAGTTTGAATACAGATAAAAAAATTATGTATGGAGTGAACTGGTGGGGGGATCTCTTATTTTTTGAAATTAGGGTAAATGTGAAATTAAAAATTCACTAACTTAAAAATAGCCTTAACAATAACTTCAACTGGAATCACGATGCAAAAACTAACAGTAGTAGTATCTCTGAGAATGATTGCTGTGTTTGAAAAGATATTTAGGTACATGGAAAAAATTATCAAATTTAAATTTGTTTTGGCTGTCCCATAAGATAAGATTAATCATTTTGTGTAATTTTCACAGCCAACCATCATGGTGGTGGTATTGATAACTCAATCCATCAAGTTGTAATGATTAAACATTTTTTCCCTAGTAAGAGAGAAAAGAGACTAAAATTGAAGAGTGGTGTTGTGTATTTTAACTATAAGGACAAAATCGAATTCGCATGTTATATTTAATTGATTACACCATCCAAAAACACTATATTTTAAGTGTTTAATCATTGATTTATCTGTAATTACCTAAGCAATAAACTGAACCTATTTTCATTCAAACATTGAATATAAGTGTTTAATCATTGATTTATCTGTAATTACCTAAGCAATAAGCTGAACCTATTTTCATTCAAACATTGAATATAGTAATAAAAAAGTATGTAATTATTACATTACATTTTATTGAAATCTGGTTTGCAGTTATAATTTATAGAAATCACAAGGATTAGCATATGTATAAAAAAAAATACTGACAACATTTTCATTTAAAATTTAATAACAATACTTATTTATAAATTGAAAGGTGTCATTTAGAAGATTCATTTAATCTAACAATATTTCCATTACATGAAGATATGTTATCAATTTCAACTAGACGTTCACAAGTTGTACTCTCTGTTCATTCTAAGAAGGATATATTGCATAAACACATGCAGACGACAGAGTGCTGCAGAACAGTATGCCTAAAAAATATTACATACTAAATTTACAATTTTTTTAATTCCTCACAAAATTTTATACTCACTTTACATTTTATCTATTTATTATTTAATTACAATTTTTATAATTCTAATTACTATTATAATTTATTTAATTATAATTTTTTTCCCTTCCTACACCCCTATGCGGGACCAACAGCAAAGTATTGCACTACGCAGGGGAGTGTCCTTTAACTCAAACGGCCCTCCCCACCTTCCGGCATGGCAGGTCAGGCCACTGGTTGGATCTTCTGTTGTTATTTGATTTACCTACTGCAGTAAGAACAGCTATTGCAGACTGCCCCACCAGTCTAGATCTAAATGTAACCCTCAAAAAATCACTACTCAGCAGGAAGATGCAAGAGATCCATTGTCCCCCACACTTCTTCGCTACTGCCCACCAAAGCAAGCCCAGACTAAATGAGAAGCTAATCTTCACCCCCCAGCATCCACACACATCATATAGCCACAGCTATTCACGATCCAACTCCCAAGCATCATGGGATTTTGTCATTAGTGTTCTTGAAGCAAGCTTCTCAATATCATCGCAGGCTTGCCTACTGGACAAAATGTAGTCCATGGACCTCTCCAGAGTAAGCCAAGACTAATTCAACCCCTGTCTCACACCATCCCATCTATAACATTTATAGATGATATGCTCGGATGTATTCAGTAACTCGCAATACCTGCAGGCAGAGGTTTCCAAATAGACACAGGTATCCTTTGAACTTTCCATGCTCTGTTAGTAGCTGGGAGAGGTAGAACCCACCTCCCCATAGCTATGCCTCACCCGTGAGTTAATATTATATATAATATGCAGAGTCCATTCCCCAGTAGGTGAGCCATTCCAAGTATCTGGCCAGTCTATCAATAGTATATGCCTGGTTTCAGCTTTAGGCATTCCACTATATACCTGAAAGAGCATTTGGGCCCTCAACAAAACCAGAAGAACATCCCAACCCCGTAGGAGAAGACATCTGCCTAGTGACGTTCTAGTCGTCACGCCCTGATAAAAAACTGGAGGAACACCCACAATGACTTCAACCGCACTATGAGAGACCTTGCAGTTTGCCACAACAATACTAATGACTGCTAGCTGTTGGATCGACAACAGCCTATTAACATTCTTTTTTTAAACAAATGCCTTAATCCAGCATCCACTGTGGTCTTGTGAGGAGCCAATCTCAAGCCGCTTAAACGTAGCCATTCACTCACCTGACAGACAAGCCAGTTGTCTGCCAGACAACTGAAAAAAAAAAAAAAGTGAAAGTCCTTGATTTCAGCCTCAGTGTTGCCGGCGACCAGGAGAGCCGGGTCGGCATAGATGATTAGCTCAATATCCCCATCAAAATTGAGGCATAACTCGTCAGGCAAGATTCCACAAGAGTAGGCCCAAGATTGACCCCTGCAAAATTCCATCAAACATGTCAAAGGAGAATATGCTGTCTTCAGTCTGCATTGACACCTTCCCCTCATGTAAATGGGAATTAATGAAGCTCAGCAAATATCCACTTATACCATGAGCACGCAGTGAGTTGATAATCATTGGTCATAGAGCACTACCAAAGCCATTCCTGACTTCTAGGAGGACCAATAACAGTATTCTTTGTTGGTGCTAGGTGCCCTCAGCCCTATCTTCCAACCATTCAAGAGCATGCTGGATAGCATCCACTGGCGACCTCCCCTTCACAAAGCCATATTGATTAAGGGATAGGCCACCTGAATCCACAACCTCCTTCCAGAGTCTACAATTAGCCGCTCTAAGAGCTTACAAACAGTATTCAATAATAATATAGGATGATGATAATATAGGCAGTATGACCATCTTTTATTAGTTAATCTTTTATTTATGACCATCTATTATTATGGCTTTCTTCGGCACCAGCACCAATGACTCCTTCCACCGTACAGGAGACTACAATCTTGTAACACATCACTAAATGCATCAAGGACAACCCAAGGGTGCCTTGACACGAGCATCTTAATGATAGACACCGGAACCATATCCGGGCTCGGGATTTTATCAGGATGAAGCTGTATAAGGCCTCTCCGTGTAACTCAACAGTGAATCGATTTGAATGAGCCACTTGTATTTGATTCCAAGCCGACTCAGCCACTGGAAAGAGCTGCGAAATAGCACAAGTCGGATCATCTCTGCTTAGGGGGCAACAGGTTTTGCAAAACCTGTTCATAACAATTTTATCGGTCCACCCCCCCGCGGGTTGACGTCTAAACTTGTAAGCAAATCAAGCCAGGCCTTGCCTACGAAAACAATATCCTAAAATAATTACCATAATATTAAAAAAAAAATTAATAGGTAAAATATTTTTTTAATTACATTAAAATTTTTTTTTTTAATTACGCGGCCAAATTATGATCTCTTTTCGATCGAAAATTACACTTACGTAGATTTCATAAGAAAGCTACCTATTATTGTAATGAGTACCATAATTCGATTTCCTGAAAATTCCGACATGTCTTCGCGTTTCACATCTCCCAGAACCCAACCCCAAAACCACCGTCAGTTCAAAAATTTATATATACACTTATATATATATATATATATTCGCTATAACTTTCTTATTATGTAAATTGCCGAACTCGTTTAAAGTTGCTACTATTCTTTGGATAAGGGCCTAAACTTAACCAAGTAAAGTTTTTTGATATCATCAACCATTGGCTCAGGGGGATGGAAAAATGGGGTTTCGAAGACAAAAAAAGGTCACACCTCCCTTAACAGGCACAGTATCGAACTATCTTACGTGGTCGTTAGTCTTCTAAACATTACCCAACACTTTTATCTGAAGTTTTGATATGAACAGCCCTTACGCTAAGGGACTACCAAAATGTTGCTGTAATTGTAACATGGGGCTTGTATACTAAACATGTGATATTTTTTCTCATGCAACCATTGTCGTACTTCCTTTCCTACTTATTTCAGTCCGTAATCTATTAATACTACTAACCGACACATCAGTTAATTCAGAAGTACGTTTCACTACTTTTTACCCAACGTAGGATTTTTCTCCAGCAGTTGATTGACGTTTAAAACTATTTTTTTTTCACCACGTAGCAAATGTTCCCTTTTCTGTGCTAATTAATACAGGTTCCAGAATCATCATTCATATCGATAAACTATTCGAATACACACACATACAGGCTAATCACACTTTAAAATCTCACAATAATCAGTAATCGCAGAGAAAATAAATCAAACAATAACCGAATATATATGGTCGGTCACGTGTACCAAAAAAAAGTACTGAAACGCAGAACTACAATTAAAAGAAAATTGATACATCCAGTATGGAATAAGAGAATTTATACTGTTACTTTTAAGTCGGTGATAAACAATGATAATTTGTTTTTAAACATCCGGTAGTTACAACAGCTCGCCACGTACAATAGTTTGTTTATTACATAACTACTTCTAAGAATGAACAGATTATAGACCTGGTGTGTACTGAAATTTGAGCCTTACAAGAGTTCAACGAAATTATCATGGTCTTTTGTTATTAATATTTATCCATTACAGATTTACTTTAGTTGGTGAAAATAGCTACAAATTTATATTATCAATCACATATGAAATCTGTGATAAAATTTGAAGAAAATTAACCTGTATACTCGTGTATCATAATTACATTATTACTTTCAATACTGTAATATGTAAAAAAAATCTGAAAAATACGTCAAACTAGTCTGCAGAAGTACATTATTAAATTTAACTAACAGCACTTCGACGAAGTTCATAGGTAGTGTTTTTATTTTTCCTGTTTAGCCTCCGGGAATTACCGTTCAGGTATGTATGAGTGTAAATGAAGTACAGTCTCAGTTCGACCAATCCTGAGATGTGTGGTTAATTGAAACCCAACCACCAAAGAACACCGGTATCCACGATCTACTATTCAAATCCGTGTAAAAATAACCCGACTTTACTAGAAGTTGAACGCTGGAACTCTCGACTTCCAAATCAGCTGATTTGGGCGACGCGCTCACCACTAGACCAACCCGGTGGGTCTTCATAGGTAGTCTGCACTAACACAAAGTTACTGGTTAAGAATTTATTTTTTTAAGTTGCTCATTCGACATGGCAGGAGGGTAAAAATACTGTAAGGGCAGAAAGTTTTTTTGCCTTTCTGTGAAATTTCTACAGTTAAAGTGAAATGTAAACAATTTATCTTTAACGCGATCAAACATTTTTTCCACATTATTAAAAATAAAAAATACGACATTTTTTTATATCTACATTAAAACAAAACTTACTCGCACAAAAATAAATTTACATGCTACATCGCTGGCCAGAGTACAAGATTTTCATGTACGACGACTAGAACGGTCGTTATGCTAGCCGTTCGTGCCTTATCAGTTTCTCAGAATACAACCAACTATTAGTATCCTGAATAAACGTACTAGAAAACAAATAATTTCGATCACGTACAACTCTGAACACTAACTTCTACCACATTTTCCACAAATAATAAGAATATTAAAAGAAATACTACCGTCTTAAACGCGAAACGTAAGCTAATGCCCTTTTCTGCATTTTTAGGTTAGTTTAATTTGGTCTTTGGAAATTTTTATTTTGTTTTCAATTGTGGTCATTGTATTATCAAATTATTGTTACTGTACATTATCTTATTGTTAAATAAAGGGATTTAATTAAGTTATTTTAAGTCTTATTCAACTAACCAATCAGTGAATTTTGTCTAAACAGAGTTTCACGCTGTGAGGAAAGGTACGTGACCTCAGACTATATTACAGTTTTGAGGAAAATAAAATACTTTGCTGCGCAACATAGGTTCCATTTTTTATTGCACCTATCCAAGTTAACATTTTTTGTGGGATTTCCTTTTTGTATGACCGAAAAGTTTTATTAATTTTTTAAAGCTTTTACATTTGTAATTTTGGTCACATTGAACAACCAAACTGAAAATCAAATGCTGAGAAAGCATGTAAAGGTAATGATTTTTCGTTGTTTCTCGGCATTTTACTTCTCTTTACGTGTAATGAGATTATAAGAAAACAGATTTACAATGAGAATGATTCAGTACATAAGATGAAAAATTTTTGAGCAGATTTGATATGCCATTAAGTCAACCTAACCCAAACATAAGATCTTACTGCATGGTATTTCAGCAGATAAAATCAATACCTGTTGTTTTGCAAACCTAGTGCACTACTGCTATCTGCAGGCTAATCCAGGAAATTGCAACTACCAATCCCATTTTTCCTTCAGGATCAGTTGCAGGACAGAACAAAATGGGTCTGGTGGTTCCCAGGTGGAATTCTCAAAAAGCAGGAACCAAAATCAAGTGCAGGAAAAAATCAGGGCAGTTTTGCCCTACCTGTTAAATGACTTTGGTAAATACCTTTCTTTAATATATATTATTTTATAATTTATGTAAATTATATACTAAGCTACATGAGAACTTCAATTTAAGGTAAACGTTTCCACTTTTTTTATTACTTCTGCAAAAAAAGAATGTATAACCTGTTTCTGCAGTGGATCTCTTCAGTTACTTATTAATGAAGTCCAGTGATATGTATTCATTAGTACAATTATAACTTTAAAAAAATAATATTTTATGCTAATTTACATTACATGTAGTTTAAAAAGTAAGAAAATACAGCTTATTTGCATGTGATATTTTTGTAGTGCACCATGATATTGACTGCCCTTTACCAATTATCAATATTAATGTTTCTGCATTGCTACTATATAATCCGGAATTTGCTTATCGCAGATTATGAAAAATGTTATTACCACCAGTTGATAAGGCATTATTACTTTGAAATCAGATGTAATCTAATTTTTATTAAAAATAATTATATTAATAATTACTGGTAGCTATATATTTTTTAAGATACATAGTTCTGAAGCTTATGTTATATTATATAGCTTATATTTCTGGAAAATGTTAACGATTGATACCTTAGATTAAGAAACTTTATTTGTAAATTGTATTGAAATAATATGATTAAAAAAGCAAATTTTTTATCAGTTAATTTTATTTAATTTTTGGAAAATGAATTTTACTGTCGTATCTAGTCAGTATTATTATTTTTTTATTGTTGATAAATACTGGTTTTTTTTCTTTATTGTGTTAGTTAAAACTTGTCAAATTCAGCTGGGTGATATGCTAAGCTTAAATAGTTTAATAGACAAAATTGTGATATTTATTTAATACTTCACATGATTTATTACTGCAATGAATATTTTTTAGTCTAAAGATTTAAAATTCCCATATGTTACCTATGCATTTTTTGTTATGTATTTTGCATATTATTATTTTTTTATTTATTTATAATGTAATGAAAGATATGATGCGATTTTGTCTCATCTGAACAGATTTTTAAATATGAAATTATTTGTGTAATTGGTATTTATATATTATTCCGTCAAAAATAAAAGTATTACAAAATAACTATATTTTATAGCCCATATTTAATCATTGAACAGTAGCCACTTAATAACATTTCATACAGTAGCAGTATTTATTCATACTGAACAAAATTAAACTTGTTTATTAGTCTTCATGTGTTTACTTCTGGAGGCTTATAACAATTTTATCACATGTAATGTGCAATTCAGTTTATAGTTAACAGTTGAGAACCACTTTTAAATACAAAATGATAATGGGGTGGGGATCTTATAGTTCAATAATCATTGATGTTTACTCATTTAATGATTATGAGTGAATTAAATACAACTTTATGGGATTGGGCAATCAAATGACCACCCTCATACTAATTTTCTAAAATAATTATTATAAAAATACACATTTTCAAAAAATAAGTCTCTGTTTTTTTTTGGGTTATTGTAGTTTTAAACAATATATTTATTAAAAACTTTACTTATTTAAATAGAAATTATGAATATGTATCGTTTAGAACAAATTCACTTAAGAAAGCAAGGAATTTAACATTTTCAATAGGTTTGGGTTAAATATACACAGTAATGTTAATCTGTGTGAATGTAAGCATGCAAGGCAAAGTTTATTTTACTGATTTAATGAAAATTATTTTAAGGTATACTTAGACAAATAGTATCCAGTATCAAGATTTTCCCCATAAATAAATTAGAAAATAAATTTATGCCAGTACATAAATAAATATAATAATGTACTAAATAAATACACAAAATAAAAGTAAAATAAATAAATATATATATATATATATATATATATATATATATACTAAATAAATGTAATTTCTTAATCAGCATGACAAAATGGACTTCTTAAAAATGTGGCTAATCATCTGCATTTATAGACAACCTGATTTATAGAACAAGTTACACAAACATACCAAGCTCTATTGCAGAGTGCGTTTCTTTAACTTTCATTTGAATTCAACAGGTTTTGGCTCAAATTTAGGCTTGGTATTTTTTCATATGCTACAAATGTTACATATAGCATAATCCCATGCACAAGCTTAGTGCTTAGGTGGTGGTGAATTAATAATCTTATTTAAAAAAAAAAATTAATCCGGAACAAAATAAAATGTAATTAGTGGTAGAATATAAGTATTGTATTTTTATATTGTCCAACAATTAATTAAATTTATCAGTATTTTCAGAAAAAATGTATCTGTGTTGTTTTCAAAATTATAAATAAAACCCAGAACACAGCAATATAACAACACTGACAAACACAGCGTTTCAGGAGAATACAAATTAAACTGCAGCGATTACACTAATTATTGCATTGATCATAATGGATGTATATTTACCCACAGATACAAAAAACATATAGACACTATGCACAACGTGACGATCTTTACAAATCTGCTCAAAGAAACAGGACACATATGCACGCATTAAGCACAACATGAATATCTTTTATATACTTCACATAAAAATCAATACACATGAACAGAATGGAATTTAAAAATTTGCCAAATTTGAAAAAACTATTATTAAATTAATAAACACAACGTATATCAAATACTCAACTATTTACAAAAGGGGTTTCATCTCTATTTTAAAGCAGGAACCATTATCAAGAATGCCACTGATAATTTGATTGAAGAAGGCCCAAACAATTCAAAAAGATCTTCTAGAAATATAATTTACATATAATTTTGAAAGTTAGTTGTTCATTTCTATTTTCAATAAATAAATTACATTTTACCTTTTCAAATCTATCAAGATCGATATTAAAATTGTAAAAAAGTAATTATATATGATGACTCTCTTCCATTTTAATTTTCTTTCCGCTCTTTTTAAATTTTTAAAAGATTAATTTTCAGTTTCCTAAAAAAAATTTGACCACTTCTAAACTTATATTTCAGTTTAGTATTTTTAGTTAGTACTTAATTTAGCTCATCCTGTATTCACTTTTGTAACATCGTCCTTAACTTTTTTTTAGATAATATTAATATTAAACTAGCCATTTTATGAACATTCACTATTTCTATTTACAAGTATTTTAAATAAAAAAATAATGCATTTAAACTGATAAAACACTCTCAGAATTTTCAAAGGTAAATAACTATTTATAGTCTATAAATGGAGATTGGATTTAAGTCATGAAGAAATCAAATATGAAACAAGGTATTTTTTTAATAAACGTATTTAACTTGACCATTTATTTATAAATTGTTACACTTTCGGTACTAATATTAATTGTATTGAACTCATTTCCAGTGTATATTATTAACAAAAGCAAAGCCATTAAAAAATAGGTTAAGTTTAATTATATTTGATTAACTGAATCTCAACATTAAGAACTTCAAAGCTTAGGGTGTCAAATTTTAACATTTTGTTGTTGAAAACAGCACTGCTGTTTGAAAAAAATTTCTGTTAATTAGCTCTGAAAAATTCTGTGGAAGAAAGAATTCATTATTTTGAAAGTAAATTTTATGTATTATTTCTAAAAAAAAAAATGTGCCTTATGTTTACCATGTGTACAGGTTATCTTATGTACATTAAAAGTAATTATCGCATGAAGTTAAAGTAGGTAGGGAAATATTATTAATTTCCATCTATGTTCTGCAGATGTATTGTAGTTAAGGAATATCAATAAGTGCATCCAGACATAAAGTTTGCTCCATTGGCTCAGAATTACGGAACATTTTGAAAAATCATGTGAATTTATATAATTTGATTAAACACAGTTTCTTTAACTGTTACATAATTTTTACAATTTTGACGTTATAAATATTTCAAAAATATACATTTTTCAATTTACTAATTTAAAAAAAATATGTATATTGTAAGTGGAAAAGTTTAATTTGGTGTTACTTGTTTTGAAATAAAATTATACACCAAATTAATATGATACTTTATAGCATGTCATAAGCAAGGATGATCACTAAAAAAAGGTTAATTTCTGTAGAAAAAGGAAATCAGCTGCAAAAATTGAGTAATTATATTGCTTACAATTGGTACCATCTTAGAAGAGGTTCTATGCTTTGTTAAGATTACTAAGTTTTTGATGTATTAAAATTCAATATTTTCAAGATGAAAACTCTACAGTATTTGAAATGTTACATAAAAAATATGTATCACAATATAGTTAAAAGAAGAGACAGACTTATAGGCCACATACTAAGGCATTCTGGAATAGTCGCTTTAATATTTGAAGGACAGGTAGAAGGGAAAAATTGTGTAGGCAGGCCACGTTTGGAATATGTAAAACAAATTGTTAGGGATGTAGGATGTAGAGGGTATACTGAAATGAAACGACTAGCACTAGATAGGGAATCTTGGAGAGCTGCATCAAACCAGTCAAATGACTGAAGAAAAAAAAAAAATCACAATATATATCAGGTGTTTTCAAATCTCCCATCCATCTATTTGGAGATATAGACATTGACATTCTGATCTTTTATTTGTTAAAATTCTTGTAATCTGTGGATTTTATGATTAATAATTAGAAACATAATTCTCTATAACTCTTTTCTTTGCAGATAATGTTATTCTGTTTTATGTTTGATGTTGAGAGTCTTAATGTAGAAGTCTTGAAGAATTGTTAAGGAAATACTGACAGTTTAATTGTTTAATTAATTGGTACTCATACGTAATGCCTTTAAATAATATCTCTTCCTTACTAAAATGTACCTGGTTATATAGAATTTTTTATAATAAAAAAATGATTAAATAAAATTAAAATGACTGTTTTGTTATGAATTTGATTGTTTTTAAGAATTATGAATACTTATAAAATTAATATTTACTTATTTATTTATACTTATGAATATTTATAAATTATAGAAGGAAATATTATAGTTCCTTGTATTGCATTTATATCCTTTATGTTATATTTCATGTATTGAAATTTTGATAAATGAATTGCCCAGTTATTTGAATAATTTTTCGCTAGCTTCACTGATAATTACATTAGTAAATACCATTTAATGAGTGAGTACCTTTGTAGGACTTTCAGTCTTTAAAACAAAACTATAAAGTTAACTATTTTTTGAAATATTTTGTTGAAATCATTTGCTGCTATCAATCATCTTTATTTTCCGATCTATATTGTTTCGTTATTCATAATTTAAAGGAAAACTGTATCCTGTCTTATTTAACTTTCATGATCTGTTGGGAGTGGTATATGAAATGAAGGTTTGGCATCATCTATAGTTTATTTGTTCTTTATTATCACCTCTGTTGAACTAACAGGTCTTAAGGGATTTATTTTTCCTAGGATGCATAGTCGAAGTTATATCTATTTCTTATGTATCTGATCACACTAACAAATAAATGCCATGTATTATAATTTCTTGGCTTTAGTTTATTGTTTAGTATTTATTAACTCACTTTAGCATGAGGCAAAGCCAACTGAGAAACTGGCTGTTTATGTAACTTATCTTGTTTATATAAATTTGGTGTTACTGGTACGGTATCTAAAAAGGTCAATAGGCTCTTAGATTCTATGTGGTGTTTACTTAGTGTAAATTTAATTATTTAATCACAAAATTCATTAATATTTTCAGAAACATCACAATTATTTTCCATGTAATTTATTTAATTCTGTTTTTGAATCTTGAAACTATTTTACTGTATTTGCTTTAAAATCATTTTTTTATGTATAAACATTTTCAAATAATCACTTATTGATTTACGACCTAATATAAGACAGTAAAACATGCAAATAGAATCTTCATTTGTCATGACAAATTAAAATTTTATTTACTGCAAAAATTAAGTAAATGAATTGTATACTTTTCCACTTTTTACAAGAATCTTTTCACTAGTATTTGGTAAAAAGTACCATTGCTGCTTTTCTGAATATATGATTAACTTTTCATATTATATATTGATGAGATAAGATGCTATTTCAAAATCATTGTGAATATGGGAGCCATTTTACTTGTTGCATATTTATTTAGAAATTATATTGCATTACAGAAGGCTACAAGCCCAGTTACAATTCAATTGCTGGCCTTCTGAAGTCTTATGTCGATCATTTCTAAGGCAGTGCTGTTAACTAAAGCCCAATGACCAAAATACACTTGTTATTCGTGAATGTAGCCTATGATTTATCTTGAACCTGCCTGTAAATTCTGGTATTTCTAATGCCTTATATATTTTGAGGTACAATTGTATTGTTTGAGGCATAATATTATATTGCAACCATAATAGTATATTATATTGTAAGTCGTTCAAGCAGTTGAAATGCTGATAAACCAAAAATTAGCAGTTGCAAAGATTAAAAAGCAAATATTCATCATTTCTTAAACTGAGTAAGAAAAAATCAATTATTCTTTTAATTAGACTTAGAATATCTAGTGCCACTATGTCTGTAATTTGGAAAATATATAAGTAAACTGAGAAGTAACATTTTTCTATAAGTGGGTATAAAAGGTGTGGGAGCTGTTAAATAATCTTTAAATTAAGAAAGATAAAGCATTTAGTGTTTATTGATGTAAAAGAACTAATTCTTACATGTAAGATAAATTCACTCCTCATCCCTTAGTTTCCTTCGATAGAGAGAAGGGGGCAACTTAAAAATTATAAAAATAATATTCTATTGGCAATATCTTATTTTAAGATCCAGTTTAGTGAAACAAGTCTCCAAAAATTATTTTAATGTTTATAATGGTCAAATGATTCATCGGTTCAAATACCTGGTAAGCCACTTAGTCTATCTTTTTCATTTTAGTCTCCAGAACTGCTGTAAGGTATTACTTCAGAGGATGATATGTATGAATGTAAATGAAATGTAGTCTTGTATAGACTCAGATCAACTATTCCTGAGATGGTTGGTTAATTGAAATCCAACCAGCAGAGAACACTGATATCCACGATCTAGTATTCAAATCCATATAAAAGTAACTAACTGCCTTTACTAGAATTTGAACCTTAGAACTCTTGACTTCAAAATCTGCTGTTTTGCGATGATGAGTTAACCACTAGTTCATCCTCTGAAGTAATACCTTACAGTAGTTCCCGAGGCTAAAAAAAAACAAAGAAGCCATTTTGTCTACTTCAATTTTTTGTTTTAATTCAGAATTTCATTTCCTCCTTCTTTCTGACACTATTTTTTGAAATAAAACTTGTCGCTATCAAAAAACCTTAATTTAGTGTCGTAACTAATTTTATACATCTCTATGTTCTTTTCTACTCTACAATAATATTTTAATCTCAACATTGTCAAAACACTTTAAATTTGTGTTTCTTACCAAATTATCTAATCTGTTGCTTAGCCATGACCCATCTAAAACAGTTTGTATTTTGTAAGATTTTGTTTGTTTTTCATCTGACCTATTTTAAAACCATGTCAATGGTTTCAATCTTTGAAACTTCTTGTTTTACTATATTTTGGAAGTCATTTTTACTTTTTCTTTATGGGTTTCCCATTATTTGAGTTGTAAATTTCACAAAAACTTTGATTATTCAGTTCAGAGGATGAACTGAATAATTGAATGACTGAATCAACTGTTTATTGAAGCAGTTGAGGCAATTGATTATTCAAATATTTTACACAGACTCATGTTTTACAAAAAACTGTCCATCTAATAAAATATTATGATTGTATTTTGGTAGTTAATTTTTAGAGTAAATGACAGAATGCAATGCAGGATGAATAGAAAGATATTTGCTCAGAAAAAACTTGTTTATTCAGAGCTATGTAATTATTTTTATTTGAGCCTTACTGTGCACCTAGCTTCTTCTACTTCCCTGAAAGAGGATGTGCTTTATACAATTATTTTTAACTGAACCGAACTGAAGTTTAAACGAGGTAACTGAACTCATTAAACTAAAATTGGTTTGAAACTCACCATTAGCAAATATAAAACAATGCTTCAAAAGAGTATTTAGAAATGTACTTGTATGTAGCAATGTATTCTAGTTCTTTAGAATAGTGTAGTGGTTTATAAACAAACAAAAAAATATTTACTGACTTTAATTAAGTCAAAATAAGCATGAAAATAGATACAAATATTAATCAATTTTATTAAATTAATAAGTATGAAGATTGAAGAATACTCACTATTAAATATGTAATATCAAAACTACTTTCAGCATTGTTTTCTGTGAGAATAATGTTCATTACTATGTCTCTACAATATCAGTCTCTATAGTACAAACAAATTAGATCTCATTTGTATGACAGAGTATCTTCTGCACTAGTAGGATTGGGATCCTAATGTATAACAACATACTCAGCTCAGAGAAGAAGACAGTGGAAAACCACTTTTCTCACACTTTCTTGTATGATCCAACCATTACGGTTGGCACCTAACATACATACATTCAGGATGTCCCAATAAAATGTACTTACCCAATAAAATGTCAAATTTTAATGGATAAGTTTGTTGTCTATACTTTTTCAAATCAGTTGTTGGTTATTATAATGTTGCTTGCTCAAAATGGGAGCATTTTTATCACATGCTAGTGCACTCTAGCACACATACACAAAGAATGCATTTACTCAATGAATACTGATTAAATACAAGCACCAAATAACAAGAGACCTCCAAATTGTTTCACACACACACTGTGCACATGTACACACAGAAAAAGTTAAGAATTACTCACTCTGTCAAAGCATGGGGTTGACAAATCTTTTGAGAAGTAATTTAAAACAAATTTAAAGATATTAAAAAAAGGATAAAGTTTTCAAAAAATTATTATAATTTCACAATATTTTCTCCGTTTTAAATAGAAATTAAAAAGTACAATTTTATTTTTAAAAAATGTAAATATTTTTTTCCAATTTATAGAAATAAAATTAAAATTAAATTTACTAACAATAAATAATTACTATAACATTGGTTTACTTGTTTAAAATGGTGTATATGTGATTTGATTTATTTTTAAAGAAGTGGATTTAAAATCTTTTAAATAGTTAAATTTGAATAACTGTTACACAGACAATTATTAACTTACAGCAAATTTTCATAACTCAAATCAATTAATACAAATGTAAAAGCTTGTCAGTTATCATAAGTGTTCAAATTGATGGTAGTTTGTCTAGGCACTGCTGATAACACTGACTGATGGAATTGCACACTTCACTAACAATTTCAGTTAGCATCTGGGGTTGCATTCTCTTTCAACGGGTGCTCTCATCTCATCGGTTGCTTCATGTTTGAAGAATCCCCATAAAAAAATCCTTAAAGGTGACATCTAATAAGCATGGACAGAACTCAATGCTCTCTCTTTGCTCAACCATTAGTTCACCAGAATTCCATCACGGTAGTCCTTTACATTGCATTGGTAATGTGATGTGTTTCAAATTGCTAGAAGTACCATCTCTCATTCCAAAACATCTCTTGAACATGTGGCATAAGGGATTCTTGTAGCAAGTTTAGGTAAACTTCACCAGTCAATATATCCTCAAAGAAGAAAGGTTCAGTTAATTCAAGTGCTAACAAACCATCCGCATTCTAACACCTGGTAAGTTCACATATTGTTCCACAGTCAAATGAGGATTATCAGTTAGTCAGTAACTGCAATTAATTGAGCCATTTAATTAAAATGTGGCTTCATCACTCCAAACAATTTTGTTTGAAAATTGATTGTCCTCTCCACATTTTCCATGGTACCACTTGCCTCAGGTCAGGATCATCTTCATTGAGAATGTAGACTAATATGGGAATAAGCCTTTCCCACTTGGCAAGCTTCAAAATGTGATGGATGCCCAATTTTGAAAGTCCTTTCCGATGAGCTGCTTGCTGAACAGATTTTCTAGGAAATCACTCATATATTTCTATGATCTTGCTTGCTGTTGTGGGACTGGTGGATTTTTTTGTCAACTGGAATGCTTCTTGTGAACATTCCAAAGGGTTCTTGTGAATCCTTCTTGTGAACAGTTCTTTCTGCTTCAAACTTATCTCATTGCTAAGGACCTCAATGACATTGTCTTCTCAACTCTCTTTGGCTACTTTTCTGTATTCCAGTAAGACAAAGATAATTTTCTTTCCTCAAAGCTTAGTCTTGATTCAGCAATTATTTTAATTAATCACACCTGAAAAAAATGAAAAGGGTTTGGTAGTTGTAGCCAACACTTCTCCAGGTTGTTAATTACATTGTATAACTTTATATTCATCTTTCTTCATTCTTTTAACCAAATAGCCAAGTTTCCAATCTGTATATCAGTTTACTTTTGATAACAGTATTATATATTCTCTATTTCACTGTTTTACATAAGCTATCTGATCACCATAAAAAGTTCAATTTTTGGATTGCACCCTTCCTTGCACCATAAGATGATTGATTTCATTTACACTATTTTCTTTCTGCAAGAAGATAAAACAGATATTTACATTCATTACATGTCTTGATGATATTTTCCTTAAAATTGAAGTCCTCTTCTTTTGCAACAACTACCTCTTATTAAAATCAACCTTCAAATACCATTTTGAAAGGTTTGTTTAGGTTTTCTTGTCATCATTATTGCAGATCGTATTTACTACAAATGTGTTAGAAAGAAGATTTTTACACCTTCATTTATACAAAAATCTCTTATTGGCTTTACAAACATATAGGGGGTTGGACAAAACTACTCAAGACTTAATGCAGTTTTTAAGGTAACTGTGTTATAAAGTGAACTAGCTTTTTACTCAAAAGTTAAAGCAAAGTAAAGATGTTACGCATAAATGATTCTCTTCATAAATCTAGATTGCTCTTCTTCAAAATGTACCTCTCTTATTATCCACATTTGAATATTGCATTTATATAACTCTCTATGATGATGTTTCATTGGCTGCTCTTTAGTTCTGACAATTTTTTTTAGCTGTATGGTGGTGAGAAAAAAAACAAATTTTATAAAATAAAAAAATAAAGCAAATAATTTTATTATGAAAGAATATGCTATTGATTCTATTCAAAAAAATCTTTTGGGTTCATGAATAAGGTTAGAAACTGTATGAATAATTTTTTAGGCGTTTAGTATGATATTTTCTAAGCAGAATACAATGACAAGAAATATCAGATGTATTAAAAATTATTTAGTAATAGGTTTTTTAAAATTTTTATATAAGTTAAATTAATATGTTTCTGATCGTGGCATTATGAGGGGTGGGGATGCCCTTTAGCATAATTTAGACTAAGTTTAAGGCAGAACCAAGACCAAAGAAACTGCAAGATTCATTAAAAAATAATAAACTGTTAGGAATGATGACTGCATTAACAAATCAGACTCTTATTTTTATTCATATTTATAGTAGCAATGATGGGGGTCATGAATTAAATCAAGATATAGGTTGGCTTTTTTTCATTCCACTCATTTTCTGTATTAAAATATATGTATGTATATGCACATTATATTGGGTTTTATTTGCAAAATATACTTATTAATAAATAAAATTAAAAAAACAAAACTAATTTATAACAAGAGTTGCTCATAGAATATGTATTGATCTTTTTTACAGGTTTTTTCTATTATGTATATACGTTATGTTTAATCTTTCAGCAGTGGGGAAAATCTCTTGCAAACTCATTCATATTCATTTGTCTCTCAGTATGATAGGACAGGTCAGGTCCTTTAATTAACTATCTTGGTGTCTGTTTTTAATTTTTTGTTTTCCTTCATTTTTTCTCTTTTTCAGTGATTCTAATTTTTTAGAATTAATTCACCATAACTTGAAGCTTGTCATAGGAATACAATATTGAAATTTAATAATATATAAAAAAAAGTCCATGTCTGACTGGAATTTGAATCTGTAATTTTTTTAAAGTAATGGAACAGTTATTCTAACTATGTATTTTTTAATGGAAAATACAATCTTGTAATATTTCATCATTCATAACAAAAAATTGATAGTCTGTTATCATCCTTATTTTATTATTCCATTCTGTAGTTTTATATCATCAAATATTTGAACCTGATATTAGGGCAAATTTATATATACGTTATATCAAATAACTTAATAAATGTATATTTATAGATCAGTACATTGTCTTTTTAACATGCTGAATGTTTTATAAATTAGTTTATTTATTATTTGCTTAATGATGTTTACAACTTGAAGCTTATGCCGAATTATGATTGGCATATTTTTTTCATGACAAATGAATTTCAAAGCAAGCGAAATACAAGCCTGAATTAATATATCTTACATATCCCATAAGGTATGTCCTATATTTTATAAAGCTTACATCTTATAAATATAAGAATAAGTATGTCTTTCTTATTGTTATATCTGTATTTGATATTAGCAGATTTTTAATGAAAGCTATCCTTGCTTGTACCAGTCTGCTTTTGACATCTCTTTTACTTCTCAATTCTTTGTAACTTTACTACCTTAAAAACAAAATGCCCCTACTTCTAATTTATTGTATTACCCTATATTAAAATTTAATTCCTCATTTACCTTTTGTTACAATTTCATTACTTTTATTTTAGTCTCACCTATTTTCAAAGTAAATCTCTCTTCTCCTTGTAAATACAAGCCTTCTTTTAACTGTTTAGCCTCTGGTAATTACCGTTCAGATAATACTTCAGAGGATGATATGCATGAATGTAAATAAAGTGTAGTCTTGCACAATCTCAGTTCGACCATTCCTGAGATGTGTGGTTAATTGAAACCCAACCACAAAGAACACCGGTATCCACAATCTAGTATTCAAATTCATGTAAAAATAACCGACTTTACTAGGACTTGAACGCTAGAACTCTCGACTTCCAAATCAGCTGATTTGGGAAGACGCGTTCACCACTAGACCAACCCGGTGGGTGATATAAATACAAGCCTATCAGTATTTCTTCTAACTCATCTTTGTTTTCTGCCAAAAGTACACCATCTTTAGGAAATTTTAACATTTTAAATTTTTTCCTTGAATAGTTACTTTGCTCTCAAATCTTTCAGTAAGTGTACTGGTTTTTCTGTGTTCAAGTTGAAAAGCTAACGAGACAGATTACATTATTCCCTCACTCATTTCTAAATCAGAGGTTATTTTTTTTCACCTTCTACACTTGAAATGCTGCCTGATCTTCATCTTCAAATAATCTTCTTGAATAGATTATAAATAAATTCTCTCCTTGCGTTTTTCAAAGTCCAAATTTTCTTAAAATTTTAGGATTTTATACCACAGATTTAATGTTATTTTCTGCCTTTCTTAGGATTGTCACTCTAACATTTGTAATTAACACATTTTGGATTTCTTCCATTCTCAAAAATAATTTTAGCACTTGTCAATAATTTTATACTATTCTACTTTCATTTATATCATTCTATATTAACTGAATATCTTCTCCAGAGTGACAAATCTGATGACTGACAAATGTCATTCGATGGATTTATTTCTTAAATCTGCTGTCCAGAATTAATCTGAGAGCCAGAAATTTCATTTACTGTTTCTTGCCCTCACATTCTGGCCCAGTTTTTATATTTACATTTTCTTAAAATTTCACTTCATTAATATTGATTATATATTAAGTTTTAACTTTTGAATTTTAATAAGTTTGCTGAAATTACTGTCTAAACAGTATAAGCGAAGAAAACAGTAGTGGCTCATTTATATATTTAAGATTAGGTGGTTATTTAGTTGTTTGGTTACCTACTACAGTTATGAAACATTTACATTTAGAAGCAAATGTAGTCATTTTCACAGAATTTATTATTCACTTTTTGATAACATATTAGAATGTAAAAACACTAGCTATTAATCATTAAATTAGAGAGAATTAATTACTCAAAAGAACCTACTGTTAGATTAACTGTGTAATCTAACCACAGACCTAACCACATTAGGTCTGTGTACCTAACATGGTTTTGGTGCCAGGGTATTTGGTGCTGATTCTATGTATACTTGATGTGCTGAATTCAAATATCACATTAGTTTTCATCTAGGAGCTCTAGTTACTGAGATATAAAAAATTCATAAATTACATTACCTTATTTTAAGTTATAAGGTAACTTATAACTTGTGGGTCAGGGAAAAAACACTAAAATTTATAATTTTTTTTTATTTTTTAGAAAAATTAAAGTAACTTAAAAATTATGTACAATAAAATAACATTTGAAAAGAAGATTCTAGAAATAATACTAAACTATCTAGTTACGCATAGTTTAAAGAAGAGGAAAAGTCATTGATAAAGGAAAAGACACTTAATGCTTTTGGAAGCTTCTTTTGTGTGACATTCTTGAATGAATCTTCTTAGAAATTCTCTTTTCAAACTCCAGGAGTAATCTGCCATCATATGTGTATCCCATCTTCCTTCATATTAGTCTTCCATAGGTTTTATGTCCTGGTGAAATTTTTCACCTTATTCTTCACTGGTTCTCCTAAATTTTCAGGAAAATGCTCCAAGTGGCAATGTAAGTAGTGAACTTTTATGTTCATATTATACCTAATTTCCCTAACATTTTTGAGCATCTCGTTTACTAGCTCAACATAGTTTTCAGCTTTGTGGTTGCCCAGAAAATTGACATCCATGCTTTTTGCTCAACTGCATTCATGAAATCTACAAAAGCTGGATCCTTTATGAACTATCTTATTTGAAGGCCATAAAAAATTCCACCTTTCAATTTTTCTGTACCAAAACTCGGGCATTTTTCTTCCCATGTACACAAAACATGATCCATTCTTATTAAGAGCCTTTACAAACTAACTGTTTCATTAGCCACAGCTTGATATGCAGTGGAGGAAAGATGATTTTCTCTTGTCCAACTAAAGACTCGTTAATGACATTTCTTTCCTCAACAACCATGTTTTCTCTCTTAGGCCACTCTTTTTTTACCCAGTGGTTTTTTCTGTCGGTGCTATCCCAAAGGCACAAGAAGCAAGAATACTTTGTGTAGCTACTTTGGTGTCCAAGGAGAAAGTTGACCATTTTTAAGTCTGTACAAATTACCCATTGATTTTCGTGGTACATAATTTTCTCCATGACCAAAACTATGGTGACATATTTATTCTTTTTTCATTTTTGTTGAGTGAGCAATTAGTATTGATCCATATTTGTTACCACTGTTCAGAACACATTTCAAATTTGCTTAGAGCTGTCAATAAACAGGTGCCAATCTTCTGGGAAATATTCAGGAAGACCCATTATTCCCAGAAGTCCTCTACCATCTTGACAGAATGCAAGATTGTCTTCTTGAGAGAAGAATGGTAGCAGATCTTTTTCTGTTGTACACTAGAATGTGATTTTGGTTCCATTTTTCAGTCCTTGTTGTTCACCTTAGAAGCAACTAATTCAGAAGTTTCTTTTGAAAGGTTGAGATCTCTGACGAGGTTGTTTTTTCAACTTGGTTGAAATGCTAAGGACAAGATGACATTCCTTCATAATCACTGTCGCTTCCTTGATTTGTGTCAGCAGGGAGGAGTCAGAAATATGAAATTCATCCTCACGGAGTTCTGATAATTATGTATGATTTAATAACAAGTAAAATACAGTAAGCTTATAGTTTGTTATAAAAAGAAGATTGAAAATAGGGGAAATACACTGTAACTAGTGCTTATATAAATTTTACGTTAGCCATATTTTAATGTATTCAATAATACAACCATTGACTTAGGTTGCTGTATCTAAAACCATATAGCCGATAGAGAAAAATGGATTTGATATTTAGATTCAGTGCCCCAAATGTAGTTAAAATCAGTTCTAAAATTCAAGGCACCAAAAAAATGTTTTTTGTAGGTCTGTGCCATTAATCTATTTCAAAGAATGTTAGCTCTACCTTTGACTCAGAAGGTTCTGATTTTGAATTCTGGTCAGGCATGGAATATAAACATAAAATAATAAAACATGTTATAATTTACCATAGGTTGTAGTTTCTAGCAGAAATAAATAACATAATTGAATTTCAGTTTATTATTTTTATCTCTCAGGATTGTTAGAAATTTTATACAGTAATGTAGAGAAATCTGGTCAAACTGAATGTGTGAACTTAAAAAATTGAGATTTACAGACATTGTAGCTGGCAGTTCTTTTATTTTAATTAGGAAGATCTATATTTAAATATGACTATGTAAGATATGAATCATGTTTATTGATAAAGCTTATACATTTAAGTTATATACGAGGTGCGACAATAAAGTAATGAGACTGTTGTGAAAAAAAATGTTGCTTACCGTTTTAGTCATGTTTAGTGTTGTCTCCTTCAAAGTAGTTCCCCTCTGATTGCACACACTTATTCCAGCGCTTCTGCCATTGATGGTAACATTTCTGGAACTCATCTTCTGTAATATCCTCCAAGACCCTCATCACAGCTCTTTGGACATCGTGTGTTTGAAAATGGTGTCCCTTGGCTGCCATTTTGACTCTTGGAAATAGAAAAAAGTAGCACGGAGTGATATCTGGTGAATTAGGTGGCTGTGGTAGTACTGAAATTTGTTTTGAGTTTAAAAATTGCTGTACTCACAGAGCAGTATGGGATAGCGCATTATTGTGATGCAGAATCAAATTATCAGCAATGTTGGCACGGACACGAAGAACTCGTTTACGAAGTCTTTCTAAAATTTCTTTGTAGAAATATCGGTTAACTGTTTGTCCAGGAGGCACCCACTCTTTATGAACAATTTCCTTGGAATCGAAGAAGCACACAAGCATTCATTTCACTTTTGACTTTGACATGCGAGCTTTTTTTGGTCTGGGTGATCCCTTTGAGCACCATTGCGAACTTTGGCGTTTTTTCTCTGGATCGTATTGAAAAAACCAACCTTCATCACCAGTGATAACACGGCTCAACAAATCTGGATTGATTTCCGTTTGCTCTAACAGATCGGCTGCCACATTTTCCCGTGTTTCTCGCTGTTGTGTGAGATTTTTGGTTTGTACAAATCTTTCTCATACCAAGATCTTCAGTTAATATTAGACGAACCGTTTCTCGATTGATGTTGAGTTCTTCTGCAATTATTTTCATGGATAATCTTCAATCAGATCATACGATTTCACACACCCTGGTCAAGTTGACATCTGTCCGTAAGGTTGATGGTCGTCCCCTGCGGTCTTCATCTTCAACATTCGTTCTGCCTTTACTAAAAATTTTACGCCACCGAAAAATTTGAGCTCTTGACATAACCTCCTCTCCAAAAGCCTTCTGAAGCTTACCATAAGTTGTCGTCGCGTTTTCACCCGATTTAACGCAAAAAGAAATTACATACCGTTGCGCAATATTTTGCGGTTTCATTTCTGTGACGAGAGACACAAACACGTGTTCCTTATTACAGCACAACTCACGACTGAGCAGTTGCAACAATGTGCCGCTTGGACTAGAAGTAGCTTATAGACCAAGGTCAAAGATGGTGGGCCTACGCAAGCTGCAGGGTTGCCACATCTTACAAAGAAAAATCAGTCTCATTACTTTATTGTCGCACCTCGTATATATATATATATATATGAGTATATAATTGAATAAGTTTATTAATTATGTTTATATATTTCAAATAATGTTTGTGTATATAAGAATGGTCCTTTTTTGGTATGTGTATGTAGAATAATCATGATTGTTAGCATTGGTGGATTTGTGATTTAAATTTGTATGATGGATGGTAAATGCTAAAATTTATGTTTTATGGAGTGCTTTTTAAGTGTTTGCAACTGGAGTATTTAGAGTAGTGGTTTGTTTTAGTTATTATATTGAAGACCAAATTATATTCAGATTTTATTTTTTTTCTAATTTGTTATTTCTCTGAGTACTTATTTATGGATGTCAATTTGATATACAGTATTTTGTTTACCTTTGTCTTTATTTTTATTTATTTTTGTTTTATTTTATTTTTATTTATGAACATGTTGTATAGAATTGTGTCAATGATTGAGCTGTTATATGTATGTGTAATTTTATTATGTCCAGATTTTTTACCTAGTGTTAAGGTAACATGGGTGTACTGAGTAATTTGTGGGTCATACTTCTAAAATAGATAGTTTACATGTTATTAGGTGGTTTGAGTTGAGAATGAGTGAGAATAACATCAACTGATACCAGGATGAGAACAATGGCTATATTCCCTGAAAGTAACTATGCAATATCAACTGAAAATGTTATGATATAAATTTTGTGTAGTTTTTTGTATTAAATTATGTTAAATCTGTTTTTTATTTTAAATTTATAGTTTCAAATAATTTTCACCACCAGTTAACATGGAAAAATATTTTACAAATATGTGTGTTTATATTTCTTCTTTACATTTTATGCATATACTTTTTTTTGAGCATTTAGAAAAAACTACCACAAATATTAGCATCAACGAGAACAATAGTTTAAAAAAAAGACTGTGCTATTTACTGAGAAAAATTGAAAGCATTTCAACATAACAGCATGAAAACAAGCAAGGAACATTTTTTAGGTGTAAATTTGATTTACTTCTCATAAAAAAAAAAAAAAAAAACAGTAATAGTTTTAAGTAGTCTATTGAAAAAATCTGATGTGGACACCACATGACTTGCTTGTACACCTATTAAATTACATATACACATTTTTTTTTAAATGAAAGGTACATAAAATTTTACTTCATTAATAACTTATGATATTTTTTCAAAACATTATTTTATTATTGAATTATTATTCATCATAAAAGCTATTTACAATGAGAGGTTAATAATTAATTATTAATAAATCAATATATTTAAATTAAAAAAAAGTTAAAAAAAAGAGATAAAGTCCGATTGGAACCGATGTGTCTAACCGTAAGATCCAAATATTTCATTAATTAAAATTTTATTTGGCTGTAACTCTGGAATCAATGAAAATAAGTACCACTTATGAAATATCGTTGAAACCTCTCCATATTACTGAAGTTAAGAAAAGTCCAAAATTCAGATTTTTTGGATTTTGGAATTTTTTTGGACACTTTTGGTCCAATCAATTGCAGTCAAAAAAGCACAACTAGATATTACAACAGTCCTAAAGCCAAAATTTCAGCATTCTACAGCTAATCGTTTTTGTGTTATGTGTGATACAGATGTCACGCCGAAACTAGTCAAAATGGATTCGGGGATGGTCAAAATGGATATTTTCGTTGAAATCTGAAAACCGAAATTTTTCGCGATTACAATACTTCCTTTACTTTGTGCAAGGAAGTAAAAAGTACTTTGCATTGAATGAAACTATAGAAGTTAATCTTCCAGTTTTTATGTTCAATTAGAGAATAAGTTAGTGTGCCATCATTAGTAAAAAAAGCCATCAGTGATGACTAGTGTTGGTCTGACATGATTTCTCTAAGGTATATGGTGAAGTGCTTTTAACAGAGAGACTAATCAAAACATTATTTTTTCATTAATTTTAGAGTATTTTTTATAATTATAATTTCTTTTTTAAACTTGGATGTAGTTTTTATATTTTTTTCTATTGATAGTATTATTAGTTTAATTTAAATGCATTAAATTATTTTTATAATTTAATATTATATGTTTCATATTCTTTTTCCCCTCAGTATGGATATAAAGCGACCATTTATGAGTAGACTATGTTGTACATACTGTGGTAATGTAATGTACTAATCTAATTTGCAGTATACTGGTGTAATAATGTCAACTCTTTAATTCAATCTATGAGCTTTTAACAAAAGCGTACAGAAAATTGTTGTCATTTTTGTAAAAGAATATGTATTCCAAAGTAACCTTTTATGAACATAATTGTAATTAATTATTTCTTTTTAAGTTAAAATTGAAAAGAAATTACAATAAAAATTACACTTTTTTATAATTATCTATTTTTAATGTATCTTTCTACTTACTGAGTTCTAAGTAGTAATGTGATTACTATATTTCATTATATATTTATAAATATTTTTGAATTATTCAGCTTAAAAAATTACAGATCTTTGTACGAGTAATTATTTATTTTTACTGTACCTTTCTATTTACTGAGCTATAAGTATTAATGTGATTATATATTCATAAATACTTGTGAATTTTTTTAGCTTAAAAAACACCCTAATTTTATGCACATATATTTTAAATTATGAACTAACATTTATAAAAACATTTTGTATTGTGGGTTAAATATCGTAATTATAACAGTTCTAGATGACCTGGTACAAGCAACAAGTTTCTTTAAAAAAATGACAGCCATTTTGAAGAATAATAAGTATCCTATGGTATGCTTACTAGGATAAATGAGGAGTGTAGTTGTTTCCTGTCCTTTTCTTTACCTAGCCAAATACAGCTGCATATCAGTATGCCATGTCCATCACATAAAAATTATATTCAGGTCTATAAATGACACATACTTTCCTTCTGTTTACTTCAAGGACTAGCAGTTTAATGAAAAACATAACTGTCAGAGAATTTCAACTCTGATTGGTGCTTCTTATACCTCAATTGCTTTACACACATCTTAACCATAAGACTGGTACAGTTAGTGTAATGCAACAATTAATATACTGTTTTCTGCAGTAACACAATGTGTTATTTACAGTATTCCAGTGCAGCAGAAAAATTATAGACCTTAGGGACTTAAATCCATACCGATTTAATTATTCTAATTTTAGAACTATTTGGAGCATTTACATCTTTTGATGTATTGTATTATTTAAAATTGTAAACTTTTTAAACAATAATCAGTGATCTTGTGCATGCAAATCGCTGATTGACTGTCAGAGAACTTGCAGAAGAGGTTAGCATCACGATTAGATCATCCCATGACATTTTGACTAAAAAATTAAACATGCATCGAGTTGCAGTAAAGTTTGTTCCTCGTTTGATGACCAAATGGCAGAAAGAACATAGATTGGACATTTGTCAACAACTTTTTGAATAAGCCGATGACAATGAAATATTCATGTAAAGGATCATAACTGGAGACAAAAGCTGGGTTTACGGCTACGACATTGAGATAAAAGTTCAATCATCACAATGGATCAGCAAAGGATCTCCACGCCCCAAAAAAGCACGTCAATCTCGATCCAGTGTCAAAGTGATGCTCTCTGTTTTTTCAATTTTAATGGAATTGTTCATTTTCAATTCTTGCCTCAAGGTGAAACAGTGATCAGTGTACTGTCAAGGTGTTTTACATCGGTTACATGAAAAAATTCACAAAATGAGACCAGAGTTGTGTCGAGACAACTCATGGTTTCTTTACCACAACAGTGAGCCCACAGACTTGAGCTTTGTCAGTTTTTGTTCCAAAATTCAAATGACTGTTCTCCCTCAGTCTCCCTACTCACCAGACCTGGCTCCTTGTATTTTTTGTTACATCCAATTTCAAAACTTATTGTAAGATAATAAAATTTCCATAAAAGTAAATCTTTTGATTTAAATATAAAATAAATTAATTTTAGATTGTTACATAACATGTAGAAAATTAAAACTGTAGCACAGCATGGTCTTTTTCATAAGACCACCAATGAATACATTGGTCTATTTTTTTGTTATTTTTGATATAATAATACTTATCTGAAAAATAGCTTCGCATTTAATTTGATAGAAGTGATGATTGTTATTATTTTTTTTTTTTTAAGAAATTGATATTCATCTGATATTTAAATGCATTTTCAGTAATGTAAATGCATGAAAATGTTTAAAATTTTTAATTTATTGAAAATCTACATGAATCATACTTACCGACACCAAAGACCTCACATCCCATATTTATATCCTGGAAACTCATTCTAAATTTTTTTGAAGTATTGATCCAAACTGGTAAATTATAATATTGAATTATTTTTTATGGAAATATTTATATATATATATATATATAAATAAACAAATAATAAGAAGATAACTGAATTTTTAGCATTCTTTTAAAAACAGAACAATACCATTTGATCTTTTTAAAAATGAAATCAGTTTGATAATTCCATAAAAATTTATCATCTAATAAGATTTGGAATAAAATTTTACTGATACAGCAACAGAAATACTATTATTATCATTTATGGAAATACATTCACATGGTATAAATTGTATAGCTATTTAAGAAGAATAATGCAATGAATTTGTTTATATTTAAAGTAAATGTTTACAATCCAACCTAGAAATATTTTCTAATAAAATGTTAAAACTACTAATGAAGAATTTTTTAATCCTGTTAAATAACAATTATCTTGTGTTTGATATAGATACATTCGTACCATGTATGAAAGGGGTATCAAATAATGAATAGTGGATTAAAATAGAATATTAGTTGTTATGAGGAATATTTTTTCAAAGCGTTTTTCACAGATTATGTTATGAATTAAAATTATTTTTAAAATTAATCCATTGCTGTGATGATTAAATTGTTTAATAATTCTTACATACCTTTGTAATTCTTATAAAATAATGTTGCTGATTTTTGAGATGTTAATTTTAAAATTAATATTTCCGAGTCCAATTTAAAGATTATTTAGGTGGTTTTATGACAAGATATACATTTACATTTCTCAGTTGCTAATAAAAGGATAGAAGTATTAATAAAATTGAATTACATTCTTCATGGTAGTTTCAGATTTAAATATTCTCTGCAGTACACCTTTTGTTACCTCCTCCTTAGGATTGGACCTGTTTTGATATGAACACAGCCTGAAGGGAGAATTACTCACCCCTGCCATCATCTCATGGATGATCTTCACCAACATCGCAGATTTGTGCCACATCTGTTCAATCTGCATACTCCCCATGATGTGATATGGGGAAAGTATGTCAAATTCCCTATCCTGCACCATGCTTCCCTGTGCTACAGGAATCAATTTCATATGAACACCATGTATTCTGCAGTGTCCTCTCACAATAGTTGTATTCTACAGAGGGTCCCAATGTCTGTGTTCACAGGTGTGCTTTGAAGCACCCATGATTGGTAAGGAACTGGGTTAACTTGTACCCTGATCCCCAGTGCTTGTGATCTAGTCATTTCTGGATCTAGTCATCTAGGATCAGCCTGTGGGTATTCTCTACTGTACTACTGACTGTCTTTAAGTGTAAAGTTGAAAATTTATTTATATATTTACTATATTCAAATAGTTGAATCGCTGTTGTTTAACACAATTATGTTTTTTTACGTACTAATCCACTTACACATTTACATATTAATACACATATGAATTATTACTACAATCACTTCTCTATTTACTAATTTTGTATTTTGTGGTGCTTCTCTCAACAAGCTTTTTCCATGGTTTTTCATGATCTATTAATACAAATGCTGGAGCTTGTCTTTGTTAACTGTCAGCAGTTTTGCCACATCCCTTTACTGATATGATTTATATATAGTGTATAATTATAACAAGTCTAAGTAAAGTGTTTATTAATATTTCATAAAAATATCAATAAGTAAATTCAAGCCATTTATCCTAGTAATGTTTTATTAGGTTTTATTTCATTGAAGAATTTTTGTGTAATGTTCACTACTTTGTTATGAATTTACACATTTATTTTTAAAATTAAAGAATTATTAAAAATTGTATGATTAAAGGAATGGAGAAAGCAAACATACTTTTATTAACATATGATTACAAATAAATAAATGCATATTTTTAATTAAAAAAGAAACGTATAATTTGCTGATGAAATAACCTTCATTAAAAAAATACTTCCGCGATTAAAAAATAATAATAAAATAAGATACTGATAGGATAATTGACTTATCCAACTTAATTTATCTATCAATATTTGTTATACTGCTTGGATTGATTTTAATAGATTATGTATCAATTCATGAGAATTTTATCACTAGTTTAAAGTAAGGTAAATAAAACTGAACAAAATATATGATAAATAAATTTGTATTGATATTATTCATGTTTAATCTAAACAACATTGTGTATAGATACGTGATTTCCATTTCTGTCCATTAAATTACTTCATTATGGGGTGTGCATTAGTTGTCAAACTGTTAACATCAAAGGCTAGATGAAATCCACAAATTACTCATAGCAAAACAGTTACTGTTGTAGCACTAAGTGTTTTTTTAAAAATAATTTTAAGTTTGTAAATTTATAATTTAAGTATGATTATAAACACTGAAATTAAATTAAGATTTTTTTGCCATATTTACTATTGATTTTAGTCTGAAAAATTATAAAATTATTTTCATAAAATAGCGTTATTTCTTAAACACTTAATTAAATATTTATTCCTAATAATTTTAATATTATTTTAACATGTTTAATTCCTAATTAATTTATAGTTCACAATTAATTTAATATTTTCTGCAAGTGTTTTTTGTTTAGTTTATTTCAAAGAGGGATAAATTTCCTGATTCAGTGTATGTGTATAATATATTTTTGTGTATTTTCAAGACTTATAAATAAATGTGCTGACTTAGATGATCCTGTTTTTATTTTGGAGGAAATTCTTCATCTAACATCATTGAAAGTTTCTTTTGTATAACATAAATAGAGTGTTATTTAAACCAAAAGTACATGGTCACAAAGATATTTTTAATTTGTTTCTCATCATTATTATTTTAATATCAGATTGTTATAATATAATGATATACTTCCTAAAGTCATTTTGATATTGAAAGTATTTTCTCATTATATTTAAACAAAAATTAATTGTAAAACTTGAGGTAAAATAATAATACATATTCTCACATTCTAGACAGCCTTAACCCACATTTATTAGTTTTTTTTTAATTCATTTAATGTCTTTTTTAATTTCTTTTCTTATTTTTATAAAGACACTAGCATCTTATCTTTTGCACTTCTGAACAGATTTTTTCTCAAAAAAATTCAAATCGTGAAGTGATTTTATTTTTTCAAATAAAATAAACTTAATTGACTTCAAAAAACAAACTAAAAAGTAAACAAATAATATTCAGTTCTTCTTTTAATTTTTATTTCTGGTTTACACCAGTTTAAACGTTTGTAATTTGTTGATAGTTATTTGTTTTTTAATTTGACTGTAGCTTGTACAATTTAAAGAATTAAATAGTATTATGCTGTACTTGGTGTTTTTGAGTGTAGTTTGCATTTATTGCAGGTAATTATTATTAGTGAACATGCATGCAATACTCTCCTTTCATTAGATTATGTAACTAATCCTAAAAACTGAAGAAGTTTTGTTTTCATAATATGGCTATATATAATGAAGTTGAATTACTCTCTCTTTTAGTTCCAGCTGAATTTTTAAGCTTCTAACAGCTTATATCTCTCTTCAGTAATTTTTATTCTTTCCATCCTTTCTTCTTTGCATCTTCTATTTATATCTCTAGCATTGTTTTTTAAATAGTCTTTCTACTCTTATGATTTGTTCCATCCTACTGGATTTGGTTTTCTGATTGTTCTGACTAAGATTTTTTGCTCATTCATTATCCTTATTATATCTTATTTTTTCATCCTGTTGTTCACTTAATTTTCTTCTCCATGCCAACATTTCAAATGTCTCAGTAGTCTGTCATAAAGTTTTTAAATGTTTAAATTATTTTTTGAATATGCTGTTTTTCATCTCCATAAAAACTGTTTATATTTTCCTTCCTCAAATGTTTGACCATCCCTGAATCCATTTTGACTAGTTTTGGTGCGTACATATGTATCTCGCATAACTCAAACAGATTAGCTGTAGAATGTTGAAATTTTGGATTTAGGACTGTTATAACTTCTAGTTGTGTGTCTCCCCTTTTGATTGCAATTGACTTGACCAAAAAAGCCCAAAATCCAAAAAATTGAATCTTGGACTTTTTCTTAACTGCAGTAATACGCCCTCAATGAGAGCTTTTCAACGATATATCATAAGTGGCACTTATTTTCATTGGTTCCAGAGTTATAGCCAAATAAAACTTTAATTAATGAAATATTTGTATCTTACAAGGGGAAGGCACATCGGTTCGACTTCTTATAAATATATTTTTTTTATTTAAGTATAATCAGAGGTAAACTCTGATTGTAAAAAGAAATACAATAAACAATAATTCAATAATAATAATAATAATAATAAAAAAAATGTGAAAAAAATCAGAAGTTATTAGTGAAATAAAATATTATATACTTTTAAAAATGGGTATATATAATTTAATAGGTGTACAAGGAAGTCATATGGTATCCACATCAGATTTTTGTCAATTGGTAAAAAATTCATTAATTATCACTAAAAAAAATTAGGATAGGTGTTATTGAATCTGCAGTTACTTGAGAGAAATTAAAATAAATGTAAGTTTTGAAAATGTAATATTATTTAATTCGTTTTGGTCCGTTTGGTTTGTGATTTTTTAAAGAGTTTGTAGTTTTAAACATTTTTATTTGAATATCACGGGCAAAAAGTTATCTTAAAAGAGTTTAAGATTGTAAGATTTCAACATTTAATATTGCAATGATTTTAATACTCCATTTATTTCTAACAAGTAAATTATATCAAGTGTTTTATAATTTGTTATAAAATTATGAAAATTTTAATTTTAAATTTCTGTCATTAAGTAGATTATATAAGCTGATTCATATAATATTATTAGCTTAATGAATTGATTATTTTTGTAATTATTTTCAATTATACAAGAGATAATAATAACAATAAAAATAGTGATGTAATTGAAAAAATGAAAGATAATGATTTATTTAATGATATTAGTTACCAGAAACATTCAACTGTAATGGATAACTTATCTTCATTATTCAACTATATTGAAGGCTGCAGTCAGGCATGATATCATTATCATCATCATCTAATTATCTATCGTTGGCTGTTAAATGTAGAGCTTTCTTTATCTGCCTCATCCAAGATATTATCACAAACATAAAATCTTTTGTTAAGAGATTAAATTTAATTTTATGATTGGAAAATATTAATAAACTGTTGATAAAAAAAAGTAGGTTCAGTAATTTTAAGAGTTAAATAAATTTGTAATCGAAGTTACGATAAACTGTGTTTTAGAAATAGTTTCTTGCGAGTCTAGTGTACTCTATTCTTCTCTGTTCAGTGTTTGTTATCCTTTTTATATGATGGAGTTTGCTTGAGTTTTGTCAACGGACCGTTTATTATTTTTATCTTGCTTACAACAGTTTTCCATTATTCTATCTTTAATGAAAACCCCCTCTGATATTAAGGAGCTCTATCTTTTAAAAATTGTCACTATTGAACCAATTTATTTTTATAATCATTTAATAAAAAGAAAAACTTATTACTTTTTTATCATACTAATTTTATTAATATGTAACTTTTCAAAATTTAATTTACCAATAAAGTAACTTTGTATACAGTTGTAGTAGTATTGATCAGCTTGTTTTTGATAAATGAAAACAACAAAAATTCTCCTTTCAAACATATCCACTCATCGGGTTATATGATTCTGGTGTGAGGGCAAAAGGCCAGTTTCTGCCTTTCCGTCACAATTCTGAACATTTACATTACATTGTATAATATATGATATTGATTTTGTACATCTCATACTCCCAAAATATTTCCTCCTAGGTATTCCTATGTGTCCAGTGGTAGGCTTTATATATGTATTTGTATGTAGTACATACAGATCCCTACAAATTCATTCATGTATTAATAGCTTTTACCTTATTGGAACTTGTGTAACTTGTATGTAGGTCAACTTCTGTTTACAGTCTTCTATTAGTTTTGAATGACATCTCTTTTTTTTACTTATTCATTTATTATAATAAATATATTTTTTAATTTACATTTGATTAAAGTTTATTAATTATAGTTTTTTTTTTTAATAACTCATTTTCCAGTTAATTAATACATTTTTTACACATATTTCAGAGCAGGTATTTTGACAATTTTACTTTTAAAATTATGTTGCTCAGATCCTTTTCTCTAAACTTTGTGAATAAATAAGTTATGAAAATATTCTTTTCCTGGGTATGGAATCTTCTAATTCTGTATAAGCTATGATAGGATTAATCTCTTTAATAATATATTTATTATATGATGAAATTACTGACCATATATAAATGAGAATCAAACTTCCTACATCAATTGAACCTAAAAGATCGCCCAATAAAATAATTGTGTTTCATCCTCATTTTTTTAAAACTATTTTTATCTTTATAATATGTTCTTTAAAAGTGCGGTTTTTACTTTCCTGGCTGTAGTGATATATACTGCTCTAGTAATAACAGAAAGTGTATAGATTGGTAAAAAAAATCTAAAAAATTGGTTTTTTTGTGCTTTAGGGAGACATTAAACAATTTTTTTAACAAAAAAAATTAAATAGATTGTAAATAATCTGTGAAAAAAAATTTGTTGCACTGCTCCCAAGTCAAAAAAATCTACTTTTTTCAGATGGACATTTAGTGTTTGTACATGTAATATTTTGGGCTGTATTTGGTCTTTGACCAAAACTCTGGAATCCGTTGATCTATTTTCTTAAAAATTGATAGACAGGTACTATTCAAGGAGAAAGATTATATTAAATTTTTGCAAAAATTGGAAAAAGTGGGGTGTTTTAGTACTGATTGAAATAAAATTTCAATCTTTACTGGGGCATTTTAGCAAAAACGTTTTCTTTCAAAAGTTGAAATTATTTTTTCAAGATCAGAAATTAACAAAACGTTTTATTTAATATTCACCCGATCCCCAAAAAAATGACTTTATTAATTTTTACTTTTTTAGCTATATCTTGCCTCAGAAAAGAAGATAGTGGGAGTTTTTTGTGTTTGTATTTTCTACATTGATAGGCCTTCAAACCAGTATAAAACGTTTTCACCGTCGTAACCAATGATCTGCAGTAAAAAAAAAATAACTATTTTTTTAATTTTTTAAAAATGTATTTTAAATTTAAATCCATCTTATAAATTGACCATTTTACTTAAAATTTTAATTTTTTTATGGTCCTACTCTTTAGTATTTCTTGAAAAAAAAGTTTAAAAAATCAGCTAAAATTTTTCATCCCTTCCTAGAAAATTATAACTTTGTTTATTTAGAATTATGGCTGTATGTTAATATTTTTTTAACAATATTTAAAAGTTTCTTTTTTAAGTTTATCACACTTAGGGATTATTTCTTAAAAAAATATTTTTACCTGAATGCTTTTCGCCTTGAATGTGGGAGCCCCCAAAATGAAAAAACTTTTTTTTTCAATTTCAGATTTTTAATGCTGAAAACGTATTTATTTTGTTAAACAATAAAAGTCACTATAATAGGTCACCATAATCAACCTTTCTCCTACTAAATTAAAGAAAATTAATTTCTTTTTAATTGCAATTTTAATTTATTTAAAAACAATTTTAGTAAATATTTTAACAATGTTACCTGATTCATGAGCCCCCAAATTTTCAAAGGAATTATTTTATCATAAAGCTTAAAATGATTAAATTGAAAAAAATTAATTGCAGTTCATTGCAGGCTTTTTTTTATTCATATTTATTATATGGTACTGAGAGTTCAAGGTTATGCAGCAGCCAGATATTTTACCAGCAGTAGTAGTAATATTATTTAATCAAATGAAATTGATATGGAAGCTAACAAGAATAGCAATAGCTAAGGATGCATTTAACAGAAAAAAACAGTTATTATTACATGACCGCCCAAAAAGAAGAGTAATGTTTTTAGGTGTAGGTATGTACCTTTGGTCCACCACAGCAGCTCAATAGCCGAACCAATTAAGTTGTATATGATCTCGCGTTGGAATCCTTACGTTACCTTACATTACTTATTTACCTTACGTTAAATATGTATATATGTATGTTTAATTGAGTAGTATGTTCAATAATGTAAGGATGTTATTCTTGCTCTTATTTGTTGGTGTTGATTCTTCTTACTTATTGTTTATAAACATTTAAGAAAAAATAAGTATTATGATTTTTTGACGGGCAGTATCGTGATCATGTAAGCATGTTCTTTATTGCTGAACTTTAACTAATAATCCCCTTCTTTTATTCATAAAATTAAATAAATAAAATTAATAAATAATAATAAGTAATAAATATAAAATATAATTAAAAATAAACTACGTTTAGAAATTAAATAAAATAATCTATAAATTAATTGACAACGGAGTGCTTCTAGGGGGGAGAGTCATGGAGGGAACCGTATGCAGCCACCCAGCGCACTAGCAATGGTCCGCCCTGGGCAACAATTTTATTACTAAATATTATCTAATAATCCCTTTCTTTTATTAATAGAATAAAAAAAATAAAATTAATAATTTAGACGACTGCTCAAAAAGAAGTGTAATATTTTTAGGGTGCATGTATGTGTGTTCCACTGTAGCAGCTCAACAGCTGGACCAACTTAGATGAATGACCCTGTGTTGGAATCTTTATGTTTCCAGGAGTGTCATAGGCTATATATATATATATAGCCTATGACACTCTATATAGCCTATATATATATATATATATATACACTGTTTTGGAGGTGCAGTGGAAGTGCAGAGGTGGGAGGTGCTCTTATAATATCTCTGCAAACAATTGTCCGATATGTGCTAGTTAATACAAAATCACTATGGAACCAAACCGGAACCAAAAGAGCAATGTTTGTCAGCAGTGTTTTTCTTTGGCAGTCGGGTGTTTTAATTTTTAATATTTATCTCTTGTTTGTAATAAGATGGAATTAGATTTCAAGAAGTGAAATATTATGTTTGGAGTATATTTCTGTGTTGGTATGAAACATGGTCGGTAATATGACCAAAAGTTTTATGTTTGGTAGAACGTGTAGCTCTGAACTATGGGGAATTGATAAACTAGAACTTGCTGAAAGATGGATACTAAGGAAAATCCTAGGATCCAGAAAATGTAACTGCATGATGATTGGAAATTAGGGAAAAATGAAGAACTTTACTGGGAGTTAGAATCACAGAAGCAATATGTAAGCAAAGACTGGCATTCTACAGACATCTGATAAGAATGGATTCAAACAGACTTACAAAAAGAACTTTTGACAAGTGTTATGGTTGTAAGATGAATGTTGAGTGGTTCAACTTTCCAAATATAATGTGATGGATTAAAAGAGATAACGGTACTTAGGAAAAAATTAAGAGAGACCCAGAAGGAGAAAAAAGAATGTGCTAATCTATAGTGGTCTGAAGAAAGAAGGAGTTTCAGTAAAAGAATGGAGTATTGGAGCTAAAAAACTAGCCAGAAATTAACTATTCAGTGTGACTGGTGTCAAAAAAAATATTATCTTGGTTCAAGAAAACCTATTTGAATTATTTTTAAATGAGGGTTTTGTAATTCTTGCAGAGAACAATAAATTGTTAGCCTTCTTCTGTCTACATTTGTTTAAAGGCAATAAGTACAAGTCTTATGATTGTCAGAACAAAAGTTATGTAATTATAACAAAAGATGTTGATTACCGTAAAATAAGTAATGATTTAAAAATAATAGAAAAATTCTATATCTCTTGAGAATTAAATTATGTAATAAGCTACTAAATAATTTAAGATGATTAAGATATTGGTGTTTACTTGATTATAAAAAATTCTTAATAAATATTTTTATTCATTGAATATCATAATGAAATGTGGTAACACTTTAAAAATATTAAATTTTTAAATGATTCACTATATAAATTAAACTGCAGAGATTTCATGAAGTACTATACTGGACAGAATGAATGCACAAATACTCATTGATACAAGGGGTACATACAGATATTAAAAGCTACAATTGAATCAAATTTTGAAAACATATGGAAATACATTTACCACAACATTAAAATTTTACAAACAGCACATTAAAATCAAGACCTAGTATATTTTCAACAATACAAAAGTTTGTGAATGAATAAAATTTAATGAGAATAATGTACTGAATAAGCGAACATAACATAGGCAGAATACATACTTAAAGGGTTCCTACCTTTTTTAAGATAAGGACCATTAACAACAGCAATATTAGCAACTCCATTGAAGAAGATGTTACTAAATAACTCTGAAACGAAGATATGCCATTGTTCTGAAACAAGTCATTTAATTATTTAATGATTAACTTTTTTTTTTACTCGGTTATAAGACTAATAATTATGAATAACACTTATAAAGCATTAATCGCTTATTATTTACATATTAATGTAATTTATGTATTTATTTGTTTTAGGTAATTTATTGTACCTAAGTATTGTAACTGTTTTACATGAATCTTGCATAATTATGTAATGTAAATTTTAATAATAATAATAATAATAATCCTTAGATTAATGATTGTTATTATAAATTAATTTTTTTAAATTTTATTGGATTATGTTATTTTTTTAATGTAAAGTTCAGTTGTCAGAATTATTCCTATGTAATTTAATTATTGTGGTATGTACTGAAAAAATATAACAAAAATGTTATTTCTTAATGAAAATAAATAAATAAAATATATTTGAGATAAAGAAATTTAGAGTTTTTATTTTATTTTGAACTATTCAGAAAGTTAGTTTTACTTCAATTATAAATTTTTAGCTATTTTTTGGGCAAAAATAAATTTTTTCCACTTTTGTTGGTTTCATTTTAAAAATTATTTAGTATGTATTAGTAAATATGTGAACAAAAAAGTGTTACATTTAAGGCAACACTAACATTAAGATAAATTTTTCTAACGAATGTTTACACAAAAAAATTGAATAAATAAAACAGTGAAGATAATTAAGTATCATGTTGATTGAAGATTGCAAATATAAAAACAAGAATATCAATAGCTAAGGATCCATGTAACAGAAAGAAACATTATCTGTAATAAGATGGAGTTTGATTTCAAGAAGTGAAATATTATGTTTGGAGTGTACTTCTGTATCAGTATGAAACATGGACATTAAGAAAAAGAAACATAAACACTGGAGGCATTTAAAATATGGACAAGGAGGAGATTAAATGAAGAGGCAAAGTGAAAAATTAAGAACCAATAATGAGAATAAATGAAATAGAAGCTTTTTACAAGCTAGTACATATGATTGAAAAAGTTTTGATTAAAATAGTGATAGAAGGATAAATAAAAGGTGCAATAATAGAGACAGGAAAAAATAAGATTTATAGATAATTTAAAAGGAAATGAGAGCTAATGGGATCTTTAAAGTTTGGCTGGGAATAGAGGAGAATTGAGACAAACATTGTGCGAGGAACCACCTACTTCAGTGCAGATAGCCATTTGTAATTCTTTTAATAGATAATGATGATTATACATCATGTCTACATATTTATCAAAAGGGTAAATAAATAACTTTACTATGAAAGGAGGGAATGAAATAATCATTTGATTTTTTTAATTAATTCTCACCCATCAAGATGTTGGTCTAAATACAGGCTGTTTATAATTAAATGATTCATGTACATATTTGGATCATCAACATCATCCTAAGAAAATGAATAGACAAATAATTTTATTACATATCAAAGACCTTTTCATTATTTCTAGCAATGATAGTCACCTGAGATCTACTTTGATATCAGAAAAAAATTAATTTTACATAGAATCATTCTTTAAAAAATTTGTTTATATATATTTTTTTCAATATAAATTTATACCTCTTCTCTGAACAATTTCCAATAATTCATTTTAAATTAACTCTTCATTTTATTAATTTTTTTAAATTTTCATATTTTTAAATTATATTTATATAAATTTGCATTATTTTTTGTATCATTATACATTATTTTTAAAATCTTTTTATGTTTTTTTTTTTCATTTGTATGTAATATTGTTACAAAACATAATTTTTTTAAATTCTTTTAATAATACCTTACTTATTGAGTTTCAGTTTTGGTTTTTCAGATTGGAAAAAATGGTCTAGTACCTCGTATTTTATTTGGATTTTTAAATATCCAGTATTGCTTATGTAATTTAAAAGAACTGTTTGATATATACTTTATGAAATTCAGTTCATCCACTTGGAAGTCATAAAGGTACACGTTAACAATTATAGCACTAAACATTTCCCTCATCCTGGTATAGTCAAATTAAAAAGGAAACACAATAATTATGCAATACCCCTATTCAAAATTTCATAAAAAGGTTTGGATAAAAATTGTTGCAGTTATAAACATTTATTACGCTATTTTTTGAATTTCTTTTAAATGCAAACCTGAGTTGGAAAACGCCATAAAATCATTTATTTTTTTTAGTTGGACATAATTACAGCATACTAGTTTGATAACTACAGTTAGATAATTACAGCTACTAGTTTTTGAAACAGTGTATTCATGAATTTATTAGACAAATGCATATTTTAATTATAATTGTAGAGATCCATTTGTGTTTGTTAATAAATAATAACATTGGAAATAGTATAATTTTAATAAAACAACAAAAAGAGATATTCAAAATTTATAAAAATAAGTATAAATACAAAACCAAAAAGTAATAGGAAGAAACCAAAATTAATGTTAAAATGTAAATAAAAAGAAATCAGAGAACATAAAGTACTAGGTGAAATAATTTTACCTAATGGATTAGATAAAGAAGCAAATAAAGTAAGAATCAGCAAAATGCAGAAAGTCTACACCTTGACAAAGAGCAATTCAACAAAAAACAAATATCTAGGATGGGTAAGATTAGACATACTACACCACAGTAATCTGACCTGAAGTTCTATATGGTGCAGAATGTACATCACTAAATCGGGAAGAAGTAAACAAAATATAAATCAATGAGAGAAGGAACTAAGAAGGATATTTGGATCGAGAAAAATGGATGAGAGTTGGAAAGTGCTGAAGAACAATGAACTCTATCTTAAAACAGACTCGCAAACATCATATGAAAATGAAGACTAGTCTTTTACAGAGATCTAACAGACTAATTGAGAGGATTTTATGACAAATATAATAAGATAAAACTAAGCTCAGATGGTTCATTTCAGAATTGCAGGTATAAAACGTATACAGATAGAGAACAGAAACATATTCAGAAAGAAGTTACAAAACTTTGAAGAATCCAGAAAGAAAATAGGGACTAAAATGATAAAAAATGATCAAAAGAGAGAAAGAAACAACACAATTTAAAAATGAAGGAGCATCGTAGGAATAGGAAACCAATTAGAAATTAATTATTAAACATTTTAAAAAAATTAAAAATTCTACCTGTATTTATGTAACCAAAAAAAAAATCAGAAAAATTAAATGTAATAAAACAGTAATGAAAAATAATTGTGACTTGGCCCAGCCAAGTGGAAAGTTAAAATCATCATATAGACTATTATCAGCTAACTTTTTTCTTTTGGTCTGAACCACCCACAGCTAAGTTTTGTTTTAAACATGTAAGCAGAATTATTTCTGTTCATTCAATTTTGTTTTGTTATTCTTTTTTTATTAAATTTGTATTTCAATTTTAATTAACTAAAACTATACATTTTTTATTTATATGTAATTTCTTATTCACAAGCATTATGTGGAGAAACTATGCTCAAACAAAAATAAATCTTTTATAATTATGTATGATTATTGTTTAAACATCAAAATATGCATCTAATTATAGATTTTTATTTTTTTGTATACAGCATTTGAAATACCTCTCATCTATTTTATTTCAATAATCATTCAGTGTAACCTTTCTTTAATTGAATAACCTTTCTTTTAACCTTTCTTTGATTGAATAATAAATATAACAGTGTTTAGAAAAGTATGAAATGACTTTCAATTTAATTTATGAAAATTTTATAATATGTATATTTTATTTAATAATAATATTTTTTTTATAAATTACAATTTTTCAAAATTTTTACAGAATCCCTCGTCATCTGCGAGCACGTCATCTTCCACTCGCTTGCGTACTGTGAGAGCCAAATCTAGCTCGCTTAGTTTTATTTCTTCCAAGTACGAGGTAAGTATCTAAAATAACTAGTTTTTTCTTACTGATCCTGTTATAATTATGGTGTCAGATAGTATTTTAATACTTTTATTAAACTTCTTTATAGGTGCATTATTTCTTGGATTTTTTCTAAATATTGTGATTTTTATTTTATTTCTTTAAATTAATTAATTAAGGCTTAATTAAATTATTATAATCAGATAATTTAGACCCACTAGCACCCACAAGATTCTCTAAAGTTTATTTTGAAAGCTATTGGAGTGAAGGTGTGAAAAATTAGTTATTTAAAGAAACCTACTATCACAATCAAACTCTTAGGCATAATTCCACTGGGTGAGAATATATGATTATTACTAATATTATCATATTAGTAACTAGTATTATCATATTACTAAGTTATTATATTAGTATAATATTATATTATTACTAGTATTTATTAATATTATCAGATTCAATTAAAATTATTTTTAAAAGAAGATTGAGATTTGACATTTTCTTAGAGTATGGATCAAAATGAAAATATCTTATAATACAATTAAATGATTTGAGATTTTTTCTTGGATTTCATCGACATTAATCTTTATCCATTTCTGAAAAATAAGATGATTTTTCCTTGATTAAATATTTTGAGAACTTGTTTCCATTATTTCCTTTGGTTATAGAATGAATAAAGAAGCATGGTAGAAATCAAAATTTCATCTATTAGATGGGTAATTTATTTTGAAGACATATGAAGTAAATGGCTTATTTCAAAATTTGATATAAATAATGATATAAGTGATTTGAGTAGATCAATTATCTTGATCAATAAGCTTATTTAAAATTTTAAATTCTTATTGAAATTACTGAGTGACAATCATACATATTTTAACACTACACATTTTAAAAATATGTTTTATTATTATATTTCTTTAATTGTACAGTCAGGCAATTTTTGGAATATATAAAACAAATTGTTAGGGATGAAGGATGTAGGGGGTTATACTGAAAGGAAACAACTGGCACTAGATAGGGAATCTTGGAGAGCTGCATCAAACCAGTCAAATGATAAAAAAAAAAAAAATTATGTAAATTATTTCTTCTAACATTTATTCTTTCTATGTTACAAGTTTTAGTTGTTTATTTTTCTTTTATTTAGAGCTTGGACTATGACACGTGTGAGAACAAATTGCTCGTTGATGAGGAAAATACACGAGGGTATCCCTATATAATTCAAACAGATGTTGCGAGGTGGTTTATTTTCTTCCTTATTGGATTCATATCTGCTGGCATTGGAGTCATTCTCGATATCGCAATATCTCAGCTGGCAGATTTAAAATACAGTGTGCTCAAAGGATGTATTCTTTTTTAAAATTTTATTTTAAGTTAAATTTATGGTAGTTCCTAAAAATGTTCATTCAGTTAAAATTTGTAAGAAATTTTTGTTAATATGTTTTAGTTACATGTATTTTTTATTATTGTTTGTCATAGGCAGGTATTATTTGGTTGCAGAATAAATAGGATTTTATACATTTCTTTTCATTTTATTTTACATTTCAAGCACATTGTAATTATTTTATTTATGAGAATGCATAAATAATAAAAATACATAAGTTTTCTCACGTTGCTTGAGATTATCTTATAAGAAATGTAGACTGAAATGATAGAAGCCCCTCTTAACTCTTCAGAATACAGTTTCTACTCATGTGGATCTTGTTTTAATAAAGTTCTCAATATTTTTGCTTAGATGTAATTAAATGTAGTTTTTCATTTTTCTATGTAGTTTGGGATTTTTTTTTCTATAATTTTCTATTTCTACTTCTTGGATTTAAATGAGAATTTAAATAAATTTAATTTAATTTATATTAATAATATTCATCAAGCATTTTTTTTTAAATTTATTTTCTTCTAGCTTAGTTATTAAAAGAGGTTTTTTTTACAGTAGCTTTTACTTGACATCAAACTACACATTTTTTCATCAGTTATCTCTTCATCAGAAGAAATTTATCTGTATCAAACAATTCTGTAGAAATTTTAAATGCTTTGAGAAATTTTTTTATACTAGTTAAATATTCTTCTATGAATTTTCAGTACTTATATAGATAGTTATTAGTTAATCGCAAAATCAGAAGAATTTTTTTTTAACCTTTCAAAAACTCCAGTCAAAATTAATTTTTGTTATTAGTCACCTTCATTCCTAATTAAAAACTTTTCTCTCTTTTGTAGATATTAAACGTACATTTAAAAAGCATATATATAAAACAGCTAATTAATAGTTTTATTCTACCTTTAATATACATTTTTTTTACTGTAATGAATAGGGAAAATTTCAAGAATCTTACTGTATTGCATGGGAATTCTCTCACAGAAACTTTTTTTGTACTTTCTCAGCAATAAGGATTGATCTCTTGTGAAGGTTTTCAGTAACAGTAGCAAAATGCATCTAAGATTATTCCCTGATAATTGATTATTCTAGTTTTTAGTATTTTGTTGTGCTGAAAATATCCTTTCATTAAGGTAAGAGTTATAAATGAATAAAATTATTTTTCTCGCTTTATCAACTCAAGATATTAATTAAACTTTAACAGTAGAACATTTTATCTGAACTATACCATTCACTTGATATTAACTGTAAGATGAATTTAATTTTCATGAATTTAATCTTTCTACAGGTAGGAACTCTTTCACCTGCTTATAGAGACTAAAAAGAATATAATTGTAATTAAATAATTTTCACAAGGTTGATTGGTGATTACAGTCTATTATAGTAATAGCAGCAGAAAATGGGGTTCTGTAAGTTGCTAAATCTTTTTACTTCACAAAAATAAACTATTATACTACATTCTTTAATCACTTTCAGTCATATACAATTCTTATCCATTGAATTCGTGTAAGTATTCTAGATTACATATTTTTTTAATGTTAATCAGTTTGAAGGAAATAACAATTTAATGCTAATACCTTAAGCATAAAAGTCATCCAGTATGCTTTCTGTTATAATTTGTAGGTATATTATTGTGGTACCATATTAAATTATATGATGTCTCAAATACTTAACATGTTTTGTGTTACAGCTGTGAGAAAGATATCTATTAGTAATATCGCATGTTATTATTTATTTTATTTTTAAGCGATGTTTCATGAACGTTCATGAACTTGTTCCATGTCTTGCCCCTGTCACATTTGGTCAAAATACTCATCTTCTAAAAAAAGGAGACAATGAAATTACCTGCTTTTTTTAAGGGAAGGCTATAGAAAAAATTGTAATGCTTAAGTTGCTAAAGGTTGTGGGATTTTTTGGTCTTGTACACTCCAGGCAGTTGCTTTATTAGCAGTTTAGCTTCAAAACATTTTGTATTGAGGTCACAACTCTCCTGAACCCATGATAAATGTTAATCTCAATATTAACAATAACGTTAATCTTTATTAACATGTTTTTGTTAATAAACATTAACATCAATGCTAATGTCTCTGCATTTCATCTGGAAAATTATGGATTTGAATCCCAGTCATTCTCAGCATTTTGTATTTCTAAGAAATTCTTCTCGTCATAACAAAATGCTGAATGTAATTTTTTATCGCTCTGGTGTTGCTAATGTCAATAAATAACTAAACATGTAATAAATAAGTAAACATGAGTTGTTCTCAATAATTTTAATTTGTTGTAAACATGTGATTGTTGTGGTACTGGCAATATAATACTGTAAACATTTTACATTGTTATTTTGGATTGAATAATATACCTTCTTTAGAATTTCATTGTAAACCTTTGATTATTGTGTCCCAGGTTCCATGAATTTTACCAACCAAATTCTCTTGCGGTTTTGGAACACAGAAGCCGTCATTTTCAGTTTCTATTTAAACTCTTTCAGTTTATAAACTGGACAAGAGTTGACCCACTATTTAGACTCTTTTTTTTATCTCTATGTTTTAATCTCGATTCATGATTTGTTCCTACTCACAATTCTTTTAATGTATTCATCATTCTTGAATCACACCAGATACTTTCATTAAGATTAAATAACCTGTAAGTACTAGGTAAATTTAAATATGTGAAAGCATATATTCCACTTCAGACACATAATTAATACATTATAATTTAATAAAATTAAACAACCATTTTATTGTACGATTGATGGTTTTGTTGTTAAAATAACACATATGGTAAAATTATGTAAAATATTAAACAAAATTAAGAAAACTTTTGCTAAGTTTATTATTATTATTATTACCTTAACCTATTTTTTCAGATATGGACATGTGTGTACAAGAAAAGTGTTTCTATATAACTTATTTATTATGGTTGTTTTTTGTTATATTTCCAGTATTAGTTGCATCTATACTCGTAGTATATATCGAGGTATGTAATTTATTATAATAATTACAATTACTTAGAATCCTTGTTAAGGATTATTCTTAAAAAATTAAAACTTCTTAATGAAATGGTTCTTTCTACTTTAAATAAAACAGAGAATTGTTGATTGAGGCTTGGTTTCAAAATTATATGTTGTGACAAGTTTTATTGAAAATAGCTAAATATGTTTCTATCTAAAAATATTACAAGTAACCTAATTTTATAAAAAATCGGATAACTACTTAAATTTAAAATGAAAATTGTTTAAATGTGTTTTAAACAATGTTCCATAAATCAGTAGAAAAGTAGAGAAGCTACGTTACATGAGACATCTTAAATAATTTTAAGATTATATAAGTACATAATTATGTAATTATATTATATAATGTATTAATGGGCAGTCTAAAAAGTAGTGAGCCTTTTGCACATAAGATAGCATTAGCGTCGCAAATTTCAGGGTATATGACTCCCAATGGGTGAGGCCAGCGTCATTGACAGCTGGCAGCTGAAGCTAGTAGATGTACAAAAAGTGTTGGAATTCTTATACTCAGATAGCTGCACTACATTTTATAATTTTATTTTGATAAAGGCGCAAATGCTGCATAGGAAAAAATGGTTTCTTCTATGAAGAAATTTGTGCTGTTTATGGACAAGATACGTTATCAAAAGCAACAGTCAAAAGGTGGTTTAGTCGCTTTCATTCTTGAAATTTTGATGTCCAAGATGCTTCTTGCAATCAGCGACCAGTCACAGAAAAAGTGAATGATATTCTGGCAAAAGTCGAGGAGGACTAGCATGTAAGCTGTCATGACATCACCAGTGACCTAGACGTCCATCAGTAAACAGTGTTAAACCAATTGGAGAAACCTGGCTACAAAAAGAAGGTCGACGTTTGGGTGCCACATAATCTGACTCAGAAAAGTTTATTTGATTAAATTTCTATCTGCGAATCTCTACTAAATGTAATGAAATTGAGCTCCATTTCTGAAGCGGTTGATTACGAGTGATGAAAATGGATAACATACAACAATGTGTGAAAAAGATCAAGATTGAAGCAAGTAGAAGCTTCGCAGTCTGTGGCCAAGCCCACACTGACACCCAGGAAGGTTATGCTGTGAATTTGGTGGAATTAGAAGGGCATCGTGCATCACAAGCTACTGCCATCAGGCAGAACGATAGACTCAGACCTGTACTGTTGACAATTAGCACGATTGCACCTAGCAATTCAAAAGAAATGGTGTGATCTGGTCTACAGAAAGGGTGTCATATACCATGCTGACAATGCTAAACTACATATGTCTTTAATGACCCATCAGAAATTGAGAGAATTTGACTGAGAGGTTTTAATATGTCCACCGTATAGCCTGGATGTAGCACTGACTATCATTTGTTTCAGTCTCTGCAGAACTCCCTGAATGGTGTTAAGTTAGTTTCAAAAGAACCTATGCAAACCATGTGTCACAACTTTTTGACCAGAAACCAGAAGTTTTATAGCAATGGGATTATGGTGTTGCAAGAAAAATGGCAGAAGGTCATTGTAAAAAATGGTGCAAATGTGGTCTCATAATATTATTAACCAATAACAATAAATGTATTCTCAATTTTGGCTTCCAAAGGCTCAATGCTTTTTAGACAACCTGTTTACATGGATATTTCAAATTATTCATCTGTAATTTACATCTCGTGTAATATGGATAATTTTTTAATGCTGTTTTTTGATGATTTAATTACAATGGTTTACTTTTTTTTAGTTTTTTTGGTTCTTGATATAATATGTAAATCCAAAGGATTTCCTCTATTGAAATTGTTTATCAATAAATATATTTTGTAAAGTTTTCTTAAAATTTTTTTTTTTTATGTTTTATTTCCAATTTTGTTTTTGTTTTACATTGTTACTGCTTTATTTTAGTTATCTGTTACAGATTAGTTTGATAAAATTAAGGCATGGTGAAATATGATAAATGATTTTCTTAAATTAAATTAAAAATGGTTCAGTTTTCAGTTGTATGGAATTGTGTTCATAAGATCTTTTCAGAGCTATATGTGGATCCTTCAGTGGTGAAGGGTATCTATCCCTACAGTTATTTAGTTATTTACTTTTTCTTTTTTTTTTATTGGGTAATTAATTTACTTAATATCTCAAAACTTGTCATGATATTGTAAAATGCTTATAAGTATTTTAATATAATGCCATTAGTAAAGATTTGTTTAATTAAAGTTTCCGTATCATCATATATAATTAATGTTTTAAATATAATATCCTTTACTGTTTAAAAATAAAAGTTTCATTCCCTTTTATCATTATAACATTTTCACACCAAAGTATTTATAGCACTATGGTAAGGAATAGTTTTATTATGTAAAACTAGGGTAACATTATCAGAATGGTTATAAATGAAACGATGTGTGCAATGTTTAAATAAAACATAAAATAGCACTTAATCATAAAATACTTGTAGGTTCCTTAAAATAATGAGAATATTGAACATACATTTCTCTGATTAAGTAAAATAAATATTGAAGTAAAATTATGTTTGTATTTCAAGTAACAAGGGATAGGAGACAATAAGCTAAAGAACGATTAGCCAAAAAAAAGGAAGAACTGAACAACTAAAACACATTATACATTAAATGAATAGAGGTAGTTAGGTACCATGCAGACATAAGATAGCAAACAAAAAAATAAAATAAAGACAATAGCAATGACTAAGGAAACAATTTGTTGAAACAACAATCATTATGTAGTATGGTGGAGTTAGATTGGAAGCATCTTGTGAAATGTTATGCTTAATGTATATTTCTCTATGGATGTAAAACATGTATGCTAAGAATAGACGTAAAAAGAAAAGTTAAAGACATTTAAAATAAAGACTTAGAGGTGACTGGAGAAAATTAAATGGACAAAGAAAATGAAATTGTAGGGAAAATATGTAAGTAGGTGAATAAATGAGAATAGAAACTTAATAACAATTCAGAATGTAAAAGCTAACTGTTTTGAACTTATCATGACAGGAAAACAACATACTCGTAGATTCAGAAAAGGGAAATCCACAAAAGTGTATTCATTAGTAATTTATTTAGAAGAGATGATTGATGTGATGGATTCAGGAGAGAAGGCTGTATATTTTTTTTAGATGTAAATAAAGATTTGATAATACAAATATTTTTACTCATACAAAAATTGGAGAATGTTGATGTTCTATTAAAAGGTTCTGTAGAAGGCACGAAGAAGAGAGACTGAAAAAGAGTAATGATTATATACAATCTAAAAAGAAATGGAAGCTATCAGGAAGTCAAACATTTAACTGTTAATTAAGGAGAATGAATACTGGACATGATAAGGGAGCCTTAGGACAAATAACTATGATGGGGATATTTTCAGGAAATTGTATCTGATTTCATTATGTGGCTTAACTGAAGTATCAAGTATTTCAATTTTTATTCTGTGTATGTGTAAGGGATAACTGTAGTACTATCCCTAATGTTGTTAAGGTAAAATATAATCATATCTAAAGTCATTCCTCATCTTTTAGAAAAACTTAGTAAATTTAAATTGGAATAAAATTATTTGGTTAATAAATGTTTTATTAATTCATTCTGATTTTTTTATTTTGTCTTAGCCAGCAGCTTCAGGAAGTGGAGTGCCTGCTGTTATAGCATACCTAAATGGCGTCAAGATGCCACATGTGGTAGAATTCAAGGTCCTTGTTGTTCGTGTATTTAGTACAATTGCGACTGTTGTAGCTGCACTGGCTGGTGGAAAAGTAAGAAAAGTTATTTATTATATCTCTTTTATACACTTTTTTTTTAGTTAACAATTTTTTACATTTAAAAAAAAATAGATGGATTAAGTATTTTTATTTATTATTCATTAGTGCAGCATTACTAATCATGTTGTTAATTTAATTAATAAAATAGGTTATAGATAAAAAAATAATAAATTATTTAAAAACACATCTAAAAGGCTGGTGTTCAGTAGAGGGAATTTTATCTGATTGAAAATAATATATTAATAACAGAACTACATACTCGTAGATTCAGAAAAGGGAAATCCACAAAAGCGCATTCATTAGTAATATATTTAGAAGAGATGATTAATGTGATGGTCTCAGGAGAGAAGGCTATATGAATTTTTTAAGATGTAAATAAAGTTTTTGATTATATGAATATTTTTACTTATACAAAACTTATGGAGTGGTGATGTTTTATTTGATAATTTTTAAATGTATATCATGAACTACTACCAATAATTAAAAGGGATCAAGTAATACTTTGTAGTGTATCAAAATTGTCAAGCCTAACCAAAAGATTCTTGAGTTAAGGAAGAGGTTAGTCAAATGCTATTTATGGAGAGCCTTGTTGTGAAGCAACAAAACATTTAAATTGAGGAAGAGGGAGAATGTCTGAATTGAGGCTTTTGTGATATGATATGAAAAAGGATGGCCAAATTAAATGAGGAATGAGGAAGTAATAAATAGGATTAAAGAAGAAAGAACACTCATGCATGAAGTACACAAAAGAAAAGGATACTGATTATGACATATGGTTAGAAAACCTGTAATCTTGAAAACAGCATTAGAAGGGTCAATAAAAGAAGGGTGAAATTAATAGATGAGGTAAAGACTGGAAACTGTATGGGGGTAAAGAAAAGTTTAGGGATGGACGTGGATGGAGATAGTAAATGCATAAAGAACCTGTTGCAAGGCAGAACACCAAATAATGATAATAATGACCAGGATTTCAATCCAGAACCATCAGATGATGTGATCAGAAACAGAGATTATTTTATCAATATTATTTATTTTCTCTGGTATTTTCTACAGCCTTATGCCAAATTATAGCTAACTGGCTTTTTTATGATTAAAAATGAATTTTGTTTCAAATGGAAAAATGCTAAGCCTGACACTAGGATTCAGTCAAGAATGTATGGAACAAGAGTATTTGGAAACTTTTTAGAAAACTTGTACTTTACTAACTCAATATTCTTGTGATCTTCACAAAAGATGTGTTCAATGAAAAAAATGCATTCCTCTACTGAAAGAACCATTACCTTTCTTGCAATTATTGATTCCTATAAATGAAACAAAAGAAAGTATATTCACTCTCAACTCAGCAACTGATGTCTTGGTTTATTATTGAGCAATGCCCAACGAACCCACAGGGCAACCGACCTAACGCTAAAAGAACAGAATGCACCTCATAATTCTAAAGCATACTGCACAGTGACTTTCTGAATGCTTTGTATTAAAGAACCCCCACCACTACTGAAATTGTTAGGTGTATTGATTAATCATAACTTCTCTTGGAATGACCAAATATATTAAAATTTGCAAAAAATGAGCCCCAATATTTGTGCTATAAAATTAATATCTAGGCTTAATGATAATAAATTGAAAACAATTATTGTGGATTGATTGATAATTTCTTATATCAGTATCTAGATTCAGTTTTGAGGATCATCTAATCAAAATTTAGAAATTTTTTAGGTTATAAAAGATAGATTAGATATATATTGTCAGAATAAGGAAGTATAATACTTTTTGAAGATCTATAATTAATGATAATTCTTTCATTACTTATTTGTCTAAAAAGCTGTAATTTAGTTCTATCCAAATTTTAAAATAAATTTAGACATTACTCAGAAATGGAATAAGTAGTTTTGTTGAAGTGTACTGACAATACAATTATATGTATTATACAATTATATGTACTGACAATTATTTATATGTAAGACACCTGATCTAGGGACATGTTTATTGAGAAATTAACGTATGTTGTTAATACCTGTAAGACTAAGGCAATTTGTAGTTGAAAAATCTTTTTACTTCTTTTAAGAATTCCTTCCCATCTTTTGTCATAAGTCAGATAGTTGTAGGTTTACAATTAAATTTAAATTTAACTTCTCTATTCAGTAATGAATCGCTAGGGTGGTACTTACAAAAAGTATATGTAAATTCTCTTTATTAATAGACACTAAGTGTCATTTTATAATGAAAAATTTTCTATCTGATATAAAAATATGAAATACGATAAAACTTTTTGAATTTTTTCTCATTCATATTGTTAGTTAATTTTAATGTTTCTTTTTCTTTTTGGGTTTTTTACACAAACAAAAACTATTTTAATATTTTATTTAATTTGAATTTATGTTTCAATACCTATAGTATTGAACAACTTGACAAAGTTATTTTTTGAGTGTTGCTCATATGTAATTTGTTAATGTTTACTCTACAGAGATTGTAATCTGTTTTAAGTACCTGATTTCCTTATTCTCATCTCAATTTTTAAATATATTAAACAATAATTTTTTAATGTAATCTCTTAATGAAGTTGTGGAATTTTGAAATCATGAAAACCATAGATTTTATGTGTAACTTGCTGTAACTGTTTTCTAAAAAGGAAAACAAAAGTATTGATAACAATAATAAAAAGAAAAAAATTAGTATAGTGTGAAATTCAATATTTTTCTATTGAGTAGTTCATAAGACACAGTTCTTAAAAAGACAAGTTTATATAATACAAACTTTTATAAAAGGTATTATATATATATATATATATATATATATACTAAAATTTTATTTAAAAATTTGTTGTTTTACGATACTGGTATCAGTTTTCTCAGTTCATATGGATTATGACTGATATGAGGTTGCTTAGAACCAATCCATTAATGGTACGTAACAAATAATACACATGTAAATGTAGTTCAAGTCAGTGAGATTTTATTGCATAAGAAGTACTAATCAGAATTACTTTGTCTGAGAGTAATGATATTTTAACCACTTCCTCTGTTGAAAAGTATGAAGTCAGTTGTAGGGCTGAGTATCTGCTGCTTTTCACATGGCTGTACATGCTGATGTGCAACATTATATTTGGTAGTAGGAAACCACTTCACTCCTTATTTTTCTTGATAAGCCTGGTTTTGGATATTTGTTATTCTTATGAATTGCAGGGCCATTAGTAAAGATGAATTGTGTTTTATAACAAAAATCACTAGTATCTATAACAACTCAGCTTGTTGGATAATTCAGTTTTCCCCTCTCAGTTGAAGGAATATACCATTTTAATTCTACAAATGATCAGTGCATCACTATTTTTGAGTATTTTTCTTGAGTAATAGACTATTTTTTAACTTGCCAACAGGTAAAAACAGTTACATAACCAAATCTCATAATATTTACTGGAGTTACGTTTACAAATTGTTTTTTCAAACTTTGGCCCAAAATAAATAATGAAGGGCTTAGGGTAACAGGCCTGTTTTTTACCTTTTAACTTTTAGGTACTAGTAGTACTTATAAAAAAAAATTGGACTGTTACCGAGTGTTCTTCATTAAAAAAAATGGCTGCCAAATCATACGATTTTGAAAATGTCTCTTTTTTGGGGCCCAAAAATCACATGTGGGACAGATGGCAAAAATTACTTGTTAATTTTTGCCATCTTGTAATTACTTGTATTTGTTATTTACTTTAAAAGTAATGATGTAATATAGGCATACAAGAGAGTTATGTGGTGTACACATCAGATTTTTTTTTTTTTATATAATATATTCGTATTAAAATTTTATTAAAGAAAATTTTAGTATCTATTTATACTTTATAAAATTTTCTTTTAGGAAGGACCAATGATCCACTCTGGTGCTATAGTTGGAGGATGTTTAGCAACGTTTCAGTTACCAGGATGTGATTGTACAGATTCTGTGTTTCATTACTTCAGAGAAGATCATGAGAAACGAGATTTTGTTGCTGGAGGTTCAGCAGCTGGTGTTGCAGCTGCTTTTGGTGCACCTGTTGGTTAGTTTAATTTGTTATATAATATAAAGTTTGCGTAGGTTTGTATATAGTAACATTTCACTATTAATGTGTTTACTATTTGTAATCACTGTCTGTTACTGTATAAAGATAAAAAAGGCTGGCAGAGGGGTGTGTAACATTTCTGGCTTTGTCTGTACAAATTTATTTTTCAAATATATCATAGGCATTTAAATATTAATGATTTAATTTTGCAATATTTAGAATATAGTTGTGAAAAAAATTAAAATGTTCAGTAACAAAAGAATATGGATCCAATTTAACTTCCTTGATCAAATGATGTTTTTACCTTAAAAATTATTTAGTATTTAGAGCAGTTTCTCAACCTAGGGTCGTGGTGATATGAAAGGGCGCTTGCAAAATTAGCCTAAAACTGAATATGTAAATAATTTTATAAGAAAAAGTCATTTGTTAACATTTTATTCTTACTTATAAGTGCATATGTAAACAGAATAAATTAATGAAATGGTTGTATTTGTTTTTCACTTAAAAGTTTCTCCATACAAGGATCTATATTAAAAACACAGTAAAGTAAATTGTTTTCAAGTTATAAACGACGATTCTTATATTTAGTTTTTAGCACAACCATAGACAAAAGCTCCTGTCACAGAGGTAAGACATGACAAAAGGGATTAATATTTTCAATGCTTCTGTGACTAAATTTCCATATTCACTTCGACAAGCAAGTCAAAATGTATCTATATCTTCAGATGTGAATTGTAGTTGTAATGTTTTATTGGTAGACATTTCAATGAGCTGGTCATGAATCTCAATATAATCAGAAGTGAGTGGAAACATATAATGAAAGCATGAACTTCATCTGTCGTTAATAAAATGTTTTTATCATGCCCTTGTAAATTCCACAATATGTGGAATATCATGGTTATGATTAGAAAATTAATTACACCAGCGGCTGTTGGAATGCAATACATTCCTTTTGCACATAATTTTCACTGACAAAGCAATAATTATATGTAATGATAATTACATTTCAAGAAATAATCATGTTTGGAAACACAGTAATCCTCAACCAACCTCTGAATTAAAGTTCCACTGTAGTTTTTCAGTAAATATTCAGTATGATATAATAAATAGTATGCTGCTATCAAACTTCATGCCCTTAATCATCAACTCTCAGCGGATACCTATCTAAATATTCATCGAAATGAATTTCCTCAGTTTTTAAAGGATGTCCATTTGATAATGAGAATGCATGTACTTCCAGCAAGATGGTATGAACTCATTTTGATTGTCAGATAACTCAGCATCTCAATGAAACATCTCCAGACAGAAGGATTGTCAGAGGAAAACCACAAGCATGGCCAGCCAGAGCCCCGATTTGAATCCTTCAGATTTCTTTATATGAGAACACATAAGGCATTAGTGCATGCTCAAGGATTTGAAAATTAAAATGAATTTTTACACAAAATCATGTTTTAAATAAAAAAATGAAATAAAAAATAACTTATGAATATCAGGTAGTCTTCTCCAACATTTAATTGAAATAATTGGTTTTGTTTATAATATTATTTTAGGAAAAGTTGGCTGATTTTTTAACTCGTCAATTTGTAATGCAAGATTTTTCTTTTTTTCTATGAGATCGAAGAGGTTTCAGTCGTCAGTGCTTACTGTACTGTTGTGCAGCAACTATGTATTAGAGCAACTGTTATGCTGGTGTAATATAGATGGTTAGGCTCCTATGAAGGTTGATAGTTTTTAGTTGATAGGTTAAGACAGCTGAATCAGGTAGTTATATTTTATTGCTAATAGCTCTTTAACATTGTATCCAGGAACTTTCCTGTTGTAGAATACCAACCACTATTCTATTAGTATAAATAGAATAATGACTACTATCTCCAGATACTTTGTTGTTCTACATTTACAAAAACATGAATCACATCTCAACACGCTTAAACATGAAATGTTTTTATATATATAACATACAACAAAAACCACATAACAGTAATATAATAAATGAATAGATTTAATTCAAAATAACAATCTTTTGACCAAAATCCTAACCTGTATTTCTTTCTTTCTTTTTCCTGTTTAGCCTCCGGTAATTACCGTTCAGATAATACTTCAGAGGATGATATGTATGAGTGTAGTCTTGTCATAATTAATTACATATTGTTTATAATTAGTAAATCTAAATATGAAAGTTATTACTGTGTAAAATATGATAATTAGTAATACTTAGATTTGATACGCGGAGTTGATGTTTTCAGGCCGAGTAGTAATATGCAGTCTGCTCGCGACATCACAAGCTCGTACATTGGCTGAACCAAGTATATACACAAATCATAAAATATTTTATTAATAAGAAAAAAAAAGGCAGTCGCGGGACTAGCCGACAGAAGTGAAAACTTCAAATAATGAATACCGATTAGTGATTTATAATTATATTACTATTTCTACCTTGTGCTAATTTTATTAAACATATATTTAAATAATTGTATAATGAATTGAAAAATATTAACAACAACATTTAAATTAATTTTATTTATTAATTATTGGTAACAATAACAAAATATTTACATTTTAATAATGATGTGTAAAGGCATTCGATAACGTAGACTGGAATAAAATGTTCAGCATTTAAAAAAAATTAGGGTTCAAATACAGAGATAGAAGAACAATTGCTAACATGTACAGGAACCAAACAGCAACAGTAATAATTGAAGAACATAAGAAAGAAGCCGTAATAAGAAATGGAGTCCGACAAGGATGTTCCCTATCTCCGTTACTTTTTAATCTTTACATGGAACTAGCAGTTAATGATGTTAAAGAACAATTTAGATTTGGAGTAACAGTACAAGGTGAAAAGATAAAGATGCTACGATTTGCTGACGATATAGTAATTCTAGCCGAGAGTAAAAAGGATTTAGAAGAAACAATGAACAGCATAGATGAAGTCCTACGCAAGAACTATCGCATGAAAATAAACAAGTACAAAACAAAAGTAATGAAATGTAGTAGAAATAACAAAGATGGACCACTGAATGTGAAAATAGGAGGAGAAAAGATTATGGAGGTAGAAGAATTTTGTTATTTGGGAAGTAGAATTACTAAAGATGGACGAAGCAGGAGCGATATAAAATGCCGAATATCACACGCTAAACGAGCCTTCAGTAAGAAATATAATTTGTTCACATCAAAAATTAATTTAAATGTCAGGAAAAGATTTTTGAAAGTGTATGTTTGGAGTGTCGCTTTATATGGAAGTGAAACTTGGACAATCGGAGTATCTGAGAAGAAAAGATTAGAAGCTTTTGAAATGTGGTGCTATAGGAGAATGTTAAAAATCAGATGGGTGGATAAAGTGACAAATGAAGAGGTATTGCGGCAAATAGATGAAGAAAGAAGCATTTGGAAAAATATAGTTAAAAGAAGAGACAGACTTATGGGCCACATACTAAGGCATCCTGGAATAGTCGCTTTAATATTGGAAGGACAGGTAGAAGGAAAAAATTGTGTAGGCAGGCCACGTTTGGAATATGTAAAACAAATTGTTAGGGATGTAGGATGTAGAGGGTATACTGAAATGAAATGACTAGCACTAGATAGGAAATCTTGGAGAGCTGCATCAAACCAGTCAAATGACTGAAGGCAAAAAAAAAAAATGATGTGTATTATAGTTAACAATGTTACATTTTATTCGCTCGTTTTTTTCTTTTGATTCTCCATTCCAAAGCCTGCGTTAAGAAGCTTCGCTTTAAAAACATTTCACAATGCTTTTTGGTCTGATGTATCACTATAGAAAGTTTAAATGTAAATGATTGATTGACTTCACTGTGCAATGCAATGCAATCATTAGACTTTATCTTGTATTTGACAAGTTGATTCATAAAACTTAAATGTATGCTATTTTTATGTTATTTAACATATTCATGTTCAGTGTATAGATAATTCCTGTGATAAACAGAGTAACAGAGTGAATGTTCCATTTGCAGGGTTGGATATTATTACTTTTTTATACTGGTTGGTTTAGCATACTAATATCCAACATTTTCTTTGGCTCAGTGAAGAAGGCAATTGAAAAAAAATTACTCCTCAGTTTCCATAGTATGGCTGTCATGAAATGCTTGGTTTTCTCGAGAATGATTGAATAATTTTCAGAAATTGCTTGTTATTCATGTCATCACCTACAACTATTAAATCAAAGCATTTATCATAAACATGATGTTTATTGTTACAGGTGGTGTACTATTAAGTCTTGAAGAGGGAACTAGTTTCTGGAGTTTATCTTTAATCTGGAAAATATTTCTTTCTTCAATGGTAGCAACATTTACTCTTAATTTATCATTAAGTGCTTATGAAGGTCATCCTGGTAAATATACTTATATATTTTTGTTATAAATTCTATAAAATATTCTTTTAATAAACAATAGCAATTTTTTTATTTACTAGGTGTCTCCCAGTACAAAGAACTCCAGAATTTCAAGAATGAATATACTTCTTATTTTGCAGCACACAGTAGTGTTTTACGCATAATCTTGAAGTAACAATCAAGTTTTAGTTACCATATTCCCCATCAGTTAGCAGCTGTTAGACTGTTGCAAGTTGTTATGGGCTTCAGTACCGTGGTGTCGTCACAAAAGATAGCTCAGTGCCTGTACTTATTTGCAGAAACAAAAATCAGTGAGTGACTGAGATATAAAGAAATTACATGCTAGTCTGTCATAGAAATTACCAGTGTCAAAAGCAAACATGAGTGGTGTGAACAGTTTTTGGAAACCAGAAGTGTTTTGAAAGGGTACTCGCTAGGTAAGCCTGTAAACCAGTGCCAAATACAAAGAAAGAATTTGCCTTCCCAACAGAATCCAAAACATTCTGTTTGTAGTGTTAGTTGTCAACTAAACGTTCCTTAAAGCATTTCCATTCTTTAAGGAAGTAATTTAAGCTGCAAGCAGTTTAAACTTTATGCTTATAAACTGCAGCTACTGTCAGATTAAACCTAACGATAAGCTATAAAGAGTTCAGTTTTTAACAGCAATGTTAAACTTCACTTCTGCTGATGAAAACTACCTGCAGCACATCATTTCATGTTCATGGAGTTGTGAATTGGCATAATTTTCGAGTTTGGGGCTCAGGAAATCCACAAAAATTGGTGGTATTTCTCCAGAACTGTCTGAAAGTGAATGTCTGGTCAAGTATCATGCATAATCAAATGTTTGGTCACCTTTTTTTATGAGCAGACTATTATGGGCATAGTGCTCTGGGAAATGTTACAGTACATTGTGTTTCTCTACTTTATGTCTTTAGAGTGAAGATATAGAGGGCCTAATTTTCTAACAGGATGGAGCCCCTCCATATCATGCAGAGTTGTGGGGACTATGCTCAACAACAGATCCCCAGAAGGCTGGATAGACAGAGAAGCTTCCATTACTTGGTCACTGCAATCTCCCGACAATGATTTGACGCTGATGGATTTATTCTTTTGGGGCTATGTAAAAGACACTGTATACTAAGAAAAGATCTAGTCACTCAACCACCTGTACCAAGAATAACAGCAGCCATGGATGATGCAATTCCTGCAGACATGCTTGCCATGATGTGGAATGAGATTGGTTATTGGCATGACATCTGCAGGGCTATAAATGGTGTTCATATGAATTATATTAAGAGATAAATAAACTAGGCTTTGGATGAATTAGAATTTAGATTATAGATAAATTCATTATAATTCATCACTGCCTGATTTAGGAGCTGTGAGTAATCATACATAAAAAAACAAAAACTAAAACTATAAATCATGTCAAAAAAAATCTATAAATAAATGAAAAAATGAGTTTATATGCTTATAATCTCTCTAATACTTCTGATTCCATCAAAATATATTATTTACTTCACAGATTGATAGACATATATTTTTGAAAAGCAGTGAAAATTTTTCTGAAGATATACATGTATCTTCCTATATATATATATATATATATATATAGAATTCAAATACATATATATATAGAATTCAGAATATATATATATATTTATTTATTTATTTATTTATTTTGAATTCTATAATATAGTCCACTTAGTACAGAATATTGAGATTATTGGCTATGTCTACACCAATTTTCATTAGAATATTTAAGATATCTCAATCCACGCTAAGATATACATTTTTATTAAAAACACATGAAGTAGCAGATAGAGGAAAAGTAAAGTTAGATATGGCATTTATTTTGCCATATGAATGTTTTTATTTTTAATGTACTGAATCAATGCCTTAAGTTTGGCCAACACCTAATGGGACATCTGCATATTCTTACTATGTAATATAAAAAGTTTTTAGAGTTTAATTATGTTTGTTAACAAACTAATCATGTTACCTAAACTAAAGGAATTTGATACAAGAAATGGAATTATAAAGATCTCTTATTATCACTTTGTCTAGGTGTCATTATTCTGTTAGGTGAAATAACTTAAGCCGATATAAAAACATTTCATATTATTTCTCCGACTAACTTTAAGATGTAGATTAAATTATGATAAAGTGACATATATCAACTGAAAATTTTAACTTTGTTTTTCTATTAAAGTAGCTGTTTTTATGATATTGGAATTCATCAATTTTTCTTTGGTGCTATCAGTCTTTTATTTATTTTTCTATTTAAAAAATATATAGTATGCAAAAGAGATTAAATAAATCTAAATAGCTACATAGACTAGAACAATCATGGTATAAGCACAAGTTGAATTAATTATTATAACCGCTTTGTTTTTGTTTCAACATTTTTAAGAATTTAAAAATTAAGAACAGTAAATTCAATTAACTGCTTATACTAATTATCAATAATGGATTCTGGTCATCATTGAAACATTTTTTTTTTGTATGCAAAAACAAATTATTATGCATATAACCAACAGGCACATTTTTTTGATGTAGCAATAGGTACATCAAAGCACACTTGTACATGAATACAATCTTTATTGATGTTTGGAGTTTATTATCTGTAATTCTTCTACCAAAAGCCTTTTAAATTTACTTTGTTTGTACAGTGATCTTTTTTTAAATACTGTATGTACATAATTTTGAAATGTACTTCTGGTAGAATAAAAAATAATAGAAGAATCTGTTACTCTTTAGCTAAAAAAAAAAAAAACTTTTTACATTCTTGAGTTAACAGTCAGTAATATAAAACTTACTAAATTTGTAATTATAATTTTTTCTCCTTGAAATAAATTACGGTTATTATAACAAATGGTTTTAATATGTGTTTTCTTTTTGTTTGTTTTGTTTTTAGGAGAATTGACACATCCTGGTCTTTTGTTCTTTGGAAAATTAAATGACTCAATAACAAATTATGAGTTATTTGAATTACCAATATTTGTCGGTATGGGTGCAATTGGTGGTCTCTTAGGATCACTATTTGTTGCAATAAATATGCGACTAGCTGTTTTCAGAATGCGGTAAATTTTATAAATATAGTGTTATTTTTATGACTGATATTTTGTAACTATAGTTCAGTTCAGTTCCAGTATGTCAAAAGTTAATAGTAAGTGTTTTTTAAATTTATTTCTGGGTTTATTCCCTGCTATTTCTGAACTTCATTTGTTTTTATTCAGTAGCTATTTAAAAAAAGTGATTTATCATACAATCTTACACAAAAGCAAGGCAATACTGGAAAGGTGTAATATAGTACAAGTAATTGAATCCTTACTAGTTCCTTTTCAATCAAAAGTATGATTGATATGTATTCATAACATGAATTTAATCAGAATTCAGTTTTTGAAATGAACTAATCATTCACCAAATTATTTCTTAATTTTAATGTAAATCAGAAATTAAATAAAAAATTATTTCATTAAAGAAATTATTAAAGCCTTTCATCCAGAAGATCTCAGGTTTGAATCCTGGTTGGGATCTTTTCATATGTCACAAAACTTTCACTACCTATTCTCATCTACAAGCTTAAAAACTTATGTAATCAGGATGTTGTTACTGTATAAATAAATAATAATAATTAGTCTACCTAAAAAAAAAAAGAAAAATTCAGTATCTTATACAGTTTTCAGTTTGAATTGATCAAATTTTATACAATGTGTGTAGCAGGTTATTTCCACAAAATATTTTCTATGAATTTATTCAAATATTTTTTCTGATGAATTTATATCCACACTGACTGAAAAGTAGTGTAAACCATAAATTGCCATATACTAACTGATAATAATAAATAAAAGGCTAGGAGCATTGTTTGAGAACTTATATAATCTTTATAGTGCTAGCAATATGGAGGAAATGTGCTGTAAGAATGCTTAGAGTATTTACAATGTTTTGTTTAAAAGAAGAACTGGCAAAGAGTTGCTCTGGCTACTGAGGGCTTCATCCTCAACAACTACATTTAGAAAGAAAATTAAGTGGAATGTTAATTTATGTAAGTATGCAAGTAAAGAAATTATTCTGCTCTTTGAGTAAAGTTTTCAGATACAGCATTCATCAGGTCCATATTACCTTGCTCCCCTGGTCAATTATTATAACACATACACACATGCATGCACGCACGCACACGCACACGCACACGCACACACAACACACACACACACACACACACACACACACACACACACACACACACAGACACACACACATACACATTCATATTCATTTATACATATATCCCTCTAGAATTTTTCTATGCTATAATTGTTTTTTTTTTTTGCTTAGAGAGGCTCATGAAATGTGGAGTTCTGCAAAATTCTTACATGTAAAATGTGATCGAAAGCTTCTTTTCCTTATATAATATATTATACAGCTATACAACAAAACTATGAGTTTACAGCCAGGAAAATAAAAGAAAAAAAACTAAATAGTTTATTTTATCATATAGAAATTTTATTCTGACATTTTTTTATTAAAATAAAGTTAAGTTGATAAAAATGCTTACTTTTTCTTTATGTCAGTTAAAGTGTAATGAGAAATAGAACTTTCTAAAGTTACTAAAAATAATGTATTTTGCCTAACTGAAAAGATGTAAGGGCAGAATAATATGGCCAAAAGGAAACATCTTGTATATTTTGAATGTTATTTAAAATTATGTCTCTCATGAAGGTGAATTCACTGAAAACAACAGTAGATTTAATTTTTATATATTTCAAAGGCAATATTTTAATTGTAGTAACTTTAAATTTTTTACTTTCGTGGCTGTTGCAATATATGCTGCTATAATAGATATAGCTAAAACGGGAAAGTATATAGATTAGTAAAAAACAAAAGGTATACTCTAAGTTTGGTATCTTAAGAAAATATTTTTAAAAAAATGTTAACAAAAAAAAAATAAATGTAAATAATTTGCAAAATTTTTTTTTACTCCAATGCTCCCAAGTTCAAATAATATATATATTTTAGTCAGTCAGATGTTTGTATCTATGTATACTGTCTATGTTTGCTCTTATAATTCTGGATCCCAGTGATTAATTTTTTCAATCTTGGTAGACAGGTACCTTTAGCGGGAAAAAATGTATTAAATTTTTACAAAGATTGGAATAAGAGGAGGGAGATGTTTTTGCTGAAATAAAATTTCAAATTTTACTGGGGCACTTGGCAACTTTTTTTTTACAAAAGTTGAGGTTTTATTTTATCAAGATCACCAATTTCAAAAACATTTATTCAATATTCATTCCCCTCCCCACAAAACCTTTCTTTTTTTAGTTACATCTTGCTTCAGAAATGAGGTAAATGGGAGTTGTTTTGCATCTGTATTTTCTTATCAATAGGCCTCCAAACCAATATAAAAATGTTTTGCACATTCCACTCCAATGATCTGTGGTAACAAAAAATATCTAATTAAAAAAAAAATTATTTATTTTTAATCATCTCAAAGTTACCCATTGTATTTAAAATGTAAGTATATTAATTTTTTGATTGCCTTTTCTCATTAATAATTATTTAAAAAAAAAAAATTAACCAAAACTTTTAATCACCCCCTTCCTAGAAAATTACAAGTATTTTTATTTAGAATTATGGCTGTATCTTTAAAACAGTTTAAAAAAGGCTATTTTTTTAAATTTATTATCACCACTTAGGATTATTTTCTTAAAAATTAATTTTACCTGAATACTTCCCTGGAATTTGGCAGCCCTCAAAACAAACAAAAAAATAATAATAACATGAATGAAGAGAAAATAAATTTGAAGAAATGACAAATCTGGAAAAATCCTTAGATGATTTACAGCAAGAGTTGATATAAATAGATGTTAAGTATACAGAACAGCTGTTTGACATATCAACAGAAGTGATTCTGTATTTATTTGCTATAGTTATTTTATATGTTTGGAAAAGAACAAGAACATATAATAATAGTCTCACCATTCAACTTTCATTTAAGTCCTCCACAAGTATAGAAATAATCAGTTTTGGTATTTATTTTGTTTAACTATGTATCATAAAATTAAAAATAAATATTTTTACATAAAAATCTGAAAAAAAAGAATTCATAATTTCGGTTATTATTTATAAATTAAAAGAAATTATCTTATCATAAAGCTACAAATAGAGCTTAAAATGATTGAGAAAACTTTCCAGCATAAAAATGAACTTATTGCGTAACTTGACCAGCATAGCTGGCCAAAATTTTCACAGCTGTGCTGGTTAAGTTATGTGATACATTGCCATATTATTTTTTAAATTAATATTCTTTGGGTTATATAGTTTATTAATTATATAGATTTTATTCGTTTTCTATTTTTTTTTTTTTTTTTTTTTACTTCATAAATATTTTATTTATTTTTTCTGTAGAGTATTAATATAATTATGATGGCAATAAGTGTTGTTAGGTCATATTCTATCATCTGTCATCAAGCAGAATATGAATAACCTAAAAAAACTGTAAATTATCAAAATGTGTTTCAAGCATTTTAAAAAATTTTTTTTACTAAAATGTACAAAGCAAAAAGTAAAAAATAACAAAAAAACATGCCACAGAGCAGAATGGCAGTACTCTGACATATTTTTTGATGATATATTTATTAGAATCATAACAAAGACCAAATGAACTTGTTACTTTAATTAAGAACAAATAAGTTAGGAGTGAAAACTAAACATTGAGAAATTTTTATTTGTTTGTGTATATATATATATATATATATATATATATATATATATATATATATATATATATATATATATGTGTGTGTGTTAATTCTTATTCATTACACCAGCAATTTCTCAACTTTTCAGTATTTGTGACCCAATTTTTAATCATCATTTTCATCACACCCCCCTCTCATAAAATAACAATGTATTTTGTATATGTTGATGCCAGAGCTACACTATGATCTTAATTACAAACCTTACAAATTACCAAGAATAAGTAAATTTATTGGTATTTGGCAACACTGACCTGCTGCGTTGACAAAACCACAATCAACGCCTCTCTGTTGTTCTCTGTCTTACATCCACCATATTGAAGATACTCGCAGGTTCACAAGACATTTCGATTTGTCTTGAACATTTTGGAATGTCTGCGCAAATGTGTATAAATGTTGCACCTTGTTCAATTCCAGCCAGCCTCAGTTGAGTCAATCCTATGGCTATTGAATCCATCGTGAATGTGTATGTTGTAATAAGCATGTTAATTGCAATTCACGGAAGTAGATTTGTATAGAATCTTAGATAAATTTTGAAGTGGGCGTAAGTGAACATTAGATGATTGTGAAGCATCAACAAGTGCACAGATGAGTGTGGTTCTGAAAATAAAATCAAGAAAATATTCTCAAGAATACTTAAATTCTGTGTTTACCAGTTCTGAAGTAAATTAAGAAGAAATACCCCGGTGTGTCATTTGCTCAAAAATTTTGGTAGCAGACAGCATGAAACCTAATAAACTTAAAGGACATTTGGAAATGCTTCATAATGAGTATGTTAACAGATACTGAGAATTCTTAGAATTAAAATTAAAATCATATGAAAAGCAAACATAATTTAAAAAAAAAAACTTTGTGAACGTAAAAGCTTTTTTACTTGCCTCTTACAAAGTTTTATATAAAATAGCCAGTTTTAAAAAGCCTCACACTATTGGTGAAGAACTTATTCTACCAGCTTTTGAGATTGTAGAAACTACGTTTTGAGATAATTTTCCCAAACAATTGCAGTCTATACCTCTATCAAATGATGCTGTTGACCGTTGAACCAGTGATATAGCTGAAGATGTACATCATCAGCTTTTTGGAAAGTTGTTGAAAAATTGTTTTCAATTCATCTTGTTGAAGCAACAGATAGCAATAAAGATACTCATTTCATTGCCTTTGTTCGATTTTGTGATGGTACATCAGCAGTAGAAGAACTACTTTTCTACCAACTAACGGAACTCAAAGCAACAGCACTCGCATTATTTTCTATATTAAATGATTTTATAAATGAGCCAAACATAGAGTGGTAAAATTGTATTGAATATGCACCAATGGTGATTGTTCAATGTCTAGAAGATCCCTTAATTTACAAGCACTTGTGAAACAAAACTTTCCACAGTATGTCTGGACACATTGCATGATCCACAGAGAAGTTCTGGTTTCCAAAGAAATGAGTCCTGGTCTGATTATTGTGCTAAAGATTGTTGTAACAATAGTAAATGATATAAAAATGAAACCCTAAAATCAAGAATCTTTTCTACACTTTGTGAAGACATGGGTGCAGTACATTCAGCATTACTATTTGATTGCAAGGCAAGATGGTTATCACATGGGAAATTTTTTCAATGTGTTTATGAATTAAGAAATGAAATCGTCATTTTTGTAGAAGAGAAAAGCCAACTGGAAGCTGAGAAGTTTTAAAATGGTTTACTTGTGATGGAATTGAGCTACTTGGTCGACATATTCAAGAAATTAAAAACCTTGGAACTTCAACTCCAAGGAGCAAATACACATATTTGGATAGGAGTGATAAGTTAATGCTTTTTGTAGAAAATTGGAATTGTGGAGCAGAAATTTAAATCAATAAAGCTAGAAATGTTTGCAAATGTGGATGAATGTGATGAAACTTACAACATGTGAATGTGAAAGTTGTTTTAGTAACCATTGAAAATCATTTAGCCGTGCTGGCAAATAATTTTAAAAAGTATTTTCTTGCTGACAACTTGGTAGCAAGTTATGAACTGGTTACGGACCCATTTCAAAATACTCCTCTTTCCAAAATACTCAACTGCCGAAGAAGAAATCCATAGACTTCATGGCAAGTGGCGAAATCAAATACAATTTGGTAAGAAATCAGTCTTTGAATTTTGTATACTATTACCATTTTTGATATCCTACCTTTGTGAAACTGGATTTTCTGCAGTGTTTGCTTTGAAGACAAAATATAGATCTCAGCTAAATATAGAAAAAGAACTCAAGAGTATCTGTTTCTAATATTAAACTTTCCTTCGAAAAACTTTGCTCTGCAAGACAGGCCCAAGGAAGTCAGTAATAATTATTAAACTTGTTTTTAATTTAGTATTGATAAGTAAATTATTAAATATATATTGTGCAGTACTGATACAATCCTATTTATAAGTGTAAATCATTGTATATCATTGTAAATGTGTATTTTATTATTTATTATGGCAGAATATATTTTGTCTTGCTTTCCTTTCAGTAAATTAATAAATTTTTCTAATAATATTTTCTTTATGATATGCTTGCATCCCCCACTTATGTTATCACGTCTCCCTAGGGGTGCGCGCCCCACAGGTTGAGAAACGCTTTATTATACCATAATTACATTCTTATATTTTAATTTAAAAAATTAAAGTTGTCAGTTCCTGATATACAATATTTGTGATCACTATCAGTCAGTTATACTCACTATAATAATAAAAATTAGTAATTTAATTACTGATGTATCATCAATAATAAAATTACAATAGAAAAAATCATCTCTTTTCAAATATAACTAATTATGAATAATATATTTATATGTTGAATAATAATATAGAATATTTTGGTCACTTTGTGGTTCAAATATTTCATTAACAAAAAAAAAAAAATCTCAGAATAAATGATTATATTAATGAAAGAACTGAGAAGTAACAGGATGTTTTGAGTAACTTTAAAAAATGGCTTAAAAGTGTTAAAAAAATTAAATAGTTGAATACAAAGTTGATCCTGGGGGCTCATAGCAACTCTCAGTGTATGTTTGCAGATAAGCTCCTCGGGTTTCTAGGTTTAACAGCCTTAAATTAATTTGAGTAACTTGTGCAGAATGTTAGATGCCAAATTCAGAAAGATATAGACAATCTAAAATTTGATACAAGTCACTCCTGAAACTGGCATAGCTATTCTGTAGACCACAAGCATCTTATAAAGGTTTTCTAAGAAAAAAGAAGAGTGAAGTGGTTGTTTCTTCTTCTCTTAGCCTAATATACTGTTACATATTGAAATCCTGAGGCCACCAGAATGTAGGAAAGCATTACTTGTCATCATTATATTTGTGTTTTGTTCAACACAGGGACTGGGTTAATAGCGTACATCATTACTTTCAGAGAAACTAACTTTGATTAATGTCTTATGTAGTTAAAATTCTGTACATCCATTAAAAAGTGCATAGAATGATAGTATAAAGTAATAAGTCAATGTATTCTTTTGGGAGGTTCTGATTTTGTTACCGTCCCTATTCTTTTTTATGAAAAACTATGTATTATATTTAAATATTGCCTCTAGTCAGTAGAGGATTTAATCTACTATTAACACAAATTTTTTCCCATTTATTTATTCTGTTATGCGCATTAATATTTTATTTCTTTTGTATCTGAATAATTAACTGATTTTCTTTTATAGGTTTATTAAGAACAAATGGTGTAAGTTATTAGAAGCATTGATTGTTGCTTTTCTCACTGCCACTGCCGGAATTGTCTCAATATATGCTCTTGATTATTGTCATCCAGTCACTGACACAAGTCCAAAATATGCTGTTAAGGTATGTTATACGATATATATATGCAGATTTATTATTATTAATGGTCAAGGTTTATTATTAAATAAAATGATCAAAGTTAGAGTAACTGATCATTATTTAAATAATTCTGAGCAGACATTTTTTATTCACTAATTTGTTTTTTTTTAAATACACAATATATGATTTTTTATTTCTGTTTCAAAACAATCCTGTCAATTTGTCCTGCATGACATCAAGATAACCACTTCTTTAGACAGTGATATATTGGATATCATTCTGACCCCTTAGGAGAAGGCATCTATTCTGGTTGCCACATCACCCCCGTTTATTCCTAGCCCTGATGGGATTTACCAGAGATCATCTTGTTTTAAAATATGAAAGATCATGCTCTTTGTTTAATTAAAATATTAACCAGTAGGTAGCATTTCTTGATTATATATGATTGTTTATTTGGCTTCAGATCAACTCTTATGTTTTTTTTTATTTTTGTTGTTATAAGCTAGTTGCATTGTACATGATATGCATTTATAAGAAATAAATTTATCATTCATTGAAGCCTTTAGTATTATTATTTCAATATATTTTACTCTCAGACAACAGTTACTTACTGCAGTCATCAGGTAGGTCTCAATCAGAATGCTACCAATGTAAATGCCTTGGTAGAAATTTCCATCGTTAATGCAATCTCAGCTTTTGCCTTTGCATAGGCTTATCATTGTTCTTCTGCCCTGTTTCATTGTTCTTACAACCATTAACCATTTGTAGAAGCATGAATCCCACACCTAAGATTTTTTTTGAATCTTTGGCCTACGATTTAAAATTATATTAAGTATGAAGTCTAATAATCTAGTCATTTCTATTCTAATAATCTAATCTGTTTTACAAACTCATACTGTACAAACTGTTCATTGAAACAGTGATGGATTTAAGCTCGCTCCAATCCTACTGAGTCTACTGTACTACACTACCACTAATTGTTACAACTAGAATGAGAACTCCTTTCTATAACTGTCCATCATTCTAACTCTAATGCTTAATTAATTTTTTTTTTCTGTAAAACTATTAACTATAACTAACCTCAGCTCCAATCCATTTTCAGGAGCAAGATCAATGCCTATATCACAGAGTACTTAAACTAATTATCGAATACTATTTATAAATGGAGTGCAGTCTGGTCTAGATTGAGAGCACGGTTAATGTCTTCACCTTCCCATCATCAACATCATCATAGAACCTGCATTATTTTAACTTATAAACATATTTGGCGTCAATATGCTTATCGCTGACCATGTAAACTTCCAGAGGAGGCTCTAGCTAATTAAGTACTATTGCTCCTTACACACCCTCAGAACAACTCTGAACAGCCAGATACTCAGGAAGCTTTCCACAACTTGTCATTCTCTTTAATATCTATCAAATAGTATATTGTTTTGATCTATATTACATTTATTTGTTTAATATATTTTATTGTGTTTATGTTGGGACTCTGTCTTTGTGTTATTTTTAAAATTAAGTATATATTAACTAAGTCTGTTGAGAACAATATACCAAATCAACAAACACAAACGTGTATCAAATGCATTGTCAATTATTGCCTAAAGTGCTTTCATAATAATTTTAAGACAGGCACTCAATTAACATCAAGATCGCCTACACTATTACTGATGAAGGAGATGAATAATAAATAACTCTGAAAAGATCTTCTGGAAGCACAATTCTACACAGTTATAAAGAGAGCTGTTTTTAATTTCTTTAAATAAAGAATACATATTACACCTTAGAATCAAAATAATTCATAAATAAATTTTAATATACTCTTACTAATATATTTATGAGGATTTATTATTCTTAGTTGTAGATTAAAATTAAATGTGTATTTACTTTTTACTCTTATTTTGGGGTTTCTGAGAAAAATTGATCAATACTTTGTATTTGCAAATGAATGTTATTAACTACTTTCCTTATGTTATAAATATATACTTTTAATCAAATGACTCAATTTGCAGAAGAAATTGGTCATTCAATTAAAAGAAAGGGTTTTCCATTTAAAAAACAACAATCAATCATGTCCTATTTAAAAACATACCAGGATCTTTTGGAAAGTTCTTGACCTGACCCAGAGATGGTGCATGTGAGCCTAAATGACTATGATATTATTCAACTGTGTTCCATTAGATGGCATGCTGCTTAGTTTCAGACACGTCCATATATTTGCTTGTTTGTGGTGGTCAAGTAAAGCAAACATGTTTTGATATCTGAAAAATAGATATAATTGATGTTCAAGTTATTATAAAGTACTTTGTTTTAAAATGTTTAAAACCTACAGACATACAAAAAGAAATAGATTCAACTTTAAAGGATTTTTCCCCTTCATTTTTGAGTTAAGAAAGTGGACAGCTGAATTTAAATGTGGTCATACACCATTCAAGATGATGATCATTCAGGACATCCAATAAACCCTACGACTGATGAAATTGTCATAAAAATTTACAATCCCATATTAAATGATTACCAACTGAAGGGATGTGAGCTTGCTGACATTACAAACATCTCAAGTGTGTCCATTATATTTCTACAATGTTTCGGATATGAAAAAGCTTTTTGTCTAATGTGCGTTTGTTAATAGGCAACCAAAACACATTTGACTGAACACTTCCTGAGTGTATTTTAAACTTATTTAAACGCAATTCCACTGGGTTTCTTCAACGTTTTATAATAGTAGATAAAATATGAATTCATCAGTACACATCAGAAACCAAACAGTGATTGGGAGTTGATGAAAGTGTGCCAAATATAGCGAACAGTCATCATCTACAAGAAAAGTCATGGTTAGGTTTTTTGGTATTCTTGCAGTGTGGTGCTCAAAGACTGTCTGAAAAAACACAGGACCATCATGGGATAGTATTATTTTTCACTATTGGACCCAAATTAAAGGGTATTATTCAAGCTGAACACCCATATCTGGCCAAAAAGAAAGTGGTTTTTCAACACAATAATGTGCCTGCACGTACTTGTCGGGTTTTGCTGCAAAACTCCATGACCTACCCTTCAGAGTGCTTCCAAATGTGTCTTATTCAATGAATTTGGCTGCCAGTAATCACTTACTCTTACAAAGCTTGAAAAAATGGTTCTCTGGATGAAGATTCACTTCAAATGATAGGTCAAAGCTGAGATAACCACTTATTTTGCATATTGAACAAATCACATAATACTGAAGGTATGAGAAAATTGGAAAGTCTTAATATATCAAATTGCAAGCTGATTAAGCAAAAAAATAAGGAAAAGTTTTCTGAAAAATCTTATGTTTTCCTTGTCTGGCTGAGAATTTTAGAGTGACCCTCATCTAAGTGGCTAGTATGCGAAACTATTTAGCAAATTTTTTCACTATTATTTATTTAAAAATGAAAAATTTGTTAATGTAATTATTATTATTTTATGAACATTGATCTTTTCTTTAACAATTGATAACATCTTTTTATCAATTTTATTATACTACTGTCAGAGATAGATGGAAGTTAGGGAAAACAATTTGTTTAGTGAAGATTTAAGTCCTATCATAATAACAGAATTTTCTGAAACTGTTCACCTTAACCCCAGAGTCAATCAAAATAATAACTAAACTAAATATGATTTTGTTTTGTTCTGTTTAAGAATTCAGTTTATTTTGTAAGAGAAGTAAAAATCTAGATTTTGATATGGTATTTGGAAGAACCAGCAGAATTTTTTCAATGAAAATAAAACTAATCTTTTTTCATATTTTACATACAAAACAATTGTATAGCTGCTGTAGTTTAGGTGGTAAAGTAACTGACTGTTTTTTACTGAAAGTCCTGAGATGATCTCAGCTTGGGTGTGTCATTTTTCAACATAGTTCCTCTCATTTAGTTATACACAAACAAGAGTCTTAATCATTACTTATCAGTTAAGTATAGATTTATGAATTGGAACAATAATTACGCCATTGTGTAAAAGACAAAATTGAAACATGGTGTAGAAACTGAATAAATAAATGCAGTCAAATAAACAGAAATGAGGTATGAAGAATAGGAAATAAATAGCATGATTGTACAAAAATATATAATTCTGAGTTAGTGTAAAAATAATAAATGTAGAAAGATTCTATTGGTCAACTTGAGAACAAAGTGTATAAAGTGTACAGCAAGAGAGTGGTTAGAAGGGATGTTGGATCTCAACATCATGTCATTATTGACATGCTGGACATGTCAATAATGACCAGTAAGGAAATCAAAAGACATAAGGTAAATATAATTAATAGAATTATTGTGATTACATAAAAAATTACTATAGTGGGTTTTTGAAGAATTGGTCTTTTGGAAACGAAATACTTCTAAAGAGATTTGTATTTTTGTTCTCAGATGTTCTGTAAAGAATCTCATTACAATGAGCTGAGTTCATTTTGGTTTCAAAGAGCCGAAGACACATTGCGATCATTATTTCATGATCCTAAAGGTACTTTATGTTCAATTAAAATTTTTTAATGCTTAGATGTTTCAGAATATAATAACTATGATCTTTAATTTAAGTAAAATATAATATTATTGACTCTAGTTCTAGGAAAAGTGATTAGAAAAGAAGGGAAGTAATGGAAGAGAGAATTAATTTGGAATGGATTGTTTAATTGAGACTGGTATTTAATTGAAATTTAATTTTTTTAAGTTAAACTACTGATCATGATTTATGGAAATAGTATTTTTGTTTGTGTGACAATGTTTGGTTATCACATGTATTGTATTGATATATAACTACAACAAACATATTGTTTTTAGATTTGTTGAGTTAAATTTTAACTCAAGTTTATTTCTCAAGTACTTCTTGTTTTTATATGGATTTAACTCTTGGACGTTGCTTAGATAGGTTATTAAACATACTATTTTAGTAATTTTATAGCCTTCTGTCTGAGTAATCATAAAAAATAAGAAACGCTAAGATACCAAGCCCAGTGAGCCACAATTGAAGATCCTGAGGGTCATCCTAGGTGACTGCCTGTTTTATAGTAACCAATATTAATTCATTCTACTCTGAAATACTTATCAAAAATTAGATCTTATGTGTAATACTAATGGATTTATTCAATCTGAAGGACTAAGAGTTAAGGTCTTAAATAAGAAGTTAAACTGCATCTCTTTATAACCTAACCTAAACTAGCAGAGCCTAATGTGTTCTACTGCATGTTGACTGTCTTAGAGAGGAGCACCTCAGAAAATAAAATTATATAAAGGGAGAATGAAAACACTAACGGTTGAATAATGAACTGTTATTTAAAATAAATAATTTATTTATTTGCTACCCATCGAGAACAAAACTTCAGATCCCATAAAATTAATATTAACGCTACTGGAAACAGTTCATTAAATGGGCTTTAACAATTAATATTTTCGTTCTACATACTGTTGGTAAACTATTGCCTTCTTTAATAAATCTAAAAAAAATCTTACATTATTATTAATATTAAGATGAGAAAAGTATTCTGCTATTTGAACTAATAAGTTTATATATCTAAAACTACTCATAAAACAAATTTTGGGTTACATAAAAATGTTTAGCAAATTATTAACTTTTATTAAAGAAATTTATGAAAAAAAAAATGTTAGTAACTTACAGTGTATTTTTACTTATTTATTATTTCTTACTACATAGATAGTTTCTTTGGTGAACTGTATGAATCGCTTATAGAGCTGAATCTTGTGTTCATTTCCTGGGCTTGTCAGTTGAATATCAAGCTCACTGTAGGAGGAACAGAGAAATTCTTTTACTTTCCAATCACTCTCTGACAAGGATGCCTGATGCTCACTTTCAAGTTTGTCTGATGTACTTTTGTATGTGTCAGGCATACAAGTATCCCTAAGATGGTACTCTGTATTTGAAAATGGCTATTTAATTTTAAGGAATGAGTTGTTGCTCACATTAGTTGAAACATAAAACTGACAAAAAAAAGTGTTTTTATATCTCTGACAAATCATTATTGGGTGGCTGGGATATAAGTAATCAGTTAGCTTTGGTCCCACTTACTAGTCTATACTTAACCAACAAATCATTTATGTTAAAATATATTTTCATATTTAAATGCTTCATTTATTTGATTATTTCTTTTATAATTAACTGGCATACCTTGTAGCCTAAATTAAGAGGTTTTAAATTTTGTTGTATTTTATTTGTTTGTAGAAAATGTTCATGTAATCTTAAATATATTAAATAAAAGTAGTTTAAAGAAAGAGTTCTTTTTACATTTGTATTCTTCCCTCAAGAATATAAAGTGTGATCAAATAGTATCTGATTTTGGCTCATAAAAACAAAAATACTTAACCTATTTAGTTCAATGACTTCCCTTTTCTTCTGTTTAGCCTCCAGAACAACTGTAAGGTATTACTTTATAGGATGAATGAGAATGATATGTATAAAATTTCTAATTAACTATTTTAAAACAAATAATACTCTCTTCACGAACAGTAACAATTTAATTTTTAAAAACCTTTATCAATTTTGACAGTATATTGGTATATTAACCTCTTCAGTCAAACTGTCCACCAAGAAGAATGTTTTAGTTAAATAAATTTTTTCGTAACTATAATACAAACTTGCAAAGTCTGATCTATACCCAATTCAGTGTAAGGTTACTATGGATGTCAACAAACTAGACAAGTGTCTACTAAGTACATGCAAAAGTTTTTATCTCATTTATTGAAAAATTAAAATTATTAAAAATTATTGTTTAGTAATAATTTATTTTTAATATCAGTATTAATTTAATATTAAGTGATAAATATTGTACATTACAAAATAATATTGTATAATTCTATAAACTTGTTATTAAATTATTAGATACACTTACATAAATATTTTAATCAGTTGCATTGGTGTTCTTTCTATTCCTTCCAAATCAGAATCTTATTTTTTATTTGGATTAATAACTATGGCATCTAGATCAACAATATTATCTAAATGCCAGAAAATTTGTTCCACTTTTACTTCATGTGTTATTATATCATTTGCCCAGTTAGCACTTGATTCACAAGCCACACTCTTCGCTAATAATATATGCAAATTAACTAAGTAGAAGCCCTTCTCTTAGTCTGAGGGAATTTCTATGAAATTCATTATACAATGATCAAGTGACTGTATAACCTTGCCAATAATGATGTGACTGTATAACCTTGCTATCTTGGTGGTAACATATTTCTTAATATTTTTAATTTATTTTCAGTGATGGTGCAAGTCATAGATGCTATTGTTGTACTTCTTATAAATTTAATTAACAAGTTTTTCAACACATCTCTTTTTTTTTGTTTAGCCTCTGGAACCACCATAAGGTATTACTTCAGAGGATAAATGAGGATGATATGTAGGAATGTAAATGAAGTGTAGTCTTGTACAGTCTCAGGTCAATCGTTCCTGCGATGTGTGGTTAATTGAAACCCAATCACCAAAGAACACCGGTATCCACGATACATTATTCAGATCCGTATAAAAGTAACTGCCTTTACTAGGATTTGAACCTGAGAACTCCTGACTTTGAAATCAGCTGATTTGCGATGACGAGTTCACCACTAGACCAACCTGGTGGCTGGTGGTCAATGACTTGCCCCATCCTAGTACCCCTTCTGATGTAACACTCTTATCCCAATGATGTTTCCATTGTTGAAGCATTTTTTCATTTTAAGTGAGTGCTATAACTCCTCTGGTTGAATTTCTTTTGAGCTCTTCTCTGTCTTCAAATCTCTTTCCTCAAAGCAGAATTATATAAGCTTTGGATAAAGCCAAAAATCACAGAGAGTTAGGTCTGGAGAATAGGGAGCCTGCTGAAGTTGTTTGATCATGTGTTTCACCAAGAATATATGGATAATTTGTGATGCATGGGCTGGAGTGTTGTCATAAATTTTCCAATTGTCATTTTCCCAAAGCTGTGATTTCTTGTGTCGAACAGAATCTCTTAGGTGAAACAGTTTTGTATAGTTTCTTTATTGACAGTTTGTCCTTGAGGAGCATACTCGTGATGAACCATGCCTTGATAATAAAAAAGAATGTCAGCGTAATCTACATGCTATCATGAAATTTCATCACGTAAATGTTCCAGTTGGAGTATCACAACTTATCCAGCGATTCTTGGCAAAACACTATCGAAGAACTTCAGCAGGTTTCGTACTCATCAGACATGATGCGTTGTTATTTTTGGCTCTTTTCATAGCTTACAATTCCGCTTAAAAGGAAAGAGATTTGAAGATAGAGAAGAGATAAAAATAAATGTGACAAGAGACTTTATGTTGCTCACTAAAAATTATTTTGAAAAATGCTTCTAACTATAGAAACGTCGCTTGACTAAATAGGTTGTGTATTTTTCTTTTTATAAGCCAAGGATACTTTTTGATCACACCTCATTCATAAAATAGTTAATCTGTACACAGATGTTTAATATAAATGTTTAACTTAATTACATCCTGACCCCCATTATGTGAAACCATAAATAAGGTACTCGCAGTTGTCAAATAATTATATTTTTAAAAGTTGCAGCAGCTAAAACGTATGAACCAAATAGGTTTAGAGATCACTTGTAGAAATTTGAAAAGGTAAATTTATTCTGTGTTTTATATCGTTATTTTTAACATCATATTTATTATTAATATCATGTTTTCATCTTAAAAAATGTTTTTAAAACATTCAGCTGATTCTTTGCTGTCTGAGTTTACTGTTGGATTCTGATATAACATTGGATGAAAGTGAGAATGTTATTTTTAGCTGAAAAATTTTCTTTTGGCAGTGCATTTCAGTATTCCATATGATGTTTTATAACTTATACAATATCTTCAAACAAATTTTTATTTCATTCAGAATTATTCAGTCTTGACACTGCTTCAATATCAACTTTGCATTGTAAAGTTACTTGTACACTTCTTAGTTCAGGAATTTTTTTTGCTCAAATCTGCTATGTAATCATTGTCTTTGTTGTCTTGTGTCTCTTTGTTTCGTTTTCATAATTATAAATATGTCGATTGATATTTAGTAAATTAAAAATTCTAACTTATTGATGATTTTTATTTATTTATAAAGTTTAACCATTTTTATTATAATTATTTGTATATTCTGTGATACTGCTTTAATCAAGGTTTTACCATGGTTTCTCTTGGTTCATTCAAGCAAATGCTGGGAAAGTTCCTTTTTTTATCTGTAGCACACCTACCCATTCCTGACATTATCTATGTTATGTTTTATTATGATCAGATTAAAGTATTTATTTATTTTAGTTGTAGATTTAATCTCTGGCTATCTTTTCCCGTCACTGATTTGTTCCAGAATCAAAACATATGTATTTTGTATATTACACATGTAATAAACTCAAGTATATTATTAAAATTTTAGAATAATTCCATTTTTGTCCAGGGTGAAAAACGCTTTCGTGTTATCATCGCCTGGAAATGATAGATTTGTTGTAAAAAATTAATTAAAAACTTAAACCTAGCAACGTAAAAATACATCTTAAAATGAAAAAACTTGTAGTGTATGTTAAAATTGAAAAAAATACAAAGATATATCACACTGTATATCTCAATGAAGATAATAAAATTATTACCTGCTTTACAGCAAATGGCATAAGTAGCTGAAGCACACTACAGTAATTCAAGTATCTGAATATAAACAGAAGGCCCTAAGAAATCGTAAAATATAACATAACTCCATTTCATTATCTCCTAGAATAGTTCACATGTTAGTCCCTAGTTTAAATTTGCATTCTGATAATGTATAACATATACAATCACAAGGATGTGGTGCACTGTTAGTTGGCAGTCACAACGAATACAAAGAGGTCATCTGTTTGTGTCATCAGATGTCCATGAGTGAGCCTAGTGTGGCTTATCTGCAAACAACAAATAATAACCTCTTTTCGATGGTTATTTCTGCATGAGGAGTTCGAGGGTGACACAGTGTCTTTAGTCTTTAACTGGACCCTTATAGAGTCTTTAATTGGAAGTTTATTGCTAATATTAGCATTCCACTCACTTTACAACACATCGTGAACCACCTTCTTTAGGAAACAAATGATTTCTTCAGAAGAATTATTCTTCAGAATAATTCCAATGTATGGAGATTATGTCAAAAGATAACCTGCCCTTATCAGGTTTAAAGTTCTTATATTCAATTTACTTTTGTTTTTTTAGGATCGTACACTGTTGTTCCACTAGTTGTCTTCTTTATGTTATATTATATGATGTCAATTGCAACTACAGGTCTCAGTGTTTCAGCTGGGGTTTTTGTACCATCTCTGTTAGCTGGAGCATCATGGGGAAGACTAATTGGAATTGGCATACAATATTTCTTTCCAGATTCTGTAAGTTAATTGAAAATTTTTTTATTTATTATATTTATTATTAAAAAATTGTTTTTATAAAAGAATTTACTCTATTTAAAGTATTTTTAAATTTGTTACCATTGTCAAAAACACATGTTTTTATTTAAATTAATAGATATATTGATATCCAGTCGGTTACTGTAAAACATTTTATTTTTGGTAATGTATACATGCTCTGCTATAAAATATATGAAGATGAAATATGGGATTATGTTATTAAAAACTATTATTAGTGTAGACAATTTTCTCAGTTTACATATTATAAAATTATCCTAAAATATTGAAGAAAATTGTCTCTGATAAAAATAAACCGCTAAATATTGTTGCACTTATTGATTCTTTACTAATAGTATTGAGAAATAATAAACACCACAGTGAAAAATGTATATTCATAAAAAAAAAAAACTGTGCAAAAAAGGAAGTATTTCTTATTAGATTAAAATTTAAGTTTTCAGTTCAACATTATGGAATTAAGTTGTACCTATTTGTGTTTTATAATGTATTTTCCAAAATATAGTTGGGTAATATAATTTGTTTAAATTATATAATTAAAAAATGTTTAATAATAAGATTAAACTTTCTGAAAGATGAAATGATTATTTGTTAATTATTTTTCTGTTACATTTTTGTCTAAATGTTATGAGGATGATACCGTACATTTTAATTATTTCATAGAAGCTTTAAAATTTTAAGGAACAAATAAATTGTTAAAAAACTTTTACTAAATTTTTTAAATTATTTATATATTTGTTCAAAGGTCAATTGAACTAGTTCTGATGATAAATTGCAGTTTACTCATTGTGTTTAAAAGCTATCTTTTGCTTGAATTCTTTAAACTCTGATCCAAAAAACAAAACAAATGCTAAAATCAACATAACCATATAAAGGTTGCAGTCTTCAAACAGTTTATCTTTTTAGGTTATCATTATCTTGAATACATTTTTCATGGATAAAAAACCTAAAAGATTCTTATTATTTTATCACCCAAACATAAAAGAAAGATCATATACAGAATTTAATTAAACAGGCTGTTAATTTTTTGTTGAAGTGTTAAAAAAGGCAAGCTATTGATGTACAAAAGTAGAAAGGAAACAAAGTTAAGCAGTTGTTAAGTGATCTCACCAAAACAAACCAAAAAAGTTGTGAAAAATCTATGATATATATAATAATTAAAGAAAAGAAATGCACATTTAAAAAAGTATTTAAAATAAATATATTGAAAGTTTAAAAAGTGAAAGAAGGTCTGTCATCCAAATTTTTGTAAAAATTTCACAAAATATTCAAAAGTCTGACTACAGTTCAAACAACATTCAATCATTTTTACAGTTTGTTGCTTTCAGAAAGACACCGTAAACTAAACTTCTAACGTGGTAGATTAAATTTTTAAATATTATAAGAAAAAAGTACAGAATATAACAAAGTAGATCTTGGATGTATTGATTGGAATGATTATAAATGATGTAACAGTAATGATACTGACAAAAGGTAATAAATAAATGATAAAGAAAAAACTTATTTTTAAATGTATAATAAATAACCATATTAATATTGGATGCAAAATTCATGATTAACATCAAATACCTTACTGTTACGTCAATAATACTTTTTCAAATGTTTATAAAAAATTTAATTTACCGTTATGTGTCATCTTTTAATAGTTTATATCATATTAAAGAGAACAGAATGTATTTAATGTAGTAAATTGATGATGATGCATTGTAAAGTATTACAAGATAATGAAAAAAAGAAGAAATCTGAAATAAAATTATAATTGTACAATTTTAAAATAATTTGCACAGTGTTTAAAAAATGATTATCAGACACAATATTAAAAAATAATTATCTACATATTAAAAAAATTAAAATTATAAACATTTTAAATGGCCAGCTAAACCAGATTGAATAAATATAACATTTTCAGAACTCAGTCATCTTAGTTTTATCAGCCATTTTTGCAGCCAGTGACCGGTCACTGAAGATTGGTTCAAGAGTGGTCAAAAACATTATGATGGGAGTTTTGAAAATGTTGTTATTTACTTTGTTTTGGTTTGTTTAGAGAATTTACAATTTTAAGTATTTTCATTGCTGACTGTGATGGAAAAATTCAAGCAAAAGAAGTAAAAAAAAATAAACTAGAATTAGATGGTGTGTTAGAAAAAAGAAAAGTGCTAATATTAATTTAATTGTATGTAATTTTTTTAAAGGTTGAATAGAATTGGTAATTATTTCATTATTTTTTAAAATATTGTTTCTTGTAGACTATGATGTTCACAGGTGAAGATTTATGAAGCGATGAAACTTTTGGATGTAACACTAAAGGGAAGGTGTGATATATTTTTATTTAAAAAAATGAATCTCCTGTAGGCACTTTCTATTGTACAGCACAGATGTTGGGCTTCCTTCTTTTCACTATACTGTTGTATTTTAATTACCTAATTAACTGTTCTGTATTATTATTATTATTAATATATTGTTTTAATATAATATTCTAGTGCTCCGTGCAGGAACTTTGTTTGTTGAATTAATTTGTTGAAATTTTGTAATAGCTTGCTATAAATTATTATTTATTTTTGTATTGATATATCTATTATTCTGTTAAATATTATTATTATCATATTTATAATTGCAGTAAATTATAATTTTGTACATTACAAAGAAAAAAAGTTATAACACGCTTCTTTTGCTATATAGAATAAGTAGTGATACATTATTATTTCTTGCAGCTTTTGCAATGTGTATTGCAAGTTTTATGTATACATAAAATTAAAAGAAAAAAAAATAATCATGCAATGTGATAATTTCTTAACTTCTAATGTTTTTCTTAACTTCTTTTTTAAAATTTTATTAATGAAAATTTAGATTTGATTTTTTTTGGAATGAGAATATATATATATATATTTATTTTTTTTTTGTAATTTTTTATATTATTAACATTGAGAAGAAATGGTGACATTTGTGTAGTTTGTTATAGATACATCATACCATATATTCTTGTTTTTTCTTTTTTTTGTGTAGAATTTTGGCGGTAGTAGTATTTTTTGCTTTGCTATTTCTTCATTTTCATACTTTAACTGAAGTAATGTTCTTTCGTTTTTCTAAATTCTTTTACTTAGTATTTTCTCTCATTGGCTATTAGTTAGTATTTTTTTTATAATTAACAATGCTTATTTTCATTTTACATCTAAACCTATAAAAATGTCAAATCATGATAATTTTTTCCTTTTTTATTTGAAAAGCATGATACTTTTGTTAAATTTTATAATTAATAATTATTTTTCATATTTTCCCCGTTCTTTTAGTGATAAATTAAATTTTCATATTGTAGTTTTTAGTTTAATTGAAGTAAATATTAAAACATTTTAAATTATTTAAATTATGTGGAATTTTATTATTTTTTTACCATTCGTACTTTGATTTAAGTACATATAAATTCATTAAAACTTAATTTCATTTATATTCTTTTTTTGACCTTGTTTTCTAAACATTTATTACCTAATTAATGATCTATTAATTTATAAATTTTAATTATTTGAATCTTCAAATAGGCTTAATTTTAAAGAAATACTTAACTTTTAAGTTTCTGTTTTCCCATGTTCCCATTTTTTCTGATAAGAGTTACTTATTTGCTTATTTGTAAGTTCCTACAGGAAGTTACGGCGCATTCATAATAAAAAAACTTCTAATACTTGAGTATCTGAAATATTTAAAATAAATTTTATGTTAAGGAATTTTTTGTACTGGAAATGTTCTTTTAAGTTCTAAGCTTTTAAGTTTTAATGTTCTGTTAAGGTCAGTTTTAGAATTACAATTATTTTTTTAAGTGATTACCGTTTCTCACATGATACATCAACCATATTATTTTCAGCAGCCATAACGTGGTGGATAAGCAAAATTTTGTTACTATCATACTTTCCATTTTTTTTGGATGGGAGAAATTAGAAATTCAGATAGAAGGAAAAATCACACTATGAAAGGTATTATTGGCCAGTCACTATTACTCCTTTTAAACATTTTTTCTTCTATTTCGGTTGAAGTAATTATCTCATTGGTTCACAAAAGAAAGGTCTAAATTAATCTGTATTTTTTCATTATTCATCCTGTTCTTAAGGCTATAGCAATTCTCCTGTAAAGAAAAGGGATCTGTCTGAACTATTTTTATTTCATTTTCCTTATGGTTCTGAGGATGGGTGAGACGTTTGTAAATGAAGTTTGTTGTTCTGAGATGATTCTTTTGTGTCTGAAAGAAAAAAGCAGTTTGTTATTTTATATATATATATATATATATATATATATTTGAGTCAGTGATTATAGTATTTTAAACTACTAGTAATTTGCTGTCCATCCTGATTAGACCCTAACCTTTCAAGGAATTATAGGTTGGAATTTTTTGCTGCCTAGAGGAGCCTGAAGCAAAGTTTTAGTGTGTATGTTCGTTCACTTCTTTTCTTGATCCTTCCATCCACAGGCTGTTCTGAAAGGTTTTAGACAGATGTCTATTATTTGTGGGGGTTCATTTTAGTACTGTCTTGTTGGTGTTTGTGTTTAATGAGGACAAATTTGGATCTATCTAGAAAGGATTTACGTTTTCTATTTGATAGTTGTTAAAAACACCTAACCAGGTGCTGAGTTGCTTATTGGGTAAAGTCTTCTTTTCCTATTACTTCAAACAAACCTACAAAAAAGTTTGTTGTTATTCATTATATCTCCTAAGGTGTAGGTGAAGAGAGTAAAGAAGTCACTTCATCAAGATTAGACTGAAGATGATGGAAGAATTCATTTATTGCTTTTCATAGTAAGCCTTTCATTCTTGAGAACAGCTATCTAATTTTTTGGAGTAATATAAATCTAGTGTCAGCTTGTCCTACAATTGCTGCAAATCATAGTTGATATTTAACAGAACATTTCCATTTTTCCTTCTTTTTTTTTAATAATTGTGGTGATAAATTAAAAAAAATTCATTGATTAACTATTAAATACCCTCTTGAAAGATACATTATACATTAGTTGGAGGATCTGAATAGTTATTTCTGTCAAACATCAAAGATTTTTCTGATTTATCTTTCTTCCTTTTAAAAAGTGTTTTCTTATTAGAAATTCCTGTTATACAAATATATCATGTGTAGTATTGGAATTTTTAAGTTGAAATGTTGGAAAGGGAAGCTATTTTAGTAGAAAAGCCTATGAATTTGAAAATGTATTGTCTAATATTTTATGATTATAGTTATCACTTTTGAATCAGTGAGCATATATATTTCTTTTTCTCTTTTCCCTTTTTGCTGATGGCATTGGTTCTTCAGCAAACATTTTTCAGTCATTTTTATTTGTTTTTCTATATTTCTTAAAAAAATCATTTCTCTTTTCATGTCAATCCTCTCTTCAGAGTTCAAACGATTTGTTCTGACCATGATTTTAGTCTTACAAGCTTTTATCTCCATCCAATCAGCATACATGACCACACCACTATAACTGTCTCAATATAAAGAGTATTCGAGTTTAAATGTTTAAATTTAATAGTGAGGAAGTTAAGAGAAAGTATTTTTCCTTAGTAGTCTTACAGTATGCATCATACTTGCATTCACTCCACACCATATATTTTTCTAAAAACCAATTCTGAAGTTTGGCTTGAAACCTGATTACTTTGGTTGCAGTTTCTTTAAATATGTAGTAAAATGATTGCTTTAAGGATTCAAATAAAACATAGAAATTCATGTTATTGTCTAAATAAAATACATGAATCCATTCCATGGATGAATGTTTTATTTTATAAAGTGTTCTTTTGTTTTTTTATTTTTTAATATAGATTGAGATTATAATATATGTTGTTTGTATATTGTAGTCTAGTTGTTAACTGTTATATAGAGTATTTTTTTATCATCAATGTACATTTGTAACATTGTATTTTGTTTAATATTTTTTAATTTTTTATTCTTCTGTACATATTAAAAATGTTTAGATTTATTTATAGATAGAGATGTTAAAACTACTGCTAGTTGTTTTCTTTTTTTTTGAAAGAAGAAATTGTCACATTGTTTTTTAACATTTATTTTATTAAAGAAAATGAACAAAAACGTATAAGAAAAAATTACCTGAATGGAAGTAATTTTACATAAATTTATAAATTTGTATTAAATTATTATTGTATTTATTTGATTAATTATAAGTTTAAAACTTGCTAATTGAGCCATCCATCAGGCACAGTAATCTCTGCTGTGTGCTTATAAAACTTGTACAATGTGGGATTGGTATTGTGATTATATCAGTTTGACATTATTTTTAGTTTTGTATTGATTATTTTTTTCAATTAAAAGAATTCTTTTTAAGATGATATTGAAATTTTTATTTTCACAATTTATAACAAAACACATTTATTAGTTGAATAATTTGCACATTTATTATTAAAATATATAAAAATGGCTTTCACAACACGCTTATATCACATTTTTAATCTTAAAAAACACACATATATAAATTGTGGTATGTGGTCTTTTAACAGACTATGTATGTACTGTTAAAAGACCACATACTATCCAATTTACTGAAATTAACATTTTCATTACGTAAAATACAGGCCCACTCATTTATTTGTATCGCATTATTTATCATGTTTCTGTTGCATAAAACTTAACATTTTTTCTTCATCATTCTTATTCATTTTTCCATTAATGATATGGAATGTATCATTGTATGTAAAGGATCATCATAAACAATAATGATATGGTACGGATATATAATACGAATACAAGTAAGATAATTAAATATAAGTACCTTGTTAAAAAATGAACTAGAAATGTCAAAATTGATATTCCACTTTAAATCAATAAATCTTTATAATTTTTATAAATGGTCAATACATTAATCATTATCCATGACAGTGTTTCCCAATCTGTACCCTGTAAAGTCCTAATGTCTCTAAGGCTCTAGGAAAATAAAATAAATAAAAAATGAACTAAATTAAAGAATAAGAAACAAAAAGAATAATCAAAATAAGAAAACAAGAAATTCCACTCTGAACTGAAATTTGTTAATTTAAAATTTTGCGCCTTCTCTAGCAGATGACACTTGGTTATTCTACCATTATTAGCTACAAAAATTATCCTAGCACAAGACGGACAAAACAATGAAGGCTGAGTGGGTTGCTGACTTGTCACACACACTGGTGTGCACTGTGTTTCAGTGGCCCTTCTTGAAACTGAATGCCAGAATGATTTCTTGGAAATTGCACATTTTCTCAAAATTTTTCCAAAGTTTCTCGCTCATTTTTGGACCTTTCAAGAATAACTGGAATCTGCTTAAAGCTTCTTGAAACTTATCCCTATATAAATAGAAGTTGGCTAATTGATTTGGAGAGACTTCACAGTTAATTTTCATAGGAATAATATTGTGATTTCATACCTATTCTTCCATGAGTTTTCTGTGGATTTGACCTTTTTGTGAGTTTTTAGTCGTGTGCTGAAATATGATTACATTGCATAAACATTGTGCAGTTGTTTAGATGTCTCTTTACTTTACACTCTTTTACTAGCTATCCCCTCCCCATAATACTACTTCTAAAGACCATTAACTTGGAAAGACATAGGGTAGGGCTAAGGAATTCTGCCATAGAAATTGGTTCTTAAAAGAACTTTACAAGTAAAGCGGAATGAGAATCGCTGATCTATGTGAATTGAAAAAAGCTGTAGAAAGCTTATTTATTTGTTTTTCATAAATAACTTAATTACTGTAAAATCATGATCCCAAGTAATGATTATTATCATAAATTTAATCTTTTGCCTAACCTTTCTATTACAATTGATAACTTTATTGTCAAGTCAAGAAGCAACTTCAAATCATAATAAATACATATGGCATATGAGTCGGTTTTATCAACTGTCATCATAAAAAGTGAACATTACTGTACATGCAAACTGTTATTTTGTATAAAAAATTAATTAACATAAAAAAAAATTATTTATTCATCTCATATATTGTCTGAGTTATTTATTTTTATTTGCAAAGTAAATATATAGTTAAAATATTTGTATATTTTTATTAAGCAATTACTCTTATCTGACTAAAAAGCTACGTTGAATAAAGAGACTACTGTTCAGTTACATTCCAATGTGTAATTTTGTGTGAGATAGACTTTAACTCAATTTATTTTTAATTTAATATTTTATTAAAAAATTAATGTCAGTAGTAGTATAAGCTAAAAATAATAATCAGCCTAACTCTGTTCAGTGTAAAATTCATTGTTAATCATTGATTTGAACAATAATATGTTAAATAATTTCCTCCCATAATATTTCTTGCAGATAACATAATCTGTATGCAAAACATAATCAGATAACATAATCTGTATTATAAGTGAAAAATTGTATTTTCCTCCAAATGTAGTACATAGACAGACCAAGAATTTTGGATGACCTTACATACCAGGAACAGTTTTTTAGAACAGAAATTTGAGAGTTTATGACCCTCATGTGGAGACCCTATTATTTTGAAAAGCAGGATGATACTTCTAACTTTCAGTTGGTAATGTACGTTTTTTAAAAATGATCTATCTGAATCTGTTTTTCCAATGACTTTAATCAGTTGAAAATTTTTCATTAATGAACAGATCAAAATTTGATGTATGAAAGTTTACTAAAAATATTCTATGCAATCCTCTTTGTGTATATATAAATAAACACAACCAAATATATGTATCTCAACCAGCTTTTCCAGCTTGTTGCCAGATCTGGGTGCATGTATATAGGCAAAATGCAATTACTGCTACCGGCTTGTCAGGTCTGCAGCTGCAAATGTAAGTGTAAATGTACCAATAAACATATAGTCCTGAACAGACACAGGTCAACCACTCCTGAGATATGTGGTTAATTGAAACCCAACCACCAAAGAATACTGGTATTCACAGTTTAGTATTCAAATCCATATAAAAGCAACTGCCTTTACAAGGACTCGAACCTTTGGACTCTTGACTCCAAAAATCAGGTGATTTTGTGATGACTGTGGGTTGTTAACCACAACCCAGCGGGTTGTCTATATATAAATATAAAAAAGCTTTACAATCCTAGGGTTTCAGAGATTGAGAAGAAATCTATTAGTTCTGATTCTTGTACCGATTGTTCTGAAATAAAAATTGCTTCAAAGTAGGCTAGTGATATCCTATGTATTTGTCTATACTTAATTATATTTTTGAAAAAAATATTTTAACTGAAATTATTCTGAATACTATTAAAATTTGTTTTCTTCTTGAGAATTCCTTATTTTAGATGATGAAAAGAAGTATTATGCTGTGGTATATTAGTTGTAGACAAACTGGGTTCATTTCTTTTGTGTTCATAACCAACATATTCGTTCTGTTAATTGTAAATGATATATCTTGAAAAAAAAAGTAGAAAAAATTGTGTAGCAACATTTTAAATTAACGATAGATATAAACTGTTAAACTAGTAAAACAAAATCTTAATCACTTTAGATCCAACTCTAATCTTTCTGTACAGTTCTTTATTATTATTATTATTATGCTTTTACGGCCAACATGGGACCACCTAAGTCAATTTTAGTTGGATCTTTTCTGAGAAAAGCGTGTTATTTTACTCTTTCGAGCTGCCCAGTATTTCTTCATCCGTTCAGATCTTGCTTTCTTTTCTTCATCCGTAAACACCCTCTTCGTTGTATTTTGTCGTTTGTCTGTCTTTTGTTTAAATCTAATGCTTTTATCTTTTAGCTTTGTAATTTTTCCAGTTTTATTCTGTAGGTCAGTCAGGGAAATTCCCAATTCTTTCATATCTTCTCTAATTTCTTTGATCCATCCTACTTCTAGCTTTTGGAACCAGAGCTTTTCAATGATATTTCTTGACAGTCTTGTTTCTGGTGTCCTTATGAGATGACCGAAGAAAGAGATTCTTTTTTTCCGCATAGTATCAGTAACAGGCTCTATTTCTCGATACACCACCTCATTTGGCACAATCCACCATTGGCCTTCTTTTTGGTGTTTTTTATTGATACATGTTCTGACAATTCTCCTCTCTATTTTCAGAATTTTTTCAATTCGGTTTTTCTGAGTGATTTTGAAAAGGGTCTCGCTTCCGTAGGTGACTTCTGGCTGTACTACAGTTTTATAATGTTTAAGTTTTGTTTTAGCAGAAAGGCATTTTTTGTTATATGTTGACCAAGTTAATTTTTGGGATTTAATCATTTTATTTGTCCTGTTTTGCCATGTCACTTTTTCATTTAAATTATAAGTTATTATTTCCCCTAGATATTTAAATTGTTTTACTATTTTAATTTTCTGATTGTTTACCGTAATGTGCTCTATTACCAGAGGATCTATGGCCATTAGTTCAGTTTTTTCGAAAGAGATATGAAGCCCTATCTTTTGTGCTAGGTTTTGAAGGCTCATGATTTGTGTTTTCGCTTCTTGAATATTATTTGCTAAAAGAGCGATGTCATCTGCAAATCCTAGGCAATTTAGTGTGATGGAGTTTTTCTTAGTACCCATTTTTATATTTTTGGGATTTATTTCGTACAGTTCTTTATATACAAAGATTCTGTACTGTTACATCTGATAATATTTTTGGACTGTTTTTTTTTTATGTACTAAGGATGGTAAAAATCATCCTTTGCCATTGTCAATTGATATGGTTCTGTGGTTACAGATTTAGGAACAGACTAGACAGTATATATACATACATACCTTTTTTAAAAGTAGGATATATAAGTTGATAGCAAGATTTAAAATTTTCTGCATAATTTTTATTAAATCTACTGTCTGGAATTATTTTAACACTGTTTATCATTTAGACTGCTTATACAATACTCTTCATAGGTAATCAACCCACATTTTGATGTACACTTCCTTAAAAACAAATATTAGTTTATTTATACTTTCGTGGCCTATAGGCCTGTGTGTCACTTAGAAAAGTGACTGATCTATGGTCAAATGATTTCTGTATAAATTATTGATTTTATATAATGAATTTTTTTCTTACTTTTACTTAGTTCTATATGCATATCAATCCGTAATTAATATAATAACATATTATATAATATGGTATATTAATAATATAACATATCCTATATGTTAATTTGTAATTAGTATACATTTCATTAGAAGTCTGGCCAGGTGAGGCATATAGTGTTATATATATTTTTCAGTATTAGATTTCTTGGCGTAGGAATCTATATAAATAAATAGTTGTGTGCAGTAGTATTTTTTTTTAATGAAAAAATTGCGAGACTTATATATCTTAAAAATTAATAAATACTATTGTCATGCGCATTTTACTACATTGTGAGCAGTCTAAGAGCTAACTATTTCAAATAAATTATTGTGGTACAGCAGGGTCTGATGTGAATGTTATTATATTGATTAAATTACATGATAAATAAAGATGCTTACTATAAAAATTCATTAGATAAAGAACCCTAGTATTTATAATAAACTTTGTTGTACAGTAATAATTTGTTTACTACATGATAACTCTTATGCTAAGCTCAGTATAATAAATGTATGCTCTAAAATTGCTAAGATTGAGCTTGGCTAAACTTTTTTTTTATCCTTTTTTAAACACAACAAGGGGTGACTGATAACTACCTAGAAGACGTAGCCTCAGTCGCACCCGTTAGCAGCATAGACTGCTAACCTTTGCTCCAGTCCACCTGGACATCCCATCGGGGCCCCCTTTGGATCACTGGAACAACCCGACCTGGGCTCGGCTAAAATAGTTCTACTCAACGTGCTAAGTTGTATTGGTGCTCAACACATAATTAGCATTTTGAAAATAAATTATTTCACCATTCCTATCCCTTATATTGTTTAAAGAAAATCTTGAAAATTGTTGTCTTCCTCTAGTCTTGGAATACTCTTAACAATGCAAAATTACAGTATTCCTCTAACTATACATCAGATGCTATGAACTATTTTTTTCTTTACTTATTTATTTAATAATCAAACAATAATAATATACATTTAATTGATGTATATTATTTACTTTAAATAGAAAAACTATTCATAACTTATTTTCAAATTTCATGATATTAATTCTAAAAAGACTTTTCAGTAGTTGACTGTGCAGCTGCTTTTTAAAGCAAAAAAAAATTTATGGAAGAACTTTCATGTAATTTGAAAGCGAGTTGTTAATTTTTAATATTTTTAAAAGTTATTAATTATATTTTATTATCCTAATCAATCTATGATATATTGCTTACCTAATGAATCAAATTACCATTAGATATTAATTCAAATGCTTAAAAAATTGAACTAGAAAAAGATGGATGTATCCTAGCTATTAAATTAGTCATATTAAAGCTGTATTATAGTGGCTTCAAAAAATATATCTTGTCCATTATTTTAAAGAATGAATACAAAATATATGAAATAGTTTAGGTAACAATATTTATAAAGAAATTTAGGTCTATTTGTATTGGGGTAAGTAGGAGTGAAAATTGATTAGTTTTGTCAAATCAATTACATAATTATAGATGTTAACTTTAACAGCATTTATAATAAAGTCCTCAAATTAATAATTTTCCTTTTTTATTCATTTAAAAAGTTTATTTTTACTTAAAGGATTTTAAAAGAAAATACACAGTAAAGTACTTTGTTTACTACAGACTATAATATATTTAACAATAGGTTGGTTAAAGATTTATGTATGTATAAATATAGATACTGTATATTTAAATATATATATGTTTTACGTATCTAGGATAATTTAAAATATATTATTTATATACACAATTTCTGAAACACACACACACATACTCATTTTTATATTCTGTTTTATAAAATAAGTACTGAATAATAATGATTCAACAAACAAAGTATTGCCGGATATTAGTTTTAATGAATTGATTATGATTTATGATTTTTAAACATCAACGACCACTATAAAAGTAATAACATCATTCAGTTTGCAGGAAATTGCAAACGATATTGATCATATTTATTTCTGTTTCTTTTTGTTAAACAATTTTATTTTGTTATGTGCTAATTGATAGAAAAATTTTTTTGGTGACTATTAGAAGTTAAACAAAATTTTTAAATCCCTCTTATGTTATATAGAATATGTATTTGTCCTATAAAAAAGTGAAACATTAATCTATTTTGTGACATATTAATTCCATAAATAATATTTAGGAATAGCAAGAATTTATCTGTGTTATGTATTATAGTTTATAGAGAGTAGAAATTTATCATAGATTTCCCTTTTTATATCAACTAGGTCTTTAGGTAAAATATTATTTAGTTCAATTGTAAATATATAAATATTTTTAAAGTTTTAAGATTGGTAGCACTGTGTCTATAGAATTTTTAAAATGTTTTCAAAGTTCATCATTAATCATTTCATTCTAAATGAAATTTTATAAACTTACAGAGGGTAAAATTTTAAATTAACTTTTAAAATTTTAAATAACTTTTAAATTAAACTATGTGAATGAAATGTAATGAACAGTTGCTTATAACTTGCAAAAGAAAAGAGAAAGTTCAATGAAACAAATATAGCATGAAAGTACACATTATTTGCTACAAAAAATTACATTTATCTTTCAACATAGTTACCATTAACATTTCTCTCAACAATGAACCAATTTTCTCATTCTGTCAAAACAGAATGTTAATGGTCTTTTCTTGATCCATAACCTCATTGTGTCCTTCAGTTCATCTTCTTTGGTGAAATGAGTACTATTATTATCCCTCTTTTAATTGGGGAAAGAAATAATCGCTGGGTGCTAAATCTGGTGAGTATGGAGGGTGTGCAATAGATTCAAATTTCAACTTCACAAGTGCCTTGGTGGCTGAATACAATGTGTAAGCTGAGCTTTATAGTATTACAGAATAATTGGTTCTTTGAAATGTGAAACATGACACACATGTTTTTTAAGGTGTTCTAATGTACCTATGTGCAACAAAAAAATTTCAGTCGACTCAGCTTCCAGCTAGTCAGGCATGTACAATTGTTTGGAGTCCTAGAACTCTAATTCAAGGTTCATCCTCAATATTCACTTTACTAGCTTCTGATGCATAAAATTTTATTGCCTGCGTACTTACAGAACTTAAGTCAACAGTTTCATCACCATAAATGGCTTTCAGTTGACGATGAATATCATTACTATTCAGTTGATTTGCTTTTAAAAATTCAAACATTACATGCTGTTTTAGATGCACTAACAAAGCAGGTTACTTTTTACGAAGTAAAGGAGTTATTGTGATCACGAAAAATTTCAGTTTTCAGATTTCAATGGAAATATTCATTTTGACCATCTCTGAATGCATTTGACTAGTTTCGGCGTGACGTCTGTATGTACATATCTTGCATAAATCAAAAACGATTAGCTATAGAATGTTGAAATTTTGGATTTAGCACTATTGTAACATCTATTTGTGCACCTCCCCTTTTGACTGCAGTTGACTGAACCAAAAGTGCCCAAAATCCAAAAAAAAATTAGATTTTGGACTTTTTCTTAACTGTAGTAATAAGCCCTCATTGAGAGATTTTCAATGATATAACATAAGTGGTACTTATTTTCATTGGTTCTAGAGTTATAGTCAAATAAAATTTTAATTAATGAAATATTTTGATATTATATCGGTTTGAATCAGACTTCATCTCTTTTTTTAACTTTTTTTTTTAATTTGAATATATTGATTTATTAATTATTTACCTCTGATTGTAAAAAAAATTATGATAAATAATTCAATAATACAAAAAAAATATCAGAAGTTATTAATGAAATAAATGTTTATGTACTTTTCATTTTAAAAACAATGTGTACATGTAATTTAATAGGCATACAAGGAAGTCATGTGATGTCCACATCAGATTTTTTGATTCTGTAACAATAGCAACTGACAGAAAATGGTTGGGCTTGGGTCAATGGATGGGCATGAGTGGGTGTGGAAATGTTAAAAGTAGGGGAATGATACTACAAGACAGAAACATCTGTTGTTTTGTGTGACATTTTTTTCTCCCATTAGATTCTAGTGACCAGTACAATTCACCTACCTCATTTATATTGATATATTGTTATATATAAATCAAGTTATGTCTAGATTTTCTGATCTGAGGATTAGCAATTTTCATTTAATCTGGGCTAACGACTTTGTTCATTAGGTCTTTTCATTTCCTTATATGTATATTGTAATTTTATAAGTCCTCTGTTTTTATATATATATTTATATATTGAGCCTGAGGTAAGCAATCGTTAAATGACAAATAAAGTAACAATGTAATTGTGTATTTTGTTCATTTGTAAAATTTAATTATAAACTAGAGATCAAATCTGTATCTTGTCAATAACATCCACTGCTAAATAAAGTTTCTCAGCTCAGCTTCTGATTAGCTCTTTAACTTATATATTGAAATGAGTACTTAACTGAGAAATTCCAATTCATTAGGTGTTTCATTTTTAAAATAGGAAATTTGTGAAGGTTTTACTATCATTCTAATATGCCGTACAATTACTTCTTGTGTGTAGAAGAAAGCATTAAAGACCTTTCTTTTATTTCTGTATGTTTCATTAAAGCAATCATAATAACAGAAAGTTTATTTAAAAAGAAATAGTGATAAAGTATGTATTACTAAAGATATAAAAAAAATTCTAGAAAAAAGAAGATTTCAGACTTCCATTAAGTGTGTTTAAACTTTAATGTTTCATGAAACAAAAAGTTCATCCACAACTATATATCAATATGACAGTTTGCAAATTACTTGCTGCATCCATCCTGAGAAAAAATTCCTTAGTATTTGGAAAATATTTTTTCCAATTATTCTCTTTAACTCACTTTCTGTATTTACATTATGAGAGTACTTACATTTCTTCAAAAAGTTCATTATAAAAAAAAGAAGTTTAAATTAGTTAAATCTGATGGAAAGTTGAAAGGTTCTTTATTCTGTCCAGTCCAATAATCAGGCTGCTCATAATTTTATTGCAATTGTTGTATTATTAGCTAAACTTGTTGAAAATAACAACATTTTTCGTTTTAAACTACTATGTGGGATAATGCAGATTTAACAATTCTGCTAACTATTAAGACAGAGCTTGAGTTACAAATTGACGTAACAATAAAATCAGATGATTTTTTTGTAATTGTTAAAAATTGGTTGTTTTATTTTGTTAGGTTGCTGCTTCTGTTTGTACATTACAAAAATTGCTGAATATTATTATATCGTTATTAATAATTTAGTTATATATTTCATATATCTTTTTAGTATCTATGTGAAATAACTTTGGTTGCTGGTATTTAACACTTATTTTAAATGGCTTAATTTCCTGGATGCTACTTACTGAAAAATTTTAGGTTTTGTGGATTATGAAATTGTAAAGAGCATAGTTATCATCATACTCAGAACCAAAGTAGGTTATTTTGTCCTTGGGTTAGTAATCCATACATTACAAATTATCTGTATATAATTTGTTTATTAATTGTTATTCAGTAATGACTTTACATTATCATAAATTTAGTTATTAATTTAAAGTTTAATCAGTTATAAATCTATAGATGTACAGTGTTAACAGTCTTACACTTTTCAAATATACCTTTAGTGCCCTTAAAAAATGTGAAACCTTTTAATAGAATAGGAATTGTGTGCCTATAAAATTGAATGATAGTTTTTAAATTAATTAATTTACTACTGCAAATGTTAAATGAATGAAAATAAATAAAAAGTTCATTCATTTATGATTGCATGGATTTTATAAGCATGAAAAGATATAATGCATTCATTATGTGCATTTATTCTATTGCGATAGATATTTTTTCTTAATATCTATGCAAAACAATATATTTTCTATCGTATGGATAGGAACATTAAAGTTAATTTAGTTCTATTTATATTATTTTACAGATAAAAATGATTAGATCATAGTATATGATATGAAATCATATTAATAAAAATTGGATTAAAAAAATTTTTATTACACTATCATTTATAATCAAGTAACAAAACATATACACATACATACACACACACACCTACACAAACACTCACTCACACACACAGTTGAGGGTTTATGTAGTTTAATTTTATTAATTCACTTTCTTTTCTTTTTTGGATGATTAATTCATCACTTAAGCTTAAAGCTTATACCTTCAGAATATGAAATGTAAATTTTGTAGTTTTTGAAAAATGCCATGCCTGAACAAGGTTTGAACCCGGGACTTGCGGAGGAAAGGCTGAGACGTTAGCTCCACTTAATTACAATTATATAAAAATGCTGATAAAACACATTTTATTATTTCAGTTAATTTAATATAAGTATTTTTTATATTACACAGATTTAAAAAAAACATTTACAAATATAATTCAAAACCTGAAATATATAAAGTAAAATATACATTTTTATTTATGAATAATAGATTATTATTAATTTAATTATTTTCATACATGTAGGAGTTATATAATTAACTTCAATATATTTGTTGCAGGTATTATTCTAACTATAAAATTAACTTTATGTGTGTAAGAAAAAGCTATCACTTTCAAGTTTTTAAGTTTTATGTTAAGTATCATTATTAGTATTTAATTAAATAGAATCTAATACACTTTAATATATTTTCAGGAATGGGCAGAACCTGCAAAATATGCTGTAATTGGTGCAGCAGCTCATTTGGGTGGAATATGTAGAATTTCTATCAGTTTAACTGTTATGATGATAGAAGCTACTGGCAATATTACATTTGGCCTGCCTCTTATGTTAACACTCATTACTACTAAATGGATTGGAGATCTTTTTACTGAGGTGAATGTTATTTAAATACAGATAGTCTTATTAAGTAATTTAAAGATTAAAAAAAACCTGTGTCATAAAATACACTACTAGCAAAGAAATTATGGTGCAGTTTTGATTTAGAGAACACCTTCTGGAGAAGTGTTGAAGGAGGTAAAATCTTTTTTGAATTTGTTATCTACAAACTAAAAATCTTGAACTTCTTTATGATAGAAAGGGATGTTTATGATAACATTGCGTTAGATATATTTACCCCAGATTTTCAATATAGGTCTTTCTGAAGGTTATTTTTATTAATGCTCTCTTCTGCTAATTCGTAACTGCCTGGAAGTATATTAATTTTTACATTCTCTTAATAATCGCTAATTTTATAAGCCATTTAATGACATCTTTTTTGACCTCACCGTAACTTGTAAAATGATTACTGCCTAAAAATTCTTGTAGTTTAGGAGACAAATGAAAATTCCTGGAATAATCAGATCAGGACTGTATGATGGGTGCTAAAACACTTCATAAACAAATCTTTGAAACAGTACACGAGTTTTTTGTAGCAAAAATGAACCAGAAATATATTTGGCATTTGCCATTAGTTGTTTATGAATTTATTGTAGTTGGCTGTGTGTAAAATTATTCAATAAGAGGTCTTTCCAGTTCTAGTAATTATTATTACTTTCTGTACAGTCAAAATTTGCTTTAGTTTCTTCAAACTCTTCAGTTTTTAAAGGAGTTCCTGAATGATGCTATAAAATTGATTGTTGTTTACTTGCAATAGTTTTATGACAGAACTATGTAACAATGTGATGCAAAATTCATCAATTTCTCATGAATATCAAATGAGAAATACCAAGCCAAGAAAAGCATAACATCATTCTCCTTTTCTTATTTCTTTTGCATTTTTTTACTGTCCGAAGAAATTCAGACTGTAAAAATATATCTTATTGAAATGTTTGAAAATGAGCTGTTTGATGCATCTTTAGTAAAACATCTCTAAGTTTATTGTTGATTTTTTCTTTCAGTCATTCAGATTTTAAGAATGGGTCGTCCAGAACAAAATGATCCTCATTATAAACCTTCAGTCTTTTTTCATAGAACACTGAAAATGACACACTTAATTTATTCATAAACTTAACGCACACTTTCCTTACTTGCCTGTTTTACTTGAAATTAAAGATGGATTATTCTTTAAATTTCTTAGTTTATACTTTATTTTTTAATTCTAGTGCTCAAGAAAATAAAATGTAATATAAAAAGACATGAAATCTGGCTCAAACTGAACTTATAAAACAGGAAACTGATTTTGTATGGGAAGTCTTGTGATTGCTATGCTCATATCTATGTTCTTTACTTTTCAGATAGGTATTTGTATTAAAATGTAACAGCTGTCCTTTAAGGTTTTATTCATTATTTTAAAAAGTAAGTATGTATTGTGGTTAAACGAGTGAATATAACAAATATTGCAGCATGTTTGATTCTAGTTAAGTTATAGTTCTAAGACGTGATTCTAAAACTGGAGAATCTGTACTGATAGACTATAATAATGTGTCCCAAACTGTTGAAAGTCTAGAAAATAAATACAGTTTGTCTATTTTTGACTTTGTTGCAATAGTATTGATTATTTTGAGTAAATGTCTGAAAATTTTATAGAAATTTAAGGTACATAATTTATTTTCTTGCAGGTCTTGAGAACTATTGTTTAATGCTAATTCACGCCCAAAAAGAGATATGTATAATTTACTTAATTTTTTGTTTTTTTTTTTGTTTAGGGAATATATGAGATGCAGATTTACCTCTTAGGTGTTCCACTTTTACCTTCAGCACCACCACCTTTATCTGCTAATATTAAAGCAACAGATCTAATGAGTTCACCAGCTGTTGTCTTCCCTTCTAAAGTAAGAGTCGGCCGTATTATTGATACATTAGAAAATGTGCCACATAATGGATTTCCCATAGTGGATACATCGTTCACATCAACTCAGGTACTGTTCATTTTATATTTTATGCAGTTATGAAAGTAAAAACTTCTGTTGCATTATTTTATTACCAAAATTTAGCTTCTAGTATTGAATAAATGGAAATTTAATTTAAAAAATGTTATATAACAGACATCTTAACCTATTTCTAATTAGTAGTTTACAGTAAAGTGAGTAGCAAGAAAGACCAAAGGCTTAAGAAAATTTTTTCTAAATTTTATTTACAAAAAATTGTCGAGTAAAGAGAAATTTATCAAACTCTTTTTTTGTAAAAAATTATATATATTTACATTTTTGAAAGGTTTTATGATGATAGAATCTGTTTATTTTTATTTAATATATTAAACTATGATTAAGGATTTTTTTTTTGTCTTCAGTCATTAAAGCAACTATTCCAGGATGCCTTTATATCTGGCCTATAAGTCTGTCTCTTCTTTTACTATATTTTTCCTAATGCTTCTTTTTTCATCAATTTGCCGCAACACCTCTTCATTTGTCACATTATCCACTCATCTGATTTTTAACATTCTCCTGTAGCACCACATTTCTAAAGCTTCTAATCTTTTCTTCTCAGGTACTACCATCATCCAAATTTCACTTCCATATAAGCTACGCTCCAAACATACTTTAAAAAATGTTTTCCAGACATTTAAATTAATTTTTGATGTAAACAAATTATATTTCTGACTGAAGGAACATTTCACCTGTGCTATTCAGCATTTTATATCACTCTTGCTTCATCCCTCTTTAGTAATTCTACTTCCCAAATAACAAAATTCTTCTACCTCCATAATCTTTTCTCTTCCTACTTTTATATTCAGTGGCCCATCTACATTTCTACTACAATTTAATTACTTTCGTTTTGTTCTTGTTTATTTTCATGCGGTAGTTCTTGTGTAGGACTTTATCCATGTCGTTCATTGTTTCTTCTAAATATTTTTTACTCTCAGCTAGAATTATTATTTCATCAGCAAATTGTGACATCTTTATCTTTTCACCTTGTACTGTTACTCCAGATCTAAATTGTTCTTTAACATCATTAATTGCTAGTTGGTTTTATGTAAATAAACAGGGATAAGGAACGAACATCCTTGTCGGACTCCCTTTTTTATTACGACTTCTTTCTTATGCTCTTCGATTATTACTGTTGCTGTTTCGTTCCTGTAAATGTTAGCAATTGTTCTTTTATCTCTGTACTTAACCCTAATTTTTTTTTTTTAATTCTGAATATTTCATTTCAGTCTACATTATTGAATGTATATGTTCTATAAATGCCATGTATGTTGGTTTGTTTTTCTTTAATCTTTCGCCTACTATTAATCTGAGCGCTGAAATTGCTTCCCTTGTCCTTGTACTTTTCCTGAAACCAAACTTCTTCTAACACTTCTTCCATTTCTCCTCAATTGTTCTGTATGGAATTTCTAGTTAAGATTTTTGATGCATGAGTAGTTAAGCTAATTGTTCTCTATTCTTCACATTTATTTGCTTTCTTTGGTATCATAACTATAACACTCTTTTTGAAGTCTGATGGAACTTTCCCTTTTTTTGTAGATATTACACACCAGTTTGTATAATCTATCTATTGCTTCCCCACCTGCACTGCACAGTAATTCTGCAGGTCTATTCCAGGAGCCTTTCTGCCATTCAAATCTTTTAATGCTCTCTTAAATTCAGATCTCAGTATTGTTTCTCCCCTTTCATCCTCTTCGACTTCCTTTTCTTCCTCTATAACACCAGTTTCTAGTTAATTTTCTCCATACTCTGCAATATATTCTACCCACCTATTGACCTTTCCTTTCATATTATAAATTGGTGTATCATCTTTGTTTAATACATTATTAGATTTTAATTTATGTATCACAAAATTTTCCTATATGTTCCGTCTATTTTACCAATGATCATTTCTCTTTCCACTTCTGAACACTTTTCTTTCACTAGTTTGCACTTTCTGATTATAGTATTTCTTAATTGTCAACAGTTCCTTTTACTTTCTTCATCACTAGCATTCTTATATTTTCTACGTTCATCCACTAGCTGCAATATATCCTCTGATATCCAAGGTTTTCTACCAGTTCTCTTTGTTCTGCTTAAGTTCATTTCTGCTGATTTAAGAATTTCCTTTTTAATATTCCCCCATTCTTCTTCTACATTTTATACCCTATCTTTTTTCCTCAGATCTCTTGTGATGTCCTCCTCAAAAAGCTTCTTTATCTCCTCTTCCTCAAGCTTCTCTAAATTCTACTGATTCATCAGACACCTTTCTTCGAGTTTTTCAATCCCAATCCACATTTCATTATCATTAAATTATGGTCAATATCAATCTCAGCTCCAGGATAAGCTTTGCAGTCGACGAGTTGATTTCTAAATCTTTGCTTAACCATGATATAATCTATCTGATACCTTGCAGCATCACCTGGCTTTTTCCATGCGCATGTTCTTCTATTATGATTTTTAAATTGGGTGTTGGCAATTACTAAATTATACTTTGTGCAAAACTCTATAAGTTGGTCCCCTCTTTCATTCCTTTTGCCCAGCCCATATTCACCCATAATATTTCCTTCCTTGCCTTTTCCAATCTCAACTATTATTAAATTTTCAACCTCTTATATGAGTTTAATTGCTTTGTCAATTTCTTTGTATACACACTACCTCATCGTCATCATGGGCACTTGTAGGCATATAGATGTTAACAATTGTTGGCTTACGTTTTGATTTTACCCTTATTGCAGTGATTCTATTACAATGCATTTTGAAATACTCTACTCTTTTCCCTATCTTCTTGTTCATTACAAAACCTACTCTTGCCTATCCTTTATTTGAAGCTGAGCTAATTATTCTAAAATTACCTGACCAAAAGTTGTTTTCCTCTTCCCTCCAAATTCACTAATTCCTACATCTACATTTAACCTATCCATTTCTCTCTTCAAATTTTCTAACCTACCAACCTTTTCTAGACTTCTAACATTCCATGCTGCAACTTGTAGAATGTTATTTTTAATATTCTGGTGACCCCTTCCTTAGTAGTCCACACCCGGAGTCCGAACGGTAGTCTGGAATAAAGGTTGAGAGTTGCAATTTCTTGGCAAAACAAGCAGCTGTAGTTTTCCATTGCTTTCAGCTGCGCAGTACTCAGAAGATTGAGTGATATTAATATGGCCGTTTAAGTCCTTCTGACCTACGCCCTTAACAACTTCTGAAAGAACTGCTGCCCTCTTTCAGGAATCATTCCTTAGTCTGGCTCTCAACAGTGATATGGTTGCACCTTTGGTTCAGCTACTCTGTATCACTGAGCACTCAAGCCCCCTCACCATCAGCAAGGTCTGATGATTTGTAGAGGGAGATTACAGATTACACTTTGATTACATATAAAAGACTTAAAAATTTTACATGTACAGCTTTTGTTGAGCACAGTATGAAATAACATATAAATAACATTCTTGTTTAGTTCATGTAGGGACTTTATCATCCATTTTATTAGATAATTTTCTAAGTTTTTTAAAATGGTTTTTTATATTTAACAGTAATGTCCAGTGTCAATGAAATAATATCAAAAATCAAGAGGAGAATTTGTAAATCTTGCACTGCCTGAAAAGCCAGGGTAAATGTGTCAAAAGGTTATGTGATATCTTATTCTGTTCTTAAGATATCAAAACACTAGACCCTTCCATTTTATCATTTCAAAAAAAAATCTGATATCAATATCAAAACATGTTCTATTTTGAATTCTTCTCACATTCACCATAGAACAAAATTTCATCTCTGATTTTTTTTAGATCGAATTTAAACTCTTTCTCAAAATTTCAGTTACCTTATCAGTAACAATATTAGATTTCTTAAAGATTATCAGGTCATCAAACATTATACAGTCTATCTTGTTCTAACTGAATTGCTTAAAAAGCAAAATAAAAAAAAATATATAAAGAAAAAGTGAGAAAAATCTGAGACTATAAAGAAGAGGCACAAACCTGTGAGGAAAAGTTATAATACAAAGATAAATAAAATTAAAACAATTTGGGAAATGCATTCCCAATCCTGATATTGGCTGCTAGAGAAATTTTGATCCAAATAAGGCATTTTAGGTAATAAGCTTTGTTTTTATCTAATGGAAAGCCTAAGAAAAAACTATTAATATGCAAGTCTGTGTTTTCACCAAAAAAGCACTTTATATAAAGCTTTGTTTTGAGAGTTTCAACATATAGCTCAGACATCTGGACAATGGTGAAACTGGAAAAGGATTTGAAATATGTTGGCAGTGAGCCCTAGAAATACCCTGGACTAATAAGGTAACAAATGAAGAAATCCTGAGGAAAAGCCAACAGCCAGCTTGGAAGAGGAAATGCTTGGAGGATGATTTTACTACCCATAAACCCTGGATGAGGAAAGAAAAAGGGAAAAAAGATCTAATACATTTAAGAAGGGATCAACACTTCTTCTCAAACACATATTTGATAAAGTGCTTTTAAATTACCTCTTTTAAGAATAATTATTTGTTATAGTATTTTTCTTTAATATGGATAATTGAAATAAAATATAAAAAGATCCTTACCCAAAGTTTTAATGGAGAAATCCATTATAGTCAAACAACACAAATGACTACGAACTGCCTTGATAAGCCAATATGGCAATATATATCATATTAATTAAAGTATCGTTATTCAAAAATAAAAATGGATAGAGATAGATGCTGGAATGGTGAAAATGCCACACAAACTTATTTGGCATCAGTTAACGCATGTCTCTTTGCCTGTGAGGCTGTGTGTGTGTCCAAATAAATGCTGCTTATACCATATGATTTAAGAAGGTAAATAAGACGCAAGTGTTTTTTCCTCAATATTATAATTATTAGTTAAAAAGTAGGAAAGTATGAATATAACATGTATGTAATTAATATTGTACTACAAATAATTTTTTTTAGGGAGTATTAAAATCTGTTGGTCGTTTACGTGGCCTAATATTAAGGTCACAACTTATTGTTCTATTAAAGAATAAATCATTCAACGAGATGCCACCAACTTCTAGTGAGGATTTAAGAAGAAAATTAAGAATGTTCCGAGATGCTTATGCTAAAAATCAAACATTAGAGGTATTTATTTTTAGTTTGTATAGATTATAACTATTCTTTCAGTCAGCAGCTTAGCTCAGAAAAATTTATTGTTCAAAATAATGACCTGTAGTAAAATATTGAAATATTTTATTATTACTAATCAATTTTTATTAATTCTTATAAATCAACTTAATTGGTTTTATTTTCAGAAATTTGTCTATGGAGTTATTTTCTGAAATTGGGGGTTTAATCATTTGTTTCACTTAATTTCTATAAAAATGTTTCTAAATTCATCCATTTTTTGTTCTTGGAAGTCTTTTTAAAATAATTTTTTATAATGTTTGAATTCTGATGTCTATGGTATACCAAGTTGAAAAAATACGAGTTGACTTCAGTACTTAAATTGTTAAGTATATAAACTGTTTTACTTTTTATTTTTTAATTATGTTTTCATCAGAAGAGATTTATTTTTCCATGTTTTATATTTATTCATGGAATGAGTAAATAAATGTTGGAGGTTACTTGAAATTTTAATAAACTTAAATTGTCTTGTGTATTGATTTAACAGATATCATGATTTTGTTTTTAATAACAATTATATTTATAAATTCTTTTTATGAATAATTTAATTTTTTTGACAAAAACTGCTATCGTTTCTTTTTATAATTAATACTTGGTTCATAGTTATAAATCCTAAATCCCTACCTCACGAGTGAATCTGTTTTCTAAATTAAACAAAAAAAATGATATATATATATATATATATATATATATATATATATATATATATACACACACGCACACACAAATAATTCCATTATTATTTAACAAAATTATTCAGTAATTATATATATAATTTTTTTGTTCCTAATTCAGAAAGTGGCAACAGCTGATTTTTTTTTTCATACTCAAGAATTAATGTAATGCTATAAACTATTAATGACAAATAACAAACTGTGCTGTATAAAGATTTCTTACTAGCTCATATTTCTTTCAAAAGAGTGTGTCTTCAGAATTTCTCTGAATGTTGATTATGGGTATTTAATACTTGTAGATAAATACAATATAAATTTATGTGTAATTATAATTAAAATGTTGCAAAGTATATTTGTTATTTGTGATTATTAAAATTATATTAGTATATGTTTATACCCATAGTGAATATAATAATGTTGAGTCCCCTTTCTTTTCTAATTATAAATTTAAAAAAATTATTATAAAAGAACCGAGTTTACCTATACTTAATTTATATTAAGAGTATGCTAGGCACCATAACCGTAATGGTTAAAAATGGTCTGGCATAGGACAAAGTCACTCCTAAAAATGGAGAAGCCATTCTTAAGAATAACATCAGTCCATACTGGTTTATTATTAAGAAGATTGAATAAGGTTTTTTCTGTCGTTACCTTCTTCACTTATTAAGCTGAATATACTACTGCATATCAATATGCCAAGCCTACTTAAATTTAGATAATATTCAGCCTTACAAGTAACACCTTCAATTTTTTCACGTCAGGGACTGGCTGTGTAATAAACATAACTTCTTTTAGAGAAAGCAACTTTGATCTTAGTGCCACTTTCACTGTACATCCATTGTAGACATGTGTTAAGAGGGTAAAGTAACAAATTAATATTCATCTTTTTGTGGAGAATAATGGATTATATGTATTGTCTTCAATCATTACGGTGACAACTGTAACACAAAATTCATAATGAAATGTGTTTTTTATGAATTATGAGGAGGAATCATAAAAAATATTAAAAATGGAAAAGTATAATACTTTTAATCATTTGAGATACAGTATTAATTTAAAACATTATGATGAATAGTGCAACTTAGTAAACATTGAATGTGTACAATCATAGTTTAGTACTGTTATAGAACACCAAGGGAACTATATGATTAATTTTAATAGAATCTTTAAAAAACATTTAGGTTTACTAAATTTTTACAATAAAATGTAGTGTATAACAAAAAATGCTCAGGACCATTTTTGTTTAAAGTTCTGTACTATTTCTAGTAACAATTTTTTACTGTAAAATGAACAGGAAAGAAGATATTGCCGAAGTATTATATTAAAAAAGAATGGGTTAGAGCCACCATTTTTTAATTGTGAACGGTCGGTAAGTATGATAAAATTAATATTTTAGTGAAAGTTTTAATTAAGTGCTGCTGACTGAATTGTGTTTATTATTAATATAAAATGGGATGTTTTATAACATGAATTTTAAACTCTGATTTATTGATAAACTTATTTCAACAATTAGTTATTTAATTAACTATTTACCGATAGAAGATATTTCTTTTTTATCAACAGATCGATAATTCAGTTAACATTGATTGAGATTTGAGTGATCTTTATTATTTTGATAGAAAGTATCACGTTTGCTGCTATGTTGGTAATAACAAACCTGTTAACAACCACTGATTGCAACAGTCCTTAGTTACTAATATCAATACATCATCAGTACTCACTGGTTACTTGTGACTGATACCACACTATCTCATATTATCCTCTATTTTATTCTATTCTGTCTGGGCTTTGTTGAATTAAACAGCTTTGTAATAGATTAATAGAGTTTATTGACAAACTTTTACCTAAATAGTTTTTTAAATATTGAATATTATTCAATATATTTACAATGAGAAAATTTAAACAACTGTAATATTTCTTTAGGATAAATATATATTTCTGTTAATTGTAGTAATTCATGATTTTTTTTTATTTTTATAAAGTAACAATTCTTTCATCAGTTAAAAAACTTATTACTATTGCTTATTTTGTATTTTACTAATGTTGTGTAATAGAGATAAGAGACAAAAAGGCAAAAGGTGTATAGTTATTTATACGGGAGGTAACAGTCCTCATTCTTGGGACTAAATATCACTTTCACAAGAGCTCTGATTTAATGAAGTTTCTAAGCTATTTGAATTTATGTGAGTAATATATTTTTAAAAATAACTTAGTAACTGACAGATGATTTGCATAATAATATGATAAACAGAACATAGTGGCAGAAAAAAATTAACCAAAATTTCTGTCATTTTTATTTTTTAATACTTAATAAAGACCAACAATGTTTATAAAAACAACACTTGATCAGTCTTACAAAAACTGTAAACTCCGCATAGCAGTCAATGTGTCAATTGCATTATCATTTTTACAAGCATAGGAAATGTATTTCTATTATTTTTATTCATTTTATTTATTTTTTTTTAAAGCTGCGTAATGGATGGATAGAGGTAATTTTAATTGTATTCTTTTTTTCTTTAAATTAATTCTAAGATTCATTCTGGAAAATATTTTGCAATGCAAGTTATCATTTTTTTGTTACAAGTTCCCCAGGGATTGATCTTCCACCAGTTCTCTCCTCCTTATTGTGTTGAGAACCTCTCATCACCATTGTTTTCTCAGATTACAATTGTTTGCCAGTTCCACCTCACCAGTTTCTTTCCACCTTTTTCTCGGTCTTCCTCTTTGTTTAGAGGATTAAGTCTAGGTGTCCTTCTCAATTCCATGCTATTTTTATAAATAAACAATTATCCTATTTATATTATCATATAAATTATACAGTGTATAGATCAATTCTGGAATAACTAGTTATACTACTCTGTAGGCAAAAATAAAAATACAGGTTTGCCTTTGGTGGACAGATAAAGGGAAACTGTATTCCTAATCTTGATTAGGACATCTACCACAATTAGTAAAAAAAAAAAAAAAAAAAAAAATATTTGTTGAAATCCATAATAATTATATGAAATAATAGTACATGCAAATATGTGAAGATACCGGGTAAATAAAATCAGTGTAAAAGAAAAGGATTTAGATGGTGATAATGAAAATTAAGTACATATTATTTGCATGTATGCTAAACAAGGTTGTGGAAAACTAAATTTAAAAAAAAAATTATTATTAAGAAAATAATTTTAAATTAAATAAATTTCTTAAATGACATGACAAAATTTCAAAATTATAAAATATTATGAACTACTTTCCAGTTAATGAAATTTGTTCTTTTGAAGACCTTTTAAAGCTAATTTTTTTTTCTGGGCGAAAAATGCTTCGGTGTTATCATCACCCGAACATGATGTATGTATTTTAAAAAACTAAATTTTAAAAATCCACAATTAAAAATTAAATAAAAACGCCTGGAAAACAAAACATGAAATATAAAAACAAAACCTAATAGAATAAAAAAATTAAAACAAAAGCGTTAAAATGGAATAACAATAAAATTTACTATTTTTTGGATTTCTTGGAAACAAATGAAAATATTAGCTTGATTTTTTGGTGTGTGTAATCTTCATGTGAATATCTAAAAACCAATTTCTAGATTTTTTAAATTCCAAGTTTAAAGGGTTAAATGGATTTTTTAAACCTGTCTAATTTTAATTACTTAGTAACAAATGAAGATATCAATTTGAATTTTGGTGAGTGTAATCTACATGTGAATTAACCGATTTCTAAAATTTGATCTTGGAAAGGGGTGAAGAAAGGTAAAAACAATTTTGAACAATGAATGCAAATTTTCCCAATCCTGACTAAACTAAACGAGATATTCAGTAGATTTGGGTTTGCAAATACTTCGCAGATAAATATCTAAAAACAATTTTTGGGTTGTTTGAATTCTGATTTTTTAAGGGGTTTGATGGCATACAGCATGGCAGCTCAACCAACACAGCCACTGTTACTGTATCTATGACTGGCTGCACCTGCCTCCAGTTACTTGACTAAAAAACATAAAATAAAAAAATTAATCACAATGGGATACGCAAACATCATTTATAAATAAATTTCATCATTAATAAATAATGTTTAATTATTAACATTTAATAAAGTAGTTTAGTATTTCTTGTTAATATTGAAGATGAAATTCAGATGAAAATTACTGTAGATCATCAATTTTTTACAATAACTCAGTTTTTATCAACTATTTTTCAAAAATAAGGTATTTTGTTTACAATGAACGGCTTATTATTTTAGTTAATAAAACTAACAATTACTTAATCTTTAAAGATTAAAAAGTGGATAAGACACTTTGAAATTTATGAATCTACATTGAATTTTTTATTTATTAGAAAAAATGTATATAAAAGTTTACCAAATATTACAATGTTTACTCAATCTGATCTTGAGATATCAGTCTTAATTTAAAAAAACAAAATGACACATGAAGCAAAATGAAGTGGAAAATACCATTTTTTTTTCATTAATCTTTTTCACATTGATACATACAATCTGGAAATGAATAGCCAAGTACGCTTTTTTTTTGTTACACTCTGTATATTCCTCTAAGGATAACATTTTAGCAATATATTTCTTGGAATTACTGTTAAAAAATACCTTGTAGATATATTTATGTTTCGCATATGAGATATATTTTGAGTTTTTGAACTTCAGATTATGTTTTAAGAATCTCTATTTAATAAAACAAATGTAATATGATATGATACTATAATGTGAAATATAGAAAATAGGTGTATTAAATATTAATGTTGGTTAACATAATATACCACAAAGTAAAAAATTAAAAAAATTTATATATTAAAATTACAAACAATGGATTATATAAGAAAAATAGATTTGCTCTAGCCAAGTAAACTATTACTCTGTAAAAAAATTGTTTTAATATTTGAACGTAGTGCTAAATCGATTGGTACACATAGACAGTAGAGATGCAAGAAAACCAAAAAAATAAATTTGGGGTTATAGAAGGATGTTGAAAATGAAGTGGGTTGACTAAGTTCAAAATGAAAAGATTTAAAAAAATGTCAATAGAAAAAAAAAATCCACCAGCAAATTCTTACCAATAGAGGAACAGGTTGAATGGTAATATTCAAATATTTAGGCTTGATTTAAGGCACTTTAGTTATGTACACAGAGACTGGTCAAAAATCATATAAGAAATAATATTTACATTTAATAACATAATTTAAAGTTTAAATGTATTTTTTTTTTATTATATGATTATATAAAAAAAATTGCTTTATTAAAGACTAATAGCAAATCACTAAATATGTTTCTTTAGTTTAAGAGTTGTATTTCATCCTTTTTGTACTTATGATTTTTAATTATTAATTTATATTTTAATTTTTTTCAGAATGTAAAAATAACAGAAGCAGATTATGAACAAGTACTTGATTTAAAACCTTATATGAATCCTTCACCTTATACTGTCAAATATGTAAGTTTATCTTTTAATCATCCTTTTGTAATAACTTTAAACAAATGACAATATTTAAAAAAATGATAACATATTACTGTAATAATAGTATTAAAATTTCATATGAATATAGTAGGAAAAATTATGCGCAATAGAAGACAGAATGAAAAATTGTTTTAGTAAATATCGTACATTAGGAAAAGAAAAATATACTAATTTTGTACAAGGGTAAGTCAATTATTATCCGCAATGTAGTTATAAATTTTTTTGCAGTACTTCAAAGTTGTTACTGGAGCGTTTCGGCAGTGTGGGCAGCAGCATGTGCTGATTTGGAAGTCGAGAGTTACAGCGTTCAAGTACGAGTAAAGCCAGTTATTTTTACACGGATTTGAATACTAGATCGTGGATACCGGTGTTCTTTGGTGGTTGGGTTTCAATTAACCACACATCTCAGGAATGGTCGAACTGAGAATGTACAAGACTTCATTTACACTCATACATATCTCTCTGAATAATTATCTAAACGGTAGTTACCGGAGGCTAAACAGAAAAAAGAAAGGGCAGCAGCTTGTGGACAGGCATTGTCGTGCAACAACACAAAACACCTTTCGACAGCAGACCTCGGCGTTTGCTTCGAATTGCAGCTAGTAATGACGGATCCATGTTTCGTCACCAGTGATGATTCTGTCTAAGAAGACAGAATCCCGTTCGTTACCACATCGATCCAAATGTTTTTGGCAGATGTCCAAGTGCGTTTGTTTATGCAACTGTGCGAGTTGTTTGGGAACTATCTTCCACAGACTTTATGAAACCAAAGTCTGTTGTGGATGATTTCGTAGGCAGAATCCTGACTAATTTGCAGACGATATGCCACTTCATCAATAGACAGACGAGTAACTTATTTGTCTGTCTAAGAAAACTATGACAGGTGCACGCTCAATGTTTTCCTCATTTGTGGCGGTAAACGATCGTGCGTAACACTTGTGCGACCATTTTTGAATTTTTCAATGCATTCGTAGACACTCCGTTGCGGCAACACACTGTTCCCGTACTGTACTGAAAGTCTTCGATAAGTTTCGGCCCCTGATACACCTTCCGACCACAAAAAACGGATCACTGAATGTTGCTCTTCTTTGGTTGAAACAGAAAGCGCAGCAGCCACGATTACCAGGAGGGCACCGATAATAAACTAACCTAGCAGCATCAAACCTGCACAGACAAAACAACGATTAAACCACGCATGCGTCATCCACGCTACACGACTGTACTACCAACATAAACAAAAATATAATTAAATTGCCGATAATAATTGTATTACCCTCGTATTTAACTTATGTAAAAATGTTACTTTTACAAAAGAAATTGTTTTTTGAGGATTTTTAAACACTTTTGTGTTGCTAGTTTTAATATCGACAGCATTTTTAAAAAAACTTGCTTTTTTGCTTTCAGTATAGAAATTTTTTTTTTTTATTGAACCATGTGGCCTGAGTGCTGTTATATTTTATCATTTCCTAATTTTTATTAACTATAGGTAACTACCTAATTCATGTAAAACTTATAAGTAATTCATCTTTATCTGTATTTCAATGCTGTCTTCCTTAAAATTTTATTAATTAATAAACTTTTTTCTAGGATGCTTCATTACCGCGGATATTCCGCTTGTTCCGTGGCCTTGGATTACGCCATGTTGTAGTCCTGAATGATATTAATGAGGTAATTATTAACATTTTTGTTATATTATTATTTTCTTTTAGCTTATCTATAAATTTTATGCACATTATACATACAAATGATTTAAAAATACTTTCTTAAATAATCATTGTTATTTTACTATTTTAAATTTTTTTCATGAATAGTATTGGAAAAGCCATTTTAAAGTTACTATTGGCTGATGATTTAAAACTTTGTGCTAAAATGAATGACTAGATTTAGAGAAGATTTTGTTGAGCTGCAAAATAGCATAAGTGTAATTTATGTTTGATCAATTTTAAATTGTTTGCTGTACAACTTGTGCAAGACAGTGGGTGTAATCTACTCTTAATAAACATTATTAGTCTCATCATTATTAAATAACTATTCTCATATTGCTGATAGAAATATACACCATGAGTGGATAACCCTGTGATGAACTATAGGGTTGAGTGCTTGGCCCAGTTATATTTATATGTATAAATGATCTTTGTTCAAGAAATCTTTTCAGACCTTTATCATGTTTTGCTGATGATACAGCATTTTGTTATTCAGTTAAATATATATATGAACTTAAATTTAGAAAGCAGAATGATTTAAATTGTCTAAAACTATGGTTTACGGCTAATAGGATGGGACTGAGTACAGAAACTAAATTTATTCATTTTAATTTTAGAAACAAACAGGAACCATGTTGCAGTATTTATTTTAAGTGTAAAAGTTGTCTCTAGAGAGTGGTTGATGAAATTTGTATTCAGTGTGTAAGTATAGAAAGGGTTTCTATTAAATATCTGGTGTTTATGTTTATGAGAACTATACTTGGGAAGAGCATATAAATTTGGTTAGTTAAGATGTGTTAAACTAGGTTTTGCGTAAAATGTATTTTTAAAAAATTATTTGCCCTTTTCTGTTTTGAGATATTGCGCTTTGGTAAATAGTAGATTCAATATGGGTAAGTGTGTGGGGTGGTACCTATTTTTCAACAATAAAACCAATTGTTATAGCTTAGCAAAATTACATTTAGGCAGATCTGTAGAGTGAGGAGATCTGAACATACTTTTCCCCTGTTTAAAGACCTGGGTTTATTTCTACTTATGCATCTTTTCATTATCCACGTTATGCATATTTTCTTCATTAGGGGAAGACAGACAATTACAAATTCCCTTGTATATTTGGCCAGGTTGCGATCAAGGAATATGGAAGTTGTGTATCGCAAGCAAATTTTGAGGCTTATAAAAATTTGTTTACATATGCCACATTGAACATTTTCAATAAACTGCTCCTGTTCATTACAAGTTTATCTAATTTGAAGGAATTCGTGAAGGAGCTTAAAGTTTGACTTTTTCAATTTGATAATCAAGATACTGAAAATTTCTTGTGGCAGGCTTGAGTTGAATATAGGAATTCAGGAGGTACATTATGTGGTGGTCATGAACTGAATTTTGCAATAAATTATGGAGTATTACTCACTATTATTTTTATTTTTGTGTTTTTATACACTTTTATTTATTTTGGTATTTTTTTTTTAGCTGTCATCTACCTTTCTCTTTGAATTGTTCTGAAGGTGCTTCAACATAATTTTCTGAATTCATGAAGTACCTAGCCACTTTTTTTCACCAAATCTGCTTGACTAAAGTTTATTGAATTTAAATTGTAGATTTTTAGTATTATATTGAATATTTCTATTTATGAAACTAGTTGTTATAGAATAATGTATAATAACTTGCATGTGAATTTTAATGGAATAAAGAATCTGAATTTATATATATATATTATGATTTGGATGTTAACTTTGATACCAAATTTCTGTTCACTGATCATATTTATATGAACATTGAACGTAAAAAGGAATTTTAGTCCTACTTCTCTTCTTCTTTGGTCAATTATCATTTCCAATCTTCCAACACAATTATGGGAGTTGTACCAGGTCATTATTTGATTAATTTTGGAATATTGCCCAGCAATTTATAATTACAATGACATCAATTGAGGCAGTTCAACAAAAGTTCTTTTATAATTTGAGCTACCATGGCCTGTAAGCATAATTCTTTGTATGAGAGTGAATGTAAATGTCGGAGAATTACAATCCTTAGGAAAAGAACTTTTGACTTGTGTTATTAAGCTATCCCTGGCAGAATGGAATTGATCTTTATAAGATGGAATTCAGAGTGCCTTACTGAGTAGTTAATTAGAAGGCATGTCTATTTTAAATGTCTTAGTGAAGTTAGGCTTTCCTTTCTTTTTTCCTGTTTAACCACCGGTAACTACCGTTTAGATAATTCCTCAGAGGATGAATGAGGATGATATGTATGAGTGTAAATGAAGTGTAGTCTTGTACATTCTCAGTTCGACCATTCCTGAGATGTGTGGTTAATTGAAACCCAACCACCAAAGAACACCGTATCCACGATCTAGTATTCAAATTCGTGTAAAAATAACTTGCTTTACTAGGACTTGAACACTGGAACTCTCTGCTTCCAAATCAGCTGATTTGGGAAGATGCGTTCACCACTAGACCAACTTTGTGGGTTTAGTGAAGTTAGGGTAGTGTAACTATGTCTAACTATATCTTTAGTGAAGTTAGGCTATGCATTGGTGAGATGCAAAGAATGATAGAAAAAATACTATGAACATGACATTGTTCTTCGCTTAATATAAATCTATTATTCCAAGTATTTTTTTTCTGTTAATTCATTTATTGCTCTTTGATATGTAAATTATAGTAGTAGTGTGAAGAAAGGTAGTCTGAATTTTTATCTGACTCCTGCACTTCGTCTTTCTTGGTCTTTATTTTGTTACAGCTAGTAATTCATGTACAAATTATAAATATCCATCTGTTTTTATATTTTAACCTCATATTTTTAATTTTAAATATTCCATTTTACTTTATTAAATGCTTATCCTGTAAAAATAAAATCCCAATTTTAAAACTAAAATTATGATAGTTAATTATCTTTATTTTGGGTTTTTTTTTTAATTCAGGTAGTTGGTTTGGTGACAAGAAAGGACCTTGCTAGATATCGTACGTGGAGACATGCTGGTACTATGGGCCTCAAAGAATTAAGAGTAAGAGTATGACAAGGTAAGACAGTTATAAAATGATTTACCTTCAGATTAAAATTATAAATCAGAATCTAGTCAAAAATGCATTATTCAGCAATTAATATCAGCTATAATGTTTTTACTTAACGTATTTTCCAATTATTAAAGTAATTGTTATTTTTTTTAGAATTAATCAAGTATGAATTTTTTATATTAACAATTGAACTCATTTGATGTTATCGTTACACGCCCTTGACATATGAATTGTAATATTCAGGAAGGGTTTCCTTAATAAGTGTTATAGCCAATTAAGCTTGCTGTTTACAAGCGGACAGGAAAAAGTACTCAGACAGGCTAAATACACTAGATCAGGTCATGCACATATATTGAAATATTATGCAGTGATTAAAATAAAAGATTTATTCATTTATGCTCCCTAACAGAAACTTGGCCAAGACTCAACATAATTTAAATCAGGAATGAAGGATCATGAACATGGAAAAGATGATTAATGAGGGAGAGAATCTACCCAAAAGAGGACTGCAGCATAAGACAAAATCTCATTCTGAGATTAGTATTCCTTCAGGCAGGATGTCTTATGCTGTCCATAAACCTACAGGAGATTTATGTATCTTATCTCAAGATGGGAGCAACACTTATGAATGATTTTTTATTAAACAGCCTGAAGTTATGCTACAATAAATTGTCATTTTCCATCAGAAATTAAAGCATCACCTGAAAACAATTTTAGGATTCCTGAAGAAATGCCTTATTTATTCCCCCTGAATTGTGTGACATGTGGAAGTATTCAACTGAAATATTAACTATTCAATTGAAACAACACTGTCAGTAGCTGAGGATGTGTTAAGATATTTGAAAAACTTTATGATAAATAAATGTTATATGAGGGTGAATCAAATATATTTTGAGCACATAAGTTTGAAGGGAGCAGACAGCTGCTTCTAGAGCGCATTGGTGGGGATGTCAGGAGTGGAGAGACCAGGCAGTGTCTGGCTTAGACTAGTTTGGCAGTAGCACTCGCAATGTAAGAGCAACAGGTGCACATCCTTCCACTGCACAATACATTATCATTAAATTTCTTGCTCATGAAGGCGTAAAACCAGTGGAGATTCTGCAAAGATTGACTGTGCATTTCAGGGATCAAACATTGTCAAGAGCTCACGTGTTTGCCTGCCATAAAGAGTTCAAGGAAGGAAATCAACGGGTTGAAAATGAGGAACATGATTGCCGTCCTTGGACCAACATTATGGAGGAGAACATGGACACGATTCGCGACCTTATTGAAGGTGATCAACATCTGACAGTTTCTGAAATTGCATCACAGGTTGGAATAAGTTATGAAAACTTCAAAATCATGACATCTGTTTAGAAACAGATGTCAAATCTGTTTCTAAACAGATTCTAAACAGAATCTGTTTTCTTCAAATTTTTCTGTTTAGCCTCCGGTAACTACCATTTAGATAATACTTAAGAGGATGAATGAGGATGTTATGTATGAATGTAAATGAAGTGTAGTCTTGTACAGTCTCAGGTTGACCATTTCTGAGATGTGTGGTTAATTGAAACTCAACCACCAAAGAACACCGGTATCCACAATCTAGTATTCAGATTCTTATAAAAGTAACTGACTTTAATCGATTACAAAAGAGCTAGGGTTCTGTAAAGTGTGTGTCAGGTGGGTCGCTTGCCTTTTGACAGCAGAACACAAGTTGGGACGTTTACGTGTCAGGAGCTTTCAGCATGGTTTGTAGAAGGGAATGCATTTTTGAATATCATCACCTACGATGAAACATGGATCCATCATTATACACTCGAATCTGTACAAGCCAGCATGGCGTGGCAAAGGAAGTGAGAGGCAACCCCTGTGAAAGTCAAAAGTCAACTGTTGGCTGGCAAAGTGCTTGCAACTGTATTTTTTGACTGGCAAGGCATTTTGCACATTGATTTCTTGCATTAGCGTCTGACAGTCATTAAATGCTGCATATTACTGTGAGCTTATGAATGAGGTAAAGGTTGCTTATCGTTCCAAAAGATGTGACCAACTGATTTGAGACGTTATTCTCTTCCATGACGATGCAGCTCTAACTTGCAGAAAATTTGAGGAAATGAGACGGACTCCACTTGACTATCCTCCCTAACACCCTTACCTATCTCCCTATGATTTTCATCTCTTTGGGTCGCTTAAAGAAACACTAGGAGGACAGAAATTCCAAGACTGCGGTGGTGGAGGCCTTTGTGCACAATTGACTCCTGACACAACCCTCTTCATTTTACGATGCCAGGATCAAAAACCTTCCCATTTGCTGAGAAAAATGCATTTCCAAAGTAGGAGATTATGTTAAAAAATTATGAATGCATGGTTATTTGATTACAACAAAATAAAACTTTAAAAAAAATAAAGTCTTGTTGATATTTGATACATCCCTGTAATTTTGATAGTTTTTAAAAAAAATTAATTAATAAACCTTGTCCAATTCATATTTCAAAACTATATTCATATGGTCATGAATATTTGTGTATTTTCATAATTTTATGATTTATCAGGCAATACGTTTTTAATTTATCGTATGATTTACATTATGATTTATGAGTTGTGGCTAATGTCATGATGAACCTTTTTAACAATGTGTATTAAACTTATGTCTTTGTTAGGGATATAAAGTAATGTCACTAATGGGATGATCAGAAAAAAGACTCAACAGTGACTTTAAACTCTCAATAGAACTTAAATCATAAAATCTCTTTGAAGTTCATTAGCACCTAGGTAATAACAGTATCTTGAATATTGCTTACTGAAGTTACTTTTTATTATTTTAATCATTGAATAGTTTTTTAGAATTATGAAAATCACCACAATGGTCCTTTTAAATGTTTCTTTTTTATAGTTTCCTAACATTCATTATCATAGTACATTATAATCTTGAACTGAGTTATATTGATTTCATGTATGAGTATTTAAAATTAGATCAAATGTCTTGAGTTTATTTCACACGATCTGTTATCTCTGAATCAAACATCTTTTATTTATTACATCATCTTGTATGTAAAGAGTTAAGTTTAACAGCTAAATTGCAAATTGTTTTTGATGATTCTGCTTAATTTTTAAATAATTTATCTCTCGGTGAACATTAATAGAGTTTTTCCTATTCAGCAGGATATTTTCTCGATAATTATCAGATTTAGACCATATATTATATTCTTACTATTGACATAAAGAAGATGTATAGGCAAATTCTGGTAACACCTAAGGACAGCAACTTACAAAGAGTTACAAACAAAATTACAAAGAGTTAATAATCAGACGAGTGATCTTGGGTTCCCTCCAAATCATGGGGATAGCAAATGGGATAATCATGGGATAGCAAATTTTTCCATGCAGTGAAATGCCTGGAACATGATAAACAACAGATATGTGGGTCCCAGGCCCTTGTTTGGTCCCTGACTTTTCACCCAAAATAAAGTTCATAACCCTTTTTTACTAATGTAGTAAGGTTTTGCCTTTGATACTTGAGCATCACTTCACTACATACATAACTAACATTGTTAGGATGATTTAAACAAACTCTAGGCATTTTGTAACTAACGACTAATTAAAAGAGTAAATATGTAATACACAATAATTCAGACACACAAAGCACTCACAATGACGTGTTTACTGATTCACTACTATCTCACAACTGACATTGTTCTGATGAATGCCATACATGATCATGTTTGTACATGTTTATACACGTGTGAACCTGCACAATAGTAGCTCATTTGGTTCCATTGTATTTACAATGCTGTAGGAGTATTTACTTGACTATGGACAAATGGACGAAGAAATGTTTTAAAATATTTAAAAAAATTAAAATAAGAAAAAACTGTGGGTGATTCGGAGAAATTCCGAATACATCTTTGAAAACAGGATAAAAAACTGCATTAAGTACACCTATAGACAAAAATCATGACAAAATTGAGACAAAAATCATGTTAACCAGTGTAATGGAACAAACTCTAACGCTAGTAACAATATTCTACATGGATTGTTTCCAATATTTAAATCAAAGAACTTCAAACACATTGTTCAGTCCTTTTCCACTTCACAAGGAATAGATTGGTCATTTATCCCTTCATCAATGCATTTCAGTGGGTTGTGGGAAAGCAGCATAAAGAGGGTTAAATTTTGTTTTTTCTGTGACGTAGAACAAACTATTCTTAGCTTTGAAGAACTATTCGCCATACTAATACAAATTGAAGCTTGTTTTAATTCATGCACATTATATGCTGTATCTTAAGATTCAAGGGATCCACAACCATAACGCCTCTCTCAACATTGAAAGACATTTTCTCATTGTATGTGCTCTCACATCAATTCCTGACCGTGATTTCACTGAAATTTCTATTAATTGTTCAGGCAGTTAGTAACTAATGCAAAAATTTACACAATCTTCTTGGAATAAGTGGTCGAAAGATTACTCGAATCAGTTACAACAACGAAACAAATGGCAAACTCCTAAGAGGAATATCTGTGAAAGAGACTTAGTAATAATATCAGATGAAAATTCTTCTCCTCTGCAATGAAAACATTGTTTAATAATGAAAATATTTTCAGGATTAGATAATTTTGTACGTGTTGCAGATGTAAAAACACCAATTGGAGTACTTTGTAGACCAATACACAAACTATGTTTATTATCAATTATAAGGAATTGAACACATGCTCATTGATAATTTTTCTCATGCTCTCTGTATCTCTCTTTCTCTCCCTCTCTGTATATATATATATATATATACTCAAGGTATCTGTTTTAACATAGTAGATCCTTATCTGGTTTCGCTTGATCCATTGCAGATATCTACTCAAACAAAGCAATTTACATATTTAGGGCATCCATACACATAATTAACCTATTTAGGAGGTCCATCTATACAATGTATTTAAACAAGTTTTGCTATCATAGCGATTTACTTATTTAGAATATTCATACAAACAATTTAGTTATTTAAGAGATCCATTAATGCAATGTATATAAACTAGTTTTGCTGTCTGTACAAGCAATTACTTACTTAATTATCCATCCACCATCACATTTACTTATTAAGGAATCCACCTATTTAAGGTTCTTATCCTATTAAAAATTGTATTTAAAAAGTTTACTTTTGTTATGCACTTACCAAATTCCATAGTTTTATTGTGTGGGTAGAATACATCGGATCATTATGAGGAGGAATCTTAAAATGATTTTGAAACACTCACTGTACAGTTATGTAACTGACATTGTTTTAGAAATAAGCTTTAATAGCAAAAGCAGAATGTACACCATTACATGATTTCTTCATGATCCTGATTGGTAATCAAGCTCTAGATAGCTACTTCCCACTCATTAATCGTAAATTATATCCTATGTTGCCAAATCGCCTAATTTACTCCTGCATTCATTGTTAATTTATTACAGTATTTTTAACTTGTATAATTCATAATGTTTAATATATTTATTGTTTTTTTTAATAGGGCTTCACCTAGGGGCTCCGTCAGATCAGAACCCTAAAGATCGGGGTGGGGATGCTACAGATACTGCCGAGGAGCTGTCAGATTCCATGTGACAGCGGAGTCCCCGATCAGACATAGCTCTGATCCGATTGAACTCCCAGGTAAGAGAAGTCTAGCACCATAAATGTATTATAAAAATAATATAACCGTTACTAACAACTATCGAACATATTATAACTACGTGTAGTTATGACGATCACTTATCACTATAAAGCAGCCACAAGAATTAAAATTACTTATGGCAATTTTCATCATTTTATCAGCACCATCATCATTATGTCATTAATTTATTATCTGATATTACTATTGCCTAAAAAAAAAAATCAACGTTTTTAACATCACCATTATGTATCACCAGAAAGAAATCACCGTCACACCATCACCAATTGATTATATGTAGATCTTAAATGTTACAGCTGCCGTATTAGCAGCGCAAAATAATTCCTATTTTATTTTTTGTGTAGCAGCTTGCTATGTATAATTTACCAATAAAGATAGATTATAAAAATATTTTGATCTGTAATGCATATATATTTGTTTATTTACTGTTTTAATAAAAATGTTATTTTAATACTAATGTAAATATTTCATATTTATAACACTTAATTTCACTAAATTCACTTAATTTCTAGAAAAGAATAAAGGTAGCTGAGTGGCAGAGTAGGTACTGGCTTTCTAATCCAAGACTTAGCGATATGAATCTGGCTCACAGCAATTAAAATATGTAACCAGTTTGTTGAATATTGGTACCCCAACTAAATTATTGGGGGAAATTCAAGTCATCAGAGTTGGACTGACCACATCATCCTCTTATAAGTGACCATGAAATAAGATAGCTGTCTTTACCTGTCGTATCTCTATGGTGTGATGTTTTTCAATCAGGGAAAATTTCAAATTCTTTTAAGGAAAGAAGAAATTTGAAATTCTATTTTACATGAAGACTTTGTGGCCATCCATTAATATATATGGCATATTCAGACAACGAGATGATTGATCCATGTGTAGAATTTTTTGTGAGTGTAATATCATAAATTGGTAGGCACACATGGAAACAAGTGAATGAGGTTTACTGAATTATCTACAAATCTGCTTAACAGTAATTAGTTCTGGATAATCACTTTCAAATTTTCTATTAAATTTATCTGTGAAGGTCTAATGAACATCTGAGGCATGTGAAAACAGTTCTTTTTTATCTTCTTTAAGATTGTGTACAAGTATTTTAAAGCATTTTCATCTTTTAGTGTCAAAGTCATCATTAATTACTATTTTTTCATTTTCTTTATGCCTGTTATTTTTGTTATTATTTCATGATAGTTTATTAAATATTTTTGAAAGTTGGTGATGTTTACCAGAAAGAAAAGAAAAATTGAAGAAGTATTTTGAAAGATTCCGTATACAGTATGCAGGAAAAAGTTAATTGGTCTTAGAGGTGGAGATAAAAATAGAATACAATGGAGATAAGAATAGAATAGAGATAAAGGAAGAGTTTGATTACAGATTTTTATCTATGGTTTAAAACTTAATTGTTTATCTGCTCATTTGTTTCATTTATTGATAGCAAAAAAGTATAGGTCATTCCAATTTCTTCCGTAGGATCTCAGATTACTTTCATTTGTAGCTTGTGAGGATAGCATTGTGTTAAGTACCATAATCACTTTTTTGATTAAAAATTTATTTCACCTAAATATTGAATCTTTGCATCTACTGTAGATTGTTCTTATTCTACCTAATACTGTCTGAATTATCCAAACTAATTCAGGCCCACCATTTGCTTTAACTCTTATGAAGATATTTTGTACATCTTGTTCAATGTTAGCTTGCCATTCATCTATTCATCTTCAACCTGAATGAAACCAGTACTAAGATTCTGCAACACATACAGGACTACAAGTTTTTAACTGGCAGATTTTGAGCGGTGGGTATCGTAATGTATAGAAAGCTGATCATTACTGTTTCTCCATGGATCAAAGAAGTGGTTTAGTGTATGTCAGATTGTAAATTCTTGGACTGGAGAATAGCATGTAGTAATAACACATATTAACTTGCACTTCTGCATAAACATTGACGGTGAATGGTTATGGGAAGGCAGTATTTGTTAATGATCGGGTATTATTAAAATCATAACAGTCAACTATTTTTAAGAATGTGTACTGTAAATGGTTTTTTATTCTGAGTTATATGTGAAATGGACCTACATATAAAGATAAAAAGGAAAAAAATTATTTTCTGAGAAAACATATCTTATATATTTTAACCATTTTTCTTTTATCGATAAAAATTTGATTTATCAGTTATGAACTACTTGTAAATTTAATTAAAAATAGTAATAAAATTAAAAATTAAGTAGTTTTTATTACACTTACATAAAACACAATCTATAATAATTACAGATTCTGTAATTATAATTACATACAGATACATACATTTTTATTGATATAAATTGTTTATTTGGGGTAAAACTTCATTTGAAAACAATTTTAATTAGTATATCTGCTATCTTTATTGGTAAATAAATAAATAAATGAATATTAATTTTTAGCTTGAAGAATACTTAAGTTATCATTACAGTCACTGCCAGTGCTATTATATTATATATTACATTGTATTAATTATTAAAACCTTTTTTTTTTTGTATTAATTACATAAAAAATATAATATTATAATAAATATCCTGTACAGTGATGAATGTTAAAAATATTATTAATTTGGTTACCTTAAAAATATTGCATGGCTGGTAACATAAATATATGGACATTGTTCAAATGTAATAAATAAAAGCAGGTGTAAAAATAAAGATATTTAATTAATAATTAAATACAAAAATAAAACATCATTGTTAGCAATATATGTGTAATAAAACATTTTGATTAGTGATTATTAATAATACATTTATTGTTCTGAAATAAAATGCAAAACATGCTAAATTATTTCATCAATAATTTAAAAAAAAAAATTAAATGTATTAAAGAATTTTAGAATGTATTATTTTTTGCCTAAGGATGAATTTTTTTTATTTCAAGTACTGTTTTAACATTCAGTGATCATGAAGTAAAGAACGTATGTTTTTTAAAATCATGGTAAATAAAATCAAACAGAATTATTAATGCTAAGTTCTTTAATTAAATGCATTTTTTTTTCTCCTGAGTGTTCATCAACTATAAAAAGAATAATTTATATTAAAATTTTAATGAAACCCAATGTGGTAATCATATTTATCTATAGGGCGGCATTGAGTTTTTATTTTATTAACATATTCTTTTTGTAAAATAGAATAAAACCAGTTTTGATGTCATCCTAGTTAGATGTAAGTATATATCTTATAAATATCTTTTATTCCATATAAAAATTGCTATTAAGTGTTTGTTTACCGTTTAATGCTCAGACGTCAAAATGTGAAAGTAAATTTTTAGAAGTACTAGTTTTCAGATATATTATAAAAAAAGTCAGGAGTTTCACTAAGTAATGTTTTTTCTTTTAAGAACTTCTGGTAATTATTTCAATATCCAGACATTTTCCTAGTAGTATAGAAAGTTACCAATAAAATATTTTTTATTGATATTAAAAAAAATATATATTTTATTTTAATGCGTCCAAAAATTTTAATCAGCAATGTAATTACTTTAAGATATATTATTAAAGATGAGTATATTTTTCCAATATGAAATTAACCCATTGCTGGGTTCATGGTTTATGTAATTGCTGATTAGCTGTCATTACAACTATCCTATAATGCTCCAGAAGCCAGATTCGAATAAAATTAAAAAAATTCATGTCACTTTTATTTAAATTTGAATGCCCATGTATTAGTAACATAACTTCGATCGCAGGGATTTTATTAACAGCACTGCTAAAGAATGATTGTCTTGAGTCTGACAATTGTTACTTCCAAACTGTAATGAGTACTTTTTTATACAGTAGTGCTTCTTAATGCGATTAATATGTAATCATTTGAAACAATTTTTCTATAAAAAAAAAAGAACCAGTGAATACATATCTGTGTTGTCAGAATTATTAGTATTATTTCTTATGTTGTTAAATGTATGAGGCAAATATATCACTGGCACTCATTCCATAATTCCAAATTATTGACAAAAAATATTCCAAAATAAAATGTTCCAAATTTATTGACCCTATGTATGCAGGTATTTGGTCTTATAAGACAGAAAGCTGAACATTATTATTTATTTTTAAATATTCTCGCTCAGTTTTTTATGGAAAGTATTAAATCAAGGATTGCATTCTACTTTTTATAAAAAAGTGTACTATATATTTTTTTTAATCCTGTGTATATTATTGTAATTGATATTTTTTATTATGTAATTTTTATGGAGCTGTTGAATTGGGAATATAAAGAGAACTCTTCCTTTTATTTTTATAGTTCATTCTAAACTTTTATCCTATTTTTTAACTTCTTGTATATGATTTAAATTATATTGTAAATAATTTATTTTTTATGAATCTCACTTAAGAAAAGTTCTTCTTTAATGGAAATTTTTTCTGAAAGTGTAAAATGAATGGTTTATTACAGAGAACTGTAGAATATAAAGAAAGTTACATGATGTCTAGGAATTTTTTTTAAATTTATTTTAAATGTATTACTTTGGTATGTAGGTAATAAAATATGATCATCAAACAATATGTGATCCATCAAACAATACACTGCAATGTTATCTTTATATTGACATTTAACATCTAGAATTTTTTTTACATAATAAATCTTTAACAAATATTTATTAATTAAAGTTAGTTTATATTTTTGTGAAAAGTAAAGTCAGTTAATTATTCAGGTTTTTTCCTGTACCATTATCAAATTATAATCCTGAAGTATTTTTCAATTTTTTATCATATATATATATATATATATATATATAATAATAATATAACTTTACACTGCTCACCGAGCAGTGTAAAGTTTTGACTTGAAGGGCTGACAATTGCTTGCAGTTCTCAATGGGCTTAAAGTATTGATATGCAGTGTTATATTTAGTTAAGTATAGAACATATTACTCCTCACTTTCCTCGGTAAGCCTGGTATTCGAACTTCTTATTCTTGATAATGCTTTTGCTGTTACAACCGTTATGGTTATGGCACCTAACATGCAGATCTATACTTACTATTAATTAACAAATTGTTACTTTTTATTGATATCATTTGTTTTCATGTTAACAAATAAGATTTTTTAAATACACTTCTAACACCATGAGCACTGGCGGTTAAGGCACTGGATTTTTGCAACTTACATCTTACAAACAAGGAATTTTAATTTCCTAATTTATTAATAAAGTATAAATCATTTAATTTGCAAGAGAGTAACAAATTATAAAGTTAAGAATTTCTTTTTAACAAAAAATGAATTTTTAAACAAAAAAAAAGTATTTTGATATTAGGACATATATAAACATTAATCAAAATGTTTTAGTTGTACTGTGCACATGCTCAAAATAAATGAGACTTAAGTATTTTTATAAGAAAAAATGATATGATGTAATAATAATAATAATTATAATTACTAATATGAAATTTTAAGTGTATTTGTTTTTTCATTGGTTTGTTTGTTTAGTATAAAAGTGAAATAATAATAATAAAAAAAAGAAATAACAACCAATTTGTTTAATAAATTATTAATTATCTATTCTCTACTGTTACTAATAAATAAATTGAGTGTAAAATAAATACATTGAGACTGTCAACTTGACTATGATGAATTTCATTGTTACTCTTGTAACAAGTGACGTGATGGCAGTAAAAAAGAAACAATCTCTTCTATTTTCTTATTAAATAATAGTTTATTAAGTTTTGTAGTATAAATTATGCATTGATATGGAAAGAGAGTATTTTTTTTTTTTAATTAAACATTTTTAAACAGCAAGTTGTAAGCATGCTGTTTTTATTTTTCAAATGGTATATGTGTAATAACTTTTCATGTTGGCTGAAATGAAGATTGTGGGAAATTAATTATTAATGCTAACTATCTCATGAATGGTTGGTTTTTCATGAATTGCTTTCTTCATGTACATAATGCACTCAACAGAAGATGAACCAAGATTTCCAGAAGAAATATTTTTAATATTCATTTTTTTGACTGAAAAGATTTTAAAAAGATTTAAAAGATTTTAATTCCTTTGAAAAGCCTAGACAATTTCAAATTCAATATTTTGAGAACTTTAGAGAAATATATTTCTTTGAAGTTACTGTGAGAATCCCGTTTTACTGTAAAGTACTTTATAAGACTATTTTTTTTCTACATTTGATTTGCTAGAAGTTAATATTTTTTGAAATATATTTTTTTATATACCAAAAAATGTTTTTTTCTGTCAAAAAATATATCTAACAGAATTTTATGATTTATCATTTATCTGTTAATCAAGTTCAATGTTTTATTTCCATCATTGTCATTATCAAATATTTATTTTGTCAGCATAGAAGCCTGTCTGAAATGAAATATATTATTTTGACACTTCTTCAAAAAAACAAAATTAGATTTCAGAAATAAAAACCAGTTTACAAATTGTTGAAATATATATTTTAAGTTCAGCAAATAATATTGTGATCATTACTCTTAAGTTTTTACTATTTTTGTCATTTTATTACTCTTCATAAATCAGATTAGTTGGAAATTTAAAAAAAATAAAATGAATAAAAAGCAGATACTGATCAGCATACCGCCAGATTTTTTAATCTAAAGTCAAGTGAGTTTTTAGTTTAATTCCATGGTAGAGACAGCCTTCTAGTGGTCTCTTCATAGTATTGTTTATAAATTTTCTTGAATTTTATTTTCATCGACAGTAATCTACATTTTTATAGAGACTAGGTTTTCTTCCACTGATATCTTCTGGTAATTAAAGATTTTACGCTAAAATAACATTTTTAATGCTAATGTTTTATTTGATGTTTTGTTTTGTTTTCTTATTTATTCATTAGTCCAGTTTTTAATTATGCTTATTCACTAATAAGCATAATTAAAAACTGGACCCTTTCCAAAGTTAAAATTATGGCTCTATGAAACAAAGTAAGTATGACAACTGTGTATATCAACTTATCTTGGTTTTATTATGGAATTTTTTCTTGGTGGACTGTACTGCTATGGTTCCATCTTTTATTTTAAATTAATGTTAATTATTTAAATGTTACTAACATTTTTATTTATAATTAAAAAGTTTAGTTTATTAATAAATAATTAATATGAATTAATGTACCTTTGTTAGTTGGTACAATTTATTTATGGTAAAATGTAGATGCTGTTGTTTAAATTTCAAAAAATGGTTGAAGAATTCAGTTATAAGTTCTAATAAGTTTACATACTTAAGAAAAAGATTATGAAAATTTATGAAGAGAGAGCCTGTGAAATCAAAATTGTAATTAATTCTAGTTTCTAAGAACTATCAGTTAAATTCAAATATCTAGACTGCTTTTACATAGTATTAACAAAGATAATAAAAAATAGGGATTCTAGTATATGTGCTGGATGAATATACAATTATTTAATCAAGGGTTAGAACCGTTTTAAAATTGTAGCTTCTACATTGTTGTATGGAAGCGAGTCCTGGTTGATAACTGATCTACACAAACAGCAGAAATCAGTTTCCTAAGGAGAATCAAAGAAATTTCAAAGAGAGATGGTTTGAATAAGTTGTTAGATAGGAATGAAACTTTAAGCTTATTCAACTGGATTTATTGCCCATGAAGGATAGAGATAACTTATATTCAAAATTATTTGAATATTGGAAAAAATAGAATTAGAAAGCCAAGGATGAGATGAGGGCCTATAAATTCTTGAAGGCAAAAAGAATAACAATATTAATTAGTATTCTAATTATAACATCATGTTACATGAGTACTTTAATGTGATACACACATAATGTTATGTATCCTACTAATAATTAATTTTTAAATAATTTTCTAAAAAAAGGTCATAATTTCTAAACAATTACTTGATGTATTTTATACTAAAAGTAATTACTTTATGTAAAAGTAATTACTTTTACATAACATAAAACAATACTAGCTACTACTTTGTAGTGAACTTTTGGATATCACTGTGTATTACAAAGTGCATTTTATTACAAAGAAATTAAACTTGTTCGTGGAAAATCAGCCAAGTTAAAGTTAATTAATTAAATACATAAAATAACAATAATATAACAAAATTTCTAATAATTCATCTTTTAATGATGGGTCATAATAAAATCATTACACTGTAATTAATTAATGTGTAATAAATTTGATAATAATCATTTCAAAAGTAGTGTACATTGTAATAATTTATTAAAATAATAACATAATATATTTTACATCTACATATTATTTTTGTTAGTATAAAATTGATTAAAAAAGCTAATAATAATAATAATTATCTACCTAGATACATATATATATTTTTGAAAAAATCTATGTATTATTTATTTTCTATCTAAAATAAGAATACTTATTTTTTCCTTTATTAAATTACTTTTAAAAAATTTATTATTTTTTTTTATTGTTATTATATTTTTGTTACTAAATTGTATATTCTATTAACTTATTAATGAATACTTATAGTTATTTATAGTTTTAAATATAACTCGTTTTAAAAAAAATATATATATAAAATTATATTTCTTGTTAGATTAATGAATATGTAATTAATATTTAAAATAATATTATTTATTATGATTATTACAAGTTTTGTTATTATATATTTAAAAAAATAATAATATTGTTATAAGAATTCTCTAGAAGGTAGCTTTAAACATAAGCAAATTTATTTTTTCCATTATTACAACACATACAAAAGGTAGATTTGTTCCATTTTATTACGAATTGTATTATTTAAATAATTATTTGAAGTTTTTGTTTTATTATTTTACAAATTACTATGATTTAATTAAATTAAATACCAATTCTATGTTTTTGTCATTTGGCAAAATGTGGTATGTCTTCTGACTGGTTTTAAGTGGATGTCCTTTGTGAACTAATTTTTTCCTGTTTTGATGTCTTCTAGAAATATGATTTTGAATCTTTTGTGTCTCCATCACATTATTAAAACATATCTTAAATAGTTTAAAACTTTGTTTTTGTCATTATTTCATTAAAAAAAGTTCTTAAAAACCTAGTAACGTGTTATAATAATTTTTTCTACAATTTCAGCTGCTGAAGTCATAAGAATTTTAATAATTATTTTTTACTTGTTGTTTACTAAAGAATTTACATATTTACGCTCTTTTATTAGTTCCCTTTCTTACATTTTTTTATTCCCTTTATTATTTTTTCTTTTTAAAGATATTAAAAGTAAATCAAAATTTACCACTGATATCTGTTCTGATTTATGTATTTATATACACTGAATATCATAATAAGCTGTGTAACAATTTAAAATTATTAAAACAGATAAATGACTCACTAAAATTACATTGCAATTGTTATCGGAGTATCATTTACAGCTTGTAGTGCAGCTTCTCTTCAGTGGAGTTACCGTTAACATTGTAGTTAATCACTTTTGTTTAAAAAGGTCAGGAAAGTCTTTTAATACATAATAAATAACATATTCTGTCTGTGTTATGCGTTAATTTAATAAGTTGTTTTTATTTTCATTTTCATTTAAAATACCTTATTAAACATGTATTATTTAGACAAAAATAATTTATTAAATAAAAAATATATCATACATTTGACATGTTATATATACAATATATTATTCAACTGTGTTTTAAAGAAGTTTCCTAACCCTTTTAAGACAGATGCCATTAATAATAGTGCCAATGATAACTACTAAAGAGGAGCTGTGTAAGCTTCTCTAGAAGAATAGTTACCATATATTCCGTATAATCCAAAAGTTAGTAATTTTTAATTACACAAAACTGCATATTTACAAAAAAAATTTTAGAATATTTACTCTTGTGAATATGGAATAATATATAAAATTTTCCATTATGTTTTTTCTTTTTTCTTTATAAATAGCTGTTGGGGAAGGGTTTGGTTGTTTTGCTTAATGATAGAAATTTTGTTTAATATATCTTGTTATTACATCATCCTTTAATTACCATTTTCTTAGTTGACCCAAATAATTTTTATAGATAAAAGATGTGGGAATTTAAAATAATATGATTCATTATTCTAAATCTGTTGGTATTTGATTAACTATACTAATGACAGGTAAGAATAAAATAGAGTACATTTATTGTTATTACATTAACTACTTATGATTAATGGTTGTACCATTTATGATCAACCGTTATGCGAGTGTTGTTGACTGTCCATAAAATCGGAATATTTTGTCTGGTTTGGCTTAATTAATGAAAGTGATAACTTTGAATCCAAGCAAGATCAACTGCCACTTTGTAACGGGATTAGTATTAAAACCCAAAACTTTTTAAATGACACACCAACAAATTTAATAAATAATACTGTTTTCAAACTCACGTCATAATGTGATTCATAGCAATTAGAAATATTATTTTGATTAAATTTAGTTTGGTTTATTGTTTATTAAAACATTTATGGTTTTAAATAATTTTCCATTATTGACCATTATGAATGAAAACATTAAAAATATCCTGTACTTTTATGAAGCAATACAATAAATGTTAGTGGCTGTGGTGACATGAAACTAACATATCTTTGAATATTATAAAATACTCTATGATTTTAAATGTATTTACTTTAAATTAAATGCTATTGAATGTGCTTTTATATTGAAAGGAAAGTAATAAAGTTATTTGATTCTAAATCGTTTAATATAATAACAAGTTTAATATAACAAGTTTTGTTAAATTTTAATAAATTATAGAATGTTTATCAAAATGATCATGTTATAATATATATGTAAACATACGATATGTTTACAAATATACCACATGGTTGTTATTTAAAATATATATTGTTTATTTATTTATGATTATCAATGTTATCATAAGCAGTTTTATAACATTTAACATCTATTTATACAATCTGAACTAAAAACTTAAACTGCAGACAGAATATAATTTATTTACTTTTTTCTTCTTTAAATCATAAAATTATTACATTTATTCCAGTTACTTTGGGTGGTGTTAATAAGATAAAAAAAATGTTTCTGATTAAAGCTACCTTTTTCTAATCTTGTAGTTTGTTATTAGATTATTATTAGATGATTCTCATGTTACTTATTGAATAATGTTAATTGTATTTAAAAAAGGAAATTATACTTAATAAACTTAATCTATCGATTTATTTTATTAATTAATTAATTAATATATTGAAATATTAAATAAATAAAATAATGATTGATATTTTATTCTTTTGACCCAAATAAACTAACTTGTGATAGATAGTTTTCTTTGAAGGCTGGACCTGAGAGAATAGTTTATATTGCATTACATATTTAAAAAATAGTAAGCTATTGAAAGTGTATCATTAGGGTAACTAAAAGTATTCAAATAAAATAATGGTTTTATGTTTATTTATTTAATTTTCTAGATTTTCTTAAGTAATTTTATTCAATAAAACAAGAATATATTTATTTTGATATAGCAGATGTTTATGAAAAATAAGAAAAGTTGTATATCAAATTGAAAAATGTAAAGCCCATATATCAGGGTATAATATTGAAAAATTTTATCCTGTCTTATTTTTAAATAAAAAAAAAAATTATAATAATAAAGTGTTAACCACCTTAGTTTATGATTGCTTAAATAATTAAATTACTTGTTTTCGTAAATAAAAACTTTATTTATTTTCCTTTTTACTCATATAATTTTGTTAATATGGTAATATAATTGTTATTGGTTTAAGTAAAATGTTAACATATTTTTTAAATCCATTCTATTTTATTAAGTATCTTAATTGGTTATTATTATTTTATTATAATTATAAATAAACCATTATATTATATGAATAAAAAGTATTTTTAACATATTAATATTTTTTTCTATATTACTTTTATATAAAAAAAATAATTATAAATTTATAGAAAAAATATTATAATTATTATTATTAAATTTTATTAATTATTTACATTTATTAATTATCACGTTATTATAATAATTATTACCTTACTACCTAACCAGATAGTATAAGTCTAGTTCTGTCCAGCTGTTGATTTTTTAATTAAAGTTAGTCTGTGATAGCAAACAATTTATGTCAAGGTATAGAAGTATTAAATTTAAGATTGTATTATTATTGATGTTTAGAAATATATATATATATATATTTATTTGGTTAGGTTTGGTGTTTTATTTATATATATATATATATAGAAAATTGTTTATCATATTTTAAGTTTTGTTTGTGTAATATTATAGTTTATATAAATGTAGGAATTCATTTTAAATTGTTATTTTTACTATTATTATTACTATTTACAGAATTGTTTTAATAAAAATTTACTTTTTGTTGATTTATTCAATGTTAAAATGTAATAATAATATAATTAAAAAAAAAAAACACAAAAATTAAAAAAAAAATATGACTGTTAAGATGTAATATATCTGTTATTTAAATTGTATTATGTTTTGTTTAAGTTTAAATTGTTAAGTATTACTTTATTTTTAATGATTTATAAAATCCTGCAAGGTCTATTAGATATGTATTTTATTTATTTATTTTTTTATCTACTTATTCCATCAGTAAAATTTATTTACATGAATTGATAAAAAAAAGTTTTTAATTATATATTTTTAATTTCATCCCCTTCTTAGTAAAGGTATACATATGAGTTTTTGGATTATATAAATGCATATACCATCTTTTAATGCATATGACAATATAAACACTACTCAAAGTTACTTTCTTAAAGTATAATAATTTTCACTTTACTGCCAATCTCTACAATGCAAACAGAATGAGTCACACACAAGGTAAATGTCACCTGCATTTTGATGAAATTGTATATTGTATATAAATAAGTGTTGAAATGATTACATTTTATGTCATTTGAGTTCATATTTCATGTCGCTCACTTCCATATTTAAGTCGCTTCTGTATTGTCAGGAATAGGAAAAAGTCGCAGGGCCTCAAGTCACGTGAATAAGGTAGTTGAGGAAAAACAGGAATGTTTTTCTTTGCTAAAAACTCATTAATTGAGAGTGCAGTGTGACAAGGTGCATTGTCATGATGCAGCATCCAGTTGTCTTTGATGGCTGGTCTCATGCGAGCAACTCTTTTCTGCAGTCTTTCAAGAATTTCTCAGTAAATAAATTGATTTACAGTCCGTTCTGTAGGCAAAAACAACTTATGGACAATCCCATTACTATTGAAGAAAAAAATTAGCATAGTTTTGATTTGCTCATTTTTGCTTTTTTGGGACATGGTGAGTTTGAAGTGTGCCACTCCTTGCCCTAGCGTTTTGTTTCTGGGTTGTACTCAAATATCCAAGATTCAGCACCAGTAATAACATTTTTTAGAAAATCAGGATCAGTTTCAATTCACCCTAGAAACACATTTTCACCCTGTTGTTTATCTGTTCAACGGTAAGTTTTTTTGGGACCAATTTTGCCCAAACTTTTTTCATGTCCAATTCATTTGTCAAAATTTGATGGACTATGGTACAGTTCAAATTCAATTGTTTTGTAATCATTCTGACAGCTAATTGTCGGTCATACCGTATCAAGTCTGTGATTCGCTCAAATTGTTGTCACTTTTTGATGTTAATGGTCTTCCAAAGCGTGGATCATCCGCAACTGATTCCCAGCCATCTGAAAATGCTTTACCACCTAAAAACTTGGACTCATGACAGAGCGTCATCTCCATACGCCCTTTTCAATTTTGAAAAAGTTTCAGTAGCATTCCCACAAAGTTTAACACAAAAACTTGATTGCACAATGTTGCTCATAATTACTATCACACATTTTTGTAATCCACAACAAAAACTCATTTCACGAAAAGTTTGTTTACATCTCGTGTGGCAACAATAGATTGAAAATATTAATACTTCATATAAATCAGCTGTTCATATAACCATACATTTATTAGTATCTTTAGTGTTGCCACTTAGGCTGCCAAAAAAAAAACAAACTAGTCTAATTACTTTATTTACAGATCTCGTATATATGAGTATTATTATGTAGTCTGTATGTTTTATAAATTGATTATCCAAGGGAGAATGTAGTTTTTATTAAAACTTGATTTGCTATCTTATATTGGACCTTCTTTTATATTATTTGCATCCTAAAACTAAAATCTTATTAAAAAAATAGAAAAGAAATTTTGCATGTTTATTTAAAATGATAAATTTGCAGAATCTTATTATGAATGTATAAAGTTGTATTTTGTATGTACAGATAACATAGTTTTACCCAAGCTTTACATTCATATAGCTGGTAGATGTTTTAAGATCAAAAAATATCTTTTAACACTTTTGCAAAATATATTTTTAAATAGTACTGAAAAGTAAATAATTTTGTTATTAAACGACATTTTGGAATTTATTTTTTATTCTTTCAGTTAATTTAATGAATTTTTTCAATTCATTTTATGACCAGTTTTTTTGGTAAAAATATTTTTTTAATTCATTATCCAAAAAAAATATTTTTTAAAATAGAATGTCATTAAGTGCCATTATGAGGTAGGTGATATTGAGTCTAATAATTTATTATTTAAGCATTTAGTCAGAATATACAATAAAATGACTGAAAAAATAATTCTTTTTACAGTAACAAAACTGGACTACATAGAAGAAATTTTCATTTTATGAAAATATACAGATAAAGGCCTAAACTGAAGTTTAATTTAATTTTTTTTAATGAAAATTCTCTATTAACACAAATTTCTTTCCAAAAGAATTGAGGCATTTGTTAATTTATTTTTAAAATGCATTTAGAAGTTTTAACGTAGATTGGCCTGTGCACATGTTATTGTGTGTTTTTTATTATTAATTCACCAATAAGCTCAAAGCTTGTACTTGGGAATGTAGAAAAAAATTTTGTACCATAGAAAAATGTTGTGCCTGAAGAGGATTTGAATCTGGGACCTTCCAGATTAAAGTTCAAGACACTACCTTGGAGCTCAGCAATTGAAAACGATCTCTGTTTAAACAATTTTAGTTCAGTAGATTATGGGAGGATTAGTGTTGTTTTGAATTTTTTTTTAATCAAATTATTTCAGCTTTGCATTTTAATCTGAACAAAATTTAAGAAGTACATGTTTCTGGGATTAACTATTCTAATTTTCTTGATAAAGGTGCTGACGGTAACCAATAAATAAGGAGAATTCAAATGTATAAATATGTACATTATTGTTGTCAGACCAGAATGAAAGGAACAATTAAAATGGCTTACAAATTCAAATATCCAAAATAATGTCATAAGAAAAGCATAATTCCATTTGTTCATGACAAGCCAGAGAACATTTATAAGAATTTTTTTTATGATTTATTTATTATTTTTAATTTTTGTAAGTACAAAATAAAGGACTTACCTCTTATTACCTCTTATAAACTGCACGAGTCTTTTAAATGTCCGTCATTTTGTTAATTTTTCAAAATATCCAGGATGGCTCAGCAGTTTATAATCTACAGATGGGTATGGTAAATTTGATTTTAATCAGCTGAGATTTACAACCAACACTCTTCTTTAGTTGTGCTTGTGCAGATCAGGTGTGATGCTGATGTTTACTATTTTAAATGTTTTATTTCCAAAAGGTTTCATATAACCTTTTCATTAACCTTAAACAATATTAAAGTTAATTAAGTTAACTTAAAAAAGTAAGCATATAATTTAAAAAAAAACAGGTATAGCCATTCTCAGAAGAACAATAACATCTTGTATCTACCTACAGACAAAAGTGGTTTCCCACTGACTTCACTAAGTTGCTCTACTTAGTACCAACTATATATTACTACTCAGTTAATATATACCAAGCTTATTGGAATGCAGGTGATATTCAACCCCAATAAGCCACATCATTGGCCTGTTCATCATAGGGACCAGTTGTATAGTGAAAATGTTTATTCTTATAGAAAGTAACGCTGACTATTTTTTCATACACCTCAAGTGTTTTACAGCTATTTCAGCCATAAGAAAGAAGGGACAAATACTGAAAGGAAAAGATAGAATGACTTCTTTTGTCATGAAACAAGGGATTATACAGCACCTCTAATTAGTTCTGATGAGTGTTAAATAGATCATCACTTTCAGGCTGTGTATTGAAATGTTGCCTGCTGCATTTATATGCCTCTGAACAAATTATAATATAATATTTAAGAAGAATATTAATGTTATTACATTTTATTAATTTAAATATATTTATTTTTAATAAATTTATAATATTCACCAATAAAAAATATTATAGTTATTTAAGTTAACTTAAAAATAAGCATATAATTCTTTTATGTAATTATATATTAAAGTATAAATAATTATTTTATCGTGCTGAAACCACCATTTTTGTCTTTTTTTGATGGTATCCAATAAATCTTGCAGTTTGCAATAATGTACAGGAGATTAGAAAAAAATTAAAAACTATAATTTTACTTTACATGTATTATAGTTTATTTTTAAAAAAAATTATTCAAAATTATTTCTTTTTCATAGTTAAGTTCAAAATTTACTTTGCTAAGCTTCACCTGTTTAATTATTTTTAAATGTATATGTATATATTTACTTATTTAAAAAAATTATTATAATTTATTTTAATTTAAAACTTTTACCTTAAATTAATTAAGAATTTTTACTGATATTACATGAGCAATAGTTAAATAATTAACATGTTACATGTTATGTAATGTTTAAACTTAGAATTAATTAATTAAATTAAAGTATAAATAAAATGAATGTATGTTTATGAACAAATGAATGAATAAATGAGTGATTAAATAAGTAGATGAATTTGTGAATGAGTATAAAAAAAAAATAATACTTGGAATAATTGTTTATAGATGATCTATTTATTCAGATTTTTTTAGTAATTAGAAAATTATTAATATATTTAAATACAATTTATTATACGTACACACACACACACACACACACACACACACACACACACACACACACACACACACACACACACACACACACTCACTCACACATATATATAAAAACAACTTAGATTAAGATATAACTTTATTATAATTAATTACAGATTCATTTATGACAGAACTGATATTAATACTGGATTATAAATTGACAAAAAAAACCATATATGAGTATATATTATATATACACGTATTATATATACGCGTGTATGTATACACACATACACACACACACACACACACATACACACACACACACACACACACACACACATACACACACACACACACACACACACACACACACACACACACACACACATACACATATATAAAAAATTATCAATGATCTGCAATTATTGTGTGTTCACTTTCATTATGTGTAGGCTGTTATTTATTTATTATTACTTTTTAATTTTTATTTATTTTTTTTTTATATTGTCTTATTAGATGTTGAATTTTTACAATACCAATGAGTTAAAATTGTCTCTAAATAAATAAATACATTAATAAATAAAGTAGTAGGTTCTGTAGTACAAAGTAAATAAATAATATATATATTTCCTTTATTTAAAAAATTTAATATACAGTACAGTGAGGTTACAGTCTGATCGATTTAGGTTATGTTATTTTAAGTTGGTTTCAATTTTTTTTTAATGTTTTGTTAAGTAATTAATATACTTATAAATAAAAATATTTTTTTCTTATTATTAATCTTTATAAAAGCTACTACTATTATTTTTATGAATCCTTTTTAATTTGTTATGTACATAAATATAAGAATACATTTAAAATCTTACACTGTTTTTTTTTTTAAATTTTGTTTGCCTTGCTGTACATTAAATTAATAAAAATATATAAATAAACAAATCATAAAATATATTAATATTGCACGAATTACATAATTACAAATATGTTAATTATTTTATCAAACTATAAGTTGTTTAAAAAAAATCAAATTTAAAATTATGTTATAAAATGATATGATTTATATTTATTCATTTATCAATTCTACATATTTTCCAATAAAAAAAAAATACACATATTTAAATAAAATAAATTAAAAAATTAAACTCTATAATAAAAATTATCATTCCACTTTTAAATTTTTAAATTATTAACTGAAACTATAAACTTTTCATACTGAACCCGTAAGTGACCTTTTTATTGCATCAGTTTTAATAATTAATCATTAACTGTAATAATAATAATTATAATAAAATAAATTAATATCATTAAGATTTATAATAACCACTACTTTTACTTAACTTAAATTTCTTTCCTTTAAATTTTATAAAAAATATATATAGATATAATCCAGTTCATATTTTACTTACATAAAATTATAATAAATATAACTCTATTTACATCCTGAAAATCACATTCATTTTATTCCTGTACTTACCACTATTCTTATTATTTAATTTTAGTATAGTAGAATTTTTTTTTTTAATTAATAAAAGGGAAACCACGTATTGTTATATGGTAAAATTAATTGAGCTTATAAATTATGAATTTAAGTAACTAAGTAGGTGCTTAAAATAGTAATTTTTGCGAAAAATAGTTTACATATTTAAATGTAATTTATTACATATTCATAAGGATGCTTTGGCAGTGTTTTGTACTTAAATGCTTAATTCATTAAATTATTGAGTAAGTTAATTGCTTACACAAAAAGAAAATAAATAAATGGATACTAAAAATGAATAAATAATGCTAATATTACATGTACTTAAAAATTTAGTTAATTTTGTTATTTAACAAAATAAATTTATTAAAATGTTAAAAATTACCCAAATGAAATAAAAATTTTAAAAACAGATAGACATATATGTTACTCACCATCCTATCCATTACTTGAATTTTTTTTAACCTGTTAAACATTATCAGTTCTTGCCATTAACTAAAATATATATTTTCTGTTCTCAATGAAAATAGTGTGCATAATGAATTGTTTCTGATAGGAAGAAATATATTAATTTCTTGCTTTATAATACTTATTCTAATTTCTGAGCTTACCATCCTGATATGCAGCAGTGTAATCAACTTAGTGAAGAAGGCAAAGAAAAACTGTTTTCACACCTTGCTTTCCTTAGTATGTCTGACATGGTGTGCTTGTTAAACTTTATAATGCTCAAATCATACGTATAGGAGAGTTACATATCTCCATTTCAGATTATCAGCTGCTGTTGCGGTTTTAAAACTTTATGTACATATATATATATATATATATATATATATATATATATAAATGTCTGGTATGTTCAGTTAGAGTAGTGGACAAAATAATTTTCTGTTTTCTTTGTCGTTTGTAATTAGCTTGTTTTTTAATATTTTGAGTTGACGTTATGCAAATAAATTTAATGATAAATCTGTTAAATTCATGCTGGAGTTCAAATCCCACTAAGGCTGGCAATTGTGTATTGTTGAACTCGTATCAACCTCATCATAAAAATAAGAAACAAATTGGGCAAGGAGAGTATAATTAGATAAATGGTTTTCACTCATTGAACAAAATAAGATGCTAGTGTTAATATTGTTTGTTTTCATGATTTGTATGTCTTCTTCTTTATCCTATCTGGTATCCTGGATTATTCAATGGATCACAGACTGTCATCTTCAGTTATTTTTCTTCACTTTTCCTCCAAAATCCTTTCAACTTCTTTATCTCTCCTTAACTGTATTTATCCATCTTTTCCTCACATTTTTCCTTAGCCTTTTCCCATTTACCTCTCAATTCAGCAGGTTCAATACTGTACTTTTTCTATTTTATCTTTAAAATGCCTAAAAGCATTTAATTCTGGCTTTCCCTATGCTTCCTTTATTTCTGTAATCCCGAACACATTATTTTATTTCTTTATTTTATCCCTAACGCACTCTATTTCTGTAAGATTACATTCCTCTTGTAGGAATGTAGGCTTATTCCTACAATTCTTCTTTGTCGTAACCATCACAGTTTCATCTCCGTAGCTTGTAGAGTATTAAGCTATTGTTTATTTGTAGAATTTTTTAACATCCTTTTTATAACCCAACCCTGCACCATTTGTCAGAACTTCATAAATCTATAATGTATTACAGGTAAAAAAAATCAGTTTGGGAATAAATTCATGTATAATAAATAATTATTTTATAAACTACAATTTTAAATTTCATTTTCTTTTATTAGTAAATCTAAATGAAATATTCTGATATATAATTTATAAATATAATTCTTATTTAGATTGACTTTTATTTTTCATTAATCAAATAAACTTTTTTGGAGTGGTTTTAATTAGAACTGGATCTAACTTAATTCTGTGTCCAATTAAAATTTAGCAATATGGATATTTTTTTTCTGTGTGTGAGTAAACATCCCCCCAAAAAAAATAGAGCATATATATATTATGTACTATGGCGTAGATAAATTATTACATTTGTCATTAGTTCCAGTTATAGTTTTAAACTTTCTGAAAGTATTTATATTTATAAAATTAAATAATTTTTTCCCTTCCATTAATTTAAATATTAATTAAAGAAATTAATAATTTTTTTTATTTTATATTAATATATTATGTTTTTTAATAATAAAATTTACTAGTTTTGTGTAAGTAATAAAATAGAAAGATATGTTATTTTATTTTTGAGAAGAATGGGATTTTTTATGTTTGATGTGAAAGAAAATAATTAATTAAAATAGATAATAATAAGAATAATAATTTTAATAATAATAATAAACATAATAATTATTATTTATTTATGAAAGTTTTCTGTTTGTGTTGTATGTTGTAAAAAAATACATTGGTGTAATGTTAGAAAATTATAAACAAGTTAAAGGTAGTCTAATACAAATAAAAAATTCAGCACTCGGCTAATTAATTTTTTTTAGATTTATTAAAATAAAAGTATAAGAAAATGAAATGCATGCTGTATATTACCTTAATATATATGTTTTTTTTAAAATTTTTATTGATTTATAATAATTTTATTTAATTTATCTTTGTATAAATGACTGTATGTGTAGTGCGGGTGTTTAGTATTATATGGTGCTGTGTATGTGTGTGACTGATATTTTGTTTGATACGAATATAAAGTTAATGTATGCAGTTATATATATACATTAAATAATTATGTATATTTATAAAAGCATAATATACTAATTAAAATAATATAATGCGCACGATATAATAATTGTGTGAAATGGAATGTCAGTTCCCTTTCCCCATGATTACCCAGTAAAAAAAAGTACTCATGTGTTCTTATTAATTTGTGATAAGGTAAATTTGTTATTGTATTATTCATGAATAAAGTATATAGAGATATTTTAAATGATGTTGATGTAACTTTTTTTTTTTTTGTATGTGAAATGTACATTTTTGTATTTTATTTATTAATTATCTAGAGTTATGTGCAGAGATGTATTATTATGTATTTACACATAAGATATTTCTTTATTTACTCATTATATTTATCTGTACTTTAATGGTAATTTTCTTTTTATATGTATAAACATAATACTCTGAATCTCAAAATTTGTGGTTCATTATTATTACATTTAAAAGCCATTTTTCATTTGTAACTTATTTTTGTTTTAAATTTCAGTTTACGCTTGTTCAATTTACGGTTTGCAGTCCCCGTAAGTCTGACTTTTGCCATTTCTTCCCTGTTGTCATTACATTTCCCTTCAATTTTCTAATAAAATTAATTTAATTTTTAAGAAAAGTTTGAGTTTAGTAGCTTCAATTTTCTAGATGAGATTTTTTAGCAAATAAAATTATAATCAATTTTATTTTTGCTTCTGATAATATTTATGTTACGATAGAAAGTAATATAGTTTTATTTAGAACACCCCCTCCCCCCTACTGATTATAAGTTTATATTTTTTATAATTACATAATAATCATTCTTTTTAGAAGTGTTTTTTTAATTCTAAAAAATAAAATGTAACTGCAGTTTATAAGCAATTAACAAAGGCATTTTATGAAGTAAAAATCTGGTGTAAATTAGAAAATTATATTATCTCTAGCGGATGAATGGGAAAAGACAGTTATAGGATAGGAAAAGAGCCATCTTAACATTGGTAAGTGGATCATGTTTCTGTATGAATGAACCAGTTTTATCATCTCCTCATAGTACTAAATTACATTTGAATCACAAATAAATGAGCTATAAACATATCAGTCATTATATTTTATATAAATGGAATATTTCTATAAGATCAATGTTTGTTATGAAACTGTGAAGGTTAATAGCATTTAACATAATATACTGTTCTCTGTTCAATTCTACAACCATTGGAAAATATCTTCAATGCTATATTAAAAATATATCCCTTCATATATATTAAATTCTGCTAACATAACCACCTAGTACAGAAATTTGAGTACTTTTGTGGGATCGTGCATTTTCAGTCATGATTGAATCCATTTTATTAAATTGCACATGTGCGATTCTGTGAAAATACTACCATGATAAAATTAAGGTACAAAATATCTAATCTCAGATGTCTGTACTAATTGGTTTATATTAGTGGATTTTATTAAAATATAACAATAGAGAAGAATAATGAGTCTTAAAAAGATTGATTTTAATTATATTAATTTATATATATATATTAAACTTTTCTACTTTCTCCTTGAAAATAAATTTTAAATAACACACTTATAAAACTTGTTAAAAAAATATTTTATGTTACTGTTTTAAGAAATAAGTTGGATTAAATATTAGCTTCACATGAGTAGCTATTTAATATATAGACTTGATAGTAATAGAGTTATTTTTCAAGTGAGGATTCGCTAATTAAAAGTCAAGATAAAAAAAAGAAAATCTAATCCAATTCTGTAAATTAGGGATTAAGGAATTTCTTTTGAATTAAAAAAAAGTGTTGCTCTTGTCCCATTAGCTCTTCATTTTTTTTAGAAAGAAGCTTTATAATAAAAGAACAATAACTAGAAAATTATAGGGATAACTAAAGTTTAGCTTATCATTAAACAAAGATTACAAGATTAACTGAATTTGCTCGTTTGGTTTTATACAGTTTGGAAAATGTGTGGTAGAAACTAAAATATCAAATGAATGTAGGCGAATGTATTAGAGAAAGGAATTATAGAAAGTTACCAATTAATTATTGCTAGAAGATATTGCATAAGATGAAACTATAAAAGTAATACAAAAAGAATTATTATTATAGTTCTTCCTGTTTGAGCATGGAATCTGTTACTTATTTACCTACTTATTTTTCCTTTGGAAAAGGAATAAAGAAAGTTGATAAACAGTTTTCTCTGCTTAGTTGAAGTGAAGTATTACACATTGTTTCACTACAAAAAGAGGTACATTAATTTGTTGCTTTACTGTTCCAGTCTAAGTTTTATGACTCCATGTATTGTCCCATAAAGAAATCTTTTTCAGACGATTTTAAAGCTAAGATGCATTAAAAGCATCTGAGAAATAAATATACCAAACAAATTTACTTTCTCTGAAAATGGTAATGTATATATGTAGCCAATCCTTGCTGTGAACAGAATAAACATGTCACTTGTAGGTACCACCTATGTTTCAGTGGGCTCGGCACACTATTATGTGACCATATGTTTGGTGTTTGGCTCATTAAAGGAGGCAAAGGTATACTGCTTCATTTTTCACTAGTGTGGGATATTTGTTATTCTTAAGGCTAGCTATGTCATGTTTGAAAGCGATTTATGATTCATAAGGTTGCCCACAACCATTTTGTTTATTGCATTTAACATATTTACAAATAAATTGATTGCATAATTAAAAAAAATAATAAACTTGGTATATCTGTAATGTAACGATGCTAATTAAAACACAATTGGCAAATGAATTTTTTTTCTTAACTCAATTCACAAATAATAATAAAATAAAAAGAAAAAATAAACTATTCACAAAAAATAAGAGGTTATAACAAGAACAATTATTTATTAATAATAATTCACAGATAAGAATAGTAAGAAGTAATATATTGAACCATTTGGACAAACTGAGTAAAAAATCAAGTCAAATGATTTGATTCAAGAATCAATATTGCTGGCCTCCATGGTGTGAATGGTAGCGTCTTGGCCTTTCATCCAGAGGTCCCAGTTTGAATCCCAATTGGCCATGGCATTTTCACACATGTTACAAATCATTCATCTCATCCTCTGAAGGATGAGATGAATGATTTACCATCAATAATGGTGGTAACACTGAAGTAACAGTGGTCCTGGAGGTTAAAAAAAAAAAGTTATTTTTTAGTGGAGTAGTCACTACTTGTCAGATTGGCGGTATCTGTAATATATAAAATCGTTAAAAGAAAGTATAACATTCAGGAAAAGTAAAAAATAAATGTTTAACTAATTTTCCTGTGATACAGTCAGTCTTTTTCATCATTTATGAATCTTTAACAAACTCGTTACGGTATGTTTGAGTCAGTGAGATCATGATACTCTTATCTCTCACAATAATTGTACTGATTAAACATTATGTAGAACTGATCTTATCTAATTTTTCCTGCTATTATGAGTTTCTATACTTAGTTCTGCATACAGTGCTCTTTTGTTTTAATTTTAGCTTTAGACTATGTTGTTATACAGATATTTTTAATATGCTTTCAACAGCAAAAAAGATTCAGTCGTGATTTTGAAGAATTTAATAAAGTCAATTAGATGTCTACGTAGATGGTGAATTATACTGAATAATGTCACTCATATTCTTTATTTTTTTTTACACCACTCCTTAGTAAACCTAACCTAACCTGACCCCCCTCTTAATGAATAGGGACCTAACGTAATTTAAACTTAATATTGAATCTAAACATAATCCTAAAATCTATAACCTAATATTACTGAGGAAAAGGATCTGTATTTAAGTCGTTTGTTCAAACTGAGTAAAGAATCAAGTCAATTGATTCAAACATCAATATTGATAATTATTGTTATTTTTGTAAGGGAGGGGGTCCAACATTACTTATCAGACTGGTAGAGACCACAATCGATTTGTATGACCTTCAGATTCTTTTCCAGTATATCTAATAATAATGGATTAAACAAATATTTTAATAATTATTATTGTTATTATTTTAGTATATTCATAATTAAATAGTGTAATTTTGATGTACCACAAATTTAATTAATAAAATGATATGAAAATAAATAAATAATAAAACAAAAGGCCTATATAATTGTTGCACTGACTTGTGATATTCATTTCACTTTTTAATAATGAATATATAGTATTCCTTTTTTGATTTTAACTTTTTTTAAATTTATTATTGTGTATTAATTCTTTTTATAATGACTGCACCACTATGCACAAAATAGTATGCTTTTTTATAGATGAGTAAATAAAATAATAATTAAAAAAGGTAAAAAAAATACAATATATATATATATATATATATATATATTAAATTCTACATTATTATTCTTAAGATTTATCAGTTTTGTTAATTCTTTCTTTATTTTGTATGTATATATATATATTAAATTCTACATTATTATTCTTAAGATTTATCAGTTTTGTTAATTCTTTCTTTATTTTGTATGTTCATTATCTCATATTATCAATATGTATGTACATTTATTATAGACCGTATAGATTTGCACAAATATTATTATTGTTTATTTTTAATATATCTCTGTTGCCCTTTATTGTAAAATTATTAATTAAATTATTAATCAATAAATAATAAAAAAAAAGTGTTCATTGTATTTTTACTTATTACTGTAATTATTTTGTAAATATTTATGTATTGTTATTGCTCGTAGTAATATATTTTATAATACGTTTATTTATCTCTTTTTTCCTTTATGTAATTAATATTATCTTTATTAATTCATATGCTACTATTACTTGATTTTTAAAATATGTATTTATATTTAAGTTAATTTATATATCATTATTTAAATTATACTTTATTTTTATTATTTGTAGGAATGTGTACATTATATCTTTTTTTCTATAGAATATAGATGGATTTGTTGATCATTAATAGGTGTGAAATAAAAATAATGATTTCAAATGAAATACTAATATTTATTTTATGTATAATCGATTTTACACGTGTATTTTATTATCATATTAATTAGAATGATGTATAATCATATTGTTTTTAAGAGTAATTAAATATATTATTAAGACCTAACATTTCTTTAAAGGTGGTTTTATAATAAAATAAAACACTGATGGGTCAGTTTAATTTTTATAGTTATATAAATTTTACGTTTTTAGCAATTATTTGATTGATTTAAAACATTTTTTAAAATTTTTTTCCTGTTTTATTACGTACCAAATATCTCACTTTCAATCTTTTTTTTTTACTTATCAACTAAAATTTTAATTATGTTATCTTCCTCTGTTATTTTTACCACCTATTTTTTCTGTTTCCTACTTAAAGCTCTACTAAGGCTTCATATCTCTAGTGGTGGGAATGAAAAATAGTAGAATCATTTTTACATAAATATTACAGATTTGATTTAAAACATTTAGGTTCAGTCAGTATTGTATTACACTTGTAATGTAATTACACTCATTATGTAATATCATGCTATTATATGATACTAAATATTTTTCTTAGCGCTTTAACCATTTCTAATTTCATGACATATAAAATATTATTCATAGACTAATATGGCTATTGCTTAATTGAACCCTCTTTTACTTCTGACCTCTGAAAACTTTTCTTTTTGCCTAACTTCATAATATAGAAGGTTTTTCAGTTTTATCTCCTTTACAATAAAGTTTCCACTGTTTCAAGCTCTAATTCTCATTAAGAAGTCGTCCCTAATACTTAAAACTGGAAATCCAGTTGTATTTTATTTCATTTGTTATTTTTAATTACTAATTCACGTATGTTAGCTGTGACCCCCCAGCATTGTAGATGGTGAAAAATCTGCATCTTTAAGCCCTCCAAGATAAATCTTATTTAATTCTCAATTTTTGATCCTAACTTTGTGAAGATATAAACAATACCATCAGGTTGTGAGGATAAATTGAAAATTAAATTTCCTCCCCTTTTGTTTGTATGTTCACTGGATCCAGTATCCCTTTTGCGGAATTGTTGAACTACTTTTTATTGCATTACTTGATTCTGCTAGTGAAGATTACTAAAAATGAAGAGATGAATTCCATAGGAACATCTGAACCCACATATTATACATACAACTCAACTTTCCAAATTGTATAATTTATGCTCCAAACTTGTTTTTAAAACTTTTTTTATTTTGCAAAATTTTTTCTTGGTTATTTCTATTGTCCTTATACCTTAATTTGCCATATTGTTTACTCACAATTAATAATAAATAATTAATTTTAATTGTAAGATGAAATTCATTGGATAATAAATTAATCATTTGTTCTGATCAAAGTTCATAAGTATATTAAAAATAACAAAATAAATAATAATGCACCATAGTATAAATATTTTAAATTAATATTTATGTTACTGTAAAATACAATAAAAACAAAAAATAAGAAATCCTTTATCATGAACATAATACTATAAACTTCATAAAATTAGGTAATTTTCATTCAAACTATACACTTTTAACATAAAATTATAATATTTTTTAATTTAAATAAAGAGTTGAAATTATTCAAAATTTTACAAATCTTTTTACTTCATAATAATGTATTTTAATTAAAAATTTATGAGTGAGAATTAGAAATATTATGTAAAGTAATGAAGATTGATTTTGTTAGTTATGTTCAGTTAGATCAGGTTAGGTTCAGTTAGATCAGGTTAGGTTAAGCTGATCGTTAGCCACTAGACCAACCCCCACCGGGTTGGTCTAGTGGTTAATGCGTCTTCCCAAATCAGCTGATTTGGAAGTCGAGAGTTACAGCGTTCAAGTCCTAGTAAAGCCAGATATTTTTATATGGATTTGAATACTAGGTCGTGGATACCGGTGTTCTTTGGTGGTTGGGTTTCAATTAACCACACATCTCAGGAATGGTCGAACTGAGAATGTACAAGACTACACTTCATTTACACTCATACATATCATCCTCATTCATCCTCTGAAGTATTATCTAAACGGTAGTTACCGGAGGCTAAACAGGAAAAAGAAAAAAGAGGTTAAGCTGCTTTATCTTTTACATAACAATTATACAACTAAATTAGTCATTTTTTAAGTTTTTATTGTCAAATATCTTTAAAATTGTAAGCCTGTAGTAAATTTCTTTTTATATAAAACCTTATTAATGCATATGGTTTCAATTTTAGCTTATTCAGTTAAAAGAAATCTGAAAACAATAATTCTGTTGTACTGAATATTATTTTGGAGGTTATAGTAATATGGAATTTCTCTTTATCATTTTGTAATATTGAATTGGGTTTTTTATTACAAATATAAAATTATATATTTTAATATTTGCTGCATACATATTTATTTTTAATTATAAAATTTATTTATAATAATCAAATATGTAATATTTTTTTATCTTTTATTATTTAAAAGAATATAATCTACATTTTGTAAAAAAAAAAATATTCATTACATTTAGGGGGGAAATGTAGAGGCCTCATTGACTTTTACTGACTATAATTATGTTAATAGTGAAATTTAAAATTCTTTCATATTTTTTCATTTAAATAGTAATCAAGTTTTTTTAAATTTATTCACTCTACATAAAACATTATGTGATTCAGTAGAATTCTGATTGTGTTAATGTATTTTTTTATTTATTTTTTTATTGTAAATGATATCTGGAAATTAAGATGTAAGCATTGGAAATAAAAAATATTCTGTTTTTAAGAATTCCTTTGTCATGTTCATGTTTCGTTAAATTTATTATTTTTTTTCTAAAAAAATATAAAGAATCCAATCTCATGTGATGCTAGATAAAAGGTAACAAAACATCATCCTTCCTATTTTATTACCAGCTGTTCCTTATCACAAATTTCTTTTTTTGGTATTATTTTAACTGACCTGTTAAGTACCCTTGCTTCCTGAAACGGATAACATATTTTCAAATTACACTATTTGCTTTAACCAGTGAGCCAGCTCCAATTACAGTCTACTTCATCAAGCTTTAAAAATGCTAAGTACATAACTTTATTTTTCATTAACCTTCTTCAAAAATTTAATAAGTTTAAATTTTCTTTCACTTTTCGTATCCAGTTTCTGAAACTGAATTGGTCTGCACTTAAAATTAACACCTCTTGTTATACTTCTGCAAATTATTCTTATTAGTAATTTGAAAGGATGAGGTGTGACATTTACAGTTTAATAATTATCATATTTATTAACTTTCTTTAGTATGGTATTGAATTTTGATAGTACTTCTCTTTATTAACATTATGCAAAAAAAAACTTACTTAGAAAAAGTGAACTCCAAAAAGATGTTCTGATTACTTAGATTTTTTAATAATTAATTTTTACATGATTAGTGTTCTATTGTAAATTTGTGATATAAAGATGTGATTTTTGTTGTTAATGATTGTATAGAATTAATTATTTATATTTATTTTTTTAAATTTTTATTTCAGAAACTTATTAAAAAAAATAATAACCAAAAAGCGAACTATTTATTTTTTTTGTGTAACTTCTTTCCGAGTGAATTAATAATATTATTTTTAAGAAATTAGCTATAAAAAGTTAATTAACATATTTGTATTGAAGCTATATATACAAAAGAAAACTCTTTGTAAATTAATTTTTGTGCATTTTGATGCTTATATATTGATACTTCTAAGCTATTCATTATTTCTATAATTGTATTAAACTATACTTATTTTTTAAATATTTTATATTAATATTATTTTTAATACAGTTACATACTCATTTTTGTCAATTAAAATTTATATATTATTATATTATATTGCATAATTATTGTATTTATTATGCTAAATTAAATATATTTAAACATTTTAAAGACCCGTAAATTTAAATAAATTATCTGACTAGTTGTGATTTTTAACATTTTTGTAATCAAACTTTGTATTAAATAAGGTACATTTAAATAATCAGATTTTTTAATACTTTGTGGTTACAAATATTTAATGTTAATTTTTAAAAAAATAACATTTTCAGTGTAGCTACTTTTTATATTGATTATTTTTAAATAATTAAATTTTTGGCTATGAAATTACAGTAGTATTAATTCATAAAATGGTACTGAAAGGCATAACTTATGGGGTTTTATTTTCATTTTGTACAGTTTGTCCACAATCTATAGTCATCAGTTGTAGCATATTATTATTTCACTTACCAATATGAATTTAAAAGTGACATAAGATATAATAGTAAAAGTCAATTAAATTGTTTGCTACTTGCATATTCTCTAGTAGATTATCATTAGAAAGAGAAACCAAGAATTTTAAAATGTACCAGAACCATTATTTATGAAGTTAAAAAAAGAACTGTTCATTTAGAAATGACTTGGATAAAGTTAAAAAAAATAAGAAATTCAATGTATTACATTTTTTTTCACATTTTAAGGCATTACCCTATATTGTACAGGCTATATTTATGAACAGGATATTTATCTTGTTCATAAAAGACATTATCTATCAGAAAATCTAAGATTATGGAAAGATAAGAAGAGAAATAAGATAACCACCAACAGAATCTCTCTAGATCCTGTGTAATCCATCCTCACAATTTCCCCAGACATCGTATTTCTTTAATCAGGTTGGGAACAGCATATTACTGGTCAGTGATCTTGTGTAGACTGTATTTAATGTATATTGCAACAAATTACTTCTATAGATGATAAAAAGCCGTTTTAGGTGAGGTTCGAGCTTTCTTAGGGAAAACGTACCTCTCCAGAGAATAATGTGATATATGTATGAAATCAGATTTACACTGAAGTGTAAGCTTATTACTTTCATAAAAAATGTTATTGTTATTAACAAAAATACTTTTCATTGTGGTTTTTCTGACAGCAAACAAAATCATATTATTGTTGCTGCCTGGAAAGTTTTCTCTGACTTAGGCCAGTGACAGAAGGGCTGTCATTTAAAAATGTTTGGAAGAATTTTCATTACTTCTACAGATTATTTTTACAGATAATCACAATTACTTTAATCTGTTCTGAAATAAAAATATGCAAAATGATTTTAATGAACACTTCCTTTTGTGTAAAATCTCATACAAATATTTTACAATCAGATAAAATTTCATACAATCATTCTGCATTTTATGACAATATTTAGTGAATCAAGCATACACAGATTCAACAATCACATGAAATCTTACTATAAAAGTTAATCGGTTAAAGAATGTAATTACTATATATCGTAGGCTACATGAAATAAACCAGTAATCTTAATTTTTCTTTTTTATCATTACCGATCATAATGTGTGACATCAGTTCTTCTTAATAAATTTTAATAAATGCCAACAGAAAGTGGGGAAATTATATATACTGTCATTTAAATGGAGTGATTAGCTGTGTTAACTATCTACAGGAACTGGTAGTAAACAAAATACATCAATTTTTATTTTATCCTTATTTCGCAGCTAAATCCTGAGGTTATAGATTTATTTCATGGTACAGTTATGTTGTAAGAAGATGCAGTTTCTTACTCAGGATTTGCTGTGTTTATAATTAAATTTAATGTAACTTTATGTGTATAATTAAATAATTTTATTAATAACAACTGATTAATTAATTAATTTCATCGTCTTTTGTTTATAAACTTGTAAAAAAAACTACTTTATAAATAATTATTTAAATTTTTGGGTCTTAATAAAAAGTAAAATAAATGTTTAATAATTGAATAATTTAAAAAAATATATATATGAGTTTTCAAACAGTTTGTGGTATTTATGTAAGTAGATTCACATGTAGAACTTTTTTCTATAGATTTTAATATGTTTCTATCAATCTAAGTAAAAATAACGGAATAAGAGCTTTCTTGGAACCTCAGATTCGATTTATATATAGGAAAAAATAAAACTCCAAGCATTACAACAAAAACAAACTCAAATCTATAACAACTTATATAGTCTATATTTTTAACTAACTTAATTGATCAGTATGACAAAACTTATTTATGAATTATGGAGAAAACCGTTTTCAAAATATAAAAATTATTCGCAATTCATTTCATATTATATGGATATTGTTCAAGAAGACCTTTTCAGAGGAAATTATGCATCTTCTTCATCACTTTGTTATTAGTAATTTTAAAGTGATTAATAAATACTTTGTTTTTATAAGTAATTGACTCTTATATTTGATTTGTGTTGTGTTTGTTCATTTAATATTGTTTTTGTCAATATTAGTATTAAAAATAACATATTGATAAAACAGACCCATCACGAATAAAATATTTTGTCTATGTAAAATGGTTTCTTAACTTCTAGGATTGGTCTGATTAATTACCCTCTGGTAACTTCACCAGTGAAGGAGCAACATAATTGGCTTCTAAAAATTCACAATAATTCTCAAGTAATATTTAGTGAGTTTTTATTTAAGATCCATTCTTATTTGAGATCCTCTATTCTAGAAATTTTTAGGAGGTTTTTGCCTTTTTGTTTTTAATGAACGATTAAACTCTGATAAATGTATACTAATATGATGAAACAATTATTTTTTTTTGCTTTTGATTAACCTTTATTTTCTTCTCAGGTAGGTGTGTACAATTTTTTTTATGAAGTTATAATATCACAGTAATAATTTTACAAACAGGTTTGCAACTTGGTCGTCGATTGACGAGCTTCGGCGAGCGATTGATTGCAGAGTTGCGAAGCAGACATTGAGCGGTTAGCTTTTAGAGGCTGGTCTCAGGAGATCTTATCTTCAACTCTAATGGAGGACACCGCTTAGTTGCCAGAGGATGTTGAATCTGCTTGGATTATAGACATGGTGTTGGAGTGAATACCCGTAACATGAACCGGTGTTCCGTAAGGCTTCATGTATTCGGCAATTGGCCCGAGTGAGCAAATTGGAGACGGGCCACGTCCTTGTGAAGCAGTCCACTGCACGTGATCTATCTGGAGGGGACAGTGGATGTAAAATTGATGTGGGCCGGACTGACTATGCTTTAGTGGTTGATTTGGCAGTTGGGAACTGCAAGGTGGCCTTGGTCATTTGTAGGTCTGTACCGCAAATGATGCAAAATAGACAGGATCGATTAGTTTGCTTTTGTGGGTCCTCGGGTCGGCTTGGGTAGATTCTATGGTGTTCCATGGAGTACATGTGTAGGCGGGTGGAGTAGAAACATTATGTGTGTCTTTCACGAGTACCATCTATGTCATCATTAAAGAGCAAGAGACCACCCATGAGTCCGCTAACAACTACGGTGGTGGTTAGGGCAGAAGGTAAGACCTATGCTGACCTCCTTTGATCCGTCAAGGGAGCAGTGAGGCCGGGGTATTCTCCACATGAAAGGGATAGGGGGAGGACCTACTATATCTCTGGGTGCGAGCTGATAGTGGTGTGGCTGAACAATTGAGCCAGGATATCGCCGGAAAGGTAGAGGGTACCGCTACGGCTCTTGATGGGAAGAGGTGGCCGGAGGGTCCATATTGTTAAGGACGTGGGCGTGCTCACTATGAAGGACGAGTTCCTAAAGGGACTTCGTTAGGTTTAAATTATTTTTATTATACTTTGAACTTGTAAATCATATATATATATATATATATATATATATATATATATATATATCATTATTATATCAATCAATTATACATTCGTAACAAACACAAGTCTTTAGAGGATGGAACTAGACTTAGAATGTAATACAACTGTTAGGATAAATGACATTATTCCTTTATGAACCCCTTACCTGTTCTTGGATAGCTTTTATTCTTAAAGAAAAACAATCTTTGTTGCATCGTATATTTAAGTCTGTTAAATCAAATTTGTTTGATCATTAATGTGTTGCTCCTCATTTGACTAAAATTACCCCACGCTCTCAGGGTCATAGTTCCTGCTAAGCTGCGCAATAAATTGCATGGAGGAAACTATTTCCTGCGTATCTACAATCAGTTATTGTAAATATGCAAGGTATACTCAATGATATTCGTAGTTCAGACTATGGAGTAACGTACAATGTGACTTTCTTAAGGGATAGTATTAGACAAGCTTACATCCTTCTGCAAATATCTACAAAAAAGTGATTTAATAATTGTTAATACTCATTGGTATGTAAAAATTAAACTAAAAACTTAATAACGGACATAAACTTTTTGGTGACACTGTAAGAGAAATGTTATCGGAATGACAAAATGATATTCAGCTATAATTAGATTTAGTGAACATTTATTTTCACTTAGAAGCAGATTTCCAGATGAAGAATTAAAAGATTGGCAAGCATTTGATAATGAAATTATTATAAATTCAGGAAAAAAATTTGATTTTGGAAAGCAGGCCTTCCAAACAAATATTCAGAATTTATGGGAACTAAAAACATTGATATAAATTAAATTTGTACAGAATATTCAGAATTTAAATTTACAATTCTAGAGAAAACTAAACTAGGATTGTTCAAGGTTTTTAGTGATACATTAACCTTTGCTAAAACTAACCCTAAATTATCTAACCTTTTCTTTCTATGTAACATTATGGGAACTTTTTAAGATTGCAAATATGGATTTTCTTTTATGAATTCCATAAAAACAATATACCAAAACAGATTTGAAAATGAACACTTGGGACCATATGAGAATTGAATTACATTTAGTCAATGGTCGAGAACTAAATACAAATGAAATTTACAACGAATGGATTTTTATGAAAGACAGAAGACAAAAAGTTAAGAAAAATATAATCTTAAAATAATACAGGTTCATAATTGTTTTCATTTAAATATATATACATATATAAATGTATTGTATAATTGATATATGTATATAATGATGATAAAAAATTTTGTACAAATTGATTTTTGAATAATTTTTTTTGCTACAGTTGATTTTTGTGTGCACATCTGTGAAAAAAATTAAAGGGAACTTTACTCAGGGGATGTGTTTCTGCTGTACAGAAAGGGCTTTGAGCCTTCTTTTGGATGAGGTGTTATATGTTATACTTCCTTTAGGAGTAGATTACCCTTTCTCACCAACCACTTTGTTTCCTTATTTTTTATTCATTCGTTCCTAGTTTTGATTTGGTGGTGTAGGTCTCTCTACTGGATCATTACTGACAGTGCTAGGGAACATTAGCAATAGTATATTTTTATCATTATCTAGTTGAAGGGAAATTACCTGTGGACAGTCTAGAGGATTTGCTTCCTATCTGGTGGCTGCACAATAAGCCTAATGATTGAAGTGCCTGTTGGACACAATCAGGCCTCATAATCCTTCATAAAACACAAAATACAATGCCGCTATTGCATGTTGATTATTTTTTATAACTTATTGTTCATTTGAAGTATAATTGAAGTGTTTCTTACTTTTTTTATGTATCATTTAGTGTTACTATGGTTTGAAATTTTCAGTTTGATAAAGATAAAATCTCCGAACCTGAATTACATCAATCTTTAGAGAAATAAAATGTATTTAAAAATTGATTTGAATTGGTTTTTGAAAAAAGAAGTGTTTTCATGTTTAAATACTTTTGAAGCAGAAAAACTGATTATTAGTAAATTATTTCTTTAAAAATTTCATTCATTATCTTGTTTCATCAAGATTTTATGACTTTTTGTGTGAAATATACACATTTTTGATTATTGAAAAATAAATTTCTTTTTTTTTACTTATTTTACTGTGATTGGTTAAGTTGTATTTTTGTTTTTAATTACATTGATTATATTTAAATTACTTATCAACTTCACTTTAAAAGAAATTTATAAATAATTTATTTTTATTTAAAAAATATCTGGTGCTATTTATGCAATTAAAAAAAAAAAGTATTTATATTTTCAGTGAAATATTAGTTAAATTATTTATATTTTGTATTTATAACAAACTGGAACAAAGAAAATACAAATAATTTTACAGTAAATATTAACTTGTGTTAATTATTTTAAAAAATAAATAAAAAGAAAGAAAAATTATATTTAGTTTTGATTAAATATTAAATTCTACAATAATGTTTGAAAACTCTTTTTATTTAAAAATAAAATAATAAATAATTTTGCGCATAGTGTGCATAAATTAATAATACACGTTTAATGTTTAACTAAATTACAAGGAAATGACCTATCATACCATTCTACAAATATTTGTGCCAAAGTATAATTCAATTTATGTATATTAATAAAATTAATTTAATATACTTAATTATTGATTAATTGATAAATAAAATTAGGTAGATAAGCTTCTAGCTATGGTAGCATTGTGTAGGATTGAGTTTGTGTTAGTGTATATATTAAATTTATGATAAAAGGATTTTTTTCCTAATTCTTTATGTATTAAATTATTCTGTTAATTTAAAACAATAAATAGACTATAGAATTTATTGATAACATTTTGAACTGTTAATTGTAGTATAGTTTTTTTTGTTAATAAATTGGTAATATAAAATTTATGTTATTTTTATGTATAAATTTGTAATTTTTTTATTGTATGTAATTGCTCCTCCAATTATTAATAGTGTTTTAATTTTTTTATATAAGTAATGAAGATATTTAATATCAGTCGTTAAATTGATAACATTGATGATCTCTGTGGTGAAGTGGTATCATCTCACCTTTCATCCCGGGGTTCCCAGATTTGAATCTGTCAGGCATGGCATTTTTATTTTTCTTTATTCCCATTACAAGCTTCGAAGTTTCTGTGATACATTAAATCAGCAAGTAAAAAAAAAATAAGTTAATATGCTTTTTTTTTTTTTTTAATTGTTGCAGCACTTATATTAGTTGTTGCACCACAAATCTACATAATTATGACTATATTAAAGATGTAATTAATATTTTGTTAGATAAACAACCTGTATAGCTGTATGTACTTAAATTATTGAATTTAACTTCCTGAACTGTCAGAAAAAGTCATTTTAAGACTGGAAAATGCTACTGACTGAACTATAATTACATTAAGAATCTGTTTTAAAATAGAATATGTAAGATATTGAATAAAGAAAAAAGAAGAAACAACTTGAATTTTTTATGTAATTATATGAATTCTGTTTTTATCGTGGTTGTATTATTACATTTGTCTATTAAAAGGTATGTTTTCATTATGAAGTTAATCATTTCATAGTAAATCTTTTGAAATGATTTTTACAAAATTCTTGATTCTCAAACTTTTGACTTATGAAGACATCAATGTAATTTGTTCTTTGTGCAATAAATAACTAGTATTCATTTCAGTTTATGAACAGTTTTCTTTATGAACATTCTATGCATTTATTTCATAATAAGAGGACTTCTAATACTTTAAAAGTTTTGCATTATTATCTTAGGTTTCACATTTATGAATGGATCTTTTGAAGTAACTCAAAATTATTTTGTCAATTATAAAACATTGTTTAATTAATTATCTGTATTCTTTTTTTAAAATTTATTCTTTCCTACATAAATATTTTACCTTTCTTTTAGTAATATATAATGTAAAAAAACATGCTGATATGAGTGGATAATGATTGCTAATGAAGTTAGAAATTGAACCCAGCAATTTAAAATTAGTTGCTTTTCCGATTGAGTTAACTAATCAAGTTATTTCTTTTTAAAATTTATTAGGTATTAGGATATAATACAGATATTTATTGCAAAATAAATATGAATATAAATATAACGGACTTTATTATTAAATGATTTTGATTTTAGATTTAAAACTAAATTGACCAGATACTAAAAACTGCTATGAACTTATTTGTTTCACTGTTTCCATAGATCTGATTGCACTTGTCTGAGTTCTTAAATTTGGTTTTTTCATAATGTTAAGAAATATTTTGTTGGTAATTTAGCAAAAGGCTTATGAGAGAAACAATTGTCAGTAAAGAAACTTTCTAATAACTAAAAAATAATATAGAACGTATTCTACATATAGATTAATTTATCACTGATATGCAGTGGGGGTTATTGCCAGTTGTTTTTATAAAAACATTAAATTCTCAATATGTCTTATTTTTCTTAGATAGGTACTCTTATTATTCTCCAGACATTGTACAATCTTATACAAGTAAAGATATCGCCTAAAACATATTACATTATCATTTCTGTGTTACCATTGATATTTCTAATGCTACTAAGTTTTATGTAGGTAAAAAACTGATTCAGATAAGGTAAACAAGTAGACAGTGATGGTAGGTCCTAACTCCAAAACATTTAATATATACATTAAATTGTCAAAATTTTCTTTCAAAAAATCCTGTTTTTGAAAGTTATAAATTATTTAAATTACTTTTGAGAAAAAGAGTTATTTGATAAAGTAACAGAGTCAGTGCAACACTCACCGGGTTCGTTTAGTGGTGAACGTGTCTTCCCAAATCAGCTGATTTGGAAGTCGCGAGTTCCAGTGTTCAAGTCCTAGTAGAGTCAGTTATTCTTACAGGGATTTGAATGCTAGATCGTGGATACTGGTGTATGGTGGTTGGGTTTCAATTAACCACACATCTCATTCCACACACTTCATTTACACTCCTACTCATTCATATCATTCTCATTCATCCTCTGAAGTATTATCTGAAAGGTAATTACTGGAGGCTAAACAGGAAAAAGAAAAGAGTCAGAGCAACATTGGTCGTTTTTCAGTAGCTTCATTGATTGACTTCTAGGCTGAAAGACCTGGGTTATGTTTCTGACTAGGATGTGGATTTTCATAGTGAAGTACATCTTTTGATGTTTCCATGTTAATAAAAATAAAATGTTTTAAAAAAAAATACTTGCATTATTCATTAAAATTTATGTAGAGGTACGATGAAAATTTTATAAGTATCAAAAATATTTCTTGTAAAGCAGTAATATCCTTCTGATTATATCAGTGTATATTATTGCTTATGTTTTTCAGGAATTTTTTATCAACTGTCATAATTTAAAAAGTCATCATGATAATTCAAACATAACATTAAAAGTTTAAACATTAAAAATATGGAAGAATTAAGAGCTACCAACTTGAAGGCTAACTTGAGCCAGTGGTCTAGTTGACTTTTGAAAGATGTTATTAAGCATTTACTTCTTACGTATACTACTACTAGTATGTAATTACTACTTATGTTACATACTGTACCTTTTTTATGCCATTCAATGTTGTCATTTCATTTTTTTTATTTATTAAATATAAACAGACATTATTAAAAATAAATAATAATTTTTCCCAATATATGTAAGTATAAAAGCTTTACTCCATTTTTGCAAGTACATGTCCACTTCGGAACAAATCTTCTTTACGTAGTTATAAAAATTTGTTTTTTTTAAAATGTTACCTAACAGAATTTAACTATTCCTTTTGACAAAGAGAAATAGTTAAATTATTGAACTACGGTACTTTATAGTATGAAATTACTTAATAATTCATTTGTTTTCCAAATAAACTAATAAGTGTACACCATATCTGATTTATTTAATGGCAAATTTTCCATTGTTACTTAATAACATGTTTTATGAAATTATATAAATTACTCTTGAACAGGTTATAGTGCATTCAAATAGACATGCTAAAATGCTATTCTAGAACATTCCATAAGTGTTGATTATTTATTTTTAACTTATTATTTCTGTGGTAATTATAGGCTTATGCCCAACTACAACTATATTACTTATTTTGTATTTATATATTATTATTATTTTTCTTTTAAATATAAAAACAAAGTTTGTAGCATTTGTAAAAATTCCAAGTTTGACTGTGACTTGAACTCAAGAATCTTCTTCATGGAGATCAATTATTGTTTATTTATTTTCTATAGAAACAACAGACTGATACCCAGTTATAGTTTTATAATGATGGGTGAGTTTTTATGTTACTTTACTATATGAAAAATAAAACGCCTGCACTAAATTTAATCCCAGAATCTTATGGATGAAAGGCAGAGTTGCTATCACTTCGCTATGGAGATTGGTAGCAATCTTTATGTTATTTTAATAGAAAGAAATCAGCTTAAAGGTGTTTTTAAGTCCAACAAGTTCATTTTTATAGAGAATAATAAAAATTTTATTTTTTCCTACCAACTGTAGTTTTTTCCTTCCCGCTTAAGTTTCTTACTTGTTTAAAAAAAACATAATATTTATAGGTTTTTGGCTTTTTTTTTGGAGAAAGTTTGTACCACTTAATTGAATTCTATTTCACTGGAAGTTCAACAGGATTGAAATCTGTAGACATAATTTTATCATTACTATTTACAAGTTTATATAAAATTAGATTATAACTTTATTTTTTCATTACCTTTAAAAAAATTAATAGATTATATGATTATTTATTACCATTACATGTGATAATATAACTTAAAATTTAATTAAAATCATTGTAGAATTGCGAAGTTAATCAAAGTAGAATTTTTGAATAATTTATTTTTTGTATTAATGAAAAAAATTAACAATCATAATAAATCATGTTTAGTGTAACAATAATATAATAATTATGAGTTATAATTAATCAGCACAATAAAACAGAATGTTATCAATAAATAAATATATAAATTAATTCTAATCATAATAAATAATATATATATTTTTTTTAATTTATGTATAACAGAAAATAATAATTTTTGAAAATAATAGTAATTTTATAAAAACATAATAATTATTAATTGTTAAAATGAGAGCGATAATGACCATGCTCAGATTATATAATTGATTTACTCTTATTTTATATATATATATTATTTTTATAATTAATTAATCATGTTTATTATAATTGTCAATTGCTGATTTGATATTTTCAGACAAATAATATAGATTGATAGTATTATTAATAATTTATTATTCTTATTATTGAATTATAAGATTATAGACAGCATTATGTAAAATATATTAAATTATTATTGTTATTTATTACCATTACAGTTAAAAGTTTGCTGTCACTTTTTATTATTAAGTTTTACAAATCATGTATCATAATTATTAGTATTTCAAGTAATGTTGTTCAAATTTTTGTTCATTTCTGGAAGTATTATCCCAATTAAAAATCATATTTTTAAGTTTTAACCATAATTATTAATTTTAGTTGATTATTTTTAGCATGTATTTAATTTGTATATGTTCACCATCATTTTTTTAAATTACTCAAATTTCTTTTATTTATTTTACAGCTTCTGGATTTTAATTTTTATTACTACAAAACTTTACATTCAATATTTATCTATTGAAATATCCTTGTCTGTTTAATGATCTTAACTCATTAACTATAAATATTCTGTACATACAATACAAAATATGTTGAAATTAAATAAGATTTAATACTTTTGGATAATCAAATGATGGAAATGCAATTAAAACATGCACTGGCTAAGCTACTGTTAAGATCTCTCTTAGAGACTATTTTTAAACAAAATAAACACTAGTAGATTCTTAGCGAGGGTACAACAATAAAATAATTCTCATCCAATATCAGGTTAGAAGAACGTACTTTAATTTTCATTAAAAAATGTATAAAGTTGTTATTTTTATATAGGTACAGTTGGATTTTATTTAAAATTCAAATACAATAAATATGCAAAATTATAAAGATATATGCTTTTTAATTACGCATCAAACGTGTTTTTACGGGAGGCTGGAAAACTGATTTATAAAAATAAGATATTAAATATTACCAGACAGGAAAAAAATATTCTTTTAATTGATAATGTTTCCACAGTTTGAATTTAGTAGGAAACTGGAAAAATGTCTATTATCTGTGTTTGTTTTTTTTTTTTTGGATGTTACTGAAGACTTTAGTTTATTAACTTAAATGGGGTAATTTCACAAAACTGACCTGTCCTTCTGCTTCCTTCATATAAAATCTAGATTTGTATAATAATATATAAACTGTTATTGTACGTAAAAAAGGAATAATACTTAACTTTATTTTTCAATGTCTTTTGTAAATCCATCAATTTGTATTCTTGTTTCTCACCTACATTGTCTGCAAAAATTTTAATTATGATAGTAAGCAATTATCAATAATAATAATAATTTTTTTTTGGGAGGGAAGTGAAAATGCATTTACACACAGAATGTCAGGCTCTCACTGGTGGTCTTTAGCAAACTACCGACTAAAACCACTCCCCTTTCTACCAGGACTTGACCCAGAACTGTTTGAACACATTGCAACCACATTGAACCAGAACATCATTGCAACCACATTGTTGGGGCTCAGTGTTCTGAGATTCGCCTCTAGTGTCCCTCATTCTGCCGCCCACAGAGCACATTTCAAAAGGTTGTGCTTGGCGTCACTCTGTACACCAGTGCAATAGAGGCAGCTGGAGGATGGCACTTTCCCTATGGCATGGCGATAAAACTGGAAGTACCTGTGACCTATTAAAAACTAGGTCAAGCAGTACTCCACCTCTTCATGCTGCTGCTCAGTCCACGGTCTGATCAGAGGGATAAATAAAGCCTTGTGATCCATTATCCTCTGATCTCATGGTCCCAGATCTCTTGCCAGGTGAGGAACGTGCAAGTTTGTTTCTCCGTGGCGATGGTCTTCACTTGCCCATTGCTTCTTGTAGGTCACCTGACACTCCCTTGTCAAAATGGGTGTAATGATGGCAAACACTACAGGCAACAATAATAATATACATATTACTAAACTAATACAATTGTAATAAACTCACATTTTTTATTTTAAATTTCCATACCCAAATATTATAACCCTGTTTGCTTATTTAATATTGTTTGATCTAATTGCAAGATTGATAATAATATTATATTCTTGAAATATATTATATATGTTTTCATTTTCTTACCTTTCTGTAAAAATTTCAAACAGATAAATATTTTGTAATATTTAATGAACTGATGATTATCTAATTCACTTTTAAAACCTTCTGAAAAGGAACCCTGTAGTTTCCTTTTGATCACATTTCTTTCTTTTATCATTACTACTACTACGACTGAGAACCCTTCCCAAAAAAATTTGTGTCTCCAATCCCAGCTTCCTACTGTCATATTTTTGCCAATTATTAATTTTACAGTCAGTTCAAAAAACATTCACATTTAAATATTAAGATTTTTTATTGCCCAATTTTTATTTCCTTCTTTACAGTCAGAGAAGATGTCAATCCTTTTCTCTCTTTCTATGGTGTAGTCCTTATGTACAATAAACTTAATACCTTTAAGTTTTCTCATATTGCTTTAGAATAATACTTAAACCTTATTAACTGGAAAGTGGGTACAGACATATTGATTTTTTTTTCAATATGCAGTAGTTGAACCTGATTTATTTTAATATTTTATAGTTAGATAGTTAAAACACATCTACACAATAGGTTTTCATGACATCACAGTGGCTGTTATCTGTCTCATGTTTCACCCTTAAAAATACACTGTTATTTCACCTACAATCTTTATTTTTCAAAATGTAAATTAATTTCGATTAAAAGTATTACTTCATTTTGTTCGGCAAATTTTCTTTTCAAATAAATTATTTTATAGTCGCTCAGCTTATGGACGTCACTTTTTAAGGCTAACAAGATGTTTTTTGTTGAGTAATTCTCATAACTTTATTTGAATATTTTATTGTAGCTTATCCATGTGAATATCCAAGTGATCCAGTGTGATAAGATTTACTGTCAGTAGTGTCAGTTTTATGCATTTTTCTTGTTAGCGACTTTCTGGCTAGCTTAATTATCATATGCACGTGAAAGTACTTTTCAACTGAATTTGATATTTAAGGTAAAAGAAAAATATTAAAATTAACTTTTAATATTTGAATAAAATCTTAAAATAAAATTTTAATAAATATTTAATCTTGCTATTTAATATCAACTAAATAAAACTAAAACATTAGTCTTTGGTTGTTTTGGTTTAAAATATTAGTTAAAACTAAAACTATTAGTTGAACATTGAGTATTATATCTATTCTGTTTAATACTTTCAGTTTTTTCAATCGTGCAACGTTTCAGCTGTAAGAGAACATTTAATTTGTAACGTAGTAAACTTGTAAAAGCCTTTTCCATAAATTTCTTTCATTTTCCCCATTTATTAATATCTTCCGATCTACTACAAACTATTTTTGAATTTTTTTAATGTTCAATTAGTTTTGCATGTCAGCTTGCTTTTGCTGTTGATTTGTTAAACTATTTCATTGTTCATTAACATGTTATTCATAATGACATTATCATTTCCCCCTAATTATCTTTACTTTTTTCTATAGCTACCTTGTAGCTATAGATCGATTGATTATTTTTATAGTTAATTTTGTTGTATAGTGGTTATTAAATAAGAAGAAAATTAATTTGACTGTTAAATTTTAGATTTAATTAAAATAACTTTTTATAAAAGTTAATATACTATTTTTTTGCATAATTTCCAGAATAGAACAAAACTTTTAACTCGCTATTATTATTAAGAATTTAAAAAAAATCTGGTAGATTTTGTAGAGTTACAAAGGTTTTGTAGATGATTGCATTAATTATAATAATTATTAAAGTTATTATTTATACATTATAAAAAATTATAATTAATAGTTAGATTTGTTCATTAATTGATGATCTCTGTTATAATTATTTCTTTATTTATTATTAATTAATTATAATTATTAGGTCTTCAAAATCTGATTCTGCTGTTATTATTATTATTATTAATATTAATAATGAAGTTGTATTGTTGTACGGTATAGGTTGTAAATAAAAAGATATTTTAGTAATTTTGTTTCTTGATTATTGATGGTTTTTTTTTAACCTCAAACAATGTTCTTAACAGTCGGTTAAGAACATTTGGTTATATGTTATTCAGTGCAGAGTGGAAGTACAGTTAAAGTTTGGTAGCACAGTAGTACTCGGATTTCAAAAATAAATTATGGATTGTTAGAAGGTTTATCAATTTTTTTTCATTACATCATATAATCAACAAAAAATTAAAGGTATAAAGGTTTAGTAAACATATTTTATAATTTTGGAAGCATTAACTCCAGGAAATCTAGTTTTAAAATTTATTGCCATCTATCAAAGTATGAGAGTACTCGTGTTTTTTTCAGTTTTTTAGTTATAGCCTTTACAAAAAGCTTTGAAAGCCCTTTCTTTTGTATTATCACCATTGTTTCAGTTACATGACCTGTTTTTATATAAAACAGTTCAGATTATCAAATTTAGAGTCTTACAATACTTGCTAACTACATTTACTTTTTATTTTTCCTGTTTAGTCTACGGCAATTACCTTTCAGAAAATACTTCAGAGAATGAATGAGGATGACATGTATGAGTGTAAATGAAGTGTAGTCTTGTACAGTCTCAGTTCGACCTTTCCTGAGATGTGTGGTTAATCGAAACCCAATCACCAAAGAACACCGATATCCACGATTTAGCATTCAAGTCCGTGTGAAAATAACTGACTTTACTAGGACTTGAACGCTGGAACTCTCAACTTCCGAATCAGTTGATTTGGGAAGATGTGTTCACCACTCGACCGACCCACCGGGGTTTTACTTTTTATCTAAACCTGAATATCTTAATAAGGACTATTTTTCTTCACCGAGTAGATGCTATGTGTATAATCTGTTTATTTTTCTCAACAGGGTTGAAAATTGGTTAACTAGTATCTCTCCTGCCATCCCCCCTCTGGGTCACTGAATAGCATAGATATTTTGTTTCTAGAAACTGTTAGTAATTATAATATTATGTCTTATGTGTATGTAGTCTATCGTGTACCAGTCATAATAAAAGGATTATTTATTTATTATTTCACAACCGCTCTATAATTAAAATTAAATAAAAAATTATATTGAAGTAAAAAATAAGTTAGAGTATACTAATTCTACCCCATTTATGTCAACAGAACCACCATCAGTTAAAATGCATTTTAAATTCTTACAGTATTTTAATAGCATTTCTTTCGACGTGATATTTAAATCGTATATATTGAATAAGAATTGAAAATAGTTACTATTCTAAAATGACTGGTTTGTGAGTTAAGGCTAGTGAAAGATTTCGCTCGGATTTTAGCTACTCCGGTGAAATGAGGTCGTGCTGAAATTTTTATGATGTTAATTAACGCGCAGAATTGTTATTTCTTATGGTTTTTGACCTGAAAAATAGAATAAAATAGGTCCCACAACCGTAACTAATAGTTTTTCAGAAATATGGGATGAAAACCAATAAATAGGGTAAAAATCCTGTTTTTGAGAAATACAGAGTAAAAATCAATAAATGGGGTAAAAAAACCTGTTCTTTTTTATGTTTAACGTACAATAACTTTGTTAAATGGGTAATAAACACGTAAAACTTTTAACCAAAACTTGTAGAAAACTTAATTCTCAACAAAATGATGTAAGATAAGTTAAAAAAACAAAGGATAGTTAGAAAAATTGGAATTTTATTTAGAAACAGTACAGTAGACCAAAGTGTATTTTACGAACCGGTTTATAATAAAAGCCTAAAAATAGGGTCGACATTTTCAATACATTTCTTGACACGCTGTGTACTGTTTTTGTTGTTCTTTTAGTTCTTCAGGGCTGTTCTTAAGTGGCTCAGCCGCAACCGTAATCCGGACGATTAATTTCTCACGAGAATGTATATTTGTTTTATATACGATATTTTTCATCTATCTCCAGATGCAAAAATATGAAGGTGTTAGATCAGGCGATCTTGGTGGCCAGAAATGTGGACTTCCACGACCGATCAATTTCTCAGGGAAATGATAATTTAAGTGAGCGGAAACGGTACAAGAGAAGAGGGGAGGCGCGCCATCGTGCTGTAAGTATACTTTGCGTCTCGGCGCTAGAGGAACATCTTCAAGCAGATGCGGTAATTCTTCTTGAAGAAAGTGCAAGTAAGCCTCAGCATTTAAGCGGCCAGGTAATGTGAACGATCCAAAAAGTTGATTGTAAAGAAGGCCGCACCGAACATTGACGGTAAATCGGTGTTGGAAAATTGCCTTCCACCGTTTCATGAGGATTTACTTCTGCCCATCCCGTAAGTTGTTGACGCTATCTCGAGTGAAATTTGTTTCGTCGGTAAACAAAACATACTTGTACAGTTGTCGATTTGTATTCCACCAGTTGCAGAACTCCAAGCGAAGCGGACCATCTCCTGGGTGTAATTTTCAGTTTTTTAAATTTTTTAACAGTAAATTTTGTGTTTAGAAATTTTTCACACCATCGAAAAAGAATTTTGTTTATTTTTACATAAATAAGTACTTTTCTAACAAATGTAGTGATGACTGTTTCTAAAAAAAATTCGAATTTTTCTAGCTACGGTTTGTTTTTTAACTTATCTTACATCATTTTGTTGAAAATTAAGTTTTCTACAAGTTTTGGTTAAAAGTTTTACGTGTTTATTACCTATTTAACAAAGTTATTGAACGTCAAACATAAAAAGGAACAGGTTTTTTTTTACCCCATTTATTGATTTTTACCCTGTATTTCTCAAAAACTACTGCAGATACGATTTTGGGATCTATTTCATTGGATTTTTCAGGTCAAAAACTATAAGATTCACAATTTCTGCGGATTAATTAACGTTTTAAAAATTTCAGTACGACCTCATTTCAACGGGGTAACTGACATCCGAGCGAAATCTTTCGCTAGCCGTAACTCGCAAACGAAGCATTTTAGGACAATACCCTAACACAGAATTTCAATTTTAAAATTTTATGAATGGGCACGAGTATAAATTGCACACTCTCCCTATAAGGGTAGGGGTTTTAAAATAGTTAATCGCTTCATTTATTTCTTCTCCGCTTTTTAGAGAATAAATCCAGTCTTCATCACATTAAATGTAGTTCAACAAATTAAATACATATTTTTTACCTTTTTAAGTAAAACTTAATCTACATTAATAGTATATTAATTAATTTTATATCCAACTACTGTATATACAAAAGTGAATGTATTTAAAATAGATATTTTAAATTATTATAAATAAATTTAAAAAAAAAAATTTTCCGTGTCAAAGGCAGAGATAATCGCTTATAATCGATCATCTAGTCTTCTATTACGATTTGATATTTTCCATGATGTACTTTATCTAGAAAAATTTCTACGGTAACCACAAAAATCTATTCAAATTAACACATTTTAAACTTCTTTTTATTTATAAAAAGTTACCCTTTTAAAATGGTTATTTTAAAACTTCTTTGGTCACTGATCTTTTTTTCTGTTTAGTCTCCGGAACTACAGGTCGACAATTCCTGAGATATATGGTTAATTTCAATTAACCGCATAACCGATGTTCTTCGGTAGTTAAGATTCAACTTACTTACTAAAGAATACCGGCATCTACAATCTGGAATTCAAATCCGTATAAAAGCAACTCCTTTACTAGGATTTGAACCTTAGAACTCTCGACTTCGAAATCAGCTGATTTGCGATAAGTTCACTACTAGACCGACCCGATGGGTTTTGTCACCGATCTAGTCCAAACTTATCAGTATTTGTAATATATAATTAACCAAAGCTGAAAATTATCAAGAGCAAGTACTTTGTGCTAGATGTGAACATAAGTAAAAAATATAATAAAAATAGTATTAATCAGAATTAAAAATAGAATAATAAAATTATTGTAAATTCTGTTCTGCCGCAACGATTCAAAAGTTATGATTAAAAAATAAACATTCACATTCAGTATAACATTCCAAAAGTAGAAAATATAAGTAATAATTTGGAGAAATATTGAAAATAAACTGGAAAACATTATAAATACAGTGGATAGAGGTGTATAATTATTTTATATTTTGGATACGGGATATAAAATAAGGTAAGTTTGAAAATCCAGTTTTATCTTAATAAATTTACGAAAAATTTTATTTTTAAACTACATATTTATATATACGTATCAAAACAAATAATTTATTATTAATTCACACAATTTAATAAATAATGTATATTATTATTATTAATATATTACTAAATTTTTCTTCAGATAATATTTTTTGTGATAAAAAATTGTGATAAAAACAAAATATTATGTGATAAAAATATTTAATTATGATAAATGATTCCCTAAATGAGGATATTCTCTATTTCACACATGCGCGCGCGCGCGCGCACACACACACACACACACACACACACACACACGTATAAAACAAGGAATAATTTTTCAAATTTAAACGGGTGACAATGAAAATTGAAAATAATATTAGAGGAATGGTAAAATACTAAAAAGTGGTAACTAAATAATTTTTTGCGGGGTACGAACTGTTGTGGTCATTTTTTGGTTGAAAGGTTAATACTATTTTCAATTCTCTGTGTTTAATTAAAAATATTTTTAAGATATATGTAACAGTTTTTTTCATCGCCGGTAAAAATATAATGGCTCATACCTACGCATAAGATTTTCCTTTGCAGGTATTAATTTCTTGTCTCTCTCTCTCTCTCTCTCTCTCTCTCTCTCTCTCTCTCTCTCTCTCTCTCTCTCTCTCTCTCTCTCTCTCACTATATATAAAATCTAAAAAAACTTTTCAAATCTATCACAGCTTTAAAATTCTGAAATTTAATAATCGCAGAACTTACAAGAAATTAGTCAGAACAATTGATAAAGCCGGCCTCCGTGGCGCGAGTGGTAGCGACTGTCTTTCACCTGGAGGTACTGCGTTCGAATCCCGGTCAGGCATGGCATTTTTCAAAAAAATGTGTTTTTTTACAAAACACTCATCTCATCCTCTGCGGAAAGATTATAAAACTGCACGTGATATAAAACAAGATTATAAAACTGCACGTGATTTTTATCGCACTTAGGCCATCCTTTTTTGTTTATTTCCTCCATCTTCCCGACGGCTTCAACCTCTGATTCTAGGATGTCTGAGGCCTCTGAAACGGAATCTTCCGATCCATCTCCGCCATAGGTAACGGAGGACGCTATGCTGTCGTCATTAGATGAAACCGACCCAGATGGTGAGGTGAGCATTGCATCAGAGTATAGACTTGATTCACTTCTCGCTAAAATGTTTGGGGTAAAGAGCGCACCCACCCTTTTTTTCGAGGCCTCCTAGATTTCCGAGGGTTCCATTGATGCTTGTCCAACAATTTCTTTTCCTATTACCATTACGTCGTCTTCTTTACCGATTACCTGAATGGGTTTTTCCCTATTTCAACTTTGACCGTCGGTGAATAATGTTCAAACTTCTACGGTTTAGCTTCACTTTCCTCCACCGTTTTACTAGTCGCTCATTCTTAGGTTGTGTACAAACTTTGTTTTGAGACATCTTTTTTCTGTGTCTGTTTGGCACTAGCTTCTCTAAACGTATGACTTTTCAATTTGTCATTATTAATAAATCGATAAAAAAAGAGGCTACTGTTTTTTAGGTTTAAAAGGAGCCGCTTAAAACCAAAGCGTAAAACGCAACCTGCGGTGATGACCGAAAATCGTGCATAACAGATGTGTTATGCACGATTTTTCTAGCTTCGAAGAAGCTGACCTTTTAAATGTCTTTACTTATTGAATTGCTACTTCCTCCTTCTAAATCGGACAGTTTCGGGATCTCGCAGATTGATGCCCTTGCCAGTTGACAAACAACCGGCGGTTCTCTGCACGGGTCACCACAAGGACAGATGTTTGCTAGTGCATCGCGCTGCAGTATGTACGAATTTCTGACATCCAAAACACTGCATCGGAGTCGGAATGAATGGCCTAACATTTAGTCTATAAAAACCAGCCTTTATTTTTCCGGGAAAATCGAGTTTGTTAAACATTAAGATATGCGACGCGGAGGGTACAAATTCTTCGTTTTTCGTGTGTTCAGTCGTCGAGAAGCAACACCTCCTTGTCATTGTAATTTCTCTACGATTTCGTCTTCTGTGCGGTTCAGCAAATCCCTGCACACAACCATTAGTCCTGTTGGACTAATAGACTCGGATTTGAGTAGCCGTGATGATTGTTAATGTTTTCAACAAACAGTACCGTAGCAGTCTTACTTGACTCCATAATCGGACCTCCTGCAGCTTCTATGATCCAACGAGCGATCACAAAACGACTGATCTTAGTAAAATTTCCACTCCTTCTTTCCTCATTATCATCAAACATTTTGGTAACACTTCTCTACCCTTCGGTTGAAATCCGCTTACGAAGATAAAGGCTCTCCTGGACGGGGATTTTTTACGTGGACCTTCTGCCACAGAAATCATGGAGGTTAATTTTCTAAATGAAGTGACGCCAGCCAATATGTCGCAAGGTTCCGGCGGACAGGCGTTCGGGCGTGCCCCGGTTTGATCCTGTCTGGATTCCTCCAGTCGCCCGCCTCCCACAGATTTAACCCGGGTGTGGGAGTCAAGTACCACCTGACTCTACACCGATACCCAGGGCTCGAACGTAGCAGATGCAAGGGATAATTTATGACAAGGCCCTTTGTACGGGAAGTAAACCGATTCACGTTGAACGATACAAGTCTTCGGTAGAGCAAGCTCATGTTAGCTCATCTCCAACCCGGTTTATACTACTGGGAAGGGGGATAAGCACTCCCTGTTCGCATTCCGCTCGACGTAGATAAAACATGCCACGGACATGCCTTCCGCACCCGCTACAATCAACGAAAGCGAGAACACAACCGTGACCTTCTCGGGCAGCTCGGGACCGCCAATCCTGTACTTCACAGGGGAGCTCCTGAGCAAAATCATTGCCCCGTTGGCCAAACGAGTGCATAGATGTAACTGCACGAACGTGAGATTGGATTTTGTCCAGGGCATTATTATTATGAGTAGGGATAACTTATATTTAATTTCTAAAACTTTGTTTTCAGTATATCTTACATTTGTTGGATTTTTTAGATATTTCTGTTAGGTGGAAGGGTTTGGACACATTTAACTGTAGATGAGTATTATTTTCTTATTAGTAGGATTTTTGAAAGATTGTTTTAGATGCTAAAAGTATACGCAAGAAGCAGGAAAACTTATTAACCGAATTATATATAAACATATTTTTCTTGAAATGTATTTTGGAAGATATGGCTGGGAGAAAATACATTTTTAAGGAAAAATATTGTAAGAAATATATCTAGAAAACATTAGTTTTTTTTAATTTTTATATAATCATAGTTTTAATTTCAGTTATAAAATATTCTGTATTATTTTAATGTATATTTTTAACTTTTTTCAGGTGAAAAATCTGTAATTGATGTTAAATTAAAATAAAAGAAAATGTTATTAAATATCTCTCTTCAATTATTGGAGTTATCAGTTTCAAAATGTAAATAGTATTTAATATCCGTATGAAAAAAAAAATCTATATGTATAAATAAAAAAAGGTAACTGCCGTTCTTTATCCTAACTACGTTCATAGGAGGAGTGGTAAGTAATTAAATGTTATGTATGTTTGTTCCCTTCTGCACATTCACAGATCCAACCAATTACAACCAAACTTTGGGTAGTAACAGGTCTTTGATATGGAAGTAATATAAAATATATTGAATTGTCTTATCTAGAAGGGGTATACCGGGAAACAAAATTAAAAATTTCGTAATTTTCAAATTTTAATAATGGTATTTCAGAAAACGATTTTAAAAAAAAAACATTTTTCAAGTGAATTTTTTAAATTCATCGTTCTCGAGATAAAAACGAAAAATGTGCGCTAGATAAAGTTATGGAAACAACAAAAAAGCCTTAAATGAAATAATTATTAAAAAAACAAAAACTCGACTTTCTTGAATTGTACACATCTACTTGAATAATTATGAAAAACGGCAAAAAATAAAAAACTATTTTTTTTCTTATAAGCATTTTTTCAGGATACGGTAAGTTAGTTAGCGTTTCACATTCCATTTCAGCAAATGTGGAAATGCAGAACCAGGTGAAGAAAAAAAGATGCCAGAATTACAATTTATTTAAAATGAATTTTGCCTTTCCAAAACAACCTGAAATGATTATAAAAACTTGAATATAACTATATTTACAGTGATTTTCTCTGAAACTTAACAAAACGCCAATTTACATAATATTAATAATGAACTTTCTAATTGTAACAGAAACTGTATTTTTAATGAAACCATCCTTTTTTGTTTCTGAGCTTTTTTGCCCTATCACCAATTAGCTTTCCATTTCCTAACAGACTTTATTGTATTTCTTTTTTCCTTGATTTTTGTAAATTTCAAAGCTTTCAAAATAAGTCGCTCAATCTTTTCTTTTATCATAGTATTAGCAGTCTGATAATATAATAATCTATTATCTATAACTGTTTTCAGTTTTCAAAATTTTCTGTTTGTTTTTCAGCATTTATTCTCATTTTAAGTAACACACATTCTCTCTCTCTCTCCCTCTATATATATATATATATATATATATATAATATCTGTACTTTACTTTTTGCAATTATTACCTGATCATCTGCGTATATTATCTCTTCTTCTTCCACTGATATCTAATTTCTATAAATATTGAACAGAAACAAAAGAAAATATTCTACTGTTATAAAATATAGAATATTATAAAATATTCTACTGTTAGAATATCTATACAGATATTGAAAATTAGGTAAGGCGATAAAATATTAGAAAAAAGGTCTTAAGACAAAGTAAGGTGTATGATCTGCATTAAGTCTTATAAAGAGATGAATTAGGTATTATGTTAGATTAGGTTAGGAAATTTATTTTGGAGAAATTGTAATTTTCTTTTTATTTGATTAATAAATAAATTTGTGTATTTTTACTCATAATTATTATTTGTAATAATTGATTATACTACTACATTGAGACTGGTAGTGCAGATCTGTTCTTTTCATTAAACTATTAAAATAAATTATTAAAAGTATTACAAAAAATGTATCTTAACACCATTTGTTTTTTCTTTTGTTAAGGTACGACACCGGTCATTTACTACATAGGTTAAAAAGTGTGGATCACTTGAACAGTGTTAACGTGACTTAAGTAATAATTACTTTGGTAATGTAATGTAACAATAATTGGAAGGAAAACTACTTGCTTTGTAACTCTTTTTTTTCAGTATATGTATTTTTTTACAGGTACATCAGCAGTTTCATTTATTTATTTTTATTAATATGTGGATGTTAGAATAAATATATGTATGTTAGTTTTAAGAACAATATCGCGTTCCTCCCTGGTCACGATCATGTCCATCCTCTTCACCTGTAGGGTATAAACATGATGTGTGATTTTTTTTCTGGTTGTAGGTACAAAATTTTTTTACTAGAATTAATTTTTACTAGAATTAAGTAGAAAACTACTTGCTTTGTAACTCTTTTTTTTCAGTATATGTATTTTTTTACAGGTACATCAGCAGTTTCATTTATTTATTTTTATTAATATGTGGATGTTAGAATAAATATATGTATGTTAGTTTTAAGAACAATATCGCGTTCCTCCCTGGTCACGATCATGTCCATCCTCTTCACCTGTAGGGTATAAACATGATGTGTGATTTTTTTTCTGGTTTGGGTACAAAATTTTTTTACTAGAATTAATTTAGTTTTAATGAATTTAAGTTGCGTTAACCTGTGGGGAAATTTATTGGGTATTTTTTTGTACGTATTTATATTTCAGGTTTAATTGATTCCATATTAATTATTTTATACTAATTTTGCTTCAGAATATTTTAAGTTTAAGATATGGACAATATGGACAACTGTGATATTTTAAATAATTGTCATGAGATGATTAAAAAAAGTAAGGATAATAAATTAATAAATAAAATAATACAGAAAAATGGAAAAATTGGTTTCAAACGGAACAAAATTATAAAAATATTACCTACAAAACATGAAGTGTTGAAGAAAACTTAATGATTTCAAGTAAGAATATAATTTAATTGTAACTTAAGATTGATTATACTGTCATTCCTCTTTCATTTTTTATTTCTTATTGTTGAGAAGTTTTAACGACACAATAGTTTTGATTTGTAAAGTATTTTTGAAAATTAGTTATATTACTACCAAGATATTTATGCAACACTATGTTTTTATTTAAAATTTAATTTTTAGTCAATTTACTAGCATTTACATACTGAGCTTTAGATTATGCAAGGTATATGAGAAGGAATGTTATAAGAGCTTATGTTTGTCTTTATACCTGCAGTTTATTTTTTTGAAATACTGTTAAAAATGTGCCAACTTGCAACATATGTTGGTGACTGGCCAAAAAAATTTTTGTTGACTTCATGACAACTTTAGTCCTCTTAAGAGTAAAATAAATAATGTGTTTCATGTATTAATGTGGTAATGAGTAAATAAATAATGTGTTTCATGAATAAACTCATGGAAAAGGAATGTTTTGGAGTAATTAAATTTCTAATGGTCAATGAAATGGTCCCTACAGATCATCCAGGTTAAAAATGTTGGATGCAATTCCCTTTGTGCAATGTCTGTAATAGCAAATGACATGATTTATAAATTGTACTACTTTTGTCATAATTCTTTTTATATACTTAGTTATTTTGTTTACCCACAGTCATTTGACAGGTAATATGTGGGTATATCGTTGTACCTTTTGTAAGTCTTCTGAACACTATCAAATTGCTGAGGAAAGTGACTGGGAACTTCTCCTTTTTTTTATTTTATTACTTTTTTAATATACATTATTTTTTAATTAAAAATAAAATATAGTTTTTTTTAATGATTTTTGTATTTTTATTTTATATTAGTGGACCCGGCAATGCTTTGTTATTGCTGGAATGTATACCACAGTTCAAACCTCACCAATCTCACTAATATATAAATCATAAGAAAAAATGTATAAATAAACAACTTAAAACTTCTTTTACCAAATTTAATGTCATTGTATATATCATAAATATAGTCTTATACATAAATTGTGACTATATATAAATTGTGTTATCTTTTAATTGTGAAATTGTCAGTGAAATCGGTTAAGTAATTTTTGAGTTATTAGAGCACACACAAAACGAAGATTATATTTTATTTATATAGATGCAGTAATATTCTCCTTTTTGTTTTGTCTCTCTCTCTTCCATCCTTTCTCACTCTTTTCTCTATTTTATCTGTTTCTCAAACTGACAGTTTACCATTGAACTCTAATATCTTCATTTTCTAATATTTCTATACCCCACTGCAAGTTTTTAAAATTTTTCTCTTTTGTATGATTTTTCAATAGTGTTTTTTACAACAATACTCACCTATCTTTTCTGTTATCTAACTAGATAAGAGTTTGTTTTCACATAACACAACAAATACTTCAGTTTGCAAAAATGTGATCATACTTTTATTAAGAAAAATGAATACAAAGCGATTAAGAAATTACACTTCCACTGGTGTTTTTAATTAATTATTGTACTATATAAAATATCTCCCCAGTAATATATTTAAAAGTGATATTATTGTCGATAAATTTTTAAATTTCACTTATTAAAAAATTTGAAAAAACCTGAATTTTCTTTATTCAACTTCGTAAATAAATATGTACTCAAATAATTTTTCATTAATATCTTTAAATTGTCATTTATTTTGCATTCATTTTTTATATTTAGTATCCATCCAGGATACTAAATACTTTTTTTTATGATCCATCCAGGTTAATGTTGGGAGAGTACTTTTATTCACCAATGAAGTAAAACATGTCCAACCATTCCTGATGTGATCTATATCATATATTATGCATCTATCAGAAAGAAAGATTTATTTATTTACTTAATTTATGTACTGGCCAAAGTTGACCCAATTTCAGCGATCATTCTGTACATATAGATTTTTATTATAAAATCTTGTTATTCCAGTTGTTTTTTCAGTTTTACTTGTGACTAATAATCAACATGACAAGTTTCAAACGTGGTCTCTTGTATATGTTACTGTTTCTTTAAGCATAATTGTCTTATGCTTAAAGACACAATTCACCTGTTCAAACAAAAGTTTGAAATTTTTTTTTTTTTTTTTACATTATCTTAATAATTTGTCTCTCAGTACATGATAATCTGCAGATCATAATTTACTGGATGTGTGATACTGACAAACTATAAAGAAGAGCTAAGATCACAGAAATAACTAAGAATAAAATTAAGTTAAGAAACAAAGGATTAGTAATTTCCAATTCTTAATATTATAATAATTTATAATGATAGTCTCAATTCATAATATTATATGAGGTATAAATTTTAAAATGATAGATAAAAAAAAAGAAGAGTTTTCCTTATTATGATTTTAATAACATTATTTTATATAATAATACTGGAAAATATTTGTATAATAATAAAAAATATTTGTATAAATATTTATATAATAATACTGCTAATATTTGTTCCATGCCAAGGATTGTACAGTAAATTAAATAATATTATTTGAATTTCTGTTTGTAAATATTTACAAAAGAAAAAAAAACACAATAATAATTTTACTTCTGCATGCATAAAAATCATCATACAAATTTGATGCATAATGCATCATACAAATTATAATTAACAGAATAGGTTGGGAAAGGGTATCTCAGGCAGCCGTTAACTTTGTCTTTTCATGAGGAAATTTGAGCAATTATGGTAAAGCTAAATAGTTAAACCATTTACTGCTTCTTTCCTTAATTCTACATTTTTTGTAGTTTTCTATTAATAACAGATACTAACTAGACAGAATATTACATAGTGAATCTGGTTGAAGAATTTATATTTTAATCTGATTCTTCTATAAATTACACATTTCTGGGGATGGATGGGGGAAGGTTTTCTTTGTGATCTGTTGTTCTAGGGTGATTCTGTAATATTAAGAGGAAATATAAATAATTCCAACTATCTTTTTCACTGGTTAAAGCAAATCATCGATTGTTCACATGCTGCTGTCATCCTGGATAAAATTATTCAATCTACCAATAAATTGTGAATAGAATGACCATTCCTGAACTAGGGACTTTGAAGAACCCTTTTTAGGTAGATGTTTTCATTTTGTTTGTTGTCAAATCCTTTCTCATTCATTACGTTATCATTTTGCCTCTTTATCTTCAAACCTGTCTTTTCCAAGGTATTTTGTTGATTTTAGCTTATGTCCACTTGATAAGTGATTTTTACACGGTTATCGAAAAAGAAAATAAGTATTTGATATTCTATGATGTAGTGATACCCATTATTCCAATAGTGACAGTTTGTTGTTACAATTAAAACATTAATTATATACAATTGTGGATTTGCCTTTTTGCTGTGGGCTCTGCTTGCTATTCATGATAGAATTACCAGAGATCATTCCAATAAAAAGAAATTATAAGAGTTGTTAACAATGGGGGAGTCTGCTCTGAGAGAGGATAAATCCGATTAAACAACTAATAAAATAATTTTGTTAAAGTTTGGTTTCTCTTTGAATGTACCTCATGCGTGGTGAAGACCAGAAGAGTTATTGCGACTGATATTTGTGTGATTTGAGGGAAAGCCTTTGCCCATTAATCCTATCCAGGGACTTTATTTTACTATTGTAAAATAAATTAATCAAAGTGTTCTTTGATTAAAGAACTCTACCAGGTACTGAAGAGCTCATCTAGATAAAGTCATGTTTCCCATTCCTTCTGTACATACACACTAAAGAATACTCAGCTTATATCACAACAAAAAATAAATGAATATGGATTTAGGTAACTGTTGAACTTAACTGAATTACATTACACTCTGTGCATCTTGAAAGCTTTCACATTATCATTCTCTTCTAGAAAATTTGGTATTAATAAAGACTGGTGTTTACTAATTTAAAACGATTTGTAGTTAAGAAAGGGAGGTTACTTAATATAACCTCTTGTTATATTAAGTAACCTCTTTCAATAACCAAACTTTAGCCTACTTTTAAATAAAAATATGACAGTATTCATTTGGTCAGTCGATTAGGTGATTAATACCATTTATTTACATATCTAAAGTAACTTTTAAAATATTAACTATCAAAAAATAATCTATTTTTTTTTGGCATGAGACTACTACTTGGGGTAGCTGTTGCCATTTTTGAAACTAGTTGAAAAAAAATTAAATAGCTCCAATTTGGTAAGGGTTGTTGTAAGATATTTGTGTAAAAATTGTTATGATGTCTCAACCCTACCATATGTTTAAAGTTTTTGAGTTACCCCTTATGGGTGCTTGAGAGGTGTGTTGGTCATTCTGAAAATGTAGGTTATTGGAGAAAGGGGATTTTCTACTTTTTGTCTCTCTAGTGGGCATTTAGCAGGTACTGTAGATCAATTTTGAAACTACATGAAAAAAAATTAAATTTACATCTTGGTTTAAGGTGTTGTAACCGAATTTTTTTTTTTACATAAAAAGATACTTATTTCAATGCTATTTAAAATGATTATAACAATGCTACTCATTCCATTTAAAATTGTTGCAGGAGCACAGCTAGAAAATATGAAATAATATTTTGAGTACCATTATATTATAAAAAAAGGAGTAGGTATGAGAAAGCAAAACCTATGGAAAAATCAAGGATTTACATTTTTCATCAACATGACTCTCTGTCTAGCAATTGTTGTGAAAGGACATTTTCTAGTGCTCTATGTTGTGTGTGTGTGTACCTGAATACCAGTTCCAGTGTCATCACCAAAATTCTGTTAGGACGCCCAGTCCAGCCAGTAGCAGCGTTGTATCTTTTGTTTGACCTTCCGGTCAAACTGGATAAGTTTTAGCATAGCTTAGATTTATTCTATTTTAAAGAAGAACTAGTGTAATAAATTTTTATTAAAAAACTATTATTTAATATTCAAATAAGTATAACTAGGGTTATACTTTAATTACCTAAATCTATTTTAAATACGGTTCTCTTTTTATCAGAGTTTAACAATTAGTTAAGAATTTAAATTTTATTTTTAGTCTTACGACAAAGTAATATTACTTTAGAACTATTTTATAGATTAAGTAGTGATTATTGGTTTGCTTGGCATTTATCCCGCCAACACCCGATTCGACCGCCCTGAACTTAGAATATTGAACTTAAAATATAAAACTAATTGTTGGCCAAAGGATAGTATTATAATGTTAAAAACGTCAATATAAATCATTTAAAAAAATTAGTTAAGGCTTGTTGCTTATCAGAAATATAGTATTAATTTTTAAAAAAAGGGTTTTTTCTTAAAGTTTCTTACAGTCTTTGATTATAGGCATAGAAAAACTGTTAAAACTAAAAAATTATTAAAAATAAAAATAATTTAAGTGATCCATCTTTTAAAAATATTTATAATTTTTATTTGTATATTTATATTTTGTTTTTTATTTTTTCAAATTTATTAAACTTGCATATTTTTAATAATATTGTTGAGAATGATTGGAGATTTGAGCACATGTAGGACTATTCGCCGTAGTCCTGCTAAGGCGATTAATCCAGATACTCCTAGGGCAAGCCTAGGTAGAAGTCGCTGCCATACCTCTGGCGAACCATTGCTCGTTACAGGGCATTTACACCAGCAGTCGTTGCCACTTCTTCGCCACGTGCCTTGTAAAACAAAAACAATCGCTTTGGAAGGCCCTCTCCAAGGCAGATGCATGTCTAAATCAAACACCAGATACCTAGAAGGAACTCAGCGAAAATGGACAAATCATGAATGCTCCACGCTTAATAATAAATTGTTAAGGTTTCGGCGAGAGCTTGCCGTCAATTGAAATATCAAAAACCAAAATTCAACAATTTATTTATTCATAGTTCTTCAAAAAGACATTGTCCGAATCAAAAAAGTACAGATATGTATGAAAGGCGAGATGATAATTGTTATATATTTTTCCTACTTCATTTTCTCAAACACAAAAATATACACCATTAAATATTTTCTTCCTGCTCTATTCTTATTGTAACTTCTTTCTTTTTCCTGTTTAGCCTCTGGTAGTTACCTTTCAGAGGATGAATGAGGATGATATGTATGAGTGTAAATGAAGTGTAATCTTGTACAGTCTCAGTTAATTGCCGCTAGACGGGCGAGTTGCTCACACAGCTGATATTGCGACAATTAAAGACACAGCAGTCTAGCGTGCATACGCCCACTACTCGAGTGACGTATATGCGCAGACATTACTTCCAAAAAGGTATATCTAGAAAGGTTAGACAAAAATATTTCAATTAGCAACCTGAAGAAACTGCGCAGATTTCCCGGAAAATTATTAGTTAAAATAAAAATATATTATAAAGCATTAAACCTGATGATATTTGAGTATGTCACCGGCATGCCACAGATTACTTCAAAAGAAATTAAACTTCGATTTAAAACTACATATATAATAAAATAAACAAGACATCTTACTTACAAACATAATCTTTATTCATCTCTTGGGTTAACCAATCACTTATATAAAGTAAATTCGCAACGTTTCAGTTAGAATTTCAAGTGACAATATATATTCATACAAACATCATACAAAATTCTCTTAAATACTAAGAAATTGACTGATCTACCCATCCTAAAAAACAATATTTTGTTCCCATTACACGGAATGCTGTAATAATTTTTTAATCTTTGACATATCTGTGACATTGTAATGCAACATATTTCTCACTCTATTATTTTTATTAGGCTAGATGACTGATATAATATTATAGGGTTTATGGATTGTATTTTTAAATTTTTATTTATGATATTTTCAGAATATTATTTATTAATAGATCTTTTGCTTTTTTATATATACTGGTCTATCTTAGGGGATTGTAAATTTTATGTTTGCAAGAGTCCTCACTATTGAATTTTTATGTGATATTCGTTGTGTTGATAGGAAAGTTAGATATCTACCTGAAGATGTTGGTTTTATTCTCGTATTCCATTTTGTTGATATTTTCTTTTCTCAACTTCCTTTGTAAATTTTATATGTTCATTAAATGGGTTAAATTCTTTTAATATTGAATCAATATCCTGTTCATGTATACATACTAACGTATCTTTTATAGAATGAGACCTTAGTATTTAATTTTTCTAATACTTTATTTTCTAAATATTCCATAGTTAGATTTGCTAAGCAGGCTGAGATTGGTGATGCCATCGCTAAACCATGGCACTGTTTGTATAATTTATTTTTAAATTTAAAATCCATATTATCTACGCAAATATTAATATATTCTAAAAATTCTGTTTTTTTTTTATTTTAGTTGTTCTTTCAACTTCACTTTCTATATGCTTAAATCACTAAATTCTTCAGAATGCCGGTATATAATGAAATCACATCCAACGAAATTAATTTGTGATGTGTGGATATTATTTGCTTGTTAATAAATGTTTGCAATTCCCATGAATCTTTGATGTTGTATTTATTTTTTCCCATTATTTGTTGTAATATTTAACCAAAAATTTGGATCGCTTGAACGTCGGACTTTGTATGCAGTTTACTATACAGGTGTTCTAGGATAATCATTTTTATGTAATTTTATTGGACCGTACATTCTTGGCGGTATCGCGTTGTTGATACATATTTATTTCGCTTCTTTTGTTTTATACCCGTGTACAGAAAACTCTTTTTGGCGATTTTATTATTTTCTAGCTGTAATGTACGGGTCGGATCTCTTTTTATTTCTCTGTATGTGGCTTTATTATTCAATATATTTTCCATTTTTGTTGAATAATAATCATTGTCCATGATAACAGTTTTATTACTTTTACAGATTAAGAATTATAATTTTATCTATTAAAGCTAAATGATTTTTTTTTGTTTTTAATGCAGTAATGACGATAATTTACATTAATTTTTCCGCTTCCGCGTTTACTGTTTACTGTTTACATGTTTGTATTGTCTTCCATATATTATTATGTAGAAGAAGTGTTAGGAGAAGACCAATTTGGTTTCAGGAAAAGTATAGGGACAAGGGAAGCAATTTTAGGCCTCAGATTAATAGTAGAAGGAAGACAAACCAACATACTTGGTGTTTATAGACCTAGAAAAGGCATTCGATAACGTAGACTGGAATTAAATGTTCAGCATTTAAAAAAAATTAGGGTTCAAATACAGAGATAGAAGAACAATTGCTAACATGTACAGGAACCAAACAGCAACAGTAATAATTGAAGATCATAAGAGAGAAGCCGTAATAAGAAAGGGAGTCCTACAAGGATGTTCCCTATCTTCGTTACTTTTTAATCTTTACATGGAACTAGCAGTTAATGATGTTAAAGAACAATTTAGATTCGGAGTAACAGTAAAAGGTGAAAAGATAAAGATGCTACGATTTGCTGATGATATAGTAATTCTAGCCGAGAGTAAAAAGGATTTTGAAGAAACAATGAACAACATAGATGAAGTCCTACGCAAGAACTATCGCATGAAAATAAACAAGAACAAAACAAAAGTAATGAAATGTAGTAGAAATAGCAAAGATGGACCGCTGAATGTGAAAATAGGAGGAGAAAAGATTATGGAGGTAGAAGAATTTTGTTATTTGGGAAGTAGAATTACTAAAGATGGACGAAGCAGGAGCGATATAAAATGCCGAATAGCACAAGTGAAACGAGCCTTCAGTAAGAAATATAATTTGTTTACATCAAAAATTAATTTAAATGTCAGGAAAAGATTTTTGAAAGTATATGTTTGGAGTGTCGCTTTATATGGAAGTGAAACTTGGACGATCCGAGTATCTGAGAAGAAAAGATTAGAAGCTTTTGAAATGTGGTACTATAGGAGAATGTTAAAAATCAGGTGGGTGGATAAAGTGACAAATGAAGAGGTATTGCGGAAAATAGATGAAGAAAGAAGCATTTGGAAAAATATAGTTAAAAGAAGAGACAAACTTATAGGCCACATACTAAGGCATCCTGGAATTGTCGCTTTAATATTGGAAGGACAGGTAGAAGGAAAAAATTGTGTAGGCAGGCCACGTTTGGAATATGTAAAACAAATTGTTAGGGATGTAGGATGTAGAAGGTATACTGAAATGAAATGACTAGCACTAGATAGGGAATCTTGGAGAGCTGCATCAAACCAGTCAAATGACTGAAGACAAAAAAAAATATATTATTATGTATTTTATTTTTCTTCCTCATTGTCAATATTTCTAATGGCGTTTTCAATATTTATAATAAATTTTTTTTTTGGCAATAATTTGTGTGTAATGTCTCGGTCGTGATTATTTAATGTTAGTGGTACCGCAAATTTAGGTCGTAACGATAAACTTTTAATTACATATTCAGGAACTGGTAATGATGATAAATTTTGTACCTATTTTTCGTTGTATTAGCGAAGTTACGTTTGCTGTACCTATTTCTTAAGCGATTGAATTTTTTATTTTTTTTTTTAATAATTTTTAAACTATTTTCGCAAATGTGTTCTTCCTAAATTATAAAACTCTGAAATAATAGTGTAGGTAAACTACCCTTTACGGTATTTATCTCTTTAGAAATATCGTCGTTGATATTCTTTTCAATTTGTATTGCATCTTTTATTAACAAATTTAGAACTTTTTTCTTAAAATTATATATGAATTTTTCTCCATTATCTTTGTTTTGGAATTCAATATGCTTTAAATTGAACCACATAAATTTTGGAAATATAATACTTGATCTAACTGTAAGTAAAAATATTTTTCGATTTTTGTATATTATCTGTTTGTTTTTTACTTTATTATTATTCTTCATAACTTTTGTCAAATTGTATCTTTAATTCATAGTGATATCTTCATAAAAACCTATTTTAACGAATAATTTCTCTCATACATTCACGTTAAATATTTATTTATGTATATATAGAAATAATAAAACAAAACATTGATGTATTTGGTCACAAATACATGATGTATTTGTGACCAAATACATCAATGTACATACATCAATTCTTTTAATAAAAGAATTTTTTAACAAAAATAAAACTAAAAAAATTAACTAACTTTATAAAAATTTTGATTACAACGCCAAAATTTCTGTAAAAATAACTGTAAATTTTGATAATTTTAAATTGCACATTTATACTCTAAATTTACTTAATAAAAACTAAAGAATTATGTATTAAATTTGTTTTCCATTTCCATAGTAACACAAATGAATCAATATCTTAACAATGTAAATAATTTTGTCGTGCAAACGTCCTTTTGGTTTGTATTTTTTTTTAATATCGATGTAGGCATAATGTAATGATGTAGGTATAATTGATTATATTTTTAAATGAAAATTAAAAATTTATTAAAAAATTTTGCAACAAAAAACTGATAATTTTGATTAATTTGAAATTACATTTATACTGTTAATTTAGTTAATGAATTTACTATAGAATTATGTATTAAATTTGTTTTCCATTTCCATAGTAACACAAATGAATCAATATCTTAACAATGTAAATAATTTTGTCGTGCAAATATATTGTTTATACCAGGGGTGGCCAACTTTTCTGTATATAAGATCGACTTTTTATCTTAAAAGTGTGTTACAATTTAAAACTACGCAGTATCATTAAATAAAAGGCAGCAATTTAGGCTGCCACGCCTCGGTCGCTGTATGCCAGCTAGTACCTGTCCACCATTTAACAGCGCTTAGAGCTGATTTGGCTGATGGCCAGCCATATTCTCAGAGATGGTTTCCAGCAGAAAAGCTGTAGGAGTCCATATTATATTTAATAAACCCTTAAAATTACCGATGACGGTTGAACAACGCAACCTCATCGAGGGACTCCCACAAGGTCCGACAATGCGGCTCTCGCCACACTGACTCGCCGTTTGTGAGCGGCCAAGTTTCCCCCTGACCTCTAAGTTCCAGGGTGGCTCGGTCTCTGGCCCCCTCAAGAGCAGGGAAGTCAAACATCATATGCACATTCGACTGGACCTCCCCGCAGTCGCACAACTCATCAGCCACCAGGCGAAACCGAAACAGATATTGATTCAAATTTACATGGTTGGTGAGCACCTGGGCACCCGACGCCCTTAAAAACGAACTCGAGGCATACCATCCCCCCAGATCCTGTATAAAACTATACAAGGATCTTCCCTTAGTCGTGGTGTGCCATTCAAGCTGCCATGCCTCCATCGCGAGGCTCCGTAGCCTCTTCCGCAGACGGGAGATGGGCAACTGGACGAAATTTTGTTCCGGTTCCGTTCCGCTCCGGTTCTGGCCCGACTCGAAACCGCATCCCAAATGCCTCGGCCTCCCGACCTCTTCGCAGCTTCCACATGACTGCCCGAACTTTCACCACTAAATCGATTGGGAGAGCCTTTCCCAATACGGTAGTAGCCTCATAGGACGTTGTTTTAAATACACCAGTGCATACTATCATGGCTCTGCGCTGGGCACTCCTTAAATTTTGAAGCAGTGCTCTATTCCTTTCCAACTTATGCGCCCAAACTGGCGCCGCGTATGCGATCATACTTTCGAAGACGCCTCGGTACACCAAGTACATTTGGCGACAGCCCGAGCAATCCTTCTAAGTTTCCTACTAAGTAATCCTTCAGAGCAATCCTTCTAAGTTTGTGCATCACAGAGACAGCGTCCGCCGCAACTTGCTTAATATGGTTACTAAAAAGGAACTTATCATCAAACAAAACACCTAGGTACTTATTAACCCTTACTCGGCTGATTACACAGCCTTTATACTTGATGTGGGGGTTTCGACTGCATGATAATTTGTCTGCGCCCTTCAGAAGCATAAACTTCGTCTTGGGCACAGAGATCCTTAAATTTTGCATGTCCATTCAGCCTTCGGCGGTTGACAAAGCCGCCTGCGCTCTACTTTCTAGCTGCGGTCGTGAATCTCCACGAACTAAAAGGAGACAGTCATCGACGAAAGCCTGGGCCGTGACTCCTTCTGGGGATGTCAACCCCAGAAATCCGTCGAATACCAGGTTCCACAGCAGGGGGCCGAGAACGGAACCCTGCGGGCTTCCCCTGGTGACGGATTTTTCCACAACTAGGTGCGCATCCTTAAACAGAGCCGTACTTAAGGCATGGTTGAGTTAGACCAAAAATGTACTTCATTGATGTTAATATCGGTAATTGAGTGAACCTTACGAAACAGACGAGTTAAAACAACAGCACCACAGAGTTCCAAACGTGGCTACGAAACCTTTTTAAGAGGAGCTACAGTAGTACGGAAATGGGGGTACGGCGTCAAAATGACGTCATCCAAGATGGCGACCGTCTGCCATCTTGTCCGCCATTTTAAGATGGTGGACAAGATAGCGGTGGTCGGTCATCTTGGATTGTGACGTCAGTGACGCCGTAGCCCGCCAAGATGGCGGTGGTCAGCCATCTAGGTTTGTGACGTGTTTTGACGCCATAGCCCGCGCGCAGTCTTTTTCCGACCTGATTCTTTTTTAAGAGGACGTACCTCGAGGATGATCCCGGTCGTCCAGGCGACGGCGTCGGGTGGCGCGTCACAGAGAGAGGTTCTCGTCGTAGATCGTGCACCGGAAGGCGGCGGCGGCGAGGGTGCACACACACACATGTGAATTAAAAAAATTTTTAGACGTACTTCGAGGATGATTCTGGTCGTCCAGGCGACGGCGTCGGGAGGCGTGATTGAAGAAGAGAGAGGTTCTCGTCGTAGATCGTGCACCGGGAGGCGGCGGTGTGTGCACGTGCGTGCGTCAGCGGACCCACGTAGAGAGAGAGAGAGAGAGATGTTTACAGTGCGGGACGCGGCGCTCGACTGAAGAATTGTGGGTCCGACGCGGTCCCAATCGCTGAAGTTGTCCAATCGCAGCGTCGGGAATCGGCGCGCATGCGCACTAGCCGTTAGTATGTACGTACGAACTGGAACGTCGTCGTCGTCGCGTTTCTAATAGATGCGATAAGGAAAATGTTTTTGATAATTATTAAGTCACGTTTGTTGTTGTTGTTGTTGTTGTAACCGGTTAAATCCAGTTGTGCATAAGTGTATTACAACCTGTTGTAGTCTTGAAAAGTATTTTAATTTTAACACTTTCCTCCCCATTTGTAACATAATCGGATAGTAGATAAATCTATTATCAGATCATGTCACGGGCCTTGGAGCCGTACATACAATAATTATTATTGTATGGGGGTTTAAAGTGTTTTTGTGATGTATGTTAACACTTTCCTCAGTATTTGTAACACAATCAGATAGTAGATAAATCTAATATCAGATCATGTCACGGGCCTTCGAACCGTACGTACAATAATAATTATTATTGTATGGGGGTTTAAAGTGTTTTTTGTATGTATTTATGATGTAGTCTATTCAAAAACTAGGTCTTGCATCTTCTCTTCGGTCATCGCTTTGCCAATTCGTTTCGGTAAAAAACACTTCATCATACACAAAACAGTCTTCCTAAACTTTGTGTCTGTTAAATCCATTGATTTAATTTCATATTTTTAATCACCAACACTTTTAGTTATAATATTTGACGCCACCGTTATATTGTTCAAGCTAGTAACGAAACTTTTTCTAATCTCCACTACCTTCTTCATCTCCTCTTCGGTCATAGCTTTGGCAAACCGTTTTAGCATAGATTTAAATCACCGACACTTGTAGTTATATTGTTTAATCTAGTAACAAAACTTTCTGCATCTCCTCTTTGGTCATCGCTTTGACAAACCGTTTTGGTAAAACACTTAATATACCTCGCCTTCACACTTCAGCATACACAAACAGCCTTCCCAAACTTTGGGTCTGTTAAATCCATAGATTTAATTTTATATTTTAATAAATCACCGACACTTAAAGTTATAATATTTGACACCACCTTTATATTGTTTAATCTAGTAACGAAACTTTCTACCATTATAATTTTTTTCCCACCACTTACACATTGCCGTAATCTCTTTTGTGTTAAATGTGTAATGTGAATTATGTTTACACTTTCCTCACCATTTGTAACACAATCAGATAGTAGATAAATCTAATATCAGATCATGTCACGGGCCTTGGAACCGTACATACAATAATAATTATTGTTTGGGGGTTAAAAGTGTTTTTGTTTTGTGTAATTATGTGTTTATGTGTTGTATGTGTAATATGTTGTAGTTCTGAAAAGGATTTGTTTTTAAATTGTTACTGTAGTCTATTCGAAAACTACATCGTAAGTTTTTCCAACGTTACCTTTATATATCAAATCTAATCGCATCTCCACTACCTTCTTCATCTCCTCTTCGGTCATCGCTTTGGCAAACCTCTTTGGTAGAAACACTTTATGTACCTCACCCTCACACTCCAGCATACACAAAACGGCTTTCCCATACTTTGTGTCTGTCAAATCCATAGTTTTAATTTTATATTTTTTACCGATTAGCAAATCACCGACACTTTTTGTTACAACATTTGACGCTACCGTTATATTATTTAATCTAGTAACGAAACCTTCTGCCATTGTAAAGTATAGTAGCAAGATACAACGAGATACAGCCCACGAGATACAACAAGTGAATGAGTTAAACAGTATGTATAACGCTTTATATGTATCTCTTCTTCCCACCACTCCCACATTACCGCCATCTCGACCAATAGAAACACGGCAGTTATCGTTTAATTGTTCACACGCGCACAAAGTACCACGCCCAAGCCACGTGATCGATAGCGACCTCTTGACCTCGAACGGGAAAAAACTATTATTAAAAGCCTGTACGTTATCTCGTCTATGTATATCCAGTCACGTATACAACATATTATTTAATACATCCACTTGACCTCGAACATGAAAAAACGACTATTAAAAGCCTCTATGTTACCTCGTATATGTGTACAGTCACGTACACATTATTAAATATGATGCAACTCCATACTAAGAACCCTTACCACCGAATTAAAAAAAAACTTTTCAATTTTGAACCGCAACGCGTCAATACTAATAATAACCTAAAAAACTTAATGTATTAAACAGTCCTCACCATTTGTAATTTAATTTGACAGTGGATAAACGCAATACAAAATTTGACGGTGGATAAATCCAATACCAAATCATATAACGGGCCTTGGAACCACTTCTTTCAATAATGTAAGAGATTATTAAAATTTAATAGTGTCGTACATTATTGTATGGGGGTTTACAGTGTTTTTTTTGTGTGTATGTGTGTGTAAATTGCTGTAGTTCTGTTTAATATAGATTATCAATGAAATATTCTTCTATTCGATAAAACTTCACCACGTTGTATATGATTCTTGTACATTATGAAATAAATCGACGCTAACGGACGTCCCCTTTCGTACTGATTACTTTCATCATAATTAATTTCGGAATTCTCTTCAGTATCATATGCAACAAGCACTGGTTCCCTTTGTTGTATATCACAAACAGGAAAGAAATCCGTTTCATCACAGCCTTTCCATCCATCGCACGCAACACGTGATGTGGTGACGGTGTTGATTCTTCTTTCTTTTGCGGTGTACAAGTTAACAGCAACAACCTTATTTCTTAAACAAGTTGTAGTTAGTTTTTTTAACGTAATCGTATCTAAATTCATGTTCAAAGAATCGTTTAACTTAAAAGCCTTTACACGGTTATCGTTATCGCCTTGGAAACCAGAAAATACAATTTCTCTACTGCCGACAAGTCCAATCGATGTGTTCCCACATTGTCACAAAAAACTTTTTCATTATTCATCAGATCGAAAATCATCTTTATAATTACATTATCACCATCTTTATCAAATACATGATCGTTAACATCAATAATGTATATATAATTGTTTTTTAAATTGAAACACATTGGTGTTAAATGTTGTTTACTAACCGTAACATCTACCTGTTTAATTAGTTCCATAATACGTAGTAGAAGATGACAACAACGTTGTTAACACTTCGAAGTCCACAATCAAAATGAGACAAGTTCACATCGTCTGCTTCTAAAATACTGATTATGAATGACCTTGAACATGAAAACTGATGTTTTTACAAACTTAATTTTAAGTCTTCAGTGATACCATCGTCTTTTAAACCGTAATAAGTTAGCTTCATCGGATGGCCTTTTACGACACTCAGTTCATCATCGGTGAATTTCTTTGTATATTCTTTTAGTAAATATAATTGAAAGCAACATAATTCTGTGTCCGAAAAATCACGGTCATATAATATTGCGATAATGCGAACCTCGCCATTTTCTGTAAATGCTTTTCTCGTATCCAATAATATGTAATCTACACCGACACTAATATCGGTCAACCTTCTCAACGGTAGCTTAAAATTCTGGTCGTCGTTGAAAATATTAATGAACAATATAGCGTCCATCGTCGTCATTGCAGTTGCAGGACTTGTACTCGAATGATTGTCCAACGCCTTCGGTACCGTGTAGATATTTATGTCGTATTCCTTTCTCCCACTCTTTTCGGTAAGTTTACAAAACAACCGGTACAGTTCGTTTTCATCGATAACTCTACACGCAAATGGCGGAGGATTGTCCCACAGTAATTCAAATTTGTTTTCACACAACAGAGCTTTAAGTTTTTTCACGTTTCCCATAATCAGTTCGCACGAGCACAAGTATTCGGGTAACCAACGTCCGCTATAGTCGAATTTTTTACAATCGATTGCATGACTTTTACCATCGTTACAGTGTTCAACAAGCATCATAAAAATGTTTACATACGTACGATGCAACCAATTTCAATTCGTTAACCAAATCAGTAAAAGTCTTTTTTTGTGATAACCATTTGATAATCGATCGTCTGTGGAAGTACTTTATTTAGTATGTCGTACCACCACCACCACAACCTTTACACGCACCGTCAACACTATGGATCTTTAAGCTATCAAGATATTCTTGCAAGCGACTTTGAATTTCATCGTAAGTGGCGTTATAATTGAAAACTACTCTAACCGTTTTGACACGATTGAAATCAATATGTGTGTTTAAAGCTTGCGGAAACGCTGCATTCACAATTTTCATAAGATGTCGCAATGTTCTTACACGACGATGGGGGAAAAATTTAATTAACCACACCAATGCGGGTATATCAACATCCATCGCTAAACTGTTAATACACTAAATCGTCAGAGCCTTTTTATAGGTTGCGTTTCCACACCACCCTGGAGGTAGCAACCACGGCGCGTTGAGATTTTTTTTACATGAGTGAAATCTCTCCCCCAGAGGCCTACTATAAAACACTCGAATTTTCATATATCTTTTTTTTTTGTTTTTTTTTCTTGCAAATTCTATAACCAAAGACGTATGTTCAACAGCATACTGACCGAGCACTACAGCGGTAGTCTTCGAGGCACAATAGACTCGAATGAAAGCGGAATGTTTTCCTTGATGCAATCTTTACAACGTTGTAATCTGTGCGAGTGAATCGGTTCGTTGCACCAACATTTTACGCACAAGTCGTTGAACGAGTAGTAATAACCATTCTTGGCCAATTCTTCTTTGTTTTCTGCGTTAGTATTTTCAAACGATCGCAAACCATCCGCTTCTCCGACCAGATCCAACGGATTTATACCTAACTTTAACCATTCTAAGTAAAAACATCCAGTTTCCAACGCACCTTTCCCACTGATGTGAAGATTGTGATACGGACAATTTACGATGTAATTTGAACTCGGTTTCGGTGCGCCTTCCGGTATCGTCCGTACGTCGTTATGAAATCAACGAAGGAATTCGCATTTCTCCAATCCCTTGGTATATATTGTAGCGAATTGAGAACAAAGCTTCTTCATAATGTCATCGGTGTATACAGCATCACCGTAATCCCAATCGATTTTATGAAAATTTCGCTCCAACCATAAAGCCATTCGCCGGTATTTTGATTTTAACTCGGACCTCGCGTACGGTGAACGAAAATGAAGAATCATATAATGCCCATCTCCAACGACAGCGAGTTCTTTAACTATAAACTCATTGTGATTACCGTGGAAGTCGTGATACTCGATTACACCTTCCACGACGAGCACTCGACTGCGAATAAGGTCTGACGTGTCTTTCACTTTATTATAACACACTAAAGTTACCCCCACCATCATCAAAACAAATATCTTCTTTGGTTAATTCTTTCTTATCCATTGGTAATTTATGCGATTTCTTTTCGTTCTTCGGTATTCAATCTATTTTTAATATTCTTCTTGTTCTTCTTTTTTTCCACACGTGACTTTCTTCGTTCTGCGGTCTTTAACTTCCTTTTACTACTATTCTTCTTCTTCTTTTTCTCTACTAACGTTTCCTTCGCAATCATTGACGATTGGTCGATGTTGTAGTTCTGTGAAGAAGAAGTTCCTTCCATGACCGCTGCTCAACTGTGAATGAGGTTTGAGACATTGTTCTTACTGCTTTATGATTTGTTTAGTGTTACCCCCTCCACTTTTGATGAATTTTTTTCATCTTCATCTGTTAATCCAAAGTCATAATCCTCCGCAGTTTCTGGCGTACTTCTTGCAGTAGATTTCTTAGCTGTTGTTGAAGGTAATGATGACAGAGTACCATTTTTATTGGTGGTTGTAATATTTTTACTGATTGGTAATAATGTCGTGCTACTGAATACGTTATCTTTTAAAGTAGATTCCATATTAATAGCTATTGTTGTTGTTGTTGATAACGACCAGTTTTTTTACCAGAGATGTTATATTAACGGCGGTATTTGATGAAAAAATTGTCTCAACCGCCGACGAATTCCACCATACTAGCGGGACATTTTCTGGTGAAAAAACAATTCTACACCTTACCGCTTTCACCGTCGGACATTGTGGTGAGGGTTCTAAATAGATACCGTTCTGAATAAAACAGATAAAAGTAATCCGATCAAAAAGCCTGTTTTAAATACGCCCAAAGTTACCAAACACCACTTACACGACCATCAGCACAACCACCATGACGGTGTACCTGTACTTTTATTTAATTTTTCATCTCCGTCTTCTTTTTGATCAGTAAGTGTAAACTTTTCCAACATTACGTAACCTTCCTCAATATCCCCGTAAGCGGTGTGTACGTGACGATAGTATCGTGAATAATGAGACAGTAGGCAGCCGTATTCGCAGGTATATTATTTTTAGTTTCAAAATCAATACGTACATCGACTGTTCCTGTTTTAAGTAATTTGTTTTGTTGGAACAATCGATAACGATCAACGACACATTATTTTGGAAATCTGTCAAACTGTAAGCAGGACATTCATTCTCTGACTTGTTGTAATAACCTGAGTGAAAGCTGGCAAACATTTCATACATCATATTTATATCACCCTGCAGGTTATCGTGGGGATAGTATTGTGAATTCAAATACAGTCGTGTACGTTTACCAACTCACACAAATCGAAATTTGGGTGAGTGCTGCCGGTACGGGCAGAGGCTACCACAGACGGCGGTAAGCCGACAACAAGGTCCCCACGAAAGTGACCCGCATGGCCGCCCCCTCTGGGATGTCAGAAGCGACATCCTGTTCTCATAAATCTCCTCCGCCGTCACCTCATATGGAGGATATGGTTGAGGAACCTCCCGACCCAAAGGCGTCGGAGTTATCTAAGGTGAAGAACACAAAACAGACAAATAGAATCACGTACAACTGAATTCTATATGGTTTCCTGAGTATATTTATTATTATATCTATAATTTTTACTCTATTTTAATTTTATGAACATTATTCAGTGGAATGTTCGGGGTGTACGGTCCCGCATTGCAGATATTGGAGTACTGGCGCAGCTGCATGATCCGATTGTCATGTATTTCCAGGACACTCATCTTCTGCGACATGACCCAATCTCACTCAGGGGATACTTTTGTGAGAGATTCGACTGTATAGTGGACGGTAGAGAGAGTGGTGGAGTGGCTATTTTCATGATGGATGAGGTATCAGCTACAAGGATTCGACTGACCACTCTCGTTCCTGCTGTTGCAGTGAAGATCTCTGTCCCCTTCAAGTTGCATATCTGCAATCTATATCTCTCGCCGAACACTGAGTTCAGTGCTCTGGATATCTCAGATCTCCTCGCACAAATACCATCTCCATCATTAACCAACTCCATCATTAATCCTTGAGCAACTTTCTTCTTTTACGTCCAAAATACTTGAAACAGCCAGCAGATATGTCCCACAAACATCGGGTAATCCTAAACGTCCTTCCGTTCCGTGGTGGAATGATGATTCCGTGGTGGAATTCCGAATAGCAAGTGTGCTATTCGGAATCGACGGCGAGCACTACGCAAATTCAATAATAGACCTACAACTGAACATCTAGATATGTACCGCAGGGCTAGGGCAGTGTGCCGTCGGGTCTTCCTGACCGCTAAGAGGAATTCATGGACGAATTATGTAAACTTCATCTCACGTACTACTCCCACGTCTACTGTGTGGAGAAAAATCCATGCAATTTGCAGGTCGCCAGGGCAATCTATTCTCGGTCTCGTCGATGAGGGGGAACTCCTTACGTCATCTTCGGCTGTAGCAAATTCTTTAGCGAAATCTTTCCGTTCGGTGTCTCTCACCTCGTCATATAGTAACGACTTTCAGAGGTACAAAGCACGTATGGAAGTATTGGGGTTGAATATTGGTGTTTCGGATGATGAATTGAACACTCCTTACATTCTTAACATTCTTACTTAAAGAATTGTTGCACGCACTTAGGAACTTACGTGACACTTCCCCCGGACCGGACAACGTTCGCCTTTGTATGCTTTCGCACCTTCCTGACTCAGCACTACAACATCTTTTGAGTATTTACAATGGTTCATTCTCCGGACAAGTCTTTTCGCCCGACTGGTCGGAGGCATCTATTATACCTGTACTAAAGCCTGGCAAAGAGAAAACCGATCCCTTAAGCTACCGCCCTATTTCTTTAACAAGCGTGTTGTGTAAAGTAATGGAGAGGATGGTGAACCGCAGGCTTGCGTGGTACTTAGAGAAACATGGCTTTCTTTCTTCGGAACAGTGTGGTTTCCGACATGGGAGATCTTCCATTGACCATTTGGTGTCGATGGAGACAACCATACAAAACGCCTTCCTGAACCGCCAACACCTCGTTGCTATCTTTTTCGATATAAAAAAGGCGTAGACACGGCCTTGCAACGTGGCACTCTTAACACCCTTAGGAGGTGGGGGATCACTGGCAGGCAACATGCTTGCTTTAACCGGGGATTCTTGAATCACCGGACGTTTCATGTTCGTGTAGACGATCTACTTTCAGACAGTGTCGTCTCAGAAAATGGGGTACCGCAAGGTAGTGTATTAAGTGCTACCTTGTTTTCTGTGGCCATAAACAGCATTACCAATTGTGTACAGGCTCCTGTCTCTTGTTATCTTTTCGTTGATGATTTTGTTATTTACGTTGCGAGCTGCTCTACACCCACTGCGGAGCGACTAATGCAGAACACTATATTTCGCCTTGAGGCTTGGTCAGGGACTACTGGTTTCACATTTTCACCCGACAAGACGAAATGTGTAGTCTTTTCTCGGCTACGGAACCCTTCTAATCCGCGTGTTTTTCTGAACAGGGAGCTTATTGCTGTCTACTTACGTCAGGTTTCTTGGTTTGCTTTTTGATAGCCGTCTTACTTGGGTCACACATATGAGGGATTTGAGGACAAAGTGTTCCAAACTTTTGGATATGATGCGGGTCCTAAGTAACAACAACTGGAGGCCGATCGGTCGTGTATGTTACGTTTTTACTACTCCCTTGTTCGTTCCCGTTTGGATTATGGTTGTTTCGTCTATTCTTCAGCTCGTCAAACCGTACTTAAGATGCTGGACGGTGTCCATCATTCTTTTCTTCGGCTTGCCATGGGTGCGTTTAGACCGAGCCCTATCGCAAGCTTACTTGTAGATAGTGGCGAGCCATCACTTTGGGGTAGACGAGACCAGCTTTTGTTATCTTATTTTGCCTGTCTCAACGGATGGCCGAATCACCCAGCTTTTTTGACCCAGTTCTTAAGAATCCTAATTTGAGGAAGTATGAGGACCGTCCACGTTGTACTGCGCCTGTGGGTGTCCGTAGACGACGTCTGCTGCAGCGTATGAATGTTGGCACTCTATCGTTTTTTCCATCATGTTCGTGCTTGAATCCCCCGTGGAGAATAAACCATGTAAATTTTACGTTTGATCTTACAACGTATGATAAACAATCAACGCCACCTATTGTTTACCGGCAGGTGTTCCAGTTTCTCCTCACCAAGTCGAACCCAGACGTGGTGGTATACACTGATGGGTCGAAGCATGACGGTAACGTTGGTTGTGCTGTGCTTTTGTTTTCAATGAACAGACTTATATGTTTGGCCTACCCGGTGTTACGAGTGTGTTCACCGCGGAACTACTCGCTGTGGATAGGGCTCTAAGTATTGTTGGCCGTAAATATAGGAACGTTCTTATTTGCAGTGACTCGTACAGTGCTCTCCAGGCGTTGGAAAACCTTTATTCTGGACATCCTGTCGTCGTTGGCATTTATGATAAAATCGCTGAGTTAGAAAAACGAAACAAGGGGGTAGGTTTTTGCTGGATCCCTAGCCACGACGGGATTCTTGGTAATGAGAGGGCAGATTCTGCTGCGAAAGATGCGTGTATTCAGCCTCCTTTCACCACCCAAGTTACTACCTTTGATTTTATTAATCATATAAAACAATCACTGCGAGCAAGGTGGCAAAGTGGCTGGACGGCTGCCGTCGATAGTAAACTTCGACGGATTAAAGACTCAGTGTTGCCGTGAGGATCCTCTTGCAGGAACTCTCGTCGTGAGGAAATGGTCCTCTGTCGGTTACGGTTGCGGCATACGAGGATCACACACGAATATCTAATGTCAGGAGAAGACCCACCCCTGTGCACCACATTCTCGTGGACTGCGTATGTTATGCGGCGTTGCGTCGTCAGTTTAATATACCATTAAACTGACGACGTCAGTTAATAGTATATTATGCATTCGTGATGTCGTTGTTTGCATTCGTGTTGTTGCTTTATCTTTTCTATCTGTTTGTAAACCGAATATCACCTATCTCGGTTTCTCCGTTTGCGGACACGTTTTTACCGTCCATGAGTGAATGTTTGTTTGCGGTAGAGCCGGATACTCGTGTATCTGCCATGTACAAAAAGCGATCGCCAACGGTCTATCTTGTTCTACAACCTTTAACAACTGCAATTGCATCGTATCGGTTACGTGAACATATGGAATTTTCCACGCCACCTTAATCACCTTTAACTTAGAATCAGGCGCATCTTTCGTAGATCAAGCGCGTTTACGTCGCTGGAAGATCGAAGTAAGACCAATTCTTGTTTCACGTTCAATATTATGTGTTTATAGTCTTCGGCGAAACCCATAAGCATACGCAAAGGCACATAGAAGCAAAATCGTCGCGATTTTTCATCTAAAGTAAATTTATCCGTCAGATTAAACTTCCAACCGAAGTTTTCCAAACTATTCTCCTCGCTTTTACGTAACGAGAAAATATTTTTTGTTGTAGTTGTAATTCCCAACTTTTGCACTCGACACAATTCCGTTCCATTTATTTCATACCGTATCTCTTCAAACAGAAACGGAACCGCGTTGTTGGTAAATGTTCACCGCTTTTTTATCTCAATTTTTAGTAGTTAATGTACCTTCGACCATCGAAAAACTTTTATGCGGTAATGTGTACACGTTTTGTTGGTGAATCGGTATCCGGATATCATCGTTGTTGTTATAAGTCGACGATGCATACGGTAAATGGGTGTGGTACTCAAATTGAGTTATTGTGTTATCATATGAAACACTTTCACCAATGTCTAACATATCTGCTGTTGCCATCATTACGATTCACCACCGTAAAGCCTAATCAACACCCTCTGGTGTTCAAAGATCGACTGATCGGTTTGCGTACCGTACCGCCGCTATTGTATATTAGTCCCATTTTCTAATCTTCGTCTTAAATGTAATCTCACGGTTATTGTCTCTCCGCGGAAATTTATCAATTTTCCGTTCTGATCGATAAACCTTAAAGTGATTTCGTTTGTATTCCTTGTATTTACCGGTAAATATATTATATTCTTTGGCGATTCTATTATTTTGAAACCTGGTGGTACGCTTAGTGTAAATTCATGTAACACGTGACCTTCTGATCCGTTAGGAGCCTCGTATAAGATTGCGCTGGACACGCACGGCGTTCACGTTGTTAATGGCTACCGGTTTTGATGACATGTGCCATATATTCTCCGCTAGACACGCTTGTTCAAACCCCAACAGTGGTGCCAAGCTATCCTTCGATGTTAGGTCAATCATGGCGTCACATTTAACTTCACATTTTAGCGTCTTGTTATTCGGTCGCATAACTAAGGTTATATTGTGTTTGCTTTTTAATTCATCGCTTATTGTCTTGGCGATATCGTCCACCTCATACGACCCGGTCGGTAGTGTCAGCTTGATATTTTTTTTGTTTAATTGGTAAAACGGTAAACGAGTTGTTGATCCCCTCTTCCACATTCGGTATCGAGTTGTACGTGGTTAGGTTTATCAACGCCAATTCCCACTCAATTCCTCAACGCCAATTCCTTAGATCAGTTAGATCTAAACCCGGGAAGAATGTAGTGTGTAATAACAATGAATTTCCACTTATGCAGAACATTATGATCTTTAGTGGTATGCGGGTGATCCACGACTGAGGAACTGAAGACATAAATGACCACATATAACCGTGTTTATACGCTGTCTGTTTTCATAATTATAATTGACAATCGAGTTGGATATATAATAACGCATCAACTCGTTGGGTGGACGCAAATTACCAAAACTGTCGAAATAGTCTACCAATCGTCCTTGTTTTCGATAAGATACCCAATATGTTCCATGTCCGGTGTTACGATCAAGATTAACTATTGCTGACTTGTTAGTGTATGGTTGTTTGGGTAATGCATCCAACATGAATACTCCTCGAAAATCTTTTATTTTTAATTTTTTTTCGCGTATATCATTAATTCGACATTCGATAGCGGTCGCACTGGTATTCCCTTTATCGGAGATGACGACGACGATGGTATTTTTTTTTTTATTCTTACCACCTATTCCCGATCCTGTCGACGGGTAGGGTTTAAGGTATAACCCCCCCCCCCCACCCCATTGTACTTGCTTTTTTTCATAATTTGTATAAAATGTTTTATATTATTCTTTTTTGAACGTATTCTTTGTCTTCGTATTCTTCCACGACATCCACCACCGAACTTCGCTTTTACTTTCATCGCGTTTGTAACGGCTAATGCAGCAGCCTTTTCTGCAATACTGGAATCTTTAGCTAACACTCTTTCCCAAGCGCTATCGGCTAATTTACGATCTGCCGCCGCTCTGTTTGCGTTATGGCTGTACTTATCGTACGCCATGTCGTGCTCTTTACAAGCGGCGTCTAACTTGTTTACACCCGGATCGCCTCTCTTTAAGGGTTTTTTTAATTTCGTTCCCGGTACCCGGGTATATGTAATTCTACCGGTAGTAAATCAACGCCTTTGTTTATCACCCTTCCGACTAACTTCGCTGCTCCTGCGCTTAGTATTGTTAATAGTCCGCCACCTCGCTTAAGACTGACGATTCGTTTAGACTTCCTCACCTGACCATTACTGACCATACGTTTTGACCTCCTTACTCTTCCCATGTTGGAGAGAGACTGAACTTTTCTTTTATGATTGCCTTGAAGTAAAATGAGAAACGACTTTGTTTGAATCTGCGATTGGTAGTCGTACTTCATTATTAGTCAGATAATCTTTCCTCTCATGTCCGTCATTCTTCGGCGGATCCATCTTTGGGTGACGAATCTGATTCTTAGTAAGATCCTCCTTATCGTTATTATTTACCTCTGCATTTGGTTGCTCGTTTTGTAATTTATCTCCTTCTTCTTCTTCATTTTTATTTACATCTGCGTTTGGTTGGTCTTTTTGTGATTCACCGTTTTTATTTTGTTTGTCGCCTGACACCTTAGCATTGTCTAAAAATTCCTGCCACCTATCCCCAATCTTAACAAATTGATCGTTTTTTAAAA